>NW_026606186.1:5007500-5682500 GCF_029834395.1 Sorex fumeus
TTTGGCATATCAAATAAGCCACAGGGAGCTTGCCTGTCTCTGCCATGTGGGTGGGGTACTCTCGATAGCTTGCAGTGCTCTCTGAGAGGGTTGGAGGAATTGAACCTGAGTCGGCCACGTGCAAGGCAAACACCCTACCTGCTGTGCTATCGCTCATTTTTTGGATTAAGAAACGACATTGGCAGGACTATGACAGTGCTCAGTAGTGCTACACAGGGACTTGATTTGTTATCTGGTCCCCCCTGAGTTCCACTGGCATGACCCTAGGGGGTCCCAGCACTGCTGGGCCTGAGCAGCACCTTCATTGGGGCCCTCGCATCAGAGCAACCTGGTGAGCTGAGGAATGCTGGGAATGGCCCCTAGACTCCCTGACCACAGCTCAGGCGGCCTCTTCCCCCCTGAAAAAGCGTCCTGCTCCCACAAAAGTCACTGACTTCTTGTTTGGTTTCTCCTTCTTCTTATTTTTGGTGCCATACCGGATAATGCTCAGGGTTATTCCTACTCTGTACTCAGGAATCTACCTTGGAAGTGCTCTGGGGACCGTAGGTGGTTATCGGGGATTGAACCTGGGTTGTCCTCATGCAAGGCAAGGGCCCTCCCCTCTACTGTCACTATCTTTGGTTTCTCCTTTTTCTTTCCTCTTTTTTCTTAAAAGGCTCTACACTGGTGGATTAGGGGGTGGAGGGTGCTGTGCTGGAGAACAAACTCAGGACCTCCTTTCTCACATCCTAGGCTTGTGCTTCAGGTCCTATCTCTGACCCTTTCCCCACTTCAGAAGCATACATTTAAATAATTTGGAATATTTTTTATGTAGAGAACGTGGCATAAGGGAAAGGTAAAGAAAATGAGACCTCTGTTCATAGGAGCAACAAAGTGATAATATAGTGTCTGCTGTTAACTGAGTGATTTATGCCAGGCAGCATGCTGGAATCTTTAAGTATATCATCTCTAATGTACACAGTGACTCCGGGGGTAGATATTGTTAGTCTCATGTTGTTATTGAGTCTTGGGTGATTAAGCAACTTGCCTAAGATCACCTCTTTCTGTATAGTAAGACCAGTTTTGAGCTGAGTCCAGCATATCTGACTTCAGGATTCCACGTTATCTGTGGAAAAAAGAAGCATATATATTAAAAGCAGTATTTTTTGGTACATTTTGCTCATCAGGAACAGTATATTTTTAGTATGTTATAAGCTCTACCATTCCCAGTGTTTAGTATAAGAAAAGTGTGATCTTTCCTTCTTGATTCTCGAAGAGTATTTGATTCCTGAGACCTGGATTCTGTTACTGGATGTCACTAACGTTCTATCTGACTTTCTGGGCCGAGTGATTGAAGTCAGACCATCATAGCAGTACTAATTTTATGATCAATATGAGAAGTTTAGGTACAGTAAATATTTAGGTTCTTTTCATGAGAATATTGTGAGCAGGGCAAGTTATTCATTCATCAGATCAGCTTGTCGAATGTTTACCTTGCTTCCGGCAGAGCAAGGTGTCCCTCGAGAGCCTCCCTGAAAAGGTTGTCCCTGCCCTCAACAAACCAGCTGAGTCTCAGTCTCCTTGGACAAACAGAGAAACCAAGGGCAGGAGGATTTGTAAACACAGAAGAGTCAGGCTGGGGAAAGTTTCTGTAGGAGATGCAGTGGAGTCCGAAAGCCAGTCTTGAAGGGTGAGGAGGTTCCGGTGGGAATCTTGATGATTTTCTTTCTTGTGGCTGCTCTCACACCTGTCTGTGTGCAAGTATATGGTTCCAGAAGGAGGAGAGTGTCTCCCTGCCCTCTTCTTCGCTTCCTCCCAGGTCTTGCTTCCTAGAACTACTGATCAGGGGGCCGGAGAGAGAGTCCGGTGGGCAAGGCACTTGCCTGGCTAGGGCATCACAGATGGTCCCCCTCAGTCTGCCAGAGCGATCCTGAGCACAGAGCTAGGAGTAAATGCTGAGCACTGTCAGGTGTGGCCCAAAACTCCCCCTAAAAATGCTGATTCAGAGGTCACATGTTGGAAACAGTATTCCTTGTCTACAGTCTACTTGTCACATAAAAATGCATCTCCTGAGATATTCCAAATTCTCCTCTTTCTTCGTTCTGGGTCGCACACAGTGGTGTTTAGGGCTGACTCCTGGTTCTGCGCTCAGAGATCACTTTCCTTGAGGGCTCAGGGACCAGGGATCAGACCTGGGTCAGCCACATGGAAAGCAAGTGCTGTACCCGCTGTACTGTTTATTGCTCAGACCCTTCTCCTCCAGAGCCATTTTAGGCATCACCTCTACCATGACATTTCCTTGTTTTCATTTACAGTGGCTTCTTCCTCTGTATTTCACCTCTTTTACATCTCTTTAGACTCCATCTCCCTCTACTTTGTGAACAGAGTAGCCAGATAACGCGTTCGGAAGCAGGCAAGAAGATGGTGAATTTACCTGTGTAGAGCACAATTCTAAATGCTTTACATATGTTGATTAATTTGCGCAACAACCTGTGAGGAGGGACCTGAATGATTCCCTGAGACTCGGAGAGGCCCGCTTGCCTCAGTGAGACTGCTGGGACCTGGAGACGCAGCATCTGAGCCGGGCACTCCCCTCCAGTGTGCTTAATCTCTGGGTTCTCCTCAGATGATGTGTGAAGGGCTCCCGAAGGTCTTCCACTTGTTATTGTGAGGTTAATTCTAAGCCTGTTTTTAAGTGGCTCCATGTTCTCCCTGAGGGGCTGGCTGCAAAGGTGGTGATCATTCCTTTTGCCCTGAGGTTTTCATAAAGTCTTTTTGCCAGTGGATTATTTGTAGCCGAAGCCATTTAGGAGACAATGAGGTGCTTAGGGACAGAGTGCTGCTGTTCTACTGATGACACAATGCTTTATGTGCCTTGGTCTTCCAGGGTGCAGGCGCGGTTTCCTCAGGCCCGAATGATGGAAGGACAGGAGTGAGAGTAGGCAGTTTAATCTTAGAAAGATCAAGGTAATTTGTACAGACCACTAAGTATTTAGGCTCAACGAGGAGAAAGGATGTTGCTTGTAGAAAAAGCAGGAAAATATAAAAGCATCAAGGCATATTTTATGAGTAAAATAGAGCCTTTCTGTGAAATTGGCAATGTCTAGGATTATTTTCAAAGAATGATATTTTCAGAGCGAGGTTATGGCTGTTTAAATATCTGACTTGGGGCCAGAGAGATAGTTGAGGGGTTAAGGTGCATGCCTCCAGTATGGTTCTATGGCCATCATTACATGATCCCTGAGCTCCAGGAAGGGTGCGGTGCCCCCAGAGGTGCCAGGTATGATCCCCCTAGTGCAGCTGTTGGGCTTTTGTTAGTGGTAATATATCCTGGGGTGGACTCCATTGGCCAAGAATTGCTGGGAGGGCCTCTAGGCATCCTGAGTACTGCTGGGGAGTGTCCCCTCAACTCACCCCAAAAGATCTGGATTGATGGTAGTATGTCCCATCCTTGCTGCCACTTTCTTCACGGTATGTCCCAAAGGTCATCCCGTGATTCCTCCTTAGCGTCTGGATTTGACACGTCTCGGACTTATATCTCATTCACTGTCCCAGGGCCCTCTCACCTCCCAGTTATGTTACAACAGCTGTTTCCAGGCCAGTCTCCCTGTCACTGTCCTCATCCCCTTGGTGTGTCCTGGCCAGGTTCAGTTTCCTTGCTGTCCTCCTAAGGCAGTGAAATGCAAGCCCTTCCCCGACAGAACCCTCCCCTCCCCCCCCCCCCCCACACACACACACATACTTTCCAACTTGATTCCTGGTTCAGCCCTCACTTTCCTACCATCCCATCCTAAGTAGGCTAGTCAATTATTCATTTCTCATCGAAGCTTCTTGAGGCCCCAGAGAGAAGTTTTTATTCTTATTTTTCAGGATGAGGAAACCAAGACACAGAAAGGGAAAACCTCATAAAGCAATTGGCATTTATGTGCAAAATAATTATTTGGTGAATGAATGAGTGAAAGAATCAGACCGTTTGTATAGCACTTGAATGTGTCTACTTCCAAGTCTTTGATAATTCTGCCTTCTAAAAGGGCACAGCTTCACTTACTAACTGGTAATCTATCCACGTTTCTGAATTTAAATGATTTTTAATTTTTCCCACACCTTTGATCCACCTTCCTTCAATCTTGACTATATTGAGCCATTTTCTTATTGTCTCTAGAATATGGGGCAAATTGAATTCTGTTATCACTTGAGACTTGAATCGTCTGTGGTATTTTTGTTTTGTTTTTTGACTTTTGGGCCATGCCTGGTGGTGCTCAGGGCTTATTTCTGACTCTCTGCTCAGGGGTAATGCGTATTAGTGGTTAGGGGATCATAATGTGCATAATACGATGCCAGGACTCAAACCCAGATTGACTGCATCCAAGTCAAGTGCCGTAACCCCTATGGTATCTCTTTGCCCCCCCGAATCACTTTTCATCTCTCCCCTGTTCTCTTTTGCTCACATTTTGCTTAATAATTAGACTGTGTGTGTATGTATATGTGTGTGTCAGTGTGTGTGTGTGTGTGTGTGTGTGTGTGATAGTCTCTTTTCAGAGAGAGGAATTGGTGTATTAAGTACTAGAGGGTGTAGGGCTGGAGAGAAGTCTTGGGAACAGGTGTCACATATATGGGACCCCAGTTCTATCCCTAGCATCATATGATCCCCCTTGGACCACAAGCAGCCTTGGTGGCCCTGGTGGCCCTTGAGCACCTCAGTGTGGCCCTGGCAGTTCCCAGCATCACAACCTGCATCCTCAGGCTGTAGCATTGAACTATCTGGCAGGTACTCTGGGTTCTCCTCAACACTCTCTGGAGGACTGCCTCACACTCTGACACAAAAGTCCAAGTTACTTGGGAAAATAAGGGATTGATTTCTGTTGGACCTTAGTGATATCTTTTCCCAGTTTTGCTGATGGGAGTTGTGAGACTTACCTGCATAAACATATCGGAGAAAAAGCTGTTTTATTCATCTGAGTAAAATACCAGGTCACCCAGGATGGGTGGATTCATTTATTGTGTGTAATGCTTTTGTGTGTGATGCTTTTCTTGTTTCTTTTGTATGGGGTATTATTTGCTTGCTTTTTTGTTTTGGTGCTGGAAATTGAATTAATGTATGTGAAGTATATGCTCTACCATTGGATTGTATTTTCAGCCTTAATCTGTTTTCAGTCTTGAATGTTTTTAGTCTGTTATTAAATGCATAAGATATGATTTCCCTTGATTTAGAATTCTTTGGGTGGCCCACACCTAATGGTGTTTGGGGGATCATGAGGTGCCAGAGCTCAGGCTTCCTGCTTGAAAAGCAGATACTCTAGCCCTTTGAATCATCTCCCAGGTCCAGTTTTAGAATTTTTCTCTTTGATGATCATTTTTGGCATTGTTAGGTCAACCCACATTAAATACATAGTTATCTGATAGCTGATAATATATTTTAGTTACACAGTTGTTAGATGTGGTGGGAATTTGTAATTATTAATCGCTTTTATTGTATTTTTGATATATATGCATCAACATTTTTTTGTTTTATTTCAAAGCAGTGCTTTTTTAGGTGTGTGCTTTCTTATTCTTCTTTCTACTCAGTTTTATTTTGTTCTAGTCTGCAGATGCTTTTCAAGATCACTTTTATCTCTCCTAGGAATGACACCCTGTTCATTGGGGAGGTGTTTCCCACTCGTATTTGGCCTCGAGTCATGTTCGTTTCAGAACTGGTCTCCTTTTGTCTGTTCAGTGAGTTCCCTTGGGTTCTTTGCGAAAGCATCAGTGGAGGGACCACCTGGGAATTGGGAATGGGGTCTGTGCTGGAGGCCCTCAGAGCGGCAGCTGCAGCTGGTACATGGGGGCCATCCACAGGCCACACAGGAACTGTGCTAGGTGCTCCGGGTGAAGCAGAGACACACCTGCTTCTACTCCACTTCACTTCACTTTATTTTTTTTAACATGAAGTGCTGGGATCAGAGTGATAGTACAGCAGGTAGAGCACTTACCTTGCACATGGCTAACTTGGCACCCAAATGGTCCCCTTAGCACTGCCTGGAGTAAATCCTTAGTGCAGAATTGGGGTAACCCCTTCAGCATCACAGGGTATGGCCCAACCCCCCTCTTTCTGCCTTATCCTTTGCCAAAAAAAAATAATCCATCAAAAAACCATGAAGTGCTTTGCAAGTTTGCATGTCATCCTTGCACAGGGCCTTGCTGATTTGTGTGTTGTTCCAGTTTCAGTACCTTTTCTGCCAAATAAGCACTTTGCTTCATTTAGTTCCCGAGCTCCTACTTTATCAGCACTGTGGGGACAGAGGTGAAGAAACTACTCTCTGCTCTCGAGGAACTTTCCGACTCATTTACACAGACCCGGAGGAAAAAGAATTAAGTTCTAAGTTAAAAACCCACTTAGGAATATACATATATATATATATATAGTTTTTTGATTAGTAGAAGCTACGCAATCCTTATATCAGTTTAGTCTGTAACTTTGTTTTAGATCATCAAATTTTGCCGCCTTCCTCCTGCCTTTGTAATCTTTGAACTTTTCTTTTCACATAATATAAATGCTTTCCTGTGATTAGCTTACCCCCGTGGCATGGTTCCCGAACCTGCTTCATGGAGTATCTTATAGGGAAGCCCATCTGAGGGAGTATATTTTCAGAGTGTAGAGCAGCGGTTTTGGTGACGATGCTCTGGCTTGAACATAAAAGGTAGTTTTCTTGAGTTTTTTTCCTTTTTTAAGTGAACAGCAGCCGAGGAACTTTTGTTTTGCTTTGTTTGGGGCCCCCATTTGGCTGTTCTCAGGGCTTGCTCCTGCCTCTGTGTTTGGGTATCTTTCCTGATGGGGCTCAGGGAACCATGTATGGTGCCAGTGATTAGGCCTAGGTTGGCCGTGTGCATGCAGCTGACTTAACCCTGGTACTGTCTGAACCCTGAAGCTAAGGAGTTTAGTGAGAAAAGATGGTTTGGGCAGTGGTGAGAAACCAGTGCCAGTTCATATTTGGATTTCTAGTCATGAAATGTTGCAAAATTATTCTCTGAGAAGAAGCTTATGCTTTGAGGTTGAGCCACCCCAGCAGTGCTTGGGGTTACTCCTGGCTCTGTGCTCAGGGATCACTCCTGGCAGTGCTCAGGGGACCATATGGAGTGCCAGGGACCGAACCCGGGTCAGCCAAGTGCAAGGCCCTACCTGCTATGGCCCCACTTTAACGATGCTTGATGATATTTGAGGTAAACGGGGCCAGTATACATGAGGTGTAGGTGAAGAACATCCGATAAGTCTGAGGGTACAGTGAACAGGGTCTGGCCCCAGGGAGAGAGGCTTCATTGTGGGGGAGTTGGGATTGCTGGAGAAGAATGTGCCCAGATAAATCAAAAGAGAGTGGAGATGATGCCAGCAGAAGATGGATTCCACGTTAGGCTCGTTAGAGAAGGAATGATTTTTCTATCTAGTAATTTGTGATGAAAAAAAGCAGAGGAGTAATATTCAGAAGACATGCTTTCTTGTCCTTGAGTTCTTTCTTCTTTCTGGTGAACTCTGAGACTGGGGGTAGAAGTGGAGGAAAGGGGGTGGGATAATAAAATCTGCAGAGTAAATGGAAATTAAGTGTGCGTGGAGGTACCCAAAGTGCTCTGATGAATTACAATGAACGTTATGTGGTGATAGGTAAAGGTAAAGGTAAAGGCCCTCCCGTTGATCATCGATTTGCTTGAGCAGGCCCAGTAACGTCTCCATTGGAGACTTTGTTGTTGCTGTGTTTGGCATATCGAATACATCACGGGTAGCTTGCCAGGCTCTGCTGTGCGGGCGAGATACTCTCGGTAGCTTGCCGGGCTCTCCGAGAGGGGCGGAGGAATCGAACTCGTGTCGGCCATGTTGGCTGCATGCAAGGCAAATGCCCTACCGCTGTGCTATCGCTCCAGCCCTATGTGATAGTTTGCTTAATTTTGTGTGTTTTATTTTGGGACCACAGTTGATTGTGCTCAGGGGTAATCTCTGGCTCTGTTCTCAGGAATCACTTTTAGCAGTGCTTGGGGGACCATATGGGATGCTGGGGCTCGAACCTGGGTTGGCTGCATGCAATGCAAATGCTTTACCTACTGTACTGTCACTCTGGCCTGGGAAGTTTGGCCTTTAATCTCTCCTCTAGCCCTTCCTCTAGCTTATATTTCAGAGATAATGCTGTCGAACTTCATCAGGGCTCAGTTTGCCTGAAAGAAATGGGCTGGTGAGGATGGTGAGTGTTCTGTGGCTAGTGAAAAGTGAGACGAAGACCTCATTGTTTTGTGGAATGCTTTTTCTTTTCTCCCATTTGTGAAAGACCCCTACATATCTAATTTGTTGGCAAGGATCGCCATTATTACTAAATTTATTACACTTTCACCTCTTTTCCCTGAGTGACTCATTATTGAGTCCTGGAAATGCAACTCTTGTTTTTGTTAGGAGGAGGTGGTGGTGGTTGGGGAGAACTTGGGGATGTCTTTAAAAATAGAGAACTTTGTATTATATTTATCTGTCTGGAGGCAATAAATCTGTTTCAGCAGATTAAATACAGACTTCTTTATAAAGCCCTGTTTTCTCAAACCTTTTATCAGCAGCACTTGGCAGTAATCACACCTACGGAAACTTGTAATTTTCCTCAAGGAGGTGACATTGACAGAATTAAAAATGAAGGAGCCCCCCTGAAAAGCAAGTTCATTACAAATTAACAGTGGTCTTAGCAAAGCAGTGGGCTAAGGCGTGTCAAATAGCGATATGGATAAAGAAACCCAGCATTTTAAACTGTCAGAGCTGGGAGCAGGGCTAGCCTGAGAACAAATTAATCACATATTGTCAAGGCAAAGTTGCATCAAATTAACACATCGGATTCCAGCATATTAATGTTAGAATGCTTTCACCTGATTATTACTGCAAACCATTGCCACTCTTTGAATGCAAAGATATAATTAAATTGCTAAATAGAAAGTGCATATAATATCTCCACATGCATTTAGGATGCATGAGCTGAAAAGTGCACATCCTAGGAACTGACAGATTCTATTTGTAGGGGGGAAACTTTACTTTTTTCTCTTTTATTTACTTGAGAGTACTAGAGTATGAAATTAGAAAAGTTAGTTATGTTATTCATATTGTATATGAGTTAGATGAAATACAGGTTTAATTTAACTGATTTGCTACACTGGCTATGAGTGCATAATTACCTCTGCATTTTTCTGGAAGAGAAATGGGAAAATGTTGCACAATAGTCCTTAGCAACAAAATTGCCCATTCCATATAATCCTAGTTAGGGCTTTGTCCAGAAGGTGCTGTGGAGTAACAGCTTCCCATTGTGACAACTGTCTGTTTGCATAGGTGTTGCTCTCTGACTCTGCTTAATCTGGTTATGTGTTTTATGATATGCGATATAGAAGTTGCTGGCAGAAGCCCAGCTATGATCGACTTTCTGATCAAGAAGGCAGCACAGTTGGAAGATCTTGCCTCTTCTCAGACCTAACCTTTCCCCCCAGGTTATACTTGGGCCTGGCCCTCTGGCTCAACATCTCACCTTGTTACCTTTATTTGGCCTTACTGCCTGTCATTCATGCTTAGTCTTGTCTACTCTCCCTCTGCCACGCACTGTTACTCCTTTGCATTAAAGTCTTCCTGAAAACCCACCTCTTTCATGAAATTTTCTTCAGCAACCCAAGCAGTCACACTTCTCCCTTTAGCTTTGGAAGGGAGCTGTCTGATTTACAGATTTCACTTAGTGCAGTCAAAGGGTTTGTAAACCTGGAAAAAGCAGCAGTTGTCACTGCAATCAGCCTAGGAGCACTCAACTTTGGGCAGGGCCGCATAACCATTGCTTTCTGAGGTAGGTTGATTAGCTAATAAGTAGGGTGTTATGGTTCTGATATTCAGACTTCCAGTAAGGACCCTATCAGTTTCAGTACAATCTGGCACAATAACCTCATAGGCAGACGGGAGAAATGTCGGCCAGTGACATGTGGTCAGCATGGACCTGCACCAGCCTGCGTGACTCGGCGGAGACTGGTGATTAATGGATCTATGTCAAACTGGGGAGCTCTTGTGGCAAGCTCCAGGGCTCCGTGTGTTCACTGCTATCAGGGCCGTGAAGAAGAGCATTGATGATAGGCCCATCACATTTGGTAGGGCAGCAGCTGGAGAAAAGAGCAGCCGTGTGCAGTGACAAAGGCAGGCATCAAAGTGGTCTTGACAAAGCAGTACTTGCATTTAGGTCATGAAGTGCAGCTGTGTACAGAGGCGGTGGAGTAAGGTCCAAAGAAGATAAGATTTAACCTTCTAAGAAGTACATAAAAGAAAGTTTAGGATCATGGTTTTTCTTAAGTATGACTGAGAAGAGCCAGATATTTAGGGTGGTGGGGCCTGGTGGAATTCATTCACAAACCTTCCCTCCTTCCCGTCTGTCCTTTTTCCTTCCCTCCTTCTTTATTGGTGATGGTGGGGGGCATACCCCATGGTGCTTAGGGATTACTCCTGGCTTTGTACTCAGGAATCACTTCTGGTAATGATCAGGGGACCATATAGGATTCCAGGCATGCCCAGCTCATACAGGGCAAGTGCCCTACCCGCTCTTGCGGCTATCACTCAGGACCTACCTTCTCTCCCTCCCTTCCTTCCCTCTTTCTTTTCTTCCTCTTGCTTTCTCCTTTTTCTTTTTTAAAAAATAAAATAGAATTTAAAAAAAATTCCCTTCCTCCTTTTGCTGTTACTAAGGCCTGGGTGTGGTACTTGCTTACTCGGCTGTGGGGCCCATCGGAGTTGCACTTGGGTTATGGTTTCTGGTTTTAATGTTCTTGAGGCTTGCAGTCTTGGCCATGGTGGTGTTGGAGTTCCCAAACAGCAGATCCTCAGTACGTGTTGACAGCACTGGGGATCAAACTCAGGGTCCTGGGGCCCTTTCAAATACTAGAGGGCCTGTGCCAAGGAGCTTTGCTAAATGCTGAGGTTGTCGCGGTAAGTGGTATAGAGTCTGTTCTTGTGCCGTGGACTGAGCCAGTCCGACGGACATGGTAAATGCCACGAGGGGGTAAATTCTGTAAGTTCTGTCAGCCGAGTTCTTTCCAGGGGTGGGATGGGAGAGTGTTAGTGCAGACCCTTTTAAATGAACCCTGAGCTAAACCTTGAGGTGGGATGGGGTCCTGCACACATGAAATACTGGCGTCAGACCGAAGTGAAAGAGTCTGGTGTTTCAGAGAATTAAATATAAATGAAGTGCCTGGGATATTGGGGCGGGGGGTGGGGAAAGACAAGCGACGAGACTTGGTCAAGAAGGTTTTGGCTGGCTCCTCCCAGACATTTTGAGTTGGGAGTTTGAATAAGTCACTGCCTCCTGCTGGTGAATTTGGGGTGAGAGGCTAATGAGCACTGTGAGGCAGGGAGAAAGGGTGGTGGGGAGAGCTGGGCCTACTGTGTGAAGTAAAGCAGCTGACTCAGTGTGGAACCATGGATCTCTGGCAGATCTGACAGAACCCAAACTCTTTCTTCACTCGTTTCCCAGAGACCTGGCAATTACCACTCTTTTTTCCATTCCTGGGTTTGACTTGGTTTTGTTTTTGTTCTAGGGCCATGCCCAGCAGTGCCTGGGTTGCTGGTCTGTGCAGTGCTGGGGACTGGATCTGGGGCTCCCTCAAGCAAGGCATGTGATCTGCCTCTCTGGCTTTGAAAGCTGGGTTATGTTCCTCATCTAAGTACAGCCATGCCATGTTGTCTCATCTGACTAGATTTACTTTATTAAAGTATGGAATTATATTATGTTGTATGTATATCACTCTTTCTTCGTTGGTTTATCTAATTATAGACATTTAGGATATTTCGACCTTTAGACTCACAAAATACAGTTGCAGCAAGCTTGGGTGTGCAAACTCCTCATCCCTACCCTGATTTCAATTCTTCTGGATACACACATACAAATGGGATTGCTGGTTCATACAAATTAATCTAAAATTTGTGCAGGAACCCCGGTGTTGCTTTCTATAGCAGTGACGTCATTTTACATTTGTACAACTTGCTGGGGTGATTCCAATTTCTCTGTATTCTTTTAACATTTGGTATTTTCTGGTAACTTTCCCCCAGAAAATTGCTTGATCATTTATTATCATTTTGATGGAGTAATGTTTAAGTCTTTTGCCCATTTTTAAATTGGATGTTTCTCTGGGGAGTGATGATGAGCTGTTAAAGGACTCTGACCATTAACACCTTACAAGGTAATGGCTTGCAAACATTTTTGTCCTGTAGGTTCCATTTTAGTCTGGGTTTTGTTGTCAATTATTAACAATCATTACCAATTCCAACATCCTAGAGCTTTCCCCCTCCGTTTGATGGTAAGGGTTTTTTGATTTTAGGTCATACATTTATGCTTTTAATTTTGAGTTGTTTTGTGTGAGTAGGTAAGGGGCCAGCTTCATTCTTTTACACGTAAGTATTCAGTCTTCCTGACACTATTTATTGAAGAGATACATTCTTTTCATAATGACTTATATTAAGAGCATCAGTCATAAGTGGAAAGATAATGCTTAGTTTTACTAATCATGTTCGTGTCACGTTTCTTGATAATCAATATAAGGGAAGCATTTTACTGAAAATACCCCATTTTGTGGTAATCATTTGATACAATATGCACATATCACATTCTTATTGTGCACATTAAATTAATAGCTTGTTGTGTGTCCATTATATCAGTAAAACTGTAGGAAAAAAGCCCTCTCCTTTGCACACATCCTGTATGCTGTCGCCCCATGGTTCTTGGTGTTTGCATGTTATGTCTTAGCTGCCTGGAATGTCTTCCTTTGTTCCTGAATGCCTTTAAAGATTTAGCCTTCCTGTACTGGAGCGATGGCTCAACAGACCGAGGTCATGCTTTGCTGGACTTGCTTCTCCCCTTGCACCTCATGGTCCTGAGCATTACCGGGACAGAGCTAGAGTAGCTCCTGAGCACCGCTGGGTGTAGCCCCCTCCAAAAATAAAAGAACAGAGACAACCCAAAACAGACAAAAAAGATTCAACCCTCATGTGTTCTCCCAGGTTCCCCCCACACATGGTAGTTCTCACATCCCATTATAATTCTGCAGTCATGTATCTTGTGCTCACACTAGAATGTAAGCATTGTAGGGACAGGAACACTGTTGATTTGTCTCTATAATCTCAACAACTGACTCTGACGCCAGTACCTAGAAAATGAAGTGAGGAGACAGGCCGCCTTTGTTTCCGACGCCGTGGTTCTGAAGGGCAGGAGACCTCAGTTTCATGTGTACCTCGATGACTGTCTGCCTCATCACTTCTAAAATTAGGAAATGGATTAGTTCTCTGAGGTATCTTCTGGCTCCAGCCGTCTGTCTAATTGCATAGGGAATTCTGATCGAGGTTCTCCCAGAGCTTCATCCATGCAAATCCCACAAGACCTGCCATCAAGCAGGACAGAATCCCAGCTTATTTTGCTAGGGGTGGAAGCGGCCAAGCCCTGTCCTTGAGTGAGGTCCTGTGAAGGGCTGTGTGCAGCAGTCCTGGGCCTCCTGCATGTCCCAGCCTCACTGCTCTCTTTTCTGATCGCAGAAGACTGCACGGCATCACCAGTGTTTATGGGGTGTAGGTGGATGCTGGTGTGGGGGAGCCAAGTGACATTCAGCATTCTGACGTTTGATTCAGAAGGAATGATTCAGTATTCTGATGATATTTTTAAAGAAAATTAAAAAATCAGTTTTTGTACGAGGGATAAGGTGCTTGCCTTACATGTGACCGTCTCCAGATCAGTCCCCATTACTGTGTATGGTCTTCCAAGTACACAAGAGTGATCCCTGAGCACAGAGCCAGGAGTAGCCCGTAAGCACTGCCAGGTATAGGAGTGTCGTTCCCTCCTCCCCGCAATGTTGGTCAGAATATACTATTTTGTGGGGGTGTTTGGGTTACCTGGGGTGCTCAGGGCTACATCTGGGGTGCCCAGTGGTACTCGAGGAAACCATTCAGTACAGGAGATTAAATTTGGGCCTCCCATGTGTAAAATATGCGCTCTGTCATTTGACCTATCTCTCTAGTTCAAGTATTTTTGTTAACAATAAAAATTTAAACTTTCATACGAGTGATAGACTTGTTTGTATCTGCATTATTCTATGCTTATTTAACCTTTTTTGTGTGTATTTTTTACCATGTAATTCAACTAAGCATACATAGCCTATCATTCTGAGAGAACTAGACATATGACAAAATAAAGTTAAAAGAAAATGTTTTATAAATCTCTGCCTTCAGTTTAATCTTACCTCCCTTATATTGAACATTGATTTTGTTAAGCTTCAGAAATCAGTTGCTTCTTCTAGCATATTTTTTTTCTTTCATTTTCTTTTCTTTAGGCTTAAAAATTTCAGGATGTTCTGGGTAGGAAAACTTGTTTCTAAAGGTAAAAGTTGATGTTTCTTTTGATACTCCCAAAGGAACATCTTTCTTATAGACTAGCAACACATGTAGCAATTGTGTAGTTTAATGGTGTGGGGTATTCTATTGTCTGTGAGTAACTAAGTGAATTGAAAACGGCAGTATTTTGTAATCAGATCTTACACTTGGGAATTTGTCTTGAAGTTACAAACACACGTAAAGCATGCCCTGCCTATGTTAGAATAAACATTGATTACACGTCAAAACTTTTTAGTGACTATCCTTTCTCACCAAGTATATTCATATTAATAAATAGTGGCCTTAAAGATTTCTTTATAATCATGGAATTTGAGCAGTTATATTAATGACCATGTAATTTATATAGTGAGGCTATGGATATATATATATATATATAAAATATATAAAAAATATATTAGCCTTAAGTTAATTAAAAGAGACTATTTAATTTACCTGTATAAAAATTTCAATGAAAACATCTTTGCTAAACTTCTTGTTCAATTTTATTGTATTTTATGTAGTTCAATTGATAGAAACATCCTCGAAAATAGTTATTGCCTCGGAATGGGAAAGCATTGATTAAGCATTTACTGCCTGTCAGGCACTGTGCTACATATTTTATATACATCGTATCACTTAATCCTCACAAGCACCTGTCATAGAGATGTATTAGTGATTTAAACCTGCTTTCAGATGGACAAACTTCTCTCTACACTAGTTTACTCTTCTTTGTCTTGGATTTCTATTACCTCTTCAGTTGTGTTATGAGATTAATAAATTAAAATATGCCTGTCTTGGAGGAAGTACTCAATAAGTGATAGCTGCAGTAGTTACTTTTTATTTCATATTTTAAATGCATAATTCTTTATATGGTCAAAAATACCAAGTGAAAGTCTTGCCTGTCTGCACTCCCCCCCCCCCCGCCCCGTATTCATGTAGTATCTATTCTTTCTCATTTTACTTATTTGTGGTAATAAATCTTTCAGTGTCCAAATGCAAATATGAATATGCTTAGTTTTCTCTCCTCTTACACAGAATTTAACGTACTGTTTTCTGCTTAGAGCTATTTTTATTTTAAAAAAAGACCTGAATGATAAAACTTGCAAATCTGTTCATATTAGTGCCCAGATAATTTCTCTTTCCTTCATTTAGCTACATAATATTTCTTTGTTTAGAAGAAGTGTAATTTATTTAGCCACTTCCCATTTGATGGAGACTTGAGTTGTTGCTAATCTTTTTCTATTACAAACAATGCAGCAGTGAATAATATTGTACATATGGCATTGTGCATGTGTGCAATTAAATATGTAGGATAAATTCCAAGAAGCAGAATTGCTGGGTCAAAGGGAATATGCATTTGTAATTTTTGTAAGTTATTGCCAAATTGCCCTCCATAGGGATTGTGCCAATTACACTCCCACCAGCAATGTAGGAGAGTGCCTGTTTGTTTCCTCATAGCCGCGCTACAGAATTTATCAAATGTTTGGATTTTTGCCAGTCTAATAGGTGAAAAGTGAATCTGTGTAATTTTAATTTGTATTTCTCTTATGAGTGTGGTTGAGCTTTTCATTTGTTTAATAACCTTGGTGGTTTCATGAACTTCCCAGATGTATTGGCTTCTTAACTTTATTTTCTGGGAGTTCTTTATATATTAGAGAGATGAGTCCAGTTTATTATATATTCTTTGATTTTATACATTTTTTTAAAGCACATTATTTTGTTGATAGAAAATTTTATCATGGTTCTTTTACATAAGCTTCAGGATTTTGAATTTGGGGAAGTTTTATTCATTTGCCTTCCATATTTCTTTATTCCAAGATATTGCAGCTTTTGCTGTTATAAATGGGCCCTTATTATCTGTTGTGTTTCTGTTTGTATGTCTGAAGGGCAGGTTTTTGTCTTAATTTTATAACCTGAGTTGAATCCTCATCATCCTATATGGTCTCCTAAGCACTGCCAGGAATGACTCCTGAGTGCAAACCCAGGAGTAACCCCTGATCATCTGCGGGTGTTGTCTCCCTCCCTCCCCAAAAAGGTTAATTAACATAGCTTCATATTATTTTCCAAAGTGGCGATTTTCCTTTACTTTTTCTGTGACTCTAGCAGAAGGTGAGCCTATCTCATTTATGCTTTTGAAGACCAGCTCATGGTATAATTGATTCTTTGTATTGCTTTTTTGGTTTCTATATTAATGCTCTAGTGTTTATTATTTCATTTCTTCTACTGCTTTTTAAGGTTCATTGGTTGTTTCTTCTGTAGCTTTTTAAGATGTATGTTTAGCTTGTTGATTTGTTCTTTTTCTTCTTTCTTACTGTAAACCTGCGTTACTATAAATTTCCCTCTTAGTACAGCTCTTGCTGTACCCCATAGATTGTCATAACTTGTACCTTCATTCGAATTAGTTTCAAGAAATTTGTTTATTTCTTCCTTTTTTTCCTTTTTGATTCAGTTGTTATTTAGCAGTGATTTGTCCAGCTTCCAAGTATTGGGAGTTTCCTCCTTCTTTTCATGATTATTTTACTTTCATGGTGTTGTGGTCAGAGAGTGTACTTTGTGTGATTTCTACATTTGTAAATTTAAGTATGTTTGAGTTATGCCCTGGTATCTGATCCATCCTACAGAACATTCCATGTGCATTAGAGAAGAATGGGTACTTGGTTTTTTAGGGGTGGAGCAACCTGTAATGTCCATTAATTCCAGTTTTCTAGCTCCTCATTTAGTGCTCTTTTATCTTTACTGATATTCTGTTGATCTATTGGTGAACATGGAATATTGAAGTCTCTCACTACTATTGTGTTTCTGTCAATATGCTTCTTGAGGTTAGTGAGCAGAAGCTTTATTGTTTTTTCATTCCCTCCAATAGTGAGTGTCCCATTTTCCCTCTGAGACTTAACTTTCAGTCTAATGTAAAGTTATATCTCATTGTGATTTGAAATTGTATTTCTCGGTTTATAATTGAGATTGAATAGCTTATTTATGTTTATTGGTTATTCAGGTTTTTGATTCTGTGAAATACTAAATACTTGTTTAAATTGCACATTTTAGCAATTTCTTACTGGTTTGAAGAAATTTTGAAAGTTAATTTTGGCTAGTAGGCATTCTGTTGTAATAAGATTGTTGGCTTGTTATTGTCCTTTATATATGCTATTTACCAGAAATTCTAATATTTTAATGTATGATTCATGAACTTTTTATCCTTGCAGTTTTTTAAAGTAAAATCTTTCATTAACTCCAATTCTCAGTAAGATTAGAAAAAAACAAAACAAAACTAGAAACCTGGCCACACACAGCTTTTAAGTAAAGTTAACTGATTTAAGTAAATGTACATTCAGTTTCCTCCCACACTTTTTTTTTTGGTTTGTTTTTGTGCCACACCCAGCATTGCTCAGTGATTACTCATGGCTCAGTGCTCGAATCATTCCTGGTGAGGCTCAGGCGCCATACGAGATGCCAAGCATCATACCTGGGTCAGTCACATGCAAGGCAAATGCTACCCACTTGTATAGTGGTATCATTTCTTAACAACATATACAGCTTTCACTGATAGCCTATAGGAAGATCAGTTCCAATAGAATGCCTGGAAGGATACTAGTACCCATTCTCCATCTATTAATAGAATAATGCAGTAGTCAAAAGACTTTGAAAAGATAAACGTGTCATTCTCAGTTTCTGGATTCCTATTGAAAGTCATATTTCCATATTTGTCAGCTCAAAAAGACTCTTTTATAATAGCAAATAAAGATTAAGTAATCTTTCACATTCTTATTTAGACTTTTGGTGTCTTCCATAACCCAAGATTATAAAGAGATTGTCCTTATATTGGACTGGAAATTTCATATTTAAATAATCTCTATAGATTTCTTCTTTTCTATGTGTATGGTGTGAAGGAAAGGTTCAAGTTTAGTTTTTTTCTGGATGGTTAACCAGTTAATCTTTTTATTGGGGGTAGGTAGCCCACCATACCTGATGGTACTCAGGACTTACTCTGGCTCTGCGCTCAGGATCACTCCTGGAGGACATATGGTGTGCCAGGGTTTAACCCTGCTTAGCCACATGCAAGGGTTAAAAGGTTACCCACTGTATTATTGCTCTGGCCCCTGTTAACCAGTTGCTTTGGCATTATTTATTATTATTATTATCGTTATTGTTACTATTATTATTATTATTCTTAATTGGGTTGTGGGCGACAATTGATTGTGCTCAGGACTTTCGTCTGGCTCTGCACTCAGGGATCACTTCAGGTGGGAATTGGGGCACCATATGAGGTGCCAAGGAATGAACATAGGGTGGCCACATGCAAAGCAAGCTCTCTACCTGCTGTCCTATTACTCCGGCCTCTATTATTTATCTCACTTTCTTCACTAATCTATTACGCATTTACTAAAGAGGATAGATTCCCCCTGGTCCTCTCTAGCAGTGCTTGGGGGCCCAGTGACTACTGGAGATACATGGTCTCACTGCATGGTCAGACAATTCAGTGTTTTACCTGGTGGTATGGTGCTGCTTGGACCTGTGGTCTTGGGCCACCAGGGCTCCTGTCAGCGGTGCCACTCTTGGCCTCTCTCCAGCCATATCCCACTTGAGAATGAATTTTTTTTTTCAGTTAAGACATATCAAATTACGTGTGTGCACAAGTGCGTGCATATATGTGTGTGTGTATGTGCGTGAGTGTGTGTTTCTGTGTGTGTATACCACTATTTCTGGACTCTGGTTACAGTACTTATTTCATATGCTCCTAGTTACTTAGGCATGAAACAATTTTTGATCTTCAGTAAAGAGTGCCCTTTCAAACTCTTTGTACTTATTCCTGTATCTTGTGCATACTCAAACCATTGCCCTTCCATATAATATAACAGTTATTTGTCAAATTTTTAAGAAATTCCTTTTGTTTAAAATTGGACTGAATTTGTGATTACTTTGGAAAATTAACATATTTACCACTTTGAATAAGATAATCTCCACATCGGCCACTCACCAGAACTCACAGCTGCTTCTCCCAGAAGGGAGCATAAAATGAGGCCCCCATAACCATGCCACCGGACTCCATGTCAGGCTGTTTTCACTTGGGGCGCCCCAGAGGGGGGCGGATGAGAGCCGTCTCCGCCCCAAGGGACCCAGCCCCGGTAGCCAACCTCCACTACCCAACTGCTGCCACACTCCAGGCTGCTTTCCACAGGCATGGGCTGAGTCTCACATAGGAGTGAACATATTCCTGGACGCATCATAAGACACTCCCAACCCATTTTCCATAATTACCACATCATATTTGATGGGGTTCCGACAGTAGACAACATCATAGAAGGAAATATATATATGTGCCTCTTGGAGAGCCCAGCAAGCTACCAAGAGTATTCTGCCCGCACAGCAGAGCCTGCAAGCTACCCATGGTGTATTCGATAAGCCAAAAACAGCAACAGTAACGGGTCTCATTCCCCTGACCCTGAAAGAGCCTCCAGTACAGCAGCGTTGGGAAAGACAAGTGGGGTGAGGCTGCTAAAATCTCAGGGCTGGGACGAATGGAGACATTACTAGTGCCCGCTTGAGTAAATCGATGAATAGTGATACAGTGATACCACTTTGAATATGGTGGTTTTTAACATAACATGAAGCTGACACCTAAGGATAGTAGATACATGGGACAGGAAGATTGCTCCATAGCTGGAAGCCTGCCTCATGAGCGGATGGGAGAAGGCAGCTGGAATAGAGAAGGGATCACTAAGAAAATGATGGCTTGAAGAATCGGTTGGGATGGGAGATTTGTGCTGAAAGTAGATAAAGGACCAAACATGATGACCTCTCAGTGTCTGTATTGCAAACCATAATGCCCAAAAGTAGAGAGAGAGTATGGGGAATATTGTCTGCCATGGAGGCAGGGAGAAGGTGAGAAAGGGGGAGGTATACCAGGGACATTGTTGGTGGGGAGTGTGCACTGGTGGAGGGATGGGTGTTTTATCATTGTGTGATTGTAACCCAAACATGAAAGCTTGTTACGACCTCACAGTGATTCAATAAAATTAAAAACAAAAAACAAAAGAATATGGTGGTTTTCTTTTTTTAAATGTTCTGCAATATCTTTTAGAGTTATGTGGAAGTTCAAGTGAGAGAGCTCATCCCTAGAATCTGTGAGGTCTGAGTATGCTCCCTGAGGCCGCATGGTCCTTCTGAGCACTACTAGGTATAGTCCTGATGGCCCTGCGCTGTGCCAGGCCTGAGCACTGCACCATCAAGGTTGGCTGCCTGGCCCAGCATTTTCCCCTCCCGGGCCCTCCGCACTGATGAATAGCCACCTCCCACTCCCCTATAAAAAAGTAAAGAAATAAAAGTTTTCTTTCTCTTTTGTCCTTTGTTAGATTAAGATGTACTTAATTTTTTTTTGGTTCTACTTTGAGTATTTTTAAGATCATAATGTCTGTTACTAGTGCGTAGATGGGCAATTGATTCTATTACACTGATTAAATTTCACCAACTGTAAGAACTCTTATTAATATTGTTAATACCATTTTTGTTTTTATAAATGATAGTTTTGCTTGCTTTCTAATCTTATAGTTCTTTTTCCTTGCTTTATTGAGTTTCTTTTCTTGTTTTACTGTAGTGAAAAGATGTAGTCTCGATTGTAAAGGGAATACTTTCAGTATTTCACTATTAAAAATGGTATTTGCATTGACCCAGGGGTAAGTCCTGAGCCTTTCCTTCACCCCCTCCCCCAAATAAAGATATTTGGAGTAGGGATGTAGCTCAGCAGTAGAGCACTTTCTTGTATATGGTTCTACCCCCACCCGTTGCCCCCTTTATTTCTAGCTTGCTGAGATTATTTTAAATTATGAGTGAACATTGTTATATTAATTGTTTTGTCTGTGTAGATTATTATTCACTTTCATTAATTTGGTTAGTTATATTATTTTCTCTTTTCCAGCCTATTGTTTTATAAAATAAATTCAGTTTTGCTCATCAAGTATTCTAGTTTTGATATGCTGCTAGATTGATGAGCTCATCCTTGAAATTTTTTACATTTTGCTTCTAAGTGAAATAGTAATATTTCAGATTTATACTAAGATTTTATATAAAAGTTTTGCTAGTCTCACAAAGTGATTTAGAAATTGTTCTTTTTCAGTACCATTTAATAATGTATTATTATTACTGTTTTTTAATATTTGATAGAACTTGCTAATAAAACTTACTGTCACAGGTCCAATTCCCTTGGGTAGTAGACATTAGTATGAAAATCAGCATGCAGGAAGATTACTAGTTAATTTTTTGGGACCATCATCTGGGGAGAAGAAAAGATAGCGGGGCCAAGTGGTGGGTGAGACTGGACTGTAGTGCAAACACCAGGGGGGCCGGGAGCTAGCATATTGAGACCCTCATGGGGATGAGGAGTCCGGGCCTTTATATTCTTGCATCTGTCAGTCTCCGGACGCTAACTGAAGAGGTGTACTGTCAGCCAGTTCAGGAAAGGACTAGCAGCCAGCAGCCAATAGTCTTTCCAATTCCTTGAGTTCCGAAGAGAGGTCACATGGGTGGATGCAGACAGCAGCTGGACTGTGCCAAGCCGCCATTTGTGCTGCTCATTTACTTGCATAATGGAAGTGTGGATGACTCCTTGCACATTCGTGGTAGACTTCTTTTTCAGGGAAGGTTTGTTGAGTAAACTAAGGTTGTCCTTTCTCTGGAGGCCACTGATCATGAGATGCTATTCATCTCCCTCTTTAAGTGTATATTCTGATTCCTTCTAAGCCAGGCTCTGTATCATCTGCTTAGAGTAAGATGACACATGGGCACTTATTCCTGAGGCCCTTGACCTTGGTTACTTTCCAGTGGCTGAAACTGTCTCATTTGACAATTTACTATCAAAACTGGACAAAATAATAAAATAAAATACACCCATGATGTAATGGCAGACATGTTCCCTGTTGTTTACATTGTGTGACAGTAACCTACCTTCTGGTGAGAGTTAACCACTCCTGTCAGAATATTGAACTTTTTTCTTGCCTTTTTTCATGCCTTTATTAGCGTGAGGACCTGAGCAGGAACTGTAGTTTAGCATGTAGTGGGATTTCTGCTGTGTTTCCTTCGAGAAGCGTTCTCCCTTAAGAAACCAGGTTCTTGAAATTCTAATTTGTAGAATCTGTTAGAGTGGAGAATCAAATTCCTAAGTGATGACTGAGAGCAATGGTGAGTGGAGCCACGCTTCCATCTTCTCTTTGCTGCCAAGAACCGTCTGTTTTATCTGCTGGAAATGTAATGTCATATGATGGCAGAGAGATGCATCCCAGTCTCACAGGGGATGAGGCAGTGCCTCATCTGTGCCTTCCACAGGTTATTCAACCACCTTCTTAGCCAACAGGTTTTGAGTAATTTGGAGTCTGATGTGCCCAGTGCCTCGATTCTACTGCCACGCCTTCTCTTCCATTGAGTGTCTCCTTCAGTTGGGAATGTTCTTCAATCTCATTGCACCCGTTGGCTGAAATTTTCGTGATCAGATTGAGGCAACTGTTCCAATAGAGGCTGTGCTACCTATACTTGGAAGACGTGTTTGGTCTTTGCCACAGTCACTTTCAAAGAGAAAGGAGCCCTGTCCATTCAGCTTGCCACTCGCTGGCTGCTTGGTCTCCTGAGAAGTTGCTGCTTTACTGGGGGCTCGGTGTTCTCTGCTGTAGCCAGCCATTTATTTGACAGTGGGCTATGGATACAGTTGTGTATCTTGACCTTCAGTCTGTAGATTGCCTCCGTCTCTGCCGCCGTAGTACACTATCACGTTTGTTGTTCCTGCACCAGGAAGACCAGTTGCAAAGATCAGCTGAAATGACGGGAGTCCCCAAGGTGGTGATTCTCTGGGAGCACTCACAGGCTTGGCTGGCATGTAGTTGTACCCATGTCTCTGATTCCATGTAGTGTAAGGATACAAATTGCGGTCAACAAAGGAACAAGGCTGGTGGGGGTGAAGCCTAGAGGACGCCAGGTGCACTCTTCCAAGAGTCCCTCCAAGAGGCCTGGCGCAAGCTGTGCTTAATTCCTCCATCAGTGAGTTGTTACCACAGGTGAAATATTATGTGAACTCGGAGAAACTCATTAGCATCTCCTGCTCAGGGTTCCTATTTTTGGCTCATCACGTGGGCACTGTGCTTCCCACGTACCTCAGTTCTGGGGTCCTAGATGGAAGGTCTGGCACCAACCTTGTTGTTTGTAAAAACAGTCTCAATATAGTGAGCCACTCTCCACAGACTACTCTACTGAGGTCCCATTTCCCAGGTGGCTATGCATCCTAATCTCCTGCCACTTCTCCTTAAAAACAAAGATGATCAGCAGCTTTCTCAGGCTAGCCCTGCTCCCAACTCTAACAGTTTGAAATGCTGGGTCACATTATCTGTATTGCTTTTTGACACACCTTAGCCCCCTACTGTGGTTAATTTGTAATGAACTTGGCTATTCGGAAAAATTCCCTATCATTGCTATATTTGGGGGGTGAGGGGGACTTGGGAGGGGAACATTGGCCACACCCAATGCTCAGGGGCTGCTCCTGGCTTGGTGTTAGGAGTCACTCCCAGGGGTACGTGGGAAGCCACATGGTTCTGGGCATCAAAGCCAGACTACAGCATGTATGCTTCTCTCCCTGGCCCCTGAGGGGACTGGTTATCTACCCATGTTCTATTTTCAACTTCAGCTGTGCCCACCAATTCCTCCCTTACTAATTCCTCTCTTTCTCAGTAAGAGCTCTGAACTAAATGGCCATAGGCCCTTTGGGATGAATTATTAGTGTCTGCATACTGTGATTGTGTGTTTTTCATTTATCTTTATTTTGTAATCTCTTAATTTTCATGTTTGCCTCAAATATTTTTGATGATGAATTTTTTATGAATACTTTTTATTTCTAGACATGCAAGATTTTTGAATTCTTCTTTTTAGTTATTCTAATTGGATGTGTGGGTGGGGGGAGGTTAGGCAAGCTGATGTGATATCAAGTATTTAGAACTCTGTAGAGCATGACTTTATGCCCACTCTCACTGTCCCTGTCCTCCCGTTGTTCATCGATTTGCTCGAACGGGCCCAATTGTGACAATTGTTACTGTTTTTGGCATATTGAATATGTCACAGGTTGCTTGCCAGGCTTTGTCATGTGGGCAAGATACTCTCAGTAGCTTGCTGGGTTCTCTGAGAGGGGCGGAGGAATCAAACTCGGGTCGGCCGTGTTGGCCGCTTGCAAGGCAAACGCCCTACCCGTTGTGCTATCACTCCAGCCCTTATGCCCACTAATGCAGGTTATTTAAAATAAATATTATCTGTGAGCCTGGAAAGAATACTGAAACAGCTGCTGCTTTTGGTTTCACTATCCTAAACAAGTCCAGTGGGTCCGGACTATTGCGTTGAAATCTATATTTTTATTGATATTTTTGTCTGCCTGATCTATCAGTTGGACAAAGTGATGTTAAACTCCCCCACTCTGTTGATAGGTTGTCTTTTTTTTTGTGGTTCTGACAAATTTCCCTTTATATAATTTGGGGTTATATTTTTTGGTTCATACAAATTTAGAATTCTTTCTGTTGAATAGAATCATTTGTCATTTGTGACTCTAGTGAACCGTCCCTTTTCCCTCTTATATTTAATGATACTAGTTTCATTTGGTTTGTTTCTCTCTGGCATATGTCCAGTTTCATCATTTTTTTCCACATTATGTTTTTTAGATACTTTTTCTTCTATTTTTTTTCCTCTCTGGAATTTTCTGAATGTGTGGAGTGGTGCCTTTCATCAGTTCTAGATAATTCTCAGCACTTGTTTTATTATGAAACATTTAATGATAAAATTTTCTTTCTCAGCTTTCTTGCCTTAGCTGATGTGTAGTTGCCAGGAATCATACATGCATTTTGTTGTGTTGGTCTCACTTGTGGTGCTCGTATCAGGGGATATCAGGTTTGTGGTGATCATACAGTTGCCTATGGTGCTTGGTTGAGTAGTACTTTTTTGGTCTTGGTGCTTTCTGGAGTTCACACACCCCTCACTGAAGTGCCTCGGGGAGTTACTTGTGGTGCTGGGTATCCCAGAGACCAGATGTGCCAGATTGCACTCAGCTCATGCAGGTGGGATTCACTCCCTCAAGCTTGTAAGGCAGCTTGGCCGTGGCTCGACTGCTGAGCCATCTCTGATCCCCACCTAAATGCTATGACAAGGACTTCTTGCTTTGTGCCTGATCTTAGGGGAAAGGCTGTTAGTTTTTCACCATTGAGTATAATGCTTGTTGTGTGATTGTGGTAAACGGCTTTACTATGTTGAGGAAAATCCTTCCAACTCCCATTGTTTTTTATCATGAAAACCCGGGTGCTGATCAAATGTTTTCTCTGCACCTATTGACCTGATCATATAATTTAAAATTTTCCTTGTATTTATTTAGAGTATTGCATTGATTGACTTGCATATTTTAAAGCATCCTTGCATCCCCAGGATGAACCCCACTTGGTTATGATTGTATGATTGTTTGAATATGTTGTTGGATTTGGTTTGTTAGTATTTTGTTGAGGATCATTGCATCTGTGTTCATCAGGGAGATAGGAGTTTAGTTTCCCTTTCTTGTGCACTCTCTGCTTTTGGTATCTGAGTAATGTTTTCCTCATAAGAGCCATTTGGGAGTGTTACTGTGTCTTAATTTTTTTTAAAGAGTCTGAAAAAAACTTTTGATTACCATTTTAATTTTCTTCATAGTCATTAGTCTATTTGGGTGCCCCCTACCTTCTTGGTTCAATCTCAGGAGCTTATAGGCATCCAAAAATAGGAGAAGAGTCCTATCTGTTTCTTCTAGATTTCCCTATTTTGTGGCATAAAGGTTTTCAGAGTAATTTCTGGTGATCTTTGAATTTCTGTAATATCTGTTGTGATGGCTCCCTTAAATTTTTAGTTCAGTTTTTAGGGTTCTCCTTCTTTCTTTGTGAATCTTGCTAGTAGCTTGTTAATGTTATTTATTGTTTCCATGCTCTTGATTTCATTAATCTTTTGGATTGTTCTTTTGGACTCAAATTTATTATTTTCCACTCTAAGTCTTATTATTTTCTTCTTCTGCCCGCTTTGGGCTCTTTTTGTTGGTCCTTTCTTAGCTTCTAAAACTATGCAGTCAGATAATTTATGCAGGCCCTTTCTTCCAAATGTACGTTTGCATTGCTATGAATTTTCCTCGTAAAAATGCTTTTGCTGTGTCCCATAACTTCTGGTAGAACCTATCCTCATTTGGTTTCTTTTGATATCCTCTTTGACACACTGGTTGTTCGTTAGTGACTGTTTAATTTCCAAGTATTTGTGTTTCCACTCCCCGCAAAAAAAAAAAATTAAAAAATTGTGATTTCTCTTTTCAGTGCATCACGGTCTGAGAAGATAGTTGATACAATTTTTATTCTCAATCTTTTTTTATATACGCATATAAAGTTGACTTTTATTTGCTAAGTGCATTTTTAATTAAAAAATTAATAAAGGCCACATGAACTGTGCTTCCTTGGGGGCCCTGAGGACTGTACCTGGTGTGTTAGGGGCTTCATGTGTTGCCAAGGACTGAACTTGGGGCTTTGTGCTTGCCGGGCATGTGCTCTCCCACTCGAATGATCTTCCCAGCACTACCACTGTATTTGTACCAAATACACGTAACATACACAACCTAATTTTATAGAAAAACATTTATTGAACCACTGTGAATCACAGAGTTTTAGTTCTTCATGACACTGTAAGGTGGGCGCCAAATGGCTTCGTCCTCTGGGTCCAAGGCAGAGGTGGGCTGCTCCTGTGCTTCTCGCAGCATCTGCTGGGTTGCACCACGGGCATTTCTGACCAGTGGACAGGGCCGGGGGCCCACTGCTTCCGCTGGGGTCTCTGGGCACTCCAATGGATGCTCTGTCAGGGCTCTGGGCAGACTTAAGGCTTTTCTGACAGGTGAGTGGCACCAGGGATCTACTTTGTCGATAAGGTGAAAGGCCGTGAAGAGGGGTCTATGGGCACCATGACTGATGTTCTATATCTCACACATCTTTTTCATTGCACTTGCTGCTTGTACTTGTACTTGTACACCTGACTGTGCTGTGGCTGGAAATGGCTTGTGATGCTGGGAATCTGACAGCAGAGCTAACAGAATAGGTTTTGCACGTGCGGGGACCAAATGGGACCATGGTGCCCCTGAGCACCACCAGGAGGAAGCACTGAACCATCCAGCCCTGTCAGCCCAGTGTTGTCAGAATGATCTCCGGGCCTCTGACCATTGCTTGGTTTAAGTACTTTTTGGTGCATCAGGGAGTGTGAATTGGGGGAAACTTTGTTTCTGTTTATAAGGTCTCAAAAAAAAAATTTTTTTTTGGATAGGAACTTTTCCTTTGTTAGGTGTAGCCAATAATCCTAAATTACTTTCATTATTGGGATCCCAGTTTTATTGTAAATTATAGGTGGGCCATCTCACCAAGAAACTTAATATTACTTTGTTGGGTAAATACCAACATTATGGCAAATTCCTATTGCTTTCCTTTCTAGGTAACCTTTTCACTTGATTTTATGGACCTGTATGAACTAACTCCCTTTGAGTTTCATTTGATTGAATCAAATAAAATAATTTTTTTTATATTTTATGAAAATCTTTAGTTGCTTTTTGTTTGGAGGCTATTCAAGATAAGTATTTTGCTATGTGGCTAAAATAGTCGTGTGGTACTGTAGCACTGTCCTCCTGTTGTTCATCAATTTGCTTGAGTGGGCAAAATAATCCTATAGTAAAATATTTTTAATGTGTTGATTCGAATAGGTATCATAGTAGAAAGAGAAAACAATTTATGCAAAAATATATCAAGTATCTTGATTTCATAAAAATGTTTATTCAAGTACAATCAAGGCTCCCTTTTCTCCTTTTATCCCAGACCTTGTTCCCAGCCCCGCCCCCGACAAACAAAATAGCGTTAAAAATATGTTTATCTTGGAGAGAATGCAGTAAAGACTGGGCCAGAGCTATAGTATAGGAGGTATGGCGTTTGCCTTGCACATAGCCGACCCGGGTTCAATCCCTCGCATCCCATATTTTCTCCTAAGCACACCACCAGGAGTAATTCCTGAGCACAGAGCCAGGAATAACTCATGAGCATTGCTGGCTGTGACACCCAAAAAATAAATAAATAAATAAATAAATAAATAAAAATAAAAAAGAATGCAGTAGAGACTGGTCTTTGAGTAAGCCAGACCCAGGGTTCTGATTGAGTTCTCTTAGCATTAGCGGTTGGGAGTTGGTGTTTATTTTTTTAATCTTCTCAGTAGCTTATATATCTGCAAAATGGGAAAAGTTAAAACAGTTTTGAATAGCAAAGGAGCAAATAGAAGTCACGCACTCCACCTATTACAGTGAATGTTAACTCCTTTGCATTTTAGCTGTTTTTGTGACAAATGTAAGTGTTTGGGTGCTGATTCAGAGTACTCAACCCAAAGCATCTCACGTTAGACACTTTAGTGTCAAGTGGTGTTATGGATGTGCTGGAGAAACAAGAAAGACACAAAGACACAACCAGGGCATTGGCACTGGGCTGCTGACCACCAGGGCATTGGCACTGGGCTGCTGACCAAATCACGGAGACCCTCCGTCCTCTCTGCTTCCCAAGAGCGGGGCTTTTTTAGGAGTTGTCCAGGTTTTTTTCTTTGGTGTTCTGTGTTCTGTTTGCTTCGTTAAAGAACACTCTTACTCCTTTGGGTCAAAGGCCGCCAGAATCTTATTCCCTTCCCTACCTAGAGCCCAAGAGTAGGTTGGGCTTTGCAATCTCATCAGTTCAATAAGAAACCATTTCGCAATCTCTGGAGTTCTGAAAACACCTATACAACGTGCCTTACTAGAAAAGAGAGAAGTTGCATTTTTCTAAAAAGAAAAAAATAATTCTAACCAACAGGAATGCTGAAATATGTTACATGCTGCGTCAGCATATCAGATAATACAAAGCATTTAAATGTCCTCCTCCTCTTGGTATGACTCAGTCCAGTTCTTAAAGCATTTCATTAGGCTCCATTTTAGAGCATCAGAGATAAGAGAATTGTGTTGCTCGCCTCTGTCTTGCCCTTTGCTCTGTAGTTTTGCATGCCCAAAGAGAAGAAAAGTATGTCTTATTCATTATCTTTGTATATTTCTCTTGGTAGTACTGTTGTCACTTTGGTTTTTTAGTAAAGGAAATTGGCTTATTTGAAACGTTTGTCTTAATCCTCTCTGGAAATACCAGTTTACGGGAAGGTTAAGGCAGCTCGTTTGGACTCCTCTCGGAGTCTCGGCTGCAATTGTCGGGAAGGAAACCCCAGGGAAACCCCCGAGCACAGACTGCAGAAGAGCATTGGCTGCGTAGAAGACAACACTCCAGATGCTTTATCAGGTGCTGTCTCAAGAGCAGAAATAATGGTTTGGAGGCGGAAATGCTGATGTCTCCACTTTCCCAACTTAGCACAAACATCTTCTTTATCTTTGGTGGATTTTGGTGCCACAGAGGCGGCTCCCAGAACCTTTAAAAGCAAATGTGATTGCCTCTTAAAACCCTGACTTTGAAAGCATGGTGTTTGGGAGTTTCCTTGATTTGAATTCGTTTTTAAAAGAGAGGGTGGATCTATAGCATCCATTGTCAGTGCCATTTCCTTTCTGTGATGAACTTGTTCTCCCTTCAAAGACATAGTAAGTAAGATATGTAAATAGAAACAGATAAACGAACACATGATCAAATAAAAAGCTTTAGCTGCTTTTGTTACAGTGAAAAGACGTGACTATTATATGATAGTAATAGAAACTGTTTGAAATTCTAGGAATTTTCTGGAAACTTTGGAGTGCAATTTTTTTCCTTTTTTTTTTTTTTAAACATACACTAGAACAAACTAGGGATGTCCAGAATGCTGGATTGCATTTTTTTCGGTTTGGTTTGGTTTCATTTTGAGACCATACCTGTTGATGCTCAAGGTTACTCCTGGCTCTTGCACTCAGGAATCACTCCTGGCAGTGCTCGGGAGACCTTGTGACATGTCTGGAATCCAGGCAAGGCAAGTGCCCTGCCCCTGGCTCTATCCTCCCCAGGCCCCTGTATTGCAGTCCTTTTGAATACAGAATGATCCCTGTCCCTGCCAGTACTGGTACTGTCATGAAATTCTCTAACTTGGGACTTGCCTACCCACTGACATGTCTGTCCTTTGGGAGGCAAGGAAAGTAATTTGTAAATTATTTGCTTGTCCTCACGTAGATTTTTTCAAATGAAACCATTTAAAAGTGTACAGTCTCTGATGTTACATACATTCATAATGTAATATAACATCACTGTCACTCATCTCTGTGACTTTTTTATCTAATGAAAATGAAATTCAGCATCCATTAAACAATACCTCCCACTTCCTCTCCCCATTCCTTAGCAACCACCAGTTTCTGCTGTCTATGACTACTCTTAATTATCCCATATAAGTGTCAGCATACAATATTTACTTTTTTATAACCAGTTTATTTCACTTAGCATAATGTCTTCAAGGTCATCTGTGTTATAACAGGTTGCAGAATTTTCTCCCATTTAAATCCAAATAGCATCCCATTGTATGTAAGTAACCTCATTTTGTTTATTTGTTAACTGTCTGAGGACCCTTGATTGCCTCCTGTCTTAGCCATTGTGGTGCTGTTGTGAACATGGGTGTAGAAATTTCTCTTCAAGGTATTGCTTTTAGCTAAATCAATTGATAATTCTATTTCATTTCTTTGAGGAGCCTCTCAACTTGTTTCTAACCAACACGCACATTTTTCTTTTTTTTCACATCCTTGCCAACACTCACTGTTTTCTCTTTTTCATAACATAAAAGTATGAGGTGGTATCCCCTTGTTTTCATTTGCATTTCCCTACTGATCAAAGATTTGTTTATTATTTCATGTGCTTATTGGCCATGTCTGTATATCTGTCGAGATCTGTTTGTTCTAATCCTTTGCTCACCCATATAGTTCTATAAAACAAGTGGTTTTGTAGTGTTATGAGGCACTTTGAAATGATGAGTAAAGAATTTATGCTCTGGATTAGTGCTGTTAGTTATCCTGACTTTTCCTTTGTGTGACCTTGTGCAAGTAATTTTATTTCCCCAGGTTTCCATTTCATCTGTAAAATAGAGGAGAATAGTAAAAAAAAAAAAGTTGAGTTTTGTAAGTGCATAAGCTAATAGCGCTGTCCTCCCATTGTTCATCGATTTGCTCGAACAGGCACCAGTAATGTCTTCATTGTGAGAATTGTTGTTACTGTTTTTTGGCATATTGAATAAGCCACAGGGAGCTTGCCAGGCTCTGTCAACATAAGTTAATGAGTACTAAATATAAAAGCATAGTATTTGACCTATAGTATATGTTTAATAAATACTAACTGCTATATTAGTGGAATCATACACCACTAATAAGTATTTTATTTTGGGTTGGGGCACATACCCAGGAGTGCTTAGGGATTACTCCTGGCACAGGGACCATATGGGGTGCTGGGGATTGAACAAGGGCCAGTCACATGCAACACCAGCACTTTCCCAGTTGTACTTTCTCTCTGAACCTATGAAAAGATAAAGTAACTGTCTATCTTTTCTCCCTATTTTGGTAGACATATAATTGGGCCTATTTTTCAGAGTATTCCCCAAGCAGTGCTACATATTATCTAAATTATTTTGATATTCAGTGAAGCCATGTAGATTTGAATTTTTGTGGATAATCCAATGTCAGCATTTTTTTGTGATTAATATGAACATCTGTTACGTGCCAGAGAGACTTTCTCTTACACCATTTTATTTATTTTTCCCAGCTTCCCTATAAAGTATGCATTATTTCTCCCATTTTTGGATTGTGAAACTGAGTCTCTGAGAAGTTTGAATAGACTTGCCTGAGTTTATATGTTTAGCAGGTAGTGAGGCCAGAATTCAAAACCCAAGTCTGTTGAAGTCAAAGACCCTTCATTTCCCCCTCCACTTTCAATCCCATCAATATCTCCAAGACCCCTCCCTTGTCCCTTTGCCCAGTAAGATGAAAGCTATAAAGTCTGGGAGAAAGTACAGAGATTAAGCCTCTTGTCTTGCAGGCGGCTGACGCTAGTTACTTTCCCGGTACAATTTATGGTTTCCCGAGCAGCTCCAGTAGTGATCCCTGAGCAACAGAGCCAGAGTAAAGTCTTAAGCATAGCCAGGTGTGGCCCCCAAACCAAAAAGAAAAAAAAATAAAGAAAGATACAGAAATGGCATTGTTATCCACTTCGTGGCTGCTGACTCGGTTTTCTTCCATACAGTGGGCATAATGGGCAGAATTCTGTGTTCATGTATGTCTTACGCTTTTGTCTCTTTTTTGTGTTTGAAACACGGTGGGATTGGCTGTAGCCATTTGTTTAAAAAGGACACTGAAACAAGTGAAAACAAGCAGCCAAGGCGCTGCCTTCCACCCATTTCTCATGTTCCTTCTCATTTCTGTGGTTTATTGACCCATATGTTCTGTGCAGGGAATTGGCTAGGTGCTTAGCCACAGAATCCCAGTATCCTGAAATTATGGCGCATGGGGACTAACATCCTTTGTAGGATGAAAAGGACTAAATGGGATTCTGAGATTTAGCTAAGGACAAGTCCCTTTAGTCTACCTTGCATTTGGGTCCTGGTCTTCTCCGCTACACTCCATGGTCTCTCTCCATTCTTAGAAAAGTTCTCAGAGAAAGAAAATGAGGATGGATTTGTAACAGAATAATCTGTAATGTCACTGTCACTGTCCTCCCATTGTTCATCGCTTTGCTCGAGTGGGCCCAGCAACGTCTCTATTTTGAGACTTGTTGTTACTGTGTTTGGCATATTGAATACGCCACAGGGAGCTTGCCAGGCTTTGCTGTGCGGGCGAGATACTCTCGGTAACTTGCCGAGCTCTCCGAGAGGGGCGGAGGAATCGAACCTGGCTTGGCCAGGCTGGGTGCACGCAAGGCAAACGCCCTACCGCTGTGCTATCGCTCCAATGTACTTTGGGGTATTTTCCCTGCTGTACTCCCTGCCTATTTCCTTCACCCCTGTTTATACTCAGTTATTTTTGGTTTCTTTTTTGGGGGGGGACAACCAGTGCCGCTGAGAGATGTGCCTCTTCCACCCCCACTCCCCATGCTCAGGGTGGGGCTTCTTGTGGCAGTGCTCAGTGAACCCTGGGGTGCCTGGATTGAAACCTAGACTTCCCGTGCATACTCCTGCCCATTGAGCTGATTCTTTAACCCTTTTCCCCTTTCTTTTCCTTCTTTCTTCTTCCCTACAACCCCTTCTTAAAATACACCTAATGAAATTTGAATATCAAGATTAGGGAACTACTTAACGTATTTCCTGAAGAAAATTGGATTCCTGAGATATTCCCATTTGATTTTTTTTTGCACTAAAAATTATCTCTAAATTTAATTTGCTTTCAGAGGAATTAACATCTTTTAAAATATGCGGCTAAAACAAATGAGATTGAATTCCTATCAATTTCAAAAAGAATGACCAAAAAGATTTTGAATGGATTCATTTAAGTAATAGGATTTGGAACTAATTGCTTAGTAACTGAGTTTAAGACAATGATAACCCATGTTGAGTTCTAAGGAGTGCAGTTTCACCTAGCACCTGACTTACTCCTAAATGACAAGGCTGGGATTCAGTTTTCCTTATTTGCTCCCTGATCCGTGTTGGTGGAGCCGCCTCTGTTTGCAGCTGAAAGTCATTGCACTTTATTCCTTTGTTGTTCCATTGTTCCCTTTAGGGTGAGGGAGAATCATTAAGGGGAACATCTTTTCTGAGCAGCTGGAATCAAATTCCAGCTGACTGTAGCACCTGCGAAGATGGCACCTCTGCCTCTGGGCGGCAAGGTGGGATGCCAGCCCTGGAGCCTGTGACAGTGAGCTCCAGAGCGCAGCGCTATGGCCCTGCCACCCCACTTCTGCCCTTCTGTGAGCTTCAGATGGCAGGAAGACCAGCGAATGCAGTGTCTGTTTTAGACTAATTAGAAGGATGATTTGTGAAATGGTGGCTATTTATTTAATTAATCACCAGCACAAAGCCATAAAACTCGTATTTTAAAAATCCCTGTTAGTTTGCCATGTGGTTAATAGATTGGGGCACATTAAAAAGTGACATGGTGATGTATTAAAAATGTTCCACCTAAGGTTCTCCAGGAAGGAACAGAAGCTGCTTGCTGGCAGAGGCAGAGCTCAGCCTGACGGAACTTGACCTGTCTGAGGTTACAGTGTTGGTAAAGGCCTTTATTTTTTGAGCAGCATCTTCATTAGGACCTTGCTCTTCCTGGACTGTTCTCTTTTTTTTTTAACTTTGTAGAATAATTATTGAGAATTTTAATTAAGGCTACTTTTATTATGGTTTTTCTTAACTGTGAGGAACTGTATTTTCACATTTAATTATGCTATATTTACTAAGCGTAGCAGTATCTCTTATTATAGGTTATTCTTTTCCATTTTGGGGCAGGGAAGTCATTTAATTAATTGAATGATACGACAGCATTTATGTTGCAGTTCTCAGATGTTCATTTTGTTCTGTCCTTGTATTGTTTTTTTCCTATGGAATGGGCACAAAGTAATTGCTAGTACTTGTACATTCTTAGCTCAGGTGAATGATTATTTTGGAATAATTAAAATAAAGATAGAACTGACCTCAAGGGATGACACATTGAAAAATGTGAAGAAATGGCTTAGATTATAATAAATGAGAGTGGGTTTTGCATATCAAACTTCTGGTTGATTTCAGTAGATTTCATGTGTATATCTAGGCCATCTTGAATTTTAATAGTATTGGAACTAAATTGTTGACATGTCTGTGACTCGCTCTTTTTATTTAAAGAACTCTAGGACTTCGTGTTTCTGTTAGTCTCCCAAAGTTTTCAGAGCAGGTATGAAAATGTGCTGTTCAGGTGGATGCTTCTGAAGACAGTGGCCAGCTCTTTGGACAGTGTTTCTCTGCTGTGTTGCATAATTACCTGCTCTGCTCTGTTAGAAGGGGAGCTGGAATAAAACATGAGTATGTTAATGCAGCCTGGAGCTGATGTGGTGGTGATGATTACAATGCAGATAAAGCATTTCTCATAACTGCCGTTGCCTACTGGAGCCTTTGAAACATCTGGACCTTTAATTGAAAAATAGTGTGGTGCTGTGCAAGGCAGACATGCTAAGTGAAGTCACTAATTTAGAATACAAAAATATAATTGATAAAGTGTTTTATTTACATTGTATTTAAATATTCATACTTTGTTATGCTTTGTATAACAGGGAATTAGTGGGTTAACTTTTCATGAACACAGACAGTTTAAATGAGATAAATTAAGTGAAAACATTAATGGAATTTTACACTGGAACCGGAAAGCAGTGCGCTCCTGGAGGGTGTGTGTGCTTTTGCATCTACTGGGGTCTTTGAGGAAGCAAATAGATAGGTTCCTGCTTTCGGGTTTTGTGTTTTAGAAGAACTAACCATCAATTGATAACATTGTGTTTCAGTCTTGTTTCAGCAATCATAATAGTATTTAGTTAAATAAAAATGTTTCTTGGCATAATGGTAAATGGCCCTAATGGCAACATTATCGTCTAATAAACCAAAGCCTTCCCCACCTCTCCAGGGCAGGTTATCAGAGCCTGCCCAGGAGAGCAGAAGAACTGGTGAAGGGCGTACAATTAACCTTTGTCCTGTGCAAGCGGCAGGGGAACTGACCTAGCAGCCTTCCGAGGAAATCCAATTTAATTTAAAATGAATTTGAAAAGACAAATTAGCCATATCTATTTTAATAAGATAAAATCCCGACTCTCCCTATGTCTGGCTTAGTTAGGACCTCCGAGGAGATTGGACTGATGAAGACTGCAGGTGAACCGGAGGGAAATCATGCCAGGGGGCTGAGGAGAAGCCCCAGAGAGCCGGGTACCCGAGTGACTTGTCAGTTTTCTGCAAGTGAGCAGGCCTCCTGCGCCTAGTTCTGCTGGGAATTGCAACCCGGGACGGGCCTTTGTCTCTTCAGACCTTTAGCTTGTCTGGGAGCTTGGTGCCATGATGATGTCATGTGCGGCTTGCACAGCTCTCCAAGGACCAGATTGTTATTTTCCACCTTTGTCATTATCAAAGCGCATTTGGGTCCTGCCACCTGGGTAGCCACATTTAGTAACAAATACACCTCACAATTACTGATGAGACTCTTTACCTAAGAGGAAGAATTCTCTGGGGCCCGTGAGCTTGACCACTTGCTTTCGCAAACAGAAGCTGAGTCCTGCTGCGAGCTGGAGTTCCTCTTGTGTTTTTTACTCCAGAACACAGTGGTGGCTTATCGGGCCCCTTCTGTGAAACTAACAGCCAGGAAGCCTGGAGCAGTTTCTGCCCGAGCACAGAGTTAACCACCCTGGTGGCACTTAGTCCGTGCCCCTCATCAGGAGTGGCAGTCTGCGCAGAGCTGCTCATGCGTGCGCCAGGAGGAGCAGCTCAGACCTTCCCTGTGTGGCTCAGCCAGAGGATTCCCCAGTGGGAAACCGTGTCTGCACCGTGAGCTGGTCTCTGTCACTTTGGCCTTTCTGAGGTGCCCAGACCAGGAGTTCTTCAGACCTGTATTCACGCAGGGGGCAGGGTTTTAGGAGAGACCTGGGTTAGAGTCTTCACTGCTTAATGAACTCTCATTCGTGAGCTTTGCGAAATGTCCCCGGGACAGTTGAGCGTATTAAATGAGATAATGTGTGAACAGTTCCCCTGGTAGGTGCCTAGTAAATGGCAGCCAGCGGTTGTGACCTGCTAGTTGCCGAGAGAACAAATTGTGGTCACAAAGGGTTGTATACAGAGGAGTATCATCTCTTTGTGCCTGGCCTCACCCCACTAAGGCTGTTGCCTCTGGTGATAGCTTGCTTTACTTGGAGAGCTGCGGCGATTACTGAATTGAACAGTGTGATGTGCAGACAGCTTTTAATTACCATTTTTTTCACTACTGAAAAAAAATTGAGCTATTTTTTCTTCTTTTTTTTATCCAGTGGATCCTATTGTTCCCTTCCATTTTTGAAAAATAAAGTTTTTTTGTTACTGTTTTCTCTTTTATTGCATCTGGGAGACAGGTGGGATAAATAAATGCCTGATAGGCTTTTTGGACTGCTTCTCAATCGTAAATTTTGTATTTAGATAGAGATTCTTCTCAATAGCAAGACTAATCCTAGATAATTATTTTGCTTTTCTTTATCTTGCTGCTTTTTATATTTCAGCATGCATTTTCAAACTGTTGAACCCTTTCTCAATTGACTCTTTGGAATTGTATTGTTTTCATTATGTGGAAAAAAATATATTTTCTGCTGCAGACAAGCATCTTTCTCTGTCACTCGAGGTTCTTTGTTTGGCCTTATGCTGTGCAAAATAATACCTATTCCAGATATTTCACATGTACATTTTGAGGATGAAAGTGCACATTGTAATTGGAGAAATGTACAGCTATTTATTTCCATTTTGTCTGATGTTTTTACATTGTTTGCTAGAAGGTGCGTCAGGGACTTGAATTAATTATAATTACTGAAGAGACACATACTGACTGAACAAATAAAGTAGTGAGCCTGTTTGTGCCAAGGTGCTCTAATGAAATTCTAACTTTGGATAGGCTAGATATGCATGAAAGATTAATTTTGAGAGGGATTTATGTTTTACCACATAGTGATTCAGTAAAAATTTTGAATGATGTAATTTAGGAGCATTGTGGAAATAATAAAGTCTGCTAATAGAAATGTGTGGATTTTTAAAGAATTTCAAAATTTAGAACACAGTAACATTTTTTTACAGTAAATATACATTTTTAACATAGCAATATTTAATAGCTGAACTGGAGCCCTGCAAGAAATGAATATGATATATGCACTTGAATTATTTCCTCAGTATTTATATAATTTTACAGTCTCAAAATATTTCACTATCTCTGCAATTAAATTGTCCTTGGGCTAGTTGTAGGGCTGTTCCAAATTTTCCATATAATTTAGGGAGGATGATAATGGCTGTACTGTAACCTTTTCTACAGATACATCATCTAGTAATGGAGCCAAATATACATTCTCCATTGAGTTTTAATTTTAAAAGTTGATATTAAATCTTAAAAAGACTCATTATATTATGATAATTGATAGAGTTTAAAACATGTAACTCTTCTTTATGGTTTTTAAAAAAACCTATTTTACTTTTAAAGCATATTGATTTTATTATATAAATGATTTAATAATAAAGACGTTCCTAAACTTACCCTAGGTGACGGGGGCTTAGTTCATGCAAATTACCTTTCTCTGGTATTATCATTATTATGGAAGCCATTGTTTGTATAATTAAATGCAAAGTGCTGTGTAACTTTAATGATCTAAGGAATCCCACAATGGCAGTGAAAATTCAAAATGGACACTTTACATTCCATTATGCTTTAAGATGGCTAGATTGCACTTGTGTGAGAGCACCTTCTGGCACCTACTGAGGCTGGAGGAGAAGAAAGTGCTATAATTATTCTCTTCTAATGATAGAGAGCTAGAAAGCTAGAGAAGGGCCTACCTCTTCCTATTGTTGCTTCAACTTCATGTTTGTTTATTTGGTCCAAAGAGATGCCTGGTCTGTGCACCAGATTAAGTGGTAGTAAACCATGAGGAAGGCTGACATTCATTCATGTTACACGCCTCAGTTCACAGAGTATTTAACATGTGTATTTTTATATTTTTATTTTATATGTCCTTTCAGTCTTTTGAGGTAGAAAGTAGTCTCTTTTATGTATTATGGCCAATTAGATGAAATTAACTTTCAGAGAGGTTAGGGGCTTGCCCACGGTAGCACGACTGAAAGTTGACAAGACTCACACTAGTTCTGCAGACTAAATATAGCACATGATGATGAAAATGGCTTATGAATTTAGGACTTTGGGAAAAATGCATGTTATCAGTGATAGGGCATACATTTTAGGCTTTCATTTTTATCCCTCCGTATTCTCCCACTCCTTTATTTGTAAATTTTTTTACCTGTATTTCAGCACAATTAATTGCTATTTTTTCAATTGCTATCTTGAAACAAAGAATCATTTGAGGTTATTATTCAGCTAGTGCTGCCAGAGCAATAAGTTGTATGGAGGATTTATTTTTAAACAGAGAAAACCTTTTCTGAGAGCAACAACCCTCTTTTCAGTTTTGAATTCAGAACCACAGATGTATATTTACCATAGAAGTATTTGCTATAGAAAGAAAAATATGGAAATAATGAAACTGTTTCCTATGCCATGTCATACTCTTAAAAAGATCACAGTCTGTCTCGTTCCATGTTGCTTAGTAACTGAGTTATTTTCTTTGGAGGTGCCCAGATACATGGAGGGGTGTCCATGGAAGTAGAGGTGGGTTGTTTGTTTTCTGAGGGCTAGCACTAAAATCGAGGGGGGAAGTTAGAAGAGAATATACATCAACAGAAAAAGACAACACATTTTATTTCATTATTTTAAAAGAAATTTAACCATTTTTATGGAGGTTGTTGGATTTATGATATTGTTAATCATAGAGCGATCACTGGACACAAAACCTGTTACCTACCTGAGTACCTGCTTCTGTCCCGGGGCCCAAGGACCTCAGTTTTTAAGCTCATTTCTATAGACAAAATCTTCAATTGATGACTTTTACCATTTCTTGCTTCCTATGTCTTTTTTTTTTTAATCCCATATTTGGGATAGATCACTTTGGCTTTTTTGTTTTAAATTGTGAAGGTGGTAACACCTACACATATAGGTTTATAGAGCTAATCTGCTGAAATTTCACAAAATTGTAAATCAGTGATAAATTGATAGTTGTTTTCAAAAACAATCCTTTTTACATGTATGTAACATTTAAAATTAATATTATATATAATTTTGTGCTAATGTTTTTAGCAAGAGTGAAGAGTGTCGAAGAACATATAATGGGAGAATCGACTAGGCCTATAGAAATACAAAAGTGTGTTTTATCCTGAAAAAGAGAATACTGGCTATTTTAGAAAATATTATAGATATTGCTTAAATGCCTGCATTAATAAGTAAAAAATTGCCATAAAAATCTTCATGGGTTTTTTTTTAAAAAAAACCTGGTTAGTTAGATAACAAATATAAATGAAATATTTAAAATATTTTTATTGAATCACCATGAGGTACACAGTTATAAGGTTGTTCATGATTAAGTTTCAGTCATGCAATGTTACAACACACATCCCTTCACCAGTGTACATTTCCTGCCTCGAATGCCTCCAGTTTCCCTCTCATCTCCCCACCCCCCCGCCCCACACCTCCTCCACAGATATTATCCCCTCTAGTCTCTTTGACAAACACTTTCTTTTTGTTCCCTTTTTCCTTTCACGGTTTGGTTTGCAGTACTGTTACTGAAAGAGTATCTTGCATATCACTTTACCTCTGGTTCTAGTCCAGAGTGAACATTTGCAGCTATCATTGTAATAGTGATCCCTTCTCTGTCCTCATTGCTGTAAATGAAACATTGATTTGTCACTGTGAGTGGATACAATCCCTTAGGATAGGAGTAAGCCTTTCTTGAGGCCAGCAATATAGTATAGTAGATAGGGTACTTGCTTTGCATGCAGCTGACCTGAGTTGGATTCTTGCCACCCCACATGGTTCTCTAAGCTCTCTAGGAGTTACCTCTGAGCATAGAGCCAGAACTAAATCCTAAGTACCACTGATGTGACCCCCAAATAAAAATCAACAACTATAACAACAATGCCTGCCTTTCTTTCTTTCTTTCTTTCTTTCTTTCTTTCTTTCTTTCTTTCTTTCAATGTAGGAGTACTATTATTTATTCAGCCACTGATTAAGCTGACAGAAGTGGGCATGAACTCCATATTACTTTTTATTTTTAATTGAATATTCGTGAGATAGACCATTACAAAGCTTTTTATAATTGGGTTTCAGTCATACAGTGATCCAGCACCCATCCCTCCACCAGTGTACATTTTCCACCACCAATGTCCCCTGTTTCCCTCCCACCATCCCCCAACACTTCACCCCCTACTCTCAGCCTCCCTCTATGGGAGGCACTTTCCTTCTTACTCTCTCTCCTTTTCTTTTTGTGCATTATGATTTGCAGTACAGGAGGTACTAAGAGGTCATGGTGTTTTTTCAGGACATTCAGTATCTTTATTGGGACAGTCAGGCTGGTGTAGCTTTTTAACTGGGTGGCATCTTTGGGGTGTGGATGTGACTGCTGAGGCTTCTGGAATTACAGAGAGGTGGGGGAAGTAGCCTATTCTGACCCTGAGAAAGCCTGGAGATTTCAGTCACAAAACCCATCTACCCAAATTTTCAGCCATGCTCGGGTCCGAGATTAATTGTGGCTTTTGATCTCTTTCGAGATTTATTTATGGGTCTCTGAAATAAGACTAATAAAATGAGCTTGTATAGCTAGGCCAGAGGTGGTTTGTGGGCATGGGCTTCCACATACCTAATTTTGGCCATTTAATTTCTTGGTAAACTTGGTCTCAAGATGTTGGGGTCCAACTAAAGGCACAGCGGCAATTTTGGGGTATCAGGAAGCCTGAAGGCACCATCCCCCAAAAACGCCTTTTTTAAATCTAGTAGAGGGCAAACATAAGCTCCATAAGTGAATGCCATACTCAATGCCAAGTGCTGAGAAATTTGCCCTGCCCTTTAAAGAAGTTCCTTGAAAGCTTCTTGTAAGACTGGTATACCCTGATATCCTTAAACTGTAGCCTGTCGCTGGAGAGATATTCTTGGTGAGCTGTTCATCTCATTGAGTTTTTGTCCTACATCCCTCCATTCTCCTTTGTCTTGTAGAGTCTCATTTGATAGCTCTTCTGTCCATCTAAAGATCTTTCCTGTGTATGTAAGTTCCTTTTTTGATACTGCTGCTTTCAATATTCTGTCTCTGGTTTTTGTCTTCCGAGAGCAGTGTGTCTTGGAGTCTTCCTATTTTAAGTTTGTTAAAATTTAAATAGGGGCCCCCTATAGTTACCTGCATGCATCCCTTAACTTTGGGGAATTCTTATCTATTTTTTTAGCACAGCGAGTAGGGAGCTTGCCTTGCATGCAGCCACCTGGGCTGACCTGAGTTTGATTCTTCCACCCCTCTCAGAGAGCCAGGCAAGCTACCGAGAGTATCTTGCCCTCATGGCAAAGCCTGGCAAGCTACCCGTGACGTACTCGATATGCCAAACACAGTAACAAGTCTCACGATGGAGACGTTACTGGGCCCGCTCGAGCAAATCGATGAACAACGGGAGGACAGTGTACAGTTTCTTCATCAAACTTGCCTTCCTCTTCTTCAGAGACTTAGCTGACTTTTGTATTGTTCCTCGAGCTCAGCCCATAGAGCCCTGTTGTGCTGTTCATTTCTTCCTTTTGCTGTTTCCTATGGTTTCCTCCATCTCATCTTGGAGCACCTTGATCTTTTTCTTACTGTTATTCTGTTGCACAGAGCTTCTGTAGAGGTGTTTTTTTTTTTTAATATCACCTACCATATTCTTCATTTCTGTTTGTAGTTTTCTTATTTCTACTCACATATTTTCCTGCTTTGCTACCTATGTCATCATTTCTTTGAGCTCATTAAACAGATTCACAGTGGTGTCAGTAAAGTCATTGCTTGAGGATTTACTGAGCTGCTTGGTTCTGGTTGTGCCCCATTTTTGCTTATTGAATTTGGCGGGTTTTTCTCTCCATTGAGTTTTCTGAGCTCTTGCTGGGCTGGGGGTGAATCACTGTAGTTATTCCCCCTGAAGGACTCACGGGAACTAGCTGGGAATTACTCTTCTCCTTTCCTGTCCATCCTTACCCAGTGACAGGAAGTATAACTCTGAACAGTGTGAAATTTGATGAAAAGCAATAACAGTGTCTTTTTTTAAAAGGCAAGTCTGTGATTGTGGGAGCGGGAGGAATCAGTAAATTAGGAAGTAGGTTAAAAAGTTTGTTGGTAGGCCACAATAGGAAACCTATTAAACAACCAGTTATTATTAAATACTTACTGGGACTGGACAGAGTGCTTTACATTCATATTATCATTAATCATTTCAACAGCTCCATGGAGAGGTGCTTTTACAGTCCTCCTGAAATGATGTATCAGAGAGGTTAGATAAAATTACAAAGGACACACAGTAAGCCGAGAGTTTGAACCCAGGGTTTTCAGACTCCAAGGCCTGTAACTCCCACACTAGAGTTCCTTCACGAGCTCCTAATAATATAATAGGGATCCTGGAGTTAACCAAATCAGAACTTGACCTTGTTAAAGAAGAGTGGCATTTGATGTTCGTAATAATAAAAGCTTAATGGAACCAAGGTTGGTGATTCAAAAGAAGTTAATGAGATTTTGTCAATTTTATTTTAAACTTAACTTGTCATAAAATACAATGTTCTGTGATAAACTGTAGAAATGTTTTTGACAAATTAACTTGACCACAGCTGCCAGATCATGGAAATGTTAATTTAATAGCCTTTAAGCATTCCAGATTTATTGAGGGTTAAGATAGCACTACAAAGACCAGCTCCTCATTCTGAATGGATTTGCCATAGAATTTTATACGAAATCTCCTCATAAACTTAATGTTGTCATTTTGAATGTAAATTCCTGTGTTCTTTACCCAAACTGGTAAAACCAGGATGTCATTGAGCACAAAATGTTACAACTCCTGTGACTTCCCTCCTCCCTCTTCCCAACTTCCCATGTTGTCCCTGTTTTTCATTGCCTGTTAAATCTGATGTAGACAAGATCTAGGCCAGATTTTATTCAAAATTATTAGTCTCATTAGATGGAGTTCTTTATTAATCATCAGATTAATGAACATTTGAGGCCTCTGTATCAAGTCTGGTCACCAAGTTACGAAAGACTAGGCCCCGGGAAGAATATCAGATCAATCCTTTAGTCTTTGTTGAGGAGGTAGGGGAGGAAGACATTGTGAGATGGAACTCAGCCATTGCTTTAAAAGAGTTAACTTTTGAAGTCTATAAATAACTCTTCCTTTTCACCAATTCATATCATTACATTGTCTGAGTATACTGATGTATTATTTCTGCATTAAAATCACATATAATGATCTACTTGTACAGTTGTGACTAATGGAATAGTGTTGTCTGCTTTTTGTCTCTTGAATTGCAAAAGTCAAGCTGTATACTCTTATTTCCTTTTCTTGACAGAGAATGCGAACACTTAGCAGTAGGTTTGAGATCAGATAATCACTTTATAATCAGCAAATCTTTAGATTGAATAGTATGACTAACTGAATCTCCCATACTTAAGATTAACACTTAATTCAGGGCAGGAGAAATAGTACAATAGGTGGGGCACATGCTTTGCATATGCTAACCCTGATTTCGTCCCCAGTCCGGGTCCCCAGACTACCCCAGGAGTACCCCTGATTACCACTGTTACCCCAATCCTAACTCCCAAAAAGATAGAGTTCAGTTAACTCACCTAATAAGGATATTTCTTAATTCAAGATTATTTTGAACTGAATGCCATTTTTTTTATTCTTTCTGTCTTCCCTAATTTGGAAACCTATCAGGTGCAAATTTTTGAAATTAACCTTATGATAGGGATTAACATAATTTATCACTGAATAAAATACTGGATACAGAAAAAAAAAACTATTAGATGTAATGTTTTTATTTGGTTTGGGCACCACACCTGGCTGTGCTAAGGATTACTACTGGCTCTACAATGAGGGATCACTTCGGGTGCTTCTCGGGACCACATGGGGTGCTGGGGATCGAACATGGGTGCCATGAGCAAGGCGAGTGACTCAGCCATTATACTGTCTCTTCAGACCCAGATGTAATGTCTTTTAAAAAAATATCTTTTGGTAGTGCCAGGAATTGAACCAGGTGTCTCAAACACACAAGGCTTGTGCTGTAAAACTGAGCCATATCCTCAGCCCAGATGTAATGCTTGAATTCAGTATTGTGTTCAGATTCTCTGTACCTATTTGTTTGCTGTATGTTTAAAGTTATCTTAAACATTGGAGGAGTTTCAGCAGATTGTGGTGGAGAGATAGTGGCACTTTAGTGGTGATGGTGATGCTGTGGTAAAATACATTTTGAAGAGATTCGAAATTGTATCCTTAAAAGACATAATCTTGGGAGGGGAACACATGCTTGAGAGAACCTGGGGGAGAGGTCTGAGAGAACCGGGCGGAAACACCATGGCATAAAATTCTTTTATGGGAGATGAGACTGTAAGAGTGTGTTAGGGGAGACAGAGGAGAGACAGGAGTGAATGGAGAGAGGATTGGAATAAACTGCAACTAAGACCAAGGGAAAAAAAAGACATAATCTTGTAAACCAGCTTTACCTGAGATAGAAACAAAACAAATCCCCAAAACATAAAGAACTAAATTATGGTATAGTGGGTAGGGCACTTACCATACATGCTGCTGACCCAGGTTTGATCCCTAGCATAGCATAGAGTGACTTCAGAGTGCAAAGTCAAGAATATGCCATGAGTCCTGAGCACCACCAGATGTGGTCCCAAAGGAAACCCCAAAACAACTATGCTGGTTTGGAAGAACAATTTGAGACACATTTCAAAGGCATTTGGATATAGATGTAGTGGGAAAGGGTGTTCCCAGCATGGGCAGCATAGTAAATGCTGAAAGCTTTGAATGTTCATATAGAGAGTGAGTCTAACTGATAAAGTTAACAGCAGTCTTGGACATGTTGAGTTTGAAATTCTTGCTGCATTTGCAGAGAGCCATCTAACCATAAAGAAGCTACAAACTCTGGGATCTAATTGGTCTTCATGAATTGCATTTGTTTGGAGTAATGGTTTTGCTACTAGAAAGTAACTTTCTTCTTGTTCTAGAACCTGAATTGGAGACTTCTTGATTAGTGTAGAGGTCCTTAAATTTATTTGGCCTATCACTCTCTATGCAAAAAAGAAAAAAAAAAAGAATTACCACTGGCATGGAAATCTACATTTTCCTCTTCCTTTCCCTCTCATGAAAGCTACTATCTCTTTTCTCATTTTCTATTTTTATTTTGTTTCAATTCTTTTCAGACATTCAGTGTTCCCACCTCCACTCCCACTGTCCCTTTTCCCCATCTCCTCTATTGCTAACCCCAGATCCATTCCCACCCCCTCAATTAAATTATTAGGTTTAATTGCTGTAGTTTGGTCCTAGGCTTATAATAATGTTGGATGTAGTGTTGGATCTAGTGGTTTAGATATATACCAGTACTTCCTCTATACCTTAAAGCCCCCTCACCTGAGCCTGTGTTACTACCAGCTTCCCCCTCCATTTCTCTCTTCCATGGGATTTTTGTTTTGTTGATCTTGAGCCAGCCTTGTGCCCCCTTTGGTACCTACTATCCCCTAAATCATGTTATTCTCTATACCAGAGATCAGTGAGAACACCTAGTATCTGACTCTGTCCTTTTGACTTACCTTATGTCCAGTTCCACCCATGTTGTTGCAACCTGCATAATTTCATCCTTCCTCGAGGCTGAGTAGTATTCCACTGTGATTGATATCAATGCTGCATTATCCTCCTGGGCACATGGGTTGCTTTCATAACTTAGCTATCACTAAGTGCTCTAATGAGTATAGTTGGGCATTTATCTTTTCGAATGGGTGCTTTTGCGTTTTATAGATAGAGGTATTTCTGATGGCAAAAGAAACACAGGCTAAAATTTTTCAAATTAAAAGAAAAGTTTCTTTCTTTATGTAAAAAAAAAGGCACCCACTGATTGTCCTGAGAATTATATTTTCAACTTAGAATAGTCCGAGTTTTTCCAATAGCCTTCAGCTGCCCCTGATACATGCTATGCTCTTTATAACTTCTGCTGGAATCCTTAAGGTAGGTTACATATCCAATACTGATCCTCTCTTTTTCTACTCAAATTCCTTTTTTTTTATTCTACCCAAATTCTTAAACTGTGTGGTAGTTATTTTTTTGAATCTCCTTTTTGGTTCTAATTTTAATATTTAGTATTCGTTTCTGGTTATAAAAATAACTTGTGTTCATTATAGGAATGCAGAAAAACAGCTGAAAATCAGAATTACTCATAATACCACATCACAGAAAGAACTACTATTAACGGTTTTGCTTATTAGTACGGTGGTTATTTAAGTGCAGTAAATCTCTTTTCCTTGGACTAACGGTTCTGTCAGATGAAGTGTAAATCTTTGTATACAGAAAGACTGCCTGTTCTCTTTATTCTGGGTTGCTTCTGGGCTCTCAGCCGCCTGCACTTTCCCTTCATAGAGCTTTTATCCCTCTGTACAATGTAGACTTTCAGCAGAGCAGGAGTTTATGAGGGTTTGCATTGTGTCTCACTTGACTGTGTCTTCCGGATCTGGCATGTGTTTCAGTGAGTGTTGGTTGAATAGACAAGTAACTGAAAAGGAGGTTTTCCCATCTCTATGTTGACCCCTTACTGTGCCCCCCCTTTACCTAATTTTGGTTTATGGAACATGTAAATTGCCATGCCATGCTATGATCTTTGTTTGTTGCTCATTGTTTTTGAATAGTTGGATGTTAGATCTTTGGAATATTGCTTGCCTTGATGTGTGATGAATACTTTTAATCCTTTGGTCACCTTATTTTTTTTTTAGAAGTTAATTATTTTCTATTATGTTGATGGATTGTTTTATGTTTTAGATGATTTCCTCTAAATATTGCAGCACAGGGACTATTAGATAGAGTTAGCCGCCGTCACCTTGATTTTTTTCAGAAGAGGCTCCTTATTAAAAAATATATAATTTCAGACTTTGTGCAAGGCACTTTTTCCCGTCACTAGTGCCTCCAGATGGAATTAGAACATTAAAAAGATAAACTGTTTCATTCATTTAATAAGTATCTGCCATGTTTATTCTCATCATTTTCAGCACACTTGCTATTTCACTGTGAAATAAAGAGTTAGATCAGGGGACTAATAGAAGTGCCTTCAAATGCCCACCCCACATTCCTTGCTTCCTGTGGAAGCTAGTCTTCGCTCAGCTGCGAGAGTGGGGTTCCCTGGGCACATGCCCCTTTGCAGTTCTCCTCAGGCAGCACTGCAGGTCTGGCTCCTGCAGGAGGTGCTGTAGGCAACACTTGGCATGTTTGTGAGAAGAGAGAGTAGGGGGTGGTTTTCAAGTCTTGAAGAGTAGGAATTAGAATAACTTTATGCATTTAGAGTAGTATGATTGCGTTTGGAATAACTTCAGGGGAAGGAGGCATATCTGTTTAAAGAAGGGACTTTGGAGACAGACAGACATGGGTTTAAGTCCTGACTCACCCACTTTGGTTTGGGACGTTTTGGTAGATGATTGTAGCCTGAGTTTTCTCATCTCCAATGTAATGTTTTTATTACTTGCTTTATAAAATAAAGGTGTATTCAATATGCCAAATACAGTAACGACAACAGGTCTCATTCCCCTGACCCTGAAAGAGACTCCAATCATTGGGAAAAGACAAGTAAAAAGAGGCTGCTAAAATCTCAGGGCTGGGAGGAATAGAGATGTTACTGGTGCCTGCTTGAGTAATTTGACGATCAATGGAATGCCAGTGATACAGTGATACAGTAAAAAAATAAAAGCAAGGCTTAGAAAACAGCACCAGTAGATCAAATTAATGTTAGATGTTGGTTATATAAGAATTGGTATTTCTCTAAAAATACTTTCAAACTTATATATACATTTCACTCTAGTCAAATCCTGTATCTCCCTCTCCCCCTTCCTCCCGCCTCTGTCTCTTGGAGTGATAGAGTTGTAGAGTACTAAGGTAGAACCATGTCATAGTTGGTGTCCCTCTGCCTTCATCTACTACCAGGAAACAGACCCATACTGGATCAACAAGAGGGAAGAATGGAGGAAACAAACATTCACAGAATCCATGTAGCGTGTCTTGTAGGCATTTGAGTCACTCTTGCTTTTATTAGTGTTCAGCTGATGGTGCCGGGGGGGGGGGGGGGGTAGTGTTCTCCGTCCACGCACAGTTCTAGCCACATTTGTTGAGTAAGAAACGAAGCAGACGGAATTTTGATTTCCCTCATGGAAACTCGGATGCTAGAGGAAAAGCATGCTCGGAAGTTGTTTATAATAGATAATAACGGATTGTTAATGCTGTGAAGGAAAGAAACAAGCTATTCTAGAGAATAGCTGCGGAGGGGTTTCTCTGTAGGGCTATCAGTGAAGGTTTCTCTGAGGAGGTGTTATATGAACCGGGCCTTGCACACCTGCCGCAGCAACTCAAGGGCGCATCTTAGAGGTTACAGGGATAATGAGGAAGTCTCCTGGAGAGAGTGCATAGTGCCACAGTGGCCTGTGAGAACGAGGGGCAGGCGGAGCACATCCACACAGACGCACTCAGGGGGCACTTGTGGGTCAGTAGAGTGGATGCCTGGGAAGCTGTCAGCAGAGTGGCAGGGACTCTGAAGAGCTAGACGGGCTCCTTAATCACGCAGTGCTGTGCTGCATCCAGTGATATACTTTTTCTGTGAAGTGCAGTGGGCACCATGTACTGAAAAACTCTTGCAGGTGCATTTTGATCAGATTTGAGTTTTACCTGAATTATTTGCTGCATTTTTGCTGGTGATTCTCAGGGGTTACTCCTGGCTCTGCACTCAGGAATTACTTCTGGCAGTGCGGGAGGCCATATGGGATGCCAGGGATGGAATCCAGGTAGACTGTGTGCAAGGCAAGTGCCCTGCCCGCTGTTATATCTCTCCAACCCCCCAGATTTGGGGGTTGTTTATTTTTAAGTCAAACTTGAAGACTGGGAAGATGGCTCGGGGGGCTGGAGGTCATGCTGTCGTGTGAGAGTTGCAGGTTTGGTTTCCAGCATTAACCATGGGCACTTACGGTTCCCTGAGCATCACAGGCTATGCCCCTACCAAAAAAAAAAAATCTGTATGCTAGGAATGAATTGGCGTGAGGAAGTGTATAGGATGGAAGGATGTCAGGCTGGGATCTCTTAGAAATCTCCTGGAAGTGGTGGGAGTGGAGATGAAGAGAATATGAAGTGGGCTTGAAATCTTTATTTTCCAATTTTTCAAGTTAGGCTGGAGAGATAGAAGAGGGGTTAAAGCACTTGCCTTACATGCAGCTGACCCCAGTTTGATCGCCAACATTGCACAATCCCCTAATTGTTGCTAGGAGTAACTGAGAGCACAGAGCTGGGAGTACCCCCTGAGCACTGTCAGCTGTGGCCGAAACTTCACCCCCCTAAATCATAAATTGTGGTAAAATTTACTTTACATGCAATTCATATTATAACTAATTTAAATATTCAGTTCTGTAGTTTTTAGCATGAGCACAGTGTTATTTGTGCATCTCTTACCTCTTAATGCTTGTACTTTCTATTAACCCCCAAGGAAGATGATTCCCAGCTCTTTCACACCCTGCCACTCAGTAACTAGCTTTCAGTCTCTGGGTTTGCCTCTTCCTGACATTTCATATACATGAATAGACAGAACAGGTGATCTTGAATCTAGTTTTTTTTCTCTGAATAGAAGTTTCTGAGGCTCATCCATGTTGTAGTGTGTCACAGCTCTTCACTACTTTGGCGGCAAAATGAGGTTTCATTGATGGATTTTGTTTATTCAGTCATTAGTTGTTCGGGATTGGGTTGTTGTTGCTATTCTTCAGTTAATGAGAATAGTTGCTAGAAAGCCCTAATATATGACTTTAGAAAGAACTAATTCTGTGGGGGGCTATACACAGGTGGTGTTGTTTGTTCTGGTGGCTTGGGGACCATCAGGGTCATCCCTGCTGGTGCCGGGGAGGGGCCTGCTGTGCCAGGCATTGGGCCTCGGGCCTCCAGATACAAGCCATGTGTTCTGTCACTTCAGCTGTGTCCCTGGCCCACAATTTTCTTTATGAGTATCTGTTTTCATTTCTCTTGAATATATAATACCTAGAAATGGAATGGCTGAGGCATATGGAACTGTTCACTTCATGAGAAATAGCCAACTGATTTCCCACATGATTGTATCATCTTAGCTATTCCCTAGCAGTATATATGAGTTTCAATTTTGCTGTCTCCTCACTAATCTTTCTGTATTTTTTTTAAAGAATCATATATAGTAGTGGATGTGAAGCCATATCTCATTGTGATTTTGATTTACATTTTCCCAATGAATAATGACATTGAACAGCTCACATGTTTTTTTGGCCATTAGTTTATTTTCTTTGGAGAAGTGTCTCTTTAAAAAACGACTCATTTTAAGATTAGATTGCTTGTCTTTTTATTGGGCTATAAGGATTCTGTCTATATGCCAGATCAGTGTTTCTCAGTCTTTTTTCTGACCATGGCCCACTTTTTCTTTTTCTTTTTGGGTCACACCCGGTGATGCATAGGGGTTACTCCTGACTCTGCACTCAGGAATTACTCCTGGCGGTGCTCAAGGGACCATATGGGATACTGGGAATCGAACCCAAGTCAGCTGCATGCAAAGCAAACGCCCTACCCGCTGTGCTATCGCTATTGTTTCCTTCCTTTGCTCTCATCCTGCCAGTTGGCCCCCTAGTCTCAATGTTGATGTGATTTGGTCTCCATCTATGTGATTTTTTTCCCCATTACCACCCCCCCCCCACACTTTGAATTTCTTGGCGGTCTACAAGGGGCATTGTTACCTAAGGTGAAAACCATTGTTCTAGATAGTAAACTTTTTATCAAATATATAATTTGTAATTTTTCTCCTGTTATATGGTGTATCTTTTTACATAATTTTCTTTTTGATAAGGGGTCATACCCAGTAGTGCTTGGGCAGTACTCCTGGTTCAGTACTTGGGGATCAGTCTCCTTGGTGCTTGGGGTGACTCCGTGGTGCAGGCATCTACCCAAGGCTCCCTGCATGCAAAAAAAGAAAAAAAAAGCACACTAATACTGAGCCATCTACCCAACCCTCTGTACAATTTCTTGATGGTGTTAGTTGAGGCAGACTAACTTTGTATTTTGTTGTTGTTAAGAACAGGATTTAGGGGCCAGAGTGATAGAACATGTGGTTGGCCTGGGTTCAATGCCGGGTACCCTTTACAGTCCCCTGAGCACTACCACCAGTGATTCCTGAGTGCAGAGCTAGGAGTAACCCTGGAGCGTCACTGTGCGGCCCAAAAAACTTTTCTTTTCTTTTCTTTTTAAGCAAAGCAGGATTTAAAGATTTATTATGGTGGGCTGGAGTGATAGCACAGCGGGTAGGGCATTTGCCTTGCATGCGGCTCACCCGGGTTCGATTCCTTTGTCCCTCTTGGAGAGCCTGGCAAGTTACCGAGAGTATCCCGCCTGCACGATGGAGCCCGGAAAGCTCCCCATGGCATGTTCAATATACCAAAAACAGTAACAACAAGTCTCACAATGAAGATGTTGCTGGTGCCTGCTTGAGAAAATCAGTGAACAGTGGGAGGACCACAGTGCTATTGTGGTGGGTAGGATGGGGTGATTAAATGCTGAAGATTTTGTAATTTTAAAGATCATTTTCCCCCTTCCATTATTGCTTATGCTTTTAATACTATATTAAAGAAGTCAATGCCCAATTCAAACTCATAAAGGATTTACATTTATATTTCTTCCTAAGAGAGTTATAGTTTCAGCCTTACATTTTAAGTCTTTCTTCCATTTTGAGTTAATATTTGTAAAGGGTGTATAATGTGCATTAAGGTTCAATTCTTTGAATGTGGCTCTCCAGTTGTCCCAGCAGCGTTTGTTGAAAACACTCTGGTTTCTCCTCTGAAACACCTTTGAAGTAGATGCACTGGAACATAATAAGGAAGTAAGTTGACAATATGAGGGAGAAAGAATGAAAGTTATTAAGCACCCCCTGGGTGGGGGTGATAGCACTTATTGAAATGAGGGAGATTTATTTATGGTTTATGGTGGGAAGAAGTGGTGGATAAGTCAGAAGTTTTAAGATGTGACCTTAAATTTAAATTGTTTGTAGCACATCTGCATGTTGTGTAGACAAGTTGATATATGAGTTTGGAATACTGAGGAGAAGGAAGTTTGAGGTGGAGATAAGTTTTGGATGTCAACGGGATGTAAACTGTATAGAGCATGGGACAGTAAGATTGTATAGGGGGAAATTTAAGGCAGATAGATAAATAGACAGACCAAAGGGAGCCCAATCAGGAGGCCCCAGAATGCTGACAGATAATCTGTAAGGGCAGAGGAATCTGTCAGAGACTGAGGAAAGAACAAGGAGAAAAGCCAAGAATGCATGTCACTAAAACCATCAGAGAAGAGGCTGATGGCATGGGAGAAGATTGAGCAAGAGAGCAGAGAGAAGGTGCTTGCCGCTGACTCCAGCTAGGCCCCAGCACCACATGGGCAGCCCACGAGTACCATCAGGTGACTCCTGAGCCCAGAGCCAAACCAGCACCCACACCAGCTCACCCAGAAGAGAGTGACATTCTTGTAAAGGAGGGAGCCAGAGGGATACAGGATACACGTGGAAAGGTTGGCCTTTGATGAGACAAGTGAAACTAATGTAAGGTGACGGGGCAGGATGGGGAGAAGAGGGTAAATTCAGGGAAGTTTGTGAATTTACTGATGGGCGGGTAAGAGAGTTCCTCTCTTCAGGCTCTTCATGAAGAGAATTTGGATTTGTTGGCAGTACAGGAGTGAAAAAAATGGAGTCTGAGGTCTGGGGTTGCTCATGGAAAGTTTGAGAATGCCAGAAAAGTATTCAGTGAGTGGTCTTAGAAGGGGACAGGTAGTGGACTTGCTGTGGTGTTTACCACCTTCCTTGCTGCCGTTGGTGCTGGCACGCTGAGCCACGGGCTTGTACCCTTCAGTCCAGCATTCGTACAGTGCTCTTACGTAAAGTCACACTCCTTTAGCCAAGTACTTCACTGTACACGCCTGCCAGCAGTGCTCTGTACATGGTGAGGCCACCAGGGGTCCCGCACAACAGCCACAGAACTACACTTGGCACACAGGCCTCAGACCGGAAGCCTCAAACCTGCCGGGCAGGCAGCTTGCTTGCACACGCTCGCTCTCTCTCTCTCTCTCTCTCTCTCTCTCTCTCTCTCTCTCTCTCTCTCTCTCTCTCTCTCTCTCTCTCTCTCTCTCTCTGCCTGCATTGAGAAGTGAAGTTTGTTATGAATTTAAGGTAAAATCACTCTGGGCAGTTCTGTGGCTTTTCTTTAGTGATGTTTGTTTAGTTGGGGGATGCACTGTTGGGTTGTCTAAGTTTCGTTTTCTTCAGCCGAGTCCAGTAGAGGAAAAGAACTTTAAAATGCTGTTCATGAAGGAAGGATTATAATGAGTCATATAATTTAGAGGTAGCATGGGGGGAGGGTGAGTGATAGATAATTAAAAAGTGGTGGGCTGCAGATTGTTGAAGAATTTGAAGGAATTCTTGAACAGACGTTCTAATTTGAGATTTTGAAGTTGGTGCAAACCTCTGATTTATACGCCACAAGAAAGTTATTTGGATTGGAATGGATGAAGTGGTGTTGGGGATGGCATATTCTAGGGGTTATGACACTTGGGTCTCACCTGAATTTTCCCTTAGACACAGTTATCAAGATTGGTGACAGGGGTCGGGGAGGGGAGGAAGCTCTAAAGCCAGGTGCTGGCCTTCGCTGGAGGAAGAGAGTGATTTGGGAGGCTGGTGGACACAGACTCAACTGAGAGAAAACTTGGGTGTGGCTGGAGAGCTCGGACCCCAGAGGAACAGGATTTTTGCATGAAAAGAGGAAACAATAACTTAGAAATAGTAGGAACAAGAATGTCTGCTCCACCTTCTAGCCTGGAATAGTGGGGGCGGAGAAAGACAGCAGCACAACAGTTTCTGGACAGACGAACGAGCTGATTTCTCAGAGGCCAGCAGACCTCAGTTGAGGATAAGAGTTGGAATTTCTTTTTCCCCTTTTTGGGTCACACCCAGCAATGCTCAGGTGTTACTCCTGGCTTTGCGCTCAGGAATTACTCCTGGCAGTGCTCAGGAGACCCTATGGGATGCTGGGGATCGAACCCAGGTCAGCCGCATGCAAGGCAAATGCTCTACCCGCTGTGCTATCGCTCTGGCCCCAAGAGTTGGAATTTTTTAAGGTGAGGATTTTGGGAAGTTTGCTGATAGATCAGAAGTTTGTGAGAGGAGTGGAAGGTTGAGTGTGGAGATAGAATATTGTGGGTATGTCAGTTAGGGCAATAATGAAAGACCAGGAGCCACTGGATGTCAGAGTACATGTATATGGAAGGGATTAGCTCCCTGTAGTTTCGTGAAAACAAGCGCTTGTTTAGTGCCACGGGCCTGCCTGCTTCCTCGGGAGCATAGCTACTTCCCGTGCAGCACATCCTGGGTCTCTAGCAGTGCTGTGGCAATTTTCAGGTGAGGCCGCTGATGCCAAAGTCTAATGGTGCCTTTTCCAGATCACACTTAGTAAGTGGCAGGGTGAGTCTCCTGACACTAGACAGCAAATCTGTACTAATTTGCTCATTTCAGTTGGGTTCATTTACCCCATTGCTAGCTGGGTTAAATCCATGAAACCACTTGAAAGCACAATTTTAAAAGAATTTCCTAAAACTAGGCAGTGATTCCACTTGGGACCTTTTCAGGTTCCTAAGTGGGTCTGTCCAAACGGATTGGGATGGGCTGAGCTACAGAAGTTGGAGAGTATCCTTGTGTTCTTGTCGGGCTGCATGACAGTCACTGTCACTGTGTGCTTACCCTCATGTTTGTACTGTCCACAGGGCCATGTGGGTACAACAGCAACTAAGAAGATTGACGTCTACCTCCCCCTGCACTTGAGCCAGGACAGACTGATGCCCATGACCGTGGTGACAATGGCCAGCGCCAGGGTGCAGGACCTGATTGGGCTCATCTGTTGGCAGTACACTAGTGAAGGACGGGAACCGAAGCTCAAGTAAGCTTTCTCTTTCTGTGGTGATTTCCTACCCCCACTCCTGTGTTATTACCTGAGGTTCGGTTAACTTTTCTCGATAGAGGCCTCAAAACTGGATCTCCCCATGAATCTAGATCAGGTTGCTCACTAGATCTTGGATCTGTGTAACCAAAGGAATTGGCTTGCAAAATAGACTTAGAGTTTTGTGACTCTGTCATGAAGAAGTATATTTTAATTGTTTCTGAATTGCTTAACGTTGTTTGCTGATCAGAACAACAGAGGGAAGGAGAGGGAATCAGTGTTTATCAGTCACCTAGCGTGCGTTGAGCACCATGCTGGTCGCTGCACCTGATAATCTGGTCTGGTTCTCCCAACGCTCTGTGCAGGGAGTATTAGACTTCTCATTCTTGGGGGACTTGGTGTCTCAGAGTTGTTTCTCTCTGAAACATACGTATGTCAGTGGTGATGACTAGTTAGTATTTGGTTCCTGATCTGTCTGGTGCCAAAGTTTTTGTTCTTTTTTTTTTTTTTTGCATTCTTTCCTTTTAGACTGAATCATACTTTTCTCCCATCATCAAGTCAGTCACTAAGCTTGAGCCCTCATTTCATAATTCCCTCAAAAAAAGTGCTTGAAGTTGGAGATTCCGTTCCTGTGAACCTTAACGGACTCGACTGCTTCTGTTGGTTTTTCCATGCTAGAATTTCTGATCTGACAGGCAGCTCCTTTTTTATGTGCTGGGGATTATTCCCGGCTTTAGGGTTGGGATATACAGGATGTAGTTGATGCTTTCATTTGGAAGTGGATTCTTACATGGACTTCTTTACATTTCCAGCATTAGCATGATCCAATCAGCTGTCAGGCTTAGGACCCCCCCCCCCCCGCCCTTTGAGGGACATTGAATTTGCACAGAAAATTATTCTTTCAAATTCTTAGTGAGATTGTCCTCCATTTCACCTGAATAAATTATGACTGTAGAGATAATCTCTGTTGCTTCTATGGTAATAGAATGCCCTTTTAACCAAAATTTCATCTAAACACAAAAAGGGGTTGAGTTAGCAGCTCTGCTCAGGTTGAACTGTGGCACTGTCCCCGTTCCGCATAAGGAAGAAGCAGCGCGTTAGGCAGTGGTGTCACAGTGCCGCTGAATTCATACATTTTTGTCTCAGCTAAGCCTGAGGGGAGCTGCTCGTTGAAGATGCTGAAAGCAGGTGAAACGAAGGCCCTTGCCCTTGATCACACAGTCAGCCAGGCAGGAATTGAACTGTCCCTGCACATTCCTGGTGAGGAAGCCAGCACTTAGAGAGGCTTTCCTACATCATGCAGTAAGTGGTGGAATTGGTATTTAAACCCGGGGTCTCTCCCTATTATATTGTATTTCCTGTAGGGAGCTCTGTTATATGTGATATTAAAACACCTGCCGAGTCTGTACTAATTGCAGGCCATGTGCTAGTTCTCGACATACAGAAGTGGGAAAAGCAGTTCATGCCATCGAGGAGTGTCTGTGAAGGTAGCTAGGCAGTAATTATATAATAGCATGTAAAATCAGGTTCCAGAGAAGATCCAACCCCACAGAAGGGTGAGAGTGGATTTTGGAAATCTACTTTAGCTGGATCTAAACTGAAACCTGGAGGAGTTTAGAGGTTGAAAGGAGGTTGTCTAAACAGAGGCAATAGTCTGGACTTCTGCTTTTGATGACCCTTTAAATTTATGCTTTAAATCTGCATTTCTTTTCCAAGTGTACAGTTATGGCAGAAGAAGCATTGACATTCTTTAATAACAGGATAAACTTTTCTGTGAACTAGAAACAGAACTAAGCATGGAAATAGGCATAATGATCTGGAGGCCAGTTTCTTTAGGGTGTTAATTTCCCATGAGAGTGCTGTGAGATTCTGCCAGTATATGAAATGCTGTGTTTCCTGAGGCTTAAGGGCACTGGGGAAGAACTGTGGTGGTCAGGCCTCCAGCGGTCACTTCTGGGTGAGGAATTGTTCCATCCATCCTCCTGTGGCTAAATAAGTACTATTATTTTATCAATATTAGTGATGTTAAACGTGTGGGAAGCCCTCTTTGAGGGTAAGGGGCTAAGAGGAATTGGCTTCCTCTTGCTGGAGAGGGTTGTCCTTCCTCTGAAAAGATAAGGGACAAATAGCACATTCTGTGACTTGAGATTTTGTTTTCTGAGGTGACAGGGACTAGAGATGGAAGTATGACCCGGACCTGGCATGGTTTGACTAGATTTATGATCTATTCCTAGTTTGAAGGAACTTAGAAATTCAATGGAGGAAGGATAGTCTCTTGGACATATGTTGGTAAGGCAAATTGACTTCCATAAGCCAAAAAGGCAACTGTAAAGTAAATCTCATATCTTGTATAAAATTAATTCAAAATGAATTGTGACTTAAATATAAAAGATAAGTTTTGTACTTTTATTATTTGTTGTTTTTGTTTTTGTTTTAAGACCATACCTGGCAATGCTCAGGCATTACTTCTGGTTTTGCTCTCAAGTATATTTTGGTGGGGAGGGACAGGGGCCATATCCAGCAGGGCTGAAGACTTAAACCTGGCTCTCTGCTCAGGGATCACTCCTAGCAGGGCTCCGGAACCATATGGAATGCCAGGGATTGAACCTGGGTAGGCCATGTGCAAGGCATGTGCCCTGCTTGCTGTACTCTCTCTCCCGGTTCAGAAAAGTATTATACTTACAGAAGAAAACCAAGGGAAAAATTTAGGGGCCTAGAGCTAGATTAGTTTCTCAAACTTGCTCTCTCTTTTTAGAAAAAGAAAAAAAAATCATTCAATGCCCCCTTCTTTAAGTTCTTTAAGAACACTGCCCTCCAGTTGCCCCTTCGGTTATTACTGCCCTGAGGCAGATCATTCCAGCGCCCCCTGGGGGTGAAATTTCTTACTTTTATTATTATTATTATTTCAAGTTTTATTTATTGAATCACTGTGAGAACAGTCACAAAGCCTTTCAGTTCAAGTCTCGGTAGGTCATACAATGATCAAACACCCGTCCCTTACCAGTGCACATTTTCCACCACCAAGAACCCCAGTATACCCTCCCTCGACGCTCCCCCCCACCTGTGTGACAGATTTCTACTTTACTCTCTATGTTGATCACATTCAATATTACGACAAAAGACCCAACATTATTATTTGGAATTTTCCCAGCATTCAGACCTGCCAAAAAGATATCATTAGATATTTTGTTTTCAGTTGCTGATTATGATGTTGTGTGCATATGATGTGTGCATATGATGTTGTGTGGCTGCAATAGTGGCCACACAATTTTGGATTTCTGATATTTTAGTAATAAGCCTAGAAGGATTACTGACAAAAGCCCCTGGGTTCTGAGATTGGTTTGTGTGTCTTTGGGATCATTGTCGTCCAGGAGCCGGAGGAGATGTTTGTGGGTAGCAACCCAGGGCCTTGTTAGGGCAGGGAGCAGGGCCAGTTCCACCCCCTAGCCCATGAGGCCCCGCATGCCTTGTCAATGCAGTCTCATACCTGGCTGTCCATTAGGCTCTAAAAGATGGAGGCCACCATGCTGCCACTGCAAGGGGGGACAGGTGGAGGGACAAACACCTTTCCCCTCCCAGGGCGGCATAGCACCATAGTTAAATGCACAGTCCAGATGCATTTTGGTTGGGCATTATATTTTGCTCAGATTTTCCCACCACCACTCAAGCCTGCCTTCCAGGGACAGACGCTGGTCATTTACTTTCCATTGCTCACTTTGTGTATCAGGAAAGGTGGCGCTGCCGCATTAGCAGCCTTGTAGTTCGGAAGAATAGTCCTGGTGCCCGCATACTGGAACCATGCTTGTAGAAGCTCATGGTCGCCGGGATTCCATCTGGAGAAGGTGGGGAGAGGAAATGTCTAACTTTTAGATTAGGGACCTGAGAGATAGCTCACGGCAGGCCCAGGTTCGGCAAGCCCAAGTTCGATTCCTGGCACCCCATATGATTTGCCCAAGTGCCACCAGGAGTGATCCCTAAGCACTGCCAGTGTGTCCACAAAAAACAAAGCAAAAGCCAAAAAGAAAAAGAATCATTTAGATGAAGAGATATTTGTTGAGAAGCTGACCCAAGCAGTGATCAGGAGATCTAGGGGCCCTATCAGTGTGATTCTCCGCCAGCTGATACAGCACAAAGGCTCAGGGTACGGTGCTGCTCTCGCCCTGCAGTACAGCATTACCCCAGGAGGCCTCAAGGGCTGCACCCGATGGAACCTAGGTGCCGCCAGTGCTGCCCCTGGCAGTGCTCAGGGACCTTGGGGTGCTGGGAATGGAGCCCAGATAGGGCATGTGCCAGGCACACATCCTGACCACTCTGCTCTCTCAGACCCTACGTAAAGAGTTTTCATACACATTTCTAAAAGCATGCTCCCGTCTTTCCTTCCACCACTACCACCGCTGTCAGGAGCATGCTCATTTTAAAAGAGGCTCACATCCAGCGGCCTCTGCTGTGGCAGAAAGGAGGTCTGGCTGGACCCCAGTGAAATCACCAATGCCAGCTTCTGTCAATAAAGCTGGAACTGCTCAGTGATGGACCAAGAACCCCGAAGCCCATGACTGAGCATTGCTGGGCTTGTGGTGCACCTGTAAGACCAGCCTCCTGGCATGGGAAGCACAGAGCTGTGACCAACACGCGGATATCTGTGAAGGAGAAGGGGAGGAGGAGGATAGAGATTCTGCACCCATGGCTCACGAAACAGGTGGATCTAAGAAAATGAGCTGCCACGTGTATAACAGACTGTACATAAGAGTAGAGTTCAGAAACAAAGCGAATTCTCATTAACCATAGCCACAAGCTGAAGACAATCAAGACTTGCAACATTTATATAAAATTGACAAGATTTATTTCAAAGCTCCTAAAATTCAACAGTAAAAATTATAAGCAATCTAGCCTGACAGCAGACAAGGATATGAACAGGCATTAGCCATTAGGGAATTTAAAACACATCCCTTTTTACTAAACACAATGTCTTCTCAGTATCTGTATTGCAAACCATATTTCCAAAAGTAGGGAGAGAATAAGAAGGAAATTGTCTGCCATAGAGGCAGGGGGAGAGGTGGGGGCGGGGGGGGGACAGAAGGGATACTGGGGACATTGATGGTGGAGAATGTGCACTGGTGAAGGGATGGGTGTTCAATCATTGTATGACTGACACTCAAGCATGAAAGCTTTGTAACTAGCTCACAGTGATTCAATAAAAAAATAAAATAAAACACATTCTTTTGCTATTGCTAAAACTAAAAATAGTGATGATACCAATTGCCAGCAACAATGTGGAGAGAAGCTGGATCATATCTCTCGGAGATGGTAAATGTAAATGGTATGGCATTCAATGATATAGTTTCTTACAGACTGGATTTGGATTTTACCATAACAACCAGCAGTTAACCTCTCGGACACTTATTCCAGAGCACTGGAAATTTACACATAAATCTGTACTTGAATGTTCATAGAAATTTTATTTGTAAGAGCAAAAGAAAGAAGTAGCCCAAATGTCCTTCAGGTCAGTCGGTTAATGCTGTCACCCAGCCAGAATATGAACTAGTATTCAGAGATAGAGAAGGGCAGAAGAGGCCAAACTTAAAAGAACTTGGATGACGAGTCTTAATCTAAAGAGCCATCTCCCCTCCCCCACAAAATAAAAATAAAACAACCAGGGGCTGGAGCGATAATACAGGGGGTAGGGCATTTGCCTTGCATGTGGCCGACCTGGGTTCGATTCCCAGCATCCCAAATGGTCCCCTGAGCACCGCCAGGAGTACTTCCTGAGTGCAAAGCCAGGAGTAACCCCTGAGCATCTCTGGGTGTGACACCAAAAAAAAAAAAAACAGAATTAACTATACATTGAATAATTATTTATAACTTTTATTACATTTTAAGGACAATATCCTCAACATGGTCAAGTTTATAAACATCAAGCAGAGTTGTATGGTTACAGGGAACAGATGAGGAGGGGATGTGGGGATTATTGCAAGGGCATTTTGTCATTGTGGAACACTTCTATGTCCTGGGGGTGTTTATCTGAATGAGGCCAGATGTGTGGAACCATGTACTCTCAAAACATATACTCCATGTAAAAACTGAAAACACCTGCATAAGATCTGTAGTCAAGTGAAAATCATACCATTGTCATTTCCTGTCTTAATAATGTGCCACAGTTAGTGAAATGTCAGCAATGGGGAAAACTTGAGTGACGTCTTCAGGGACTCTATGTCCCATTTCCTCAACTTTCGGTGAATCTATTAATCATTTCTAGGATAAAAGTTTTTTAAAAGATATTTTAAGATGCTTCCTATGTGCCAAATAGCAAAATAATTCCTATCTACACATATTTTAGTGGACTATAGAATATCAAGGGTACAGTTGCTCATATATAAATATGAAGGATACTGGAAAGACAGGATACATCCTAAGAAGGAACCACAGTTAGGGCAACATTTTCTTTCTCAGCAATAATTAAATGCCAGGAGACATTGGAAAACCTTTAAAGCATTGAAGAAAAAAATAACCCCAATTATATGATGATTCATGGCATTTTTGACAAGTGCTACAAGATTTTACCATTTTCCTTCATTTAAAGTAGTTGATTACTTTCTAATTAATTAATTTGGAAGAATGAAAAGGTGGGGATTGGGGGGTGGCTTCCAAGCAGTACCTAGCGCCACCCTCAGCAATTCTAGGCCATAGATGAATGGCAGAGTGACTCAGGTGTCCCGGGGGCTCAGTGCTTGGGCCTGAGGATGTGATACTGTGGGGACCTTGTATTGGGGATCAAACTGAAGTTGGGTGCATACTTTTAATGCTGCCCCTAATCCCTGTGCTGTCTTCCTGGCCCAGTAGGGGCCAGGACTTTTGACTTCCCCCCTCTTCCTCCCCCCACCCCCCATTTTTGAGCCACACCCAGTGATGCTACAGGGCTCTTTCTGCCTAGTGGAGCTGAGGAGACGGTATAATGCCGGGCTCACACTGGCCTCCCGCATGCAAGGCTGCCATGCTAGCCCTTTGAGCTATATCCCCCGTCCTAAGGTAGCTGCTTTTTAAACTTAATGAACCATCAGGTCTATCCCACCAAGCTAAGTCTCTCTGGGAGTGGCCCCCGAGCACTGCTGGGGGTGACTCAGTGAGATTCACCACTGCCATCCCACAACCACTTACTTTTAATTTAACAATAACAACTAAAAGAATTAAAAAATTATGTAACTTCCTAAAGAGTAAAGGGAAAATTAGGGAGTAGAGAAAGAATATTAGTTCAACAGAAGGAAAGAAAGAAAAATAAGCAGAGAAGAGGCAAACATAATGCAAGATGTAGACTTACCCAGATATGTCATCAATCACTATAAATGCAAACTCACCTTTAAAAGATGTAATTCATAAAAGTATATTTTAAAAAAAATTTTAGTGTTGCCTGACTTATGTTACATATTTACCTTTAATGAAATGACACTGAACCTTTGAAATCCACCCCCTTCCTTCTGTCTCAAAGCTGTGATGCCCCTTCTGCACTCTGGCTTATGGACCAGTCTTTATCTCTGTCTCATCAGGAGGAGGAAATAGGGCCAGGGGTCAGTGACAGTAACCAAAATATATCAGTGAGGATATAGTGGTAAATGTCAAGATCACCAAGAGAGAGATAGCCACAAAAAATTGCCTATCTTCGAAAACTCTTGAGCTAATTCACCAGCGTGGTTTGGCGCATGCCTCAGGCAACCGCAAGCTAACGTCCGAGCTCGCAAAGCAGTGCAGAGATGCGATCAAGGAAGACCTCAAAGAGAGAAGAGCAGAAGTACTGGTAGATGCGGCAGAAGCCGGGAAAAGTATTCGTAACGCCCGCCTGTCCTTCGCCAACTACAAGACCAAGATGACTGCCCTCCGACGTCCTGATGGATCCATCACGTCCTCCAGAACGGCAATGGAGAAGATTATCCATGACTTCTACTCAAATCTCTTCGATAGCCATGTCCACTTGCCGACATACCAAATTCCACAGGATGCATATATCGTTCCCAATGTTCTCCCTTCCGAAATCCAACACGCCATTTCGTCGGTAAAGAAACAAACAGCACCCGGCCCAGACAAGGTTAGACCTGAACAACTGAAGAACCTGCCGTCAGTACTCATCAATACACTGGCTCGGCTCTTCACTCGCTACCTGTCTGAATGCAAGGTTCTGTCCCAGTGGAAAACCAGCAGGACCGTACTACTGTTCAAGAAGGGAGACATCCATGACATTGGCAACTATCGCCCGATCTGCCTATTGTCTGTCATCTACGAGTTGTTCACTCGAGTCATCCTAAATAGGATTGGCAGAACACTAGATGAAGGACAACCATGCGAGCAAGCCGGGTTCCGCAAAGTATTCAGCACCATCGACCATATCCACACGATAACCAAGATCATTGAGGTTTCTCGGGAGTTCAAGATGCCGCTCTGTTTAACGTTCATTAATTTAAAGAAGGCCTTTGATTCTGTCGACGGAAGCGGTCATTGAAGCCCTAGCCAATCAGGGCATTCAAGCCCAATACATCAGGATCCTCCATGAGCTGTATTGCGGATTCACTACCAGGATCTCACCATTCTACAAAGAAGTGATCGTTGATGTCAAGAGAGGGGTGCGGCAGGGTGATACCATTTCACCAAAACTCTTCAGTGCCACCCTCGAGAACATCATGTGACGACTGGAATGGGAAGGAATGGGAGTGAAGATAGATGGTCGGCAACTACACCACCTCCGCTTTGCTGATGACATTGTTTTAATAACACCAAACATCAACCAAGCGGCACAAATGCTGGCCGACTTTGACCATGAGTGTGGAAAGGTAGAACTACAGCTGAATCTTACGAAGACAATGTTTATGAGAAACAGCCTCGTTTCTGACGCCCCATTTGCTCTCAACGGAACGACCATCTCCGAATGCAACAGCTATGTGTACTTAGGTCAAGAGGTCAACATGACAAATGACCTGGCACCCGAGCTGCGCAGGAGGAAGAGAGTGGCTTGGAACGCCTTCAAGAACGTCGAAGAAATAGCTAAGAGGACGAAGAACCTCCGGCTCCGGGCACATCTCTTTGATTCCACTGTTCTTCCTGAGACCTGGGCCCTACGCAAACAAGATGAGAACGCTATTCAGGTCTCCCAAAGAAGAATAGAAAGAGCTATGCTTGGAATATCACGTTTCACTCAAATGAGAGAAAGAATCCGGAGTTCTGACATCCGTCGACGATCAAGAATCAGGGATGCTGTCTCATTTGCCAGGGTGTCGAAAATCAGATGGGCTGGTCACGTAATGAGATTTAAAGACGATCGCTGGACTAGAGCTGTTACGGACTGGATTCCACGGGATGTCAAAAGACCGCGTGGCCTCCCACCTGCCAGATGGTCAGACTTCTTTGTCAAGATCATGAACGATCGGTTTGAGGCTCTTCATGTTCCCGGAGCGAACAGATGCCACTGGGCTACACTAGCACGCGACAGGGACAAATGGAGACGTTACTGGCGCCCGCTCAAGCAAATCGACGACTAACGGGAAGTTAAGTGATTTAAGTGATTAAGTCAAGATCACCAAAGGAAGTTTAAGTCTAATTGTGGAGGTACCTAGAAACACAGTTGCAGTAATTTTCCCCTTCCTGCCATGGATTGATTCTTGGGCCCCATACATGCAAGACAAGTGCTTCATTTTTAAGCTACTTCCCCAGCCCTGTCTCAAAATATTTTAAGAGTATTCTGAAAAAGCATTGGCTGAATATACTGAGATATTAGTATTTTGTGTCAGAAACCATAAAGATAACTCAGAGAGCTGGAGCACATGCCTTTCATGCATGGGGCTTCTAGTTTGATCCCAGGCAACACTTGCTGTAGCCCTCTCTTCACTCATACACATAAAATCTAAAGTTATGCTTTAAGAATTTTGACAGTTTTTGCGGGGGGGGGGGGGGGCGGGTGTTGGGGATGAGGATGGTAGGTACACACAGGTCAGGGCTTACTCCTGGCTCTGTACTCAGGGATCATTACTTCTGGCAGGGCTCAGAGGACCTTATGTGAGGATCAAATTGGGTTAGCCACATGCAGACAAGCACCCTCTCTGCTGTACTATCCAGGTTTGGGGACAATTTTAATGCTCATTTTGTTATTTTGCTGTTAAATGTGATAATTATAGGCATACCAATAACAACAGTGCCATCACCTAACCCCTTCTTGATGGCTCTCTTGGTTGTATTTTGCTGTGATGCGCTGCTGCCCATGTGGGCTCATGAAAGAATGGGAGGATATGTAACAAAGTTGTTCCAACAACTTTCCAGTTACGAGTTCTTTGCTTGCTGGTTTCTGTTTTAAAGGCTCCATCTGGCAGTGCTGGGAGTTGGGAACACTCCCTGGGGATTGAACCCAGCCCGCCCACATGCAAATAGCGTGCCTAACCTATTTTGCTGTCTCTGTGACTACAACAATTAGAATTCTTCATACATCCCCTTTTTCTTTGCTGTCTGCATTTATCTTTATTTATAGTTTTTTTTTCTTTCTAGAATGCTACTGCTAATTTTCATGATGAGCGTCATCACTAAGAACCACTCACCTATATAATACAGCGTAAGGGACCATCGTGGGCTGACTCCCACTTAGCTTCCATCACACACGTCACGTTCTTGAACTGGCAGCTTCTTGATGCTGAGACCATGTCTGCTTTTGCTTTTCCCTAGGCAGAAGAGCCATTCTCTCTCTCCTGTTCATATTCTGCTTAATCTCACAGTCTTAAATCCTCTGTCATTTCTTCATTCAGCACCTGTTCTGGCCTCCCAGGCCCGCGGGATTGAGTCTCAGATGGAGAGCGAGAGAAATGAGATTGCTGCATTCAGGAAATTTACAGTTGGGTGGGGAAGAAGAAATTAGTAAGTGTAATAACACTTTGAACTGGCTCATTTCACTTATCATTTGTATTTATCCATGCATTCAATAAATAGTTATTGAGTGTTTGCTCTATGCCAGGCGTTTGAGTGGGTATACCGTGGTGAATGGAACCACCCGTGCCGTCATGGTCTCTCTCTTATAGATTCTGCACGTCAGTGAGGAAAATCAACAAATAATTAAACCAAATGATGTTTCCTTAAAAGTCAAGTTAAGTGCTCTGGAGGAAAAGAATGCCATTTATGGCTGTCCAGCCAAGGAATCTTGAAGAAATTCTGAAAAAATAATAGGAGAACTTTTTGGTGGCGAGGGGCTCCAGGCAGCTGAACTCCATGGAAGAAGCATGTGGGGGTCAGATTCTAAAGGCCAGTGTGACTAAGCACAGGAAAAAGAGGACAATGGGATGGGGTGGAGAGTCGGGCAGGGACCATAGAGAGACTGAGAGATGTGAACTGTTTTTGGCAATATTTGAGAAATAAGATTGCGGTAGGGCGTTTGCCTTGCACGCAGCCAACATGGCCGACCCGAGTTTGATTCCTCCACCCCTCTCAGAGAGCCTGGCAAGCTACCGAGAGTATCTCGCCCGCACGGCAGAGCCTGGCAAGCTACCCGTGATGTATTCGATATGCCAAACATAGTGACAACAAAGTCTCCAATGGAGACGTTACTGGGCCCGCTCGAGCAAATCAATGATCAACAGGAGGGTCTTTACTTTACTTTACTTTAAGATTGGGCACATGTAGGATGAAGTAGATAATGGGAAGTGTGGGGAAGGAGGTATCAAAGAAGTCCCCTCAGAAACTTCTGACTTGTAGAGCTTGGAGGGTTGTGATGCCTTTTACTGAGATGGGGAACGTTAGTCTAAGTGTAGGCTTTTGTTTTGTCCTTTTTTGTTTGGGGACCACATCTGGTGGTGCTCAGGGCTTACTCCTCACCCTTTGCTCAGGGATCATTCCTGTAAAGACTTAGGAGACCAATAAATATTGTGCCCCTATAATTGAATCTGGCTTGGCCATATGCAAGGAAAGTGCCCTAACCACTGTACTATTGCTCTGACCCTGGAAGACTAGGTTTTCTTGGGGTCTTAGTCTGTGCAGGGAGTGGGAGGGGCACTATTATTAAATCTGAGCTGGCACTGCTATATCTGAGAGAAGTTTTCAGATGGTCACATTTGTGTGCTAGGAGTGGGGGCATGGGGTGGGGCACGTAAAATAAAAATGTGACTGTGTTTTTCAGGTTAAATGTTTTTCAGTTGTAGTTTAGGTAATGCAGTTGCAACAGTGTGTGATATTTTTATGCTGTGTCACAGTGTTTATGATATGTTTGTGGTATTGATATAAAATGTTATTATACCCCCACTACCTCTAAAGTGCCCTCCTATCTTGGGCTTCTGTCCTTATATTGCCTTTAGTTTGTTTTCATTCCTGTTCCCCTCCCTCTCCTGCCACACACACCCTGTTAAAAAGTATAGTCCTTGGCCAAGGGTGTGTCATTATTCGATATTAAGTCCTTATTTTGCCTCTCTATATATAAATGCTAATTTGGGAGTCCTCTGCCAAGAGAAGTTAATTGAAATTTACACCCTAGATGAGTGACAGAGACAGGACATTGAAAACCTGAGCGGATAATGGTACCTGAATGGGGTGTCATAGAGAGGAAATCCGTTCTGAGTGGGGTGGATGATGATTGGGGTGTCGTGGAGCTGAGATGAATGGAAAGACAGCCAAGTGAAGCAGCCATCCAGGCAGGAGCAAAGAGACAAGCTTGGAGCCGGGACCATATCTATTTTATTATTTTATTTATTCCAAAATTCTACTATAGTTTAGGTAACATGGTTATAATCATGGTAAGAATTATTGAGAGGGGAGTTGTTTATGTTATTTTACTTTTTGTTTTGTTGTGGGTTTTTTTTTTTGGGGGGGGGGGTTCACACCTGGCAATGCTCAGGACTTACTCCTGGCTCTGTGAATCACTCTTGGCAGTGCTCAGACACCTTACATGGTGCCAAGGATGGAACCTGAGTTGGCCATGTGCAAGGCAAGTACCGTCTCTTCAGTCCCATTTATATTTTTGATAAACAAAGTTACTGGCACTTTACCACAACCAAAGACCCTCGGCCCTCCACCTCTGCCTGTGTTACTTTGATTATTCCAGCTCTTCTTTCCCCCTTTACCACTCCCTCCACTTGTGGTCAACTCAGTTTTCTAACTCAAGACCAAGGGTTTGACATTATTCGGTACTATTTATTCTCTGTAGTGTCACTCTGTATACTACAAATGAGTGAAAACATCTGGTATTTTCCATCGTTTCTGAATTACTACACTTGACACGATGCCCTGTGAATTGCTGAATAATTGTACGATTTCACCTGTTCCTTACGGCTACATCGTGCTCCATGGCTTTTTTTTTTTTAATCTGTCATTGGCCCTTGGGGTTGGTTCCGTATCCTGGTATTATACTTAGCACTGCATTGAAAATGGGTGTGCGTTTATCTTTTTCGATTAATTTCTTGTGTTTTGGGGGTAGATGCTAAGAAGTAGAATCACTGGGTCATATGAAAGCTCTGCAGGGTTTTGTTGTTGTTGTTTGTTTGCTTGCTGTTTTATTTTGGAGAATCTTCCGTTTTTTGTGGAGGCTAAACCAGGTAACATTCAAGAAGGACTCCTTTTTCACCACATCTCTGCCAGCACTGGTGGTTTCCAGTCTTTTAGATATATGCTGTTCTCACCGGTGTGAAATGATATCTTGTTCTGTTGATTTACATTTCTCTGTTAATAAGTGATGGTGTGCCTTTTCATATGCCTTCTGGCTGACTGGCTGCCCTCATTGAGGAAATGTTTTTTTATCTCACTTTCTTGTTTTTTTAAATGGAGTTTCTGGGTTTTTTAACTTTTGAACGAATGCTTTATATATCTTGACTATGGCTTTGTAGCTAATATATAATATACATACATTGAATATGTGACACTCTGTTCAGCAGAGTATCTTTATTTTAGCCCATATTCCTTTCACATCCATAAACTCTGTAGTTTGGTGGAGCCACATTTGTTTATTTTTGTATTTGTGTCTTTGCTGATGAACAGAAATCACTGAAGACACCTCTGAGATACGTGTTCTGGAGAGTTCTGCTTATGTTTTTCTCCGTGCATTTTTATCAGTTGTGGTTTAATCTTGAAGCATTTAATCCACTTTGAATTATTCTTTGTGTGTGGTATGAGATATGGATTCAGTTTAAAATTTTGCACCTGGCTATGTGATTTTCCTGCCACTATTTATTGAAGAGACTTTCCTTGCTGCACTTTCTCCAAGTACATCTATTGTCTTAGATGAGCTGTCCGCGTAACAGAGGCTTTACCTCTGGGCTCGCATTTCCAGTCCATTGGTCTGAGCGTGTGCCCATCGTCACTACCAAAAACTATGATTTTGATTACCATAGTTTAACAATATAATTTAAAGTCGGGCAGTTACTTCCGCTCCTCTTCTTTTTGCTCAGAATAGCTTTAACTACTTAGAGAGTTTTATGATTCCATATAATTTTTAGTAGAGTTTTTTCTAAGTTCTTGAAGAATGTCATCCAAATTTTGATGGAATCCCTGGTGCTGAAGGCTTCCTCCTCTCTGTCAGCTTGGGGGTCACTTCTAGCAGTGCCTAAGGGACAGGCTGTGGCGCCAGAGATCAAACAAGACAGCCACAGGCAAGGCAACAGCCTTGATCTGCTTCCTAACTCTCTGGCCCGACTTATAGATACTACTCAGTATCTGTTAATCAGTCTTTCTTTCACATCCTTTATGTTGATTCTAGGTATTTAATATTTCTGGACACTGGAATTGTATTTTTTATTTCTTCTAATTTTTTCTTTGCATGTAGAAATGCAACAGATTTTTAGATATTGTTTTTGTAACTCTTTTTAAATATATTGATTCTCTCTTCCGCTGATTTTCTCAATTCTGTGACTATCAGCAGGATTGTTTTTCTGAAGTCATCCTTGGGCAGTATAGGAAATTCTGATGTAATTGAGAACTTTTGGTACATTTGTCCCTATCTATTGATGTGACTCACTGTCCTCACTTTCCCATTATTCCTGGTGCTAAGGGTAGAAGTGAGGCTGGAGCACCTTGTTCCTGCTCAGCTGAGCTCTCATTCCGATATGAATGTTCAGTGCTCTCACTCTCAGTATGAATGGAGTCTCTGTGACAAGTAATTCCTCACCACCACAGATGCTTTTTGAGGGTTTCTTTGAACTGGTGCCTGTGGCTCTGAGTTGTGCGCACCTGGATGACGGCAGGGGATTCGTGGTATCTGTGCCCTATAGCTGCAGTGGCCCTGAAGTCTGGCTGGCCTGGAATGTGGCCTAGAGTTCACTGTGACTGGGATGAACTCTGACTTGGGCAATAAGTAGAGATCGCGGTCACATAACAGCTTTTCATCAAGTCAGTCATCTTCCTTTGAGGGGGCTTAGGGGGACTTGAATTTGACAGTGCTCGTTCAGGGTTTGCTGGCCTTGTGGCTGGAGCTGACCTCTGTGGTGTCTGGGTAATGGCAGCTTCTAGCTGTGGTGGGAAACAGTTGCCTTCGTCACAACAAGTGCAGGCGTCTGTAGCGCTCTGTGCTCTGTGCTCAGTGCCCTCTGCCTCAGGTTGATGATGAAGTCTGGTTTGCCCGTGTTGGGATGTTCCCTTTGGCTCTGAGCCGGCTGGGGTCTCAGGTTGTATTAAACCTGCCGCAGGCCCTCCGGGCTTGGTCGGGGCTGGGATCCTGTCTTGGAATGGGCTGAGGTTGGGGGGCTCACTCAGAGTGGCCGCTCTGAGTCCAGGCCTGGTGTGACCACGCTTTGCTCTTGACAAATCCTGAGACCCAATTCAGGTACAAAACTGAACATTGTGGAAAAATTCTGGTGAGTGCCTTCCAGCCTTCGAGTACTGGTGTGTTGGGTAGAGAGGCCACGTCAGCCATGCAGTGAGCCTGGTTGGAGCGAGACAGCAGCCCTCCTGGGCAGTGGTCACCTTAGGAGTGACTGCTTCTGGCTGTGCCAGGAGCAGCCTAACAGGATCTAAATCCTTTGCTTTGGAGCCCTTCCACCCTTGTTTGGTCTTGATGTCTGGTACCAGCATAAAGATATGTTGGTCCTTCTCTTCTTTCAGCCTCTGCTTTTCCCGTTTCTCTGAATTGTTCCGCACATGTGTGTTCCGCAGACTCGAGTCTCTCTGAGGTCGCTGCTGTCAATGTGCAGTGCATTTTCTCAGGGAGCCCCCTCCTCATGAAGTGCTGTGCTCACTTCACTGTTGATAGTCTTTGTGTTGATGCCACAAGAATGCAGATAAATAGGGTCCCACATCTATAGCTGTTTCATTGACTTAGTCCCTAGTCCATAAAACAGTGCTAAAAACAGCAATTTCTGCAGTGGATGAACGAACATAGCAACATTCATTGATCTGTCCTGAAATTTGCCAACTTTGTGCCAGGAAAGTCCTTGGTCAGGTTTCCGTTAAAACAAGTCATTCACTATATACAATCTTTAATTCATTAAAAGTCTCCAAGTGAGATGTTCTTAATCTGGTGATATTTTTATTTAAATGATAGATAAAGATTTGGAGAGAATTATTATACATACTTTTGTGGGGAGTGAAGGGGGCAGTTATGCCTGGTAGTGCCTGGACGACCATGTGTATGGTTGGGGACTTGAACCAGGGTCAGTGCAATGCAAGACAAGCACTTTATCTCCCAAGCTCTATCTCTGGCCCCATACACTGTTTCTCTTGAGCTGGGACAGAAATATTCCCCACAATCAGCCTTTTCGGTGTGCCACACCATTAGGAAATGTGTTGGTGGGTATGAGCATACTGGGCGCCTACTGTGTGGTGGACCCACTTCCAAGCACTCTCAAGGATTCTTTTCCTCACAGTGCTAGCCCTGTAACATGGCACTATTCTCCGTAGGAGGGAAGCTAAGGCTCAGGCAGTTTAGTATGGAAACCATATATTTAGCAAGTGGCAGTCAAGGTCTGTCACTGGTACACAGATCTCTATTTCCATTGATCATCAAAGATACAAATATGAGTAACTTTGTAAATCATGGTGCTTCAATTAAAAAATAATTTTAAAAACTAAGGACCAGAGAGATAGTATAGGGGGTTAAGGTGCTTGCCTTGCATGCAGCAGACCCTCATTTGATTACTGGCACTTCCCGGTCCCCGATCACAGAGCTAGAAGGAGCCCCCAAGCATCACCAGGTGTGGTCTCAATCACCCTTCTAAATAATAAAATAGTAAAACATTCATATGTTGATCATATTGTAGTGTATTTTGCATTTTCCAAAGGTCAAAATAAAAGTAAATTTTTACTTATCCCATCTGGCAGAAATCTGGTTGTTTCTGGAATGCTCCTGATTTTTTTTTATTAGTGAAACACCATGAGGTACAGTTATAGACTTACAAATTTTTGTGCTTGGGTTTCAGTTATACAATGATCAAGTACTCATCCATCCACCAGCGCCCATCCTCCACCACCATGGGTCCCAACATCCCTCCCACCCCCCATCCCCCCCATCCCACCCTGTCTCTGTGGCAGGTCATTCCCTTTTGTTCTCTCTCTCTCTCCTTTTGGGTCCTGTGGTTTGCAAGAGAGGCATTGAGTGGCAGTCATGTTTGGTCTATAGTCTACTTTCAGCATGCTTCTCCCACCCTGGGATGATCCTCCCAACAGCCTTTATTTGGTGCTCTCTTCTCTATCTGAGCTTCCTTTTCCCCTAGCACGTGTGGCTGGCCTCCAAGTCATGGAGCAAAATTCCTGGTACTAATCTCAGCCACTCCTGGGTGTTAGTCTCCCATTTTGTTGCTTTATGTTCCCCAGATGAATGCAATCTTTCTGTGTCTATCCCACTCTTTCTGACTCATTTCGCTTAGCATGATACTTTCCATGTAGTACCACTTGTATGTAAATTTCATGACTTCATCTTTTCTAAGAGCTACATAGTACTCCATTGTGTAGATGTACCAAAGTTTCTTTAACCAGTCATCTGTTCTTGGGCACTCAGGTTTCTTCCAGTTTCTGCCTATTGTAAAGAGTGCTGCAATGAACAAACAAGTGCAGATGTCACTTCGACTAGACTTTTTTGCCTCTCTGGGATACATTCCCAGGAGTGGTATTGCTGGGTCAAATGGGAGATCAAATTCTAATTTTTTGAGAATCGTCCATACTGTTTTCCGAAAGGGTTGGACCAGTTAGCATTTTTTTCCTTTTTTTTGCTTTTTTGGGTCACACTCAGTGATGCACAGGGGTTTCTCCTAGCTCTTCACTCAGGAATCAGTCCTGGCAGTGCTCAGGGGACCATATGGGATGCTGGGAATCGAACCCAGGTCGGCTGCGTGCAAGGCAAATGCCCTACCTCCTGTGCTATCACTCCAGCCCCTGCAGTCAGCATTTTTATATGAATTTTTATATGAATTAAATACCACTGTATATGACTGACTTTTAAAAAGGCAATATTGACCTTTGAATATGTAAGTATAGATCAGCAATTCAATAAAAATAATTTTCATTGAAAAAATTAGGCCACCATGCCACCATGCCACCAACTCCAAAATTAAGAACTTTACGTGGATTCAGTTTCCTTTTTTTTTTTTTTTTTTTTTTTAGTTTTTTGAGTATTTGGCTATCTCTGGTAGTGGCTCATAAACAGAATTTTTAGGCTTCTCTGTCTTATGCTATTTACCATGCTTAGTTGCAATATTTTGTTTTTCCTCTTATCAAAAAAATGAGATGCTAATAATCATATCTTAATGAGCTATAAAAATACCTCTTTCATCCTCAGTTTTCTCCTTGTCTTGAATTAAAGTCTCTGACACATGGGCTTTACCTAGAGAGCCCCATTTGGTTCATAGACAAGAAAAAGAAAAGCTTTTTTATTTTTTATTCGTATACATATCATTTTTTCGAAAATCAGATGGGCTGGTCACGTAATGAGATTTAAAGATGACCGTTGGACTAGAGCTGTTACTGATTGGATTCCACGGGATGTCAAGAGACCGCGTGGCCGCCCACCTACCAGATGGTCAGACTTCTTTGTCAAGATCATGAACGATCGGTTTGAGGCCCTCCATGTTCCCGGAGCGAAGAGATGCCATTGGGCTACACTAGCACGCGACAGGGACAAATGGAGACGTTACTGGCGCCCGCTCGAGCAAATCGACGACTAACGGGAAGTTAAGTGATTAAGTGAATCACTTAAGTGATTAAGTGACTTGAGTTTTCTGGGAGGGCCTCCCAAATAGTGCTCTGGGGAACAGAGGGCTCCCTATAATTCTTGGCCAGCTGGGCTCGTGGTTCAATGTGATGGCCCGAGAATATGATGCTTTGATGCTGCTTGGACCCCACAGTGCCAGCGATGACCTCATCTCCCCCAACAGTGCTCAGAGGCCTTCAAGGGCCACACCAGATGATGCTCAATACTCAGAGGGCCATGTGGTATACCAGGGATTAAACCCAGGTTGCCAACCCCTGTGCTGTCTCTGTCTCTCTGCCTCCAACGACTCTCCTTTAAGATTTTTGAAAAATAGGTCAAATTATTATGTAGAGTCTGCACATCCTTATATCCGTTCATTCACAGATGTATGAAATATATTTCTAAATACTAGCCATTTTGCTTTTCAGTGAGGACACAGACAATAAAATAATCTCAGCTCTTTAGGAAGCGTAAATTATAAAAAGAATAATGTAATGTTATATGTAGAATTATCAGCCAAGTTCTGTAGGACCAAAGAAGGCAGTCACTGGATTATCCTGGAGATTTAAATGATTCTCCAAGGGAAATCAAGGAAAGCTTGTACAGATAAGAAAACAGAGCTCCTCCGGAATCTCCCTGGATCCCATACCAAGCCAATTCCACCGGGGCACCTCAGATGGAACACGTGGGCTCCCTCCACCCAGATGAAACCCAGTGACCACAAGCTTCCAGAAGCAAAACCCAGTATGCGGGTTCAAAGACTAAGACTCCAGGCCATATGGCAGCAGTGGATACTGGCCATCCCTTCCCGTCTCCCCGCCTGCTTGGGGTCCTGGCTTTCATGCCCACAACCTCTGGTCCCCTATTCAGTGCATCAACAGCCTTAATCCAGAGACTCCCAAATGAATCTCAAAATGGATTAGCTCCCTACAGAGATGTCTCTGGACCGCAACTATTTACAATTTTAGAATTCCGTGACCTTTCATGATATTCATAATAAGCAAAAGAAAATAAATTATCTAGTATCTGCCCCTGGCAGGCAGGCTTGAAAGGTGGTGGGGAAATTCGAAATAATGGTGGTGGGAAGGTGTAATTTTGGTGGGTTTGGTGTTGGAATATTGAATGTAATCAATGTGAACAACCTTATGAAAATTAAAAAATAAAATTCTATGGCAGGACATTTAATGAACAAAATGTGCACAGATTTATATTGTGTGATTATTATAGCACTATAGCACTGTCCTCCTGTTGTTCATCGATTTGTTCGAGCGGGCCCAGTAATGTCTCCATCGGGAGACTTGTTGTTACTGTGTTTGGCATATTGAATACATCATGGGTAGCTTGCCAGGCTTTGCCGTGCACATGAGATACTCTCAGTAGCTTGCCAGGCTCTCCGAGATGGGTGGAGGAATCAAACCGGGCTCGGCCAGGCCGGCTGTGTACAAGGCAAACGCCCTACCGCTGTGCTATTGCTCCAGCCCATGTGATTATTATTATATGAAAATTAGGTTCGGATGTTTAGGACTACCCAAGAAATCATAAAATCAAAAGCAATGGTATTGTGGAATAATAAAAAAAATATATGTTAATAAGTAAAAGCAAAAATAAGAAAAAAACAGAGCTCACCTATGTGGCCGCATAGCACCTCAGAACTTCATAGTACCATCAGCCCAGTAGGATCACAGCAAATCCGATGGAAAAGTTGCCCAGAAGTCCACCACGCTCACTGAGCCAACACACAATACGGAAGCCTCAACTCACACCAACCAGCACAGTAGGTCCTCAGACGATGACTTTAGTAATACCACTCTGAGGTTTGGTAATTCCCTTTGCCTTATGTTATAACAAGTAAATCTTTTTGCCTGCCAGGGGGCCAGCTGGAGTTGTGCGTGAAGGGAAAGGCACACTGATAGTTAGATTGGTGGTGGGATTGGTGTTGGAACATTTAAGTCCTGAAACAACTTTATTCTGAACAACTTGGTAGATCACGGTGTTCTAATAAAAAAAAGAGAGAGAGAATGAGCTCAGAGAGATTTTGCCACACAGCTGTTTTGTGGTTGAGTTAGCGTTAAAACCAGATCTCACTGCAAAAGTCCTGTTTATGCTGCCACAGGTTCTTAGACTCTCCCTTTACATTGCTTTATAATCAAATATCTATATTTGTAGGAATTTCTGAATGAGGAATCAAAGCCACAAATGTCACCAATTTCTCACGAAAGAGTGTAGGATTTGTGTTCTCTCGAGCCTGCTTTGCCACCATTAAACTGTGTGCTTATTGGCATATTGTTCCTTTTTTCTGGCATCTCTTTCTCATCTATAAAAGTGAAGAGGTTGGAATAAATCTCTCTAAGCCTCTAATTTTTTAAAGTAATGTGTTGTGGCTTCCTCCTTCGTCTCGAAGTATGAAGCATTTCCATAGGAGACAGGTTCCCTAGGGTCTTGGGAGTTCGACCATGGCTTTGGCGGAGGGGTGAGGATGGGCAGTGGGCGGGGTGGTGGGGGTGGGGGGGAGTGAGGGCTCTTGACAGCGGGTTTGAATCTCAGCTTTATCACTTACATACTGTTTAATCTTGAACAAATCACTCAACCTCATAGAGCCTCAGTTTTCTAATTTGTAAAACAGAAATGGTAATAGATGACTCAGAACTGATGTGAAGACTCAGTCAGCTTCTATGTCTAAGCCACTTTGTTCACTGTCGGCCACACAGCACTCAGTAAATGATGTCTGTGCTTAGCACGCCTGCCCTAATTTGAAGAACCAAGCAGTTTTGAGTAGCTTCAGAAGTCAGAATACTACCATGATCTCTTTTATTAATGATTTTTTTATAAAGGCACAAAGGATCCAATATGCCAATACACAGAATATGGAATTTTAGTCATTTTCCCCTCAGATGTTCAATTAAGGGGTTGGAGGAGTTGGAACAACATTTGCTGCTAAACTTTACTAATGACCCAGAAAAGACTTTCATTAATCTTGTATAATATAGAGTAAATCATTCATTCTTTTCCTTTCTGTGTTCCCAGTGCTCAGGACAGGGTAGGCACTTTGCAAATGTTTTTTGAATGAATAAATGATTTCACACTTTGTATTTAAGAGCTGGGAAGAATAATATAGCTCGTGGATCTTAGGCTGTGACATTTGTTGAGTTTGTTTTGAGGGGATTTGGGGGCATCCCATGACAATCAAAGCAGAATTCTTCTGATATCACTGTTTGACTTTCTCCTTTGATCAATAGGCTTATTATTTGCCCTTGAAACCTCTGTGGTGCTGGGGAATCACAGACATTCCTCAGGATGATTTACACAGCAATAAATAATTTGCACTGTCCGTTGCTTGCTTCATCAGTGTCTGCCCTGTTCATAAACCCCCAGAGGCTCAGTGGCCCCAAGGTTGGAGCATGGTGGGTATGCCAATGCCTGTTACAGATGTGTGCATATTGAACTTGTTACTCAGGATCCTTGTTTGCGTTGTTGCTCTAATATGCAGCCACAATTTGTCTTTAAGGATTGATGTAACTGTAGAAATTATTTCCCATCTGACTTGATTATTAGTTATTATACCATTTCTTTTTCACCTCTGTAAAAAATACTGCATATATATACATACATACATACATACATACATACACACGATATACATATTATCTCTCCAGTTACTCTGAATTAGGTGATAGACCCTTTTCATAGATGTGGAAATTAAAACCAAAGGCTCTAATGCTGCTTCTCTGAGATTGCCAAGCTTATTGGTGATGGAGCTGGCTTTGAACTCACCTCTTTATGGACAAGAAGGTCTTTACCACTTCCCATGGCATTTTCCTCATCTAAACGTCCTGCTGCTTCTGTAGGTGCCTTGTGTTTATGGTAGTTACCTCTTCCAAAGATCTTTAAGTTTCCCATACATTCCGAGATGAGTTTTAAATTTCTCAACAGCGTTGCAGATGCATGAAATTTATAGTGACAAACATAGCCAGATTACTTTCTTGTTATCCATCCATTTAGCAAATTTACAGTTCCCATTAATTTTAATCTGTCCTTATTACCTGTTTTATATAATAAATATTTCTTAGTCATGACAGACTGAGTATAGATCACCTGAAGTAGGCTTGCTCTCAATAAGCAGAGTTGTAGCTAAAGATTTGTGAATTAATTGGGAAAATTGCAAATCAGGTAGTCAGTGAAATAATTCATTGTCACATCCAATCAATAAACTTTGTAAATCAACTCATTTAATTCAAAAAATGATCTATATAGATCAAGGAACCAATTAAACAATTAGCATACACTTTGCAATTAATTAATTTAAGCATCAATCATATAATTAAAACTCCAAATTTAAGTTGCAGAATATAGAATCCTGCCTTGTGAACTGTTGGTTTGTACTTCAGAATGATCAGATCTGCAGTTTCACATTCAGCTGGAGTGAAGCAGGGGATCTGAGCATGTTTAAATTTGTCTCAGTTTTAAATTGCCTTTATGTTGTTACAGTTTCTTACCTTCCTTTATCAGAAAATTGACTTTTTACTTCCTCCAAAGGAGATGGTGTGGTTGATTCTAAACCTGGCAATGCAGGAACCTGGAAATACTGAGTGGGCATTCTCAGGGAGTGAGCAGAGCCCAGAATTGTTAAGAGGGCCATCAGGAGAAATCAGGACATTTGCTTTTACTCTGTTATCTTTGGTATTGGGGATCAGCTCCTACCAACTCAGTAATGATTTTTCAGGAAAAAAAATTATATGGTTTATCTTAAATATCTTGAATATTACCCTAAACTAAAGCAGGTGTGTGTGTTTGTGTGTGTGTGTGTATTTGAATCACTGAGATACACAGTTACAAAGTTGTTCACGATTGGGTTTCAGTCAGCGTTCCAACACCCATCCCTTCACCAGTGTACATTTCCCATCACCAGTATCCCCAGTTTCCCTCCCATTCCCCCACTCCTGCCAAAAGCAGATATTTTTAACTCTGACCATAAATCAGAGGCCTCTGATTCCCTACCCCGCAAAAAATTATTTTTTCTTTATAGTCATGTTTGTGACTGCTGTGCTATAAACTTTCTCAAGAGCTGATGAGGAATCTCATCTTTGAACTAAGGGATCAAGTTTTGTCTTTAGAGCAAGTGTTTAGTAAATATCTGTTGACTAGACCAGCATGAAGGCACTTACCTTGTTGCTCCCTCCATTTTTTCCCCACTACAGTGCCATGAATCTCCCCACCTTTATCAAATTAAGTAGAATTTAAGAGAATCTCTTGGTATGGTCAGGCTTTAGGGTAAGTAGCATCAGTGTCCCAGTTTGCTTCCTGTATAACCGTAGTCTCGGATCTCCTTGCCCCCTCTCGGTTGGTATTCACTCACCTTTTTGGTTTTCCTTTCAGTGACAATGTGAGCGCCTACTGCCTGCACATTGCTGAAGACGATGGTGAGGTTGACACAGACTTCCCCCCGCTGGATTCCAACGAGCCCATTCATAAGTTCGGCTTCAATACTTTGGCCTTGGTTGAAAAGTATTCATCTTCTTGTCTGATCCCCAAAGAGTCCCTCTTCGTTCGAATGTGAGTATCATTTCCTTTATTCTTTCATATGCCTCATCTCTACCTTCTCATATTTTGGATTTGATAGGGTTTTGTCTGTAGCATGGGTACTTGATATTCAGATGACTTCCGGAGAGATGTTGGAGTTAATACTTGCATTGTATTTTATGTCTCTGCACCCAGATTCAGTGCAGACTGCTTTGCAGTTGCAAACTGTATTGGGTATATCTATGAACCACGCGTCTGGACATACTGGGGCATTTTGGAACCTTTGAAGCCAAAATTATTGGTATCTCACTAGTCAAGGGATCCAAACTAAATAAAAACATGCACCAAAACTCTTTTATTTAGTGCCTTACACTTTTTCCTTTTATCTCCAACTTTGTTCAGATGCAGTCTGGTTGTTCCACTCAGTTGCCTGCCTTTAATAGGAACTTTTCAGGAGCCAGCAAGATACAGTTCAGGGGTTGGCTTGTACTAGCCCAACCATGGTTTGCTCCCTGACGCCTCAGGTGGTCCCCAGAGCCCCGCCAGAAGTATCCACTTGAGCACAGAGCAGTAATAAGCCCAGAGTACTGTCATGTGTGGCCCCAAAATTTAAAAACAACAGCAACAACAACTAAATACATTTAAAAAAAATAATAAAAGAACTCCTGTTATATTTAAGAAGTCACCAGTTGTTGATATCAGTAATGCGTATGGCTTTATTATTACAGTTAGTAGCCATTAGGTTCAGTGGCAGGTATCACAGTGACTTCTGAGACCTCATTCCCAAATACCCGTGAGTAGAGACGGCATTTGAGCAGTCTGCTGCTGCGGCTGGGAGGCTGTGCCTCGGTCCCCGGGTTTCTGCTCCTCACAGATCTACCACGTGTTGTCCACTGTACTCACATGAGGCGTGCTAACTATTGGGAATGGATTGGTAACAGTCTCACTGTGCTCTCTGTCCCTTTGCGTCTGCAGAGCCCCATAGTTTCGGCCACAGGACTTGGGGAGACGCACAGCGTTTTCAGGAAACCCCTCTCTCTGCTGTCTCCTGGGAACAATAGCGATCGCTCTGGCACCCCCTGCTGACAGTAAACAGCAAGTTCACACTCCAGAGGGTTTGTTGCCAAGACTTCCTGGCTCTAAAACACACGCCTTTGTCTTAGATTTTTTCTAAAAGTAGGATTAGGCTTCCTGTGATAGAGGAGGATTTGGGATCTTTCTCTCTTTGTACAAAAAAATGAGTACCTGAGTGTCTGCAAGTTAGCTTGGGGGTGGCTTCTCAAGCTTTTGTAATTATCTTTTTATCCTGCCATGAGGTGATGTTTGGCATACGAGGCAAGTGAATATTTCCCTTCTTTCTACATTGTAGAGGCACTGCAACAACCACCTTAAAGAGCATTTAAAATGATTCGAAAGTTGTCTAGGGATTCCTCTATCTTAATACAACCGTTTTCATTTTTATATAATCATTTCCATGTGCAGCATGTAAAAAAATGTATTATTTTTACTGAATGTTATATGCTGATATTTTCATATCTGTTCCTACTTACTGCAGTTCATATTTATTATGTGTCATGGATGTAGATACTCAGCCTCTGCCTCTGTTCTCCCAGCTTACTCTCTACAAGGGAGACAGTCGGGAAACAAATCATTCAGATGTGCTGAGCCATACAGTAGAAAACTATGCAGGAAGCAGTGGAATTCCATCCCAGGATAGGGAGACTATTTCTTTGTTTGTGTTTTAATAAGTGGATCCTTGATAATCTTTGTCTATACTCCTTTACTTCTGCTTAATTGCTCCTTAGGCTACTATCTCGTGAGTGGGACTGTTGGTCAGAGTAGAAACATCTGTTAATATCAATAACATCAATGTGCAGCCTTTGGGAAGATTTCCCTATGCAGTGCTCCCAAAAGAATTCATATAACTATCTTTTTCAGTTTCAGCATCACAAGGTGTCATTAGAAGATTTTTCTTTTTATTTTAAAAGAAAACAGTATTTGTATCATTCTGTGATCGATGTTTTCTGGGGCTGGAAAGACCATATAGTAGGTAAGGCACTTGCCTTGCATGTGGCCCAAAACATATTAAAATATATATATATATATATTATACACACATATAAATACATATAAAAACAGATGTTGTATATATATAGTTTCTATGTACATCTTTATTTATGAGTTAGTGACTTGGTAGTATACAACTTTTATTTTGGTTTGGTTTTTAATTTCGGGGCCAGACCTGACAATACTCAGGCTACTCCTGGCTCAATGCTTGGGGAATCTCTCCCAGCAGTGCTCAGGGAACCACAGGGTGCTGAGAATCGAGCCCAGGCCTCCTGCATGCAAAACATGCATCTCTCAGCCTTCAGCACATATTTTACTTTCTAATTAGTAAAATATGATTATAGTAGTCTTTTAAACAAAGATCCTTTGTGAAACAAATTTTTTCATTGGTGATGTTCGATAAAGTGATAGGGGATGGAGAGCCCTCCCTAAGATCAGGGACAATCCTCCCTGGGGTACAGGGACAGTCCTCTCCCCTATGGTATAGGACACCCCTCTCCCTAGTACAAGACAGCCCTCCCCAGGGTACAGGGACAGCCCTTCCCAGGAGAAACATCTGTGGCCCACAGTGCCGTGTGCAAGTCCCTCGTTTGCAGGAATGAGAAGAGGGAGGCAGAGTGAGGGCTGCTTTACCCTGAATACTCCTTTTTCCTGAATTGCTCTTACCTCTGTGTTCACCCACACATACATGCACACATATGCCACCCAGTCAATCCCCTTTCTATTTTAAAGTTCAAGAGAATTTTATTTGACGTGTCTGGAACATTTCTGAAAGCACAGGGAAACTAGCATCTTTATGTGAGCATGTCGGACAAACGTGTGACAACTTTTGTTTCCTTGGTTGTCTGAGGAAGTGGTGCAGATCACTGATCATTTGCTCTGTGTGTGTTTTCTTTATTCAAGAACCTCCCATTTGCTTTTCTAGGCTTTATTCAACATTGGTAAAACCTCTTCTGCGAGTGCAGGGCAGAGAAACTTGCAGGAAACTCTAAAGATGATGTTCAAAGTTTTGGCAGGGCAGAGTGGAAGAGAGTCAAAGAGATAGTCCAACAAACTCAATATTAGGGGCCCAGGTTCCATCTCCAGCACCACATGGTCCCTGAGCACAGTCCCTGAGCACCACCAGGTGTGGTGCAAAACATACATATATACTGATTAAAAGCCCAAAGCTTTAGAGAGGGCAATTTCAGCAAAGTAAGTGAAAATAGCTTCTTCCCCCTTTTCCTCTTCCTCTGTTTCTCAGGAGACTTGTTGGACTGAATTGGGAAAAAGAGTTAGGTTGACAGTAGGGAGTGAATTACTATTTACTAATTAAGGGCCAACTGAGTATGTGTTCTCTCACTTCATCTAAAAATAGTCCTGTTTTTATTATGACAGTTTAGAAATCTGGAAACAAGGATGATAAGCCTCGCTCTCAGGCCTGGGTTTGACACCCGCCTGACCTGGCAGTTGGCCTGATCCTCGCAGGGTGTTGGAGTGGGCTGGGGGTGGTGAGGAAAGTAGTGACCTCTGCAGCCAGCTGGGTATAGCCCTGACCTTGCCCTTAGCAGTGAGCGGATCATGTATGAATGAACTCCGTGATGGCATGTGTAAATGAAGGTAGTAATGATACTTTAGACAGCCATTGTGAGAGTGCATTAGTTAGTGTATGTGAAGAACTTAGAACAATTCCTGGTTTTATATATATATATATATTTATTTACTTTTTTCCTTTTGGGGGGACCAGGGGGCACACCCGGTGGTACTCAGGGCTAACTCCTAACCTCTGTGCTCAGGAATCATCCCTTGGAAGGCTTGGGGGACTGTGTGGGGTGCCAGGGATCGAATCCAGCTGGCTGAGTACAAGGCAAATGCCCTCCCCACTATACTACCTCTCTGACCCCCATAAAGTCCTTTTAACAGAGGGGGCAGGCTTATTTATTCCCTCCCCTAAAACCAGCACAGGCTTTGCAGCGAGGGATTGGGGACTCCAGATGTCCCGACTGCTGGGCAGAACCTCCGCCAAGCTCGGTGCCACCCGCCTCCCTTCCTCTGAGCCATTACTCTTTTCTACAACTTTGTTCCTACATTTTGACTATGTCAGCGCCCCAGTGGCCAGGCTAAGGCCCTCACACCTTCAGTGCATTATCATCCTTCCCTGCTCCAAAACTGGGGGCTCAGGCATCAGACCAAAGTGCCCCTAGATTCAGATGTCAGCCCCAGTAGTCACTGACTATCTGCTGTAGTCTCAGTTTCTTCATCTGCAACATGAGGATAATAACAGCTACCTCATAGAGTCAATTGGTGATGAATTTTCTTAAAAATAAGTTCTATATAGGGCTCGTCCTTCACACCCTACCAAGATCACGAGTTGCTCCCCACGAGCGTCTCTTCGGCACGGCCATGACTCCAGAAGCACAAGAACTTAATGCAGAGCCCGGCAGCTTGTGGTAGAAAAGTAAATGGACTATGCATCAATCCACGGTACCATGCCTGCCCGGGAGGGAAGGGGTGTCACTCCCTTCAGCCTTTTTCCCCCTGGGCAGCAAGATGGCGGCTACCTCAGTGCTTTTTTGGAAAGCCAGGTATGAGCCGGTGGTTACGAGGCAACTGAAACTTCATGGGAAGGGGGGCGTTCGCGGCTCGTCCTTCACGCCCTACCGAGGTCACGAGTTGCCCCCCACGAGCGGCTCTCCGGAACAGTCATGGCTCCAGAGCCACAGAAACCAATCTCGTAATTATCTGGCTCTTGGCAGAAATACCTCCAGGCTTAATAAGTAAAATATCAGAAATCCAAAATCGTACAGCCGCTATTGCGACATCATATGGTTCTTGTAACTAACTGTAGACAACAAATTATTTCACAGTGCCTTTTCAGCAGTTCTGATTGTTGGGTGTAAACTCTAAACAATAATGGTGCATCTTTTGTCGAAATAATGTAATCAAAGTAGATAGAGTATTAAGTAGAATTCATCTGCTTCACAGGCATTGGGAGGGATGGGAGGGGGTATATTGGGGTTCTTGGTGGTGAAAAATAAGTACTGGTGAAGGAAAATGTGTTTGATCATTGCATGACGAGACTTAAACCTGAAAGCTTTGTAAGTTTTCCCACAGTGATTCAATAAATAAAAAAAAAAGAATAAGTCCTATACAGATTTATTTTAAAGGAAAATTGATTCTCCTAAAGCATCAATTAATGTTGCTTAACTACATACAGATAGTAAGTTCTGGCTATGAATTCCATTTTTTCATGCAACCTGAATAAAATTGTGATTTAAATATAAATAAAACATTAATGAAATATACATTAACATCATTAATGCAACAGATGATGTTTTGCAGAAATTAAATTGCTGATGTTTTGTTTCTTGGGTGTTAAATGTTTTACTTGTCAACTTGAGTCTTTTGATATGAAACATCAGATTGCTGTACTATTATTTGTCCTTTTTAAACACTGAATACAAAGGCCAGAAGAGTGTGGCAAGTAGTGAGCTTTCCTTGCACAAAGCTAATCCAGTTTTAATCACCCTGTACTGCCAGGGGTAATTCCTAAGCACAGAGCCAGGATTAAGCCCTGAGCACTGCCAGGTATCACACAAAAACAAAACCAAAACAAAAAAGTCAAATATATTTTTAACTTTCAATTCATCATTTGAATTAGCCAATTGATTTGTAGTGCATACCTCCCTATTTTAAAATATTGTTGACAAGAAGAGTTAAGAGCAGTTCTGCTAGGGTGACCAATTCATGCCAATTTAACAGGCACTTTCCCTGTTTCAAAATGAAAGTCCTATATTCAGGAGTCTATCAGTCCAGAGTGAGCCAGAATTAATATACAAACCCCCAAATCTCACCTGAACATCCCGCAGGTTCACTAAGTTTTTCTGTAGCGAACCAGATAGTAAATCTTTTGTACATGTGGGTAATATAGTTCCTGTAGCTCAGTTCTGCTAAGATGGCAGGAAAATAGTCTGAAAAATGTACAATGGGCCTATCTGACTTGTCAACATTTACTCATACTTTCTTCCAACTGTCTTAGTAAGTTGATTTCTTGCTCATAACTGTCTGATTCTGGATCAGATTAGGATCAGATATCGTTCTTCTGTGTCTCCTCCTAGCAGTGACTGAGGGTAGCCAAAGTTGATGGAGAATGGAGAACATGAAGGGTGGAGTGGCTCCATCTGTAGTGAAGCTCTTACTTCTGTAAGTCAAGTCACAGTGTCCTCTATGTGTGTAGAAGCATCAGCATCTCTCGAGAGACTTCTCTCTAGTGACTCACAGCAGCAATAGCTGGTTATAGACAGACCCCTACTTACATGAATTTCATTTCACTATACATTGAACATATTTAACTATATTATATGTTTATGTGATATTTTTACGTGTGATGTGTATGTTTAGGTATAGGTATGTATGTGTGTGTGTATAAATGATTTACACTGAACTTAATGGAACTTTGGTTTGGGTTTTGGGTCACTCCTCGTTCTGCACTCAGGCTCAGGGATCATGTGGAATGCTGAGGATTGAAGCAGGGTCGACTGTTTGCAAGGCAACCTAACTCTTTGTTCTGTCACTCCAGCTGCATCAATGGGACCTTTTTTAATTCTGAAATGTAGCATGTAAGTTCATTTATTGACCTTAGATTTCTCTTGAACCTTAGGTAGGAAATGCTTCTGTGAAAAATTAACTTAGATTCTGAGACATAGAAAGCTTTACACTTAAAATTTTTTCCAGAGATTTATCATCTAAAGAAATTACACTAAGATGCATATGGGGTTTGACCTTCCTTTAAGTTATTTTTTTGGTGACATAATAAATGCCCAGTATAAAAAAATAAAAATTTTTTCCATACAAAAGAAAATTTTTTATTTCCTTTTTGTTCCATCATGCAGAGATAGTGACATTATATAATTATGTACATTTGAAAAGAGCTAGTTCACTTAAATGAATCCCTGATGGAAGGTGTTCTGTGTAAAGAATGTGGAGCCTGGAAGCCTTTGGATATTCTTACTGAATCAGTCTGTATCAGCCTTCCCTTCCAGGATTCTTAGACCTCAGGAAAATTCCTGGAAATAGAGTTGTTTGGGGAAGGAGAATTAATTATTCTCACTTATTGCAAATTAGTAGCCTGCTGATGTAAACTGCCTCTTTTACCAGCTCACAAGTGGATTTCTAAGATATCCATTGTCCTTGATTGATTTTAGGCAGAGCAAATGTACATACACAGGAATCCCTACCTTGCTGTCTACTGCTTGCGAGCGATTCTGAGGCTTAGCATTGATGTTATTCGGATATCAGGAATGGGAGGAGGCGGAGAGGCATGGAAATTGGGGTTGGCTTCCAAAAACCTAGGTAAAGAGCTGGGTCTTAGCTGCTTCCCAGTCTCTAGACAAGTATTTCTGGCCACTGTTGGCGCAGCCAAGGCCTTCTGTGCTGTAGATACAGAAGAATAAGGGAACGAGATCTGAGTAGACAGGAGAGAAATCTGCTTTGTCCATCCACTCCTCCCGTCCCTAGCACAAGACTGATTTAATCAGAATTTGAAAAACTGAATTATGCTTAAAAGCAGCATTGACATGGCGCCAGAGAGAAGACCTAGGGGCTAAAGGGCACATACCTCTTGTTCTACCCCCAGCACCACGAATGGTCCTGGCACATTGCAGGGTAGAGTGTGGGAAGCCCCTGGGTACCACAGGGGCCTCATCATGAACTGCTGGCCCATTTGGCTGAGTATAGCAGGCAAAGCATCCTTACCCTTCTAAAGCACCCCCTTACCCTCCTCAAAAACAAATAAATAAATAAAAAGGCAGTGACAGAAGTAACTGTGGCGGCATCATTATTACCTGTGTTGGTATAAATGTTTTACATTGTGATTCTACTCTGTGGGAAGAAAAGTCAAAACCAATAAAATGAACAGAATTTCCCTCGATCAGAAGTCAGTTAAACCGCCCCCCGGTGCCTCTGTTTCATTTAAACATGTTTACCCCAGAAGGCAGGCATGGAAAAGGAACCTTTCTAATCAGGAACTGCAGAGCAGTAGAAGTACAAGACAGTCAGTTTTGCCGGCTGGGAAGGGAAGCATTGGTGAAGGTGATGGGTAGTGTGACCCAGAAAGCTCCAGAGACAGCTGTGGCTGCTCTTGGCTCCGATAAGGAAGAAGTAGATGCCTTTTATATTCATTGCTCTGCTTGTTACTGTCTGAGGCTTTTACAAAAGAGTCAGGAAGGGGGAGGAAGGGACAGTGGTGCTGAAGAGAGAGCTCACAGGCTGAGCATGTACAGGGCATGCTTTGTGTGGGCAAGGCCTGGGTTCCACCTCTGGTACCACCTGGCCTCTTTGGCACCACTTGGACAGTACCTAGCACTGACCTGGGGATAGCCCTGAGCACCACTGGATGTGGTCCCAAAACAAAACAAAAACTAAAAAAACTATAACGTAGACATCTTTGTTGCTGTGGTTGTGGTTTTTTGGAGGGAGGGGGGCAGAGGGATGTCTAAACCTGGTGATGTTTAGGGGATTCCCTTGGCTCTGCACTCAGGAATTATTCCTGGCGAGCTTGGGCACCATATTAGATGCCAGAGAGCAAACCCAGGTCAGCCACATGCAAAGGCAAGTGCCCGGCCTGCTGTACTCTGGCTCCAGCCCCGGAAGCAGAGACATTCTTGATGAGATCGTTAAGTATAACCCAGCACCATACCTTTAGAAAAAACTGTTACTTGTTTGAAACTTTTCCTACTCCTAAGCGGTAATGTGGTCTGGAGAGGATGGGAGAGAAACACAAGAAGGAAAAGAGCATTGTTGCATGCTCCGTCTAGAGCTCCTCAAAGCCATTGCCTCATCTAGTTGTTGAAACCACTCACATTTGTACTGTGGAAGCGAGGCTCAGGAACAGTCACTTGCCCGGTTTAATGGGAGTTGGCAACAGAGCTAAAATGGGGTGAGGAATGGAATATGTATTCGTTCCTATGTTCTTTTAGCCAGGCCTAGCCACATGGGTATAAATTATTCTAGCTATTTACTGTTTGCACAACTCATAGAGAACCAACTGTGTGTTGTTTCTTGTCATTCTGTTGTATTAGCAAACACTTTCATTGTCCAGATTGTCCTCGGATACAGAAACATAGCATATGCAGCCTGTTTAATTTTGTATTTGTAAATCTGACTTGATTTCCTTTTTGGCAACAGCTATTTAGAGAAGAAGAGTTTATTTGGAGCAAAAAAGAAATATTTGGAGCAAATAATGAAGATGGAAAGCATTATGAACTTCCAAGAATTTAAAAGTTAGACAAACTGAATATACATGTTTCGCTCCCTACAATATCTGTTGAAATTGTGCCCGGATATACTTTGTTCCTATAAGAAAAGTGCACGCTAGATAACCATCAGCTTCCCCAGGAATCCAGAAATTATCCCAGCTCGTTGCTTTAGTTGCTATGTATCTTAAAAGTTTCCAGCTAATATGATTTGTTTCATGACTCACCCCCTTTGGCCATGTTTAGTTCCTGTGTCTCATTTTGATTTCCTCTGTTCTCCCCTTAGCTTATGTTGGAGTCTGTCAGCTGCTGCTATGTACATGTCAGGCTAGTGACTTGTAATGTTTATTAATACAGTGTCAGTCTCACCGTTGAAAAAACTGTGATGCTTCTCAGAAGGTTGCGATAGAACGAAGCATTTGATTTCCAGATCCTGTCTGCAGTGCATGGTGAATACATTCTCAGATGTTATGCAGTTCACTGACCTGACAGTTATGGAACCCCGCCTGGGACCCCATTTCAGCAGGACATATTTGAACAGAAACAGTTTGCAAAACTTTACACACTTAAACTCCTGCCAAGGCAAACTGTTAGCCACTTGAGTTTGTTATAAATACCCAGTGGCAGTGGTTGGAAGTAGCCCACGGTGTGTTTTATATTCTGAACTGAATGTGAATGTCTTTGCGGTTATATAGAGTAGTAAATAATTGAGTTTGATTAGGGAGAGGGACCTCATTATCCCCCACCTGTGCCCAGCTGGAAGGGGAGGGTCGAAATGAAGCCATTAGCTGTCTCTCTTACTGGCATCTCAAAGAGCTCAAATACATCTGTGTCTTATTTTCTTTTCTGGCACAATCAGTCGAGCAAGCTAAGCAGGCATGACCGGATTTGGCAAGTCCCAAGGACTCTGGCAAAGATACACAAGGAGAAGGCGGAGGGCAGTCATTTTGGCTTCTCGCTGCCCATTAGTCTAGCGAGTTATGTTTTTGGAAAATGTCTGTTTTGAAAAAGAGTTCTATGTCCAATGTCAAACATTGCATACTCATGCAATATACTTTGATCTTTTAAAAAAAAATTTTTTTTATCGGTGAGGGCAAGAGGAAACAAAATGTGACATTCACACTAGTGTAAACTCTTTTTATGGATGAAGTAATACCCAAAGGACTTGCTTTGAAGCAGGCGTGCTGCGATTGCTAGAAGGTTTTCTCTTGCTTGTTGAGTTTCATTTTCTACTTTGAGGCACTCGAGCATGAACATGCATGGAATTGGCGCCCGGCAGATTGGGAATCGGGAGTGTGTCCTCGTCACTATTTGGGACCAGTCAGGACTAGAGGATCCAATGCTGCTCTTGGCAGCCTTTTCCCACTCTGACTGAGACTGGAACTCATGAAGCCATGGCATTCTTCAGATTGCTTTTGAAAAGGGATCTTTTTAGGCCAGACAGCTCACTCGCTCTCTCTCTCTCTCGCTCTCGCTCTCGTTTCCCTGCTTCCCAGGGGCTGGAGATGGGGATGTCTCCCAAGCAGTATTCAGAGGGACCAGGCACCAGTACTGCTCAGGCCCAGCGGTGCTGAGGGCCTCTCTGGCTACCCCAGTGATGTGCCAGGGACCATGCAGTGCTGGGAAGGGAACAAGGTTCTTCCTCATGGCAGTCATGTGCTCCAGCCCCTCAAGCTAATTCCCCAGGCCTCAAGTGATTCATTCTTAAAGGCTGGGGTATTCATAACCAAACTGAATTTGTTGAAAGTTGAAGCTGAGTCTTTTCCACGGATTATTCATTGGTTTCAATCTGGGGGATCTGCTTTCTGGAAGTTTCTTCCCGAATCCCCACAATTCCCTTCCAGGCTATAGAGCAGTTAAAAACATGCTCTGAAGTTTTACTGACTGGGGACTCCAGTTTTGGCCCCTCCGCTTATTAGCCTGGTGATTCCAGACAACTGTCCTAATCTTGCTGTGCCTCAGTTTCCTCTACTCTAAAATGGACTGGTAATAGCACCTGTCTTTAAGGATGAACAATAAAGTGCTCAATAAATGGTGACTGTCATCACCATCTTATCATTCTATGCCATTTCTTTGTGCACAGGAAGAAGCCCATTGCCATTGTGACATATTAACTGTTGCTCATGAAGCATTTTTCTCCGGCAGGCGGGGATATTTAGCCCCCACAGCTGTTTACAGCCTGCAGAACAGGTGTTGTCCCTACTCTGTAGGTGAGAAGACTGGCAGTTAGAGATTATCATTTGCTCCAGAAAGGCAGGGCTGAGAGTCCAGAGCTCATTCTGGAACTTGCTCTTCTCTCCTGCCTTCTGGTGTCACATGGTTTTCCTGAGCCTGGAATAACTGTTTTGAGCCATTTCCACTGAAGTTTTCCAGTCTGAGAAACTTCCCAGAACCCACCCACCTACTAGCCTAAGTGGAATCCCTTGTGTTGCAGCAGCGTGACTATAATTGTTTATTTGTTTCTGTCTTCCCTCTAAGCTGTCCTGTTTGGGTGAGGAACCATATTGCTGATCTCTGAATCCAAAGAATTGGGCCATCAGTAAATGAGAGGCCTTGGGACTTGGGTTTCTGTGGAATGGGTGTACTAAATAGCACTTATCTTAGGACTGAGTGCACCAGTACAAATTTTAAATACCAGTACAGCTCCTCACACACAGTATTCAATAGTTAGTGGTGGCCGCCACTGTAATTAATTTGCTACGGTGCAGATCAGAAAGATCTTAAGGAGAGAGAGAAGAAAAGTGGGGATGGGTGGGAGGGAAAGTGGGGACATTGGTGTTGGGAAATGTACATTGTTGAAGGGACATTGTATGACTGAAACCCAACCAATCATGAACAACCTTGTAACTGCATACTTAATGGTGATTCAATTTAAAGGAAGGGAGGGAGGGAAGAAGGGAAGGAGAAAAGGAAGCTTTTAAATACTTAGAAGAGGTATGAAACTGTACCCCGAGAATGCACAATCATGTCAACCCCAAACTTGTTTGGCCTACCACCCCCATTTCAGGAAAAAAAAATTACTTAGTGCCATCTTGGAAGTTCGCCCTCATTAAGGAGACAGGTAAAAAGCCGCCCCCAATTGCACACAAAGCCCCCGCTGCTCTCCCAGCGTACCAGCATTCCAGGTACAACACTTCCGCTGCCTGAAGCACTGATGTAAAATAATGTGATCACGAAAAAAATTTTGGAAGGAAGGAAGGGAGCGGAAAGGGAGGAAAGGAAGGGAGGGAGGAAGAAAGGAAGCAAGCAAGCTCACTCTTAAGCCTCATTTTATGGTGTTTGACCTCTGTCATCCCTGCCCAGAGTCATGTAGGGGAGCCAAGGTGGGATGTGTGCCTTGCTTACCCCTTTCCAGTCCCAGAGAGAAAGGCCTTGGGGGCAGAGCCCAGCGCTCTCACTTTGCGCTTCAGAGGCTGTGGCACATGGCGCCCGAGGGTTGGCCCATCAATGCAATACACTGGGCTCCATTCCCCAAAGTCAGCATCTCTGACCTGGAGGGCAGAGGAAAAGGCTAGCCCGGGTCATGAATTGGCGCGAGGGGGGCCATAATGGAAGTACTATTTGTAAACTTCTTATACTGCTTGCCAGCCTTAGTGCCAGGTACTCGGCATTCAGTGTCTATCGCATCCCTCTGACAGTCCTGTAGGAAGTGGCATCCTCCCTCATGGATGCCCAGCTGAAGTCCCCACGTGTCAGGGCAGCCCTGAGGTTAGCCGAGGTTTGACCGGAAGGTCCTGACCTCCCAGCCCAGGCCTGAGCTTCCAGAATACTCCCGACACGGCTGCTAGATCAGTCCTATCCTACACAGACTCTAAGCTTTCTGGGCCTGGGCCGAGTCTCCTCTGACCCCCGTCACCTCCAGTTTAGTTCTTAGTGGAGAAAATGCTCATTGGGTTAGGTTAGTGCTGGTATAAAATCTTACCTGTGGTAACGGAATGGCTCTGCACCGGGCCAGTGCTGAAACCCTCGCGTGACTAAACCCTTTTTAACATGTCCGGACGTTCTTCAGTGGTTCTGAGGCCTGACAGGACCTAACTTGGAACTGAGCAGAGCACCCCCGGCACATTCAGTCAGCTCCCTGAAGTGGTGCTTCTTCTCCCAGACCTAGCGGCGACCGGCTGTCACCCCCACCTCACTTCCATGCTCCAGAAGTCCCCTGCACAGGCAGGAAACAACTGGCCACTGGCAGAGCAGGTAGAGGAGCAGTTTCTGAGTCGAAACTCTGGATTTGCAGCCCATTTGTCATCGACCTGTGCACCCAAGGCCAGTCACCCAGCAGAGGCCACAACTCAATGACTGGAGTAACCCCGTCCGTTCCCTCAGCCAGCTTCTCCCCTAAGCTGCATTGTTGTCGCAGGCTTGGGCTCAATGGCTGCTACAACAGTCGATTGATTTCAATAGGCTTTTTAGAAAGCTCAGAAGAAGGAATTCCTGGATAGAAAGAAACAATGCATAAAAGCTGGGCTGTTCGGAAGCCACGCTGGAAATTGTGGTAGCAGGTCTCCGTACCCCTTTAGTAAGTGGGGGCATAACTTACCAGTTGCCCTCGATGGGTGCTGAGGCCCACATGTGCTCTGGTGTTGTAGAACCGTCTCAGCCCCACAAAGGCTGTAGCCTTGGAACACCAGCCCACAGCGGCCTTCCCGTGGTGGGAGAGGCTGACCTGTAGAGGCTGGCATCAGCCCGGGGAAGTGTGTGGCGTGGGCACGACCTCTTCCCACTCTTAATGCGCCAGTTTTTACTGAAATGGAGCCCCAGAGGAAGATACGCACCCCCGTGAAGGCACATTCCGAGCGCCGCGCACGCCCCTTCCCTGCACTGTTGTTTTCATTTTCCTCTCATGAACCTTGCTCCCCTGGCTTCAGCACGGAGGCTGTAAAGGAAGATGGAGAGCCGAGTTACCTCAGAATGATCACTATCGTTAACATTCACGGGTGGTTCACTTATCATTCCTGACTGCACAGACATGGCAGCCGCTCGGAAGCGTCCGCAGGTGTAGCACGGTGATACATATTACATTGTGCCACAATGGATTTATGTATTCTGTAACAAAAGAAAAGTGTAATGAAAAAATACAGAAGGTAATCCTTTATTCCTCCACCACACAATTTATCAGTAATGCCTGTGGATGATAAGTGCCAGGGATTTCCTCTGCTTGCTTTAACCTTGTCACCCAGGCACATTTTGGTAAAATGACAGAAAAATACAGACTAGGGATTTTCCTCTGTTCAAAAAGAAGAAAAAAAAATCTTTGGAAAGAACACTTTTAATTTATGGAAGTTAGTCCATCGGACTTCTTTTTGAGCTTTTAGTCGGCCTTTGCCCAAAATGGTAAACGTGTTGGTTTAAAATAGTGCTGTTAGCAGCAGACCAGAAGAGAACGGAAGCCATGGAGAAGCAGCCTTGCATCTGGAAGAGTGAGGTAAAACCCAGGACGGAAGTCGGCGAGATTCCGCCAGCACTAGCATGCGAACCCTTCTTCTTCCCGTGCCCAGCATATTGTCCCAGATGGATCACACTGACTTCTGAGGAGGAAGCAAGTCTGAACGCAGATGATTGGCATTTGTTCCAAACACACACTGGCCAGGCGCCAGAGCAAATACCCCCAAGTTTATAAATGCACTAGGCACTTTACATTTCAGTTCTCTTGCCAAAGTATCACTTACTGCATCGCTCCCTAAATATAGTTTTTTTTTAAGAGCTATTTCTTATTTTTGCTTTGATCAGTAAAATAAACTTTTAAAGATTGTTCTGGGATGGGGTCCAGCTTCTGAGGTAAAGAATGGCCAGGACTCAGGCATGATTCAGTAACAGAGTGTTCAGGAAAATTAGCTTGACAGTTCTCAGGCCTGCTGTTCGATAGCAAGGACTTGACCAAGTTGAAATGGATGATCGTGCTGGCCAGGCCAGCATCAGCCTTTGCTTTTTAACAAATGGAATGTCAAGGATTAAACAGCAAGCTTTACGGAGAGGTTGGGAGTGGCGATGTCTTCGTATTATGGACACAGATTGGGTCCTTGCTTTGGATATCGGCCCCAGACCTCCTCAGTGCAAAGCCAGCCACCTGGTTGGTGTGTCCTAGACGTAAGGCCTCTTCCTAACCTGTCCTACCATTCGGAAGCTTTTCCAGGGCTTAGCTTGGGGCTTGGCTTTTCTTTCCGATTTCTTTGTCAGTATGAAGTTCTGCCACGGATTTTGGCAGCGTTCCCCTTCAAGATTCTTGAGGGGAAATGGGAATGCAACCAAGCTCCTTGTGGCAATTCCCATGTTCCATAGTTGGAAACTTGGGTCCCATTTGTTACATGAGTTGCTTGGAACTGGCCGTTTTGTTCCAATGCCCAAGCACAGTGAGTTGTATTTGTGATGCCTGCTATTGCAATTAAGAGTGTTAGTAAACTAGCTAGCCCTCACCCAGGGGTGGGCATCTGCTTTTAGGGTACTCTTCCCTTCCTTGTTTTTTCCTACCCACATGAGTCTATTCCTCTACACTCCTAGGTTTGGTTTGGTTTGGTTTGGTTTGCAAGAAGTGGTACGCTACACATTTTGTCTTGTATTTCTTTATGTTTCCCCTAGTATTCTTTTAGGTTTCCCAAGCAGTGCTCAGGCGGCCTCACTGTGATCTGCAGGTCAGTGGTTACTGCAGCAATCAAAATTCGGTTCTGCTGTAGTCCCTCCGGGCCAGGAATAACCCTTAGGGTCCTCTAGGGCTATCCCCTGCAGGCTCAGGAGTCATCTGGTGTCGGGGATCAAAACTGAGTGGACAGATTGATTTATCTTCTGGGCCATTAAGAGCCTTTTCTTTTCCTGTTCTAAAATGCTCTGGGGGCTGGAGTGATAGGGCGTTTGCCTTGCATGTGACCAACCTGGGTTCAATTCCCAGCATCCCATATGATCCCCTGAGCACTTCCAGGAGTGATTCCTGAGTGCAAAGCCAGGAGTAACCTCTGTGCATCGTCAGGTGTGACCCAAATAAATAAATAAATAAAATGTTCTGGGTTCTCATGTCTACACCACCATGCTGGGTTTTTTTTTCCCCCCTCCAGGACTCCAGTAGCTTTTAATAGGACTGTCATATCTGCCTGCAGTGACATCTACTGACACAAGTCAGTCGTATCATTGTCAGTCCTTCCCGTAGGATTTGACTTGGGAACCAGCACTCAGAGCCGATGGTACTAGTGGCCCACACAGAACAGTTCAGTTCTGCCCAAGATAACTAAGAAGCACCATCGCTAACTCTGCACTGGACTGTTTTTGCCTGAGTGCTTCCTGCCCCCACCCCACCTCCAACCCTACCCCCACTCCCATTATTAGAAGCAACCAAAGAAATTTTTATAAAGATGAATCTCTTGATGTGTACAAATACCTGTTTTATTTAGCTGCTTTTAAGTGCTTGACATTTTTTTTCCCTTTTGCATTTTGGGCCACATCTGGCAATGCCCAGGGGGTACTCCTGGTGCTCAGGTGACCATGTGGGATGCTAGAGATTGAACCAGGTAGAGCAACGCCCACCCACTGTGCTATCTCTCTGGCCGCAGAACTTGACATTTCTGTATACACTTACTAGAACTTTCTTAAACATGGAAAAGACTACATAACCCCTAGTTGAATGTTGGTGATGATTTAATGTTTGTTTTTTTTATACAGAAATGCTGCTCATGGATTCTCCCTTATTCAGGTGGACAACACAAAGGTCACCATGAAAGAAATCTTGCTAAAGGCAGTGAAGCGAAGAAAAGGATCCCAGAAAATTTCAGGTGCGACATTTAAATTTATCTTGGAGACACTGCTTAACTCTTACTTAAGAGAGATAGAGTGAAGGTGTGTGTGTGTGTGTGTGTGTGTGTGTGTGTGTGTGTGTGTGTGTGTGAGAGAGAGAGAGAGAGAGAGGCTAAATTGTTTTATATTTTATTGCTATAGATCTGGTTAGCAGGTCTAGAGCAAAAAAAAGTGATATTTAAGCAGCCCCTGGGCCCAAGGAAGGGACTAGGTCAGTGACATATGTGAGAAGAATTTGTTCTTATCAGTTATGGAAGCTCTATCATTAATAATTTGTGATAGATTAATACAAAGCTACTTAAGCTAACTATTAGTTGGTGTAAATCTGTCTTGAAAATCAAATCAATCCTAAATTTGAAGCATTGCTTTTCATTTCAAGTTTTCACATAATCTTCCATGGGAAAAAATTTTTAGTTGCTAGTGTTTGGTATATGGAATAAAAGAGGGAAAACTCATCTTTACCAAAGAAGTTTTTTAAAGGTGAGTCTATTGATGTATACAAATACCTGTTAATCTCTAATTCATTACCCAGCTTTATACAGAAAATAAGCTTTTGATAATAGCTGTGATATTTAAGGGATGTGAGGAAAAATACTACCAGCATTGAGAAATAATTATTTTTAAAAATAGCTCAAAGATTTGTCAGACCACAGACAACGTCAGTATAAATCACCCTATATGCCTTGTCATAGAGCTTTATAAATAAATGAGACTTATGAAACACCTTGGGTTTCATCTTTAGAAAGGAAAAAAAGCATTGCTTAGGTGGAAGAAAATAGTTTTGTGTTCTTTTTAAGGGGAGGCATATAATCTGTTCCAGATTTAATTAGCTATCTTCAGATGAGAGCTGAAGTTTTAATAAAAGTTAGAAGAGATAACACAGTGAAGGACACGGATGAGCTGTCTCAAGGCCATATTCCAGGGGAACGATAAGAGCTGTAAAAAATGGCAGAGGAGAGCAATTGAATGGAGCAATGAAAATCTGATTCTCATAAAAAAGAGAGAGAGAGGGAGATGCTGGTAGGGGCGGTTGTAGATGAGACCTGCTAGCGTCTGCAAGCAATTTGGATGCTTGCCAGGAGTCATTGTTCACCCTCGGCTGTGGCGGCTCCGTCCAGATGTGCCAACTGCACGTTTCGGCTTTTGCCAGCTGACTGCGCCGTTTGATAACCAGCTCTCTGGATGCCCATCACTGGCCGCAGAGATAGAATTAAATGATGATGATCTTCCCACAAGTTGGGAGAGGAAACAATGCATATAAATCTTGATTTCATCTCAGCATGAGAAGTCTTTATCCATCATCACTCATAATGAACAAGTCGTTAGCCGGGATGAATAGTGTTCTGGTTTTTCCAAACACCTCTTTTGTTCATTTTTTGGGTGACTTTTATCCATTGCATGGGGGTCAAACCTCTTTGCATTTAGGGGATGATTGAAGAGGCATAGCCTCCCTTCCCCGGGGAAGGTGGGTATTCAGGGGTTCCCGGTGCCAATCCAATAGCTTTGAAATTGCTTCACGTATTTAAAGTTATTGAATCAGTATTTGTCTTCCGCTCAGATATTATTTCTCTCTCTCTCTCTCTCTCTCTCTCTCTCTCTCTCTCTCTCTCATTTATTTAACATAGCAGTGTATTTTTGTAACATGGTCATTATAGTCTAAGATTGCGTTATTCTGAATTGTTCAAGAGGAAGTAGAGCTCACTCTTTTATCCTTCTTAATAGGAATTCTGCTGTCACAGGTTCTGTAGACCATGAAACCTTTATGAACTTACCTGGGGTTATAGCTGAACTATTATCTCTCCCTCTGTCTCCAGCCCTCTCCGTCCAATTACAGACCTATTTATTTGGGTCCATTTCCAGTGCCCACACTGAGTAGACACACCTTTGTGTGCACAGCCCTGCCGTTGCAACCAATGCTTGCTACATCTGTGACCAAGAGTTAGAGCTTGGTGTCTAAAAGAAATGGTGACCTCCATTATTCCTTTTCATGCAAGAAAGTCAGTTGAGATAGATATATTTACATAAATTACTGCCATTGTCTTAATCCGAAAAGCTTTTTAAAATAAGAAGCTCTTTCCATTGCTTTATTAGTCTGGTCTCATAAAATAGAAGGATCTTTGGTTTGGCAAAGATGTTTATTTCAGATTAACATGGTAAAGGTCAAGTGTATTTTGTGGTTTGGAACTTTATATTCTGGAGCGGACCTGTTTTGCAGGGTGATTAATGAAAAGAGGAAAATCATGTCATAAAGGGAAACGTAAGTATGCTTACTACCCCAAAAAAGGTCTTCTTGAGCCCACAGTTATTTATGAAATACTTGGTTAGCCATTATGGCACATGAATTTAGTCGTGAGCTTGAAGGCAGGAAGTGCTAGATCAGAGACTGGCCCTGTCTCTTAGAAGTCTCTGCCGCAAGGAAGGGCCTGCTGGGCTCCATTCCGAGGGCAAGATTGGAGCGCCATCCTCCCGGGCAGCTCACACCTGATGGATTGCAGGACACTTGTCTCTCTGCTACACTAACTTAACCTAAATGAAGAGAGGAAACAGCACTTGCGATTAAGTTGGTGCCATGTGGAGTGGGGCTTCTACAGTGTGTGTTTAGTAAAGGTTAGTTGTACTCAATGTTTGAGAAGTGCAGCATTGGTCTGACAGTGAATTTCTGTCGCTTGCCCACAGACCTTCTCTGACATTTTTTCTATACAACACTGTTGCTCATAATAATAGCAATAATAATAATAATAGTAGTAGTTTGAGGTAGTAAGCTATTTCATTATTAAGGTGTGGCCTTAATGGCTGCCCTAGTATTTAAAAACTCTCTTACCCTTCTTTCTTGGGAAGGCTTTTGCTTCCCAAGTTCTATTTGCATAAAATCAGAAGGTGTTTGAGAAAAAAAAATTCTTCTTTGTTTAGTAACTCAGCATTATCAAGAGAAACCCTTAGGGTTTTAAAATATTTTTGCTTTTTATGGATAGAATATCATCATAGACACTTGAAATGGATCTAAAATTTTGACCTGCATTATTTGTAATTATTTCATCAAGTCATAACTATTTATGAACACGGCAGGGCTTTTTTCTATTAATATTCATGTACTGAACCATAGTAATCTTTTCACAGTATGTTCCAGTCAGTTCTCTGCTAAGGCCCATTTTTTAAAGCCCATTTTTTAAATGTCTCTTTCTAAGTTTCTCTCTGGCTTTTCATTTTATTACCGACCTACTTGACATTTGAAATCTACCTGCATTGGCAAAAAGTCCCCACTGTTTAAGAAAATTGTAAATGGAGAATCCAATTTTAGAAGAATTAGCTGAACCCTCTTTACTAATTTTAACAGTTGAGTGGGTGTGTTTTTTGGCATAATGAAGATTAGGTCCCTTGATTTAGCCAGTAAAGTATACGAACCTGTTATTTAGTGAGTAAAGACCTTAATTCTTCAAGGTCTCCTTTTGTCAAATGCATCCTTACAGTCATTGACCTTGTGAGCTTATTGGTATTTCCCTTTTGTTTAAAAATGCTTCAAAGTAGATTGGGGGGAGGTGGGCAGAGTAATAGTATACAGCTGATAGGACACTTGCCTTTCACAGAGATGACCCAGGTTCAATCATTGGCATCCCTGATGATTCAATTCCAGCACTACCAGATGATCCCTGAGCACAAGAGTTAGGAGTAAGCCCTGAATACTGCTGGGTATGGCCCGGAAAAAAAAAAAAATAATAATAAATGTGCTTCAGACCAGCGTGATAGTACAATGAGTAGGGTACTTGTCTTACATGCAGCTGACCTGGGTTCAGTTCCTGAGAACCCATGTGGTCGTCTGAGCCCTCCAGGAGTGGTCCCTGAGTGCAGAGACAGGAGTAAGCACTGAATGCATTGTGTGCCCCCCACCTCCTCCCCACCCTCCTCCACACACAAAATGCTCTTAACCACTAAGCTTTCCTGCCTCCTGAAAGAAGTTGTTGAGTGTGAAGGGACACATTAAAAAATGGAGGCAGATCCAATTTCATTTTTAACACTGACACAAAAATATAGGGACCTCCTGAGTACAAAAGAAAAGACTTGTAAGTAGATTGACCAACCAAAAATAATTTTCTGCATTACTTTATTTTTGTACTGTTATTGTGAAGTGGAGGTATTTTTCTTGCTTTTGGTTTTTGGGCCATACCCAATCTAAACCCAGGTCAGCTGCTTGCAAGCCAAGCGCCCTGCCACTCTGCTACCTCTCTGGCTCCTCTTGCTTATTTTTGTAAGATTGAACCCAAAATATTTCATTTTTCCTTACTCTTAGCAATTCTTGCCTTTTAATATGAAAGATAAATGTTATTAGTCCCAAGATCCCTTTCAGTTGGTTCTCACCTTTTATTGCTAGTAAGATTCATAACGTCCATGTCTAGTTCTACCTTACACAATTTCACTTAGAATTTGAGAGAAAAAAACGTTAGCTTTGAGGTGTGAACTTCTCTTAACAGCTTCATTGAGAGTCCAGACCACCTCAGTGCTGGCCAGAGGATCCCTAGAGTGTCCAGAGCCTCTGAATGTTCAGGGCTTCTGAAACATTCTTCCTCAAAGTACTGCTTGGAGCAAGAGAGCTTATATGCTGACCACAGGGGTTCCAGTTGTGATCTGAGGGACAACTAATAATGATGACATCGTTGGACTCTCAGGTTGGTTCTTTGAAACGCATGTCAACTGTTAGTATTGATCACTGATATATTTGTAGCTGTGTGGCTTGTTACTTGCTCCCATATGGTTACATGCCTGGTGGAGGGGTGAATCAGATCAGAGGCCCTGACAGAAAAAGACCTCCCCTTTCAGAGGAGGAACAAATAGAAGGCGTGAGAGGAAAAGAAGATGCCAAACGTGCCCTGCAACAGGTAGAATAGGTGGTGAGTCCTTCCTGAGAACGTGACATATCATAAAATGAACATTTCTGATTACTTGGCAGTTAATTTTTTTACATATATGCACACCCAACCCCACCCCCAAAATGGAAGGAAAATTGACTTTTGAAATCTTCCCTGTGCTAATGCCTCACATCTTATGTGTTACATACTCCTGTCTATTTTTTTTTTTTCTTTGCTTGTCGGGTCCATACCAGGCAATGCTCGGGAGTTACTCCTGGCTCTTCACTAAGGAATTACTCCTGGCGGTACTCAGGGACCATCTGGGAGACTGGGAAGGTCAGTTGCATCCAAGGCAAATGTTCTACCTGCTGTACTATCACTCCGGCCCCACATAGTCCTATCAGTTTTTATCTCTAACATAGATCCTGTATCTCTTCAGTCTTTTCCATTTTGTTGGATGGGTTCAGACCACCATGACTTCACTTAAACTATTGAGCTAGCACTTCGGCAAGTTCTTCTGCCTCCACTCTTGGTCCCTGTCCGCCCGTTAACAGCAGCCAGAAACACCTTTACAGACAGTGGCTTCCAACCTCTAGTCCGAGGATCGGTGCCAGTCTGCAGAAATTTCCTGCTGGTCTGTGGAAAATGTTATTACCATTTAACGGACAGCAGATGTCAACTGCCAGTTCACAGATGTAAAAAGATTGAAAACCACTGTTTTAAAGTTTAAATCTGATCCTCTCTGATCTCTAATCAGTGAGTCCATTGAGCCCTGAGTCCAAGGTCACAAGGTTCCGCATTACCTGGGTTCCGTGGGATTTCATTCATGCGTGAGGCTCAGCCCCATCATCCGGAAAGTGGCCTGGAGCATGGCGGCGATTGGGTAGTGGAGGTCAGCTACTGGGGCTGGGTCCCTTGGGGCGGGGAGGGCTCTCACCGCCCCCCCCCCCCACCCCGGGCATCCTGAGTGAAAACAGCCTGGTACAGAGTCCCAAGGTCCCAAGTCCCAACATAGCATAAGACACTTCCTACCCACTTTCCATAATTAACCACACCATGTTCGATAGGATTCAAACAGTAGGCAACAAATCATAGAGAGAAATATATATGGGCCTCTCGGAGAACCTGGCAAGCCATCTAGAGTATCCTGCCCACACGGCAAGCTCCCCGTGGCATACTCGATATGCCAAAACCAGTAACTATGGCAGGTAGGTCTCATTCCCCTGACCCTGAAAGAGCCTCCAATCATTGGGAAAGACGAATAAGGAGAGGCTGCTGAAATCTCGGGGCAGGGACCAATAGAGATGTTACTCGCGCCCGCTCAAGTAAATTGATGAACAATGGGATGACAATGATACAGTGAATCAGTGTGGAATACCCTGAGGTCCCAAGAGGGAACAGGACATACAGGAATAGGAACAAGTAGAAAGGAAAGAACTGGAAAGCATCACAGGGCTGGTGGTTGGTAAACCCTCATTCCTCTCCCCTCTCCCCCCGCGTGAGACATCAGAGAAGTCTCAGCGGGCGGGTGGGGGGCCCACCTGTTTAACCATGAACATCCTCAAGGGTCTTTATGAGTCAGGAGAGGAGTCGACCTTCCCCGGAGAACTATTCCAACAGGATCTAGATCCAGACACTGTTTCATTTGACCTACACAACAACCCTAAAATGCAGATTATTGTTCCTATCTCATAGTGTAGACTCGAAAGGTGTTTAGATGTGGCAATCTAGGGCAGAGCAGGCACCTCAGAGTTAAGGAACTGGGGCAACTCTGAAGGGTCGACACTTCCCTGAGCCTCCCTCTCATCAGCCCTAAGAGAGGTTAAAGTTGCCCGAATTTGCACAGTAAGTAAACGGCAGAATCGAAATGGGAACTCAGACTTTTTTGACCTCAAAGCCTGTACTCTTTTTTTATTGTACCATGTTGGTTATTAGAACCCTAATGGGAGAACAAATTTAAAATTCTGTAAACAGAAATGTTCATTGATTCTAAGATCTAAATGCACTAGGGAAGTGCAGCATTTAAAGGAACCCTGTGGTGAATCTGGATATAAAGCCAGGAATTCTTTTTGTAATTGCACAGTTTGTCTGTATTGGTGTCAGTTTTAATGTTTTATGTCTAGCTTTCTTAAAGCAACACACACCTGTCCTGAGCTGGCCTGTGGAAAAGAGCAGGAAATGGGGGTTAGCATTCTCCTAACTGCTAAAGTCAGCTCAAAAAGCTAACTATAGGACTGAACAATGTCCTTTTATGTAAAGACAGAAAAATCCAGCAACCTTTGTTCTATGAAAGTAAAACACAGATGCGGGGTCTCCCTAAGCTCTAGCAGGCAATTCCTTTAAAGAAAAAAAGGAAGAAAAGAGTAAATAGGGCTGTTTCGATGTTCTTTATCAAAAAGACAGTAATTTCTGCTGTGAAAGAGAAGAATCATGCTGTTGCGTCTCATGCATGGGAACTGGATAAGAAATGCCCAGCGACCCGGTGGGAGAATGATCGAGTAAATTAGGACAGCTAAAATGTTTAAATCTATAACTCAGGGGTGCCCCGGGCTCGAAGCTCTGGGTTAAATATTCCTCCTTGCCTCCCCTCTGCCTCTTTATCTTGTTGTTTCATCTCACCTGAGCCTCCCCTGTCGGGGCTGCTCTGTGGCTTCTGATGGATCTTCTTGAGTATAGAGCAGAGCACATTAAAGATGGCATTGCAGTCAACTATTTTATCCAGAAAGCCTGGAAATTCAGAGAATTTATGTCAAGCAAAAATCTTTTGGAACCACTTTAGAGAACCAATTATTTTAGAAGGGTGTTATGAGCTCTTGCAACCGTCACATCAGAAAACCGTGGAATGCATCATTTGCCAAATCTACATTTGACCAGCATTTACTCTTCCTGCTGGTCACTAATCTTTCAAAAGTTCCTTTTCCATCACAAAATCCATTCACTCACTCCATCTGGGAGAGCCACCGTTGTGGACCCAGCAGTAGAAAAGGCAGCGTGGCTGGAAGAGAGAAATTCCGGGCCCCGGAGACACCGGGCAAGGGTCATGGAGTTGGGAGACTTCCCCTGCGTGGGACTAATTCTAGAGCATCATTAGTTTAATCAGAGCTCTTCAGAGGAAAGAAAAGAGAGAATGTTAAATGAACATACAATTGAAACTATATCCTCATTTTGTAAGTGTTGAAAAATGGGGGCAGAAGGAAGTATCTTGATTCAGAAACTATGGTAACAGTCTCTGAAACTGGTTAAGTGTGATGAGAGCTTACCTTTCTGAGCCCTCCTTCACTGTAACAGGTGAGGTTTAGTAGGGATTCACCAAGGGCGCCCTATGAAGGGGCACGAATGCTTTAACATTCTGTATGACTTGGGGCCAGAGTGCTAGATAGCACAGCGGCTAGGGCACTTGCCTGCACACGGCTGACTGGGTTTGATCCCCAGCATCCCATGTGATTCCCTGAGTCTCCCCTCCCCAACCCCCAGGAGTGATCTTTGCTTGGTAAACTCTGAGCCCTGCTGTGGGTTGGGGGGGGGGAGACACACACACACACACACACACACACACACACACACAGCACCAAAATTTGGGACTGGAGATAGGACCAAGGTAAAAGATTTGCACTCAGCCAACCCCAGTTGGTCCCTCACACCTCATATGTTCCCCCTGAGCACCCCCAGGGGTGATCCCTGAGCACAGCCAGGCATAATCTGAATACCTCCATGGTGACCTAAAACCACAACAAAAGAATAGGATTGTATTTATTGACCAGGGTGCATGATGCGGCGGGCCTGATCTGTAGACACTACAGTCTTTGTAGAAGCCAGGAATGGCCCAACAGTTCCTGAACCTAAATTAGGTCTGGAGAGGAGAAGGGCCTCTGTGAGCAGAGGGTGGGCGTAGGGGAAGCTGGCTTCTAGGACTTGAATGAACAGTCTGGGGTGGCTTGAAACATTTTAGAGCTGCCTTCAGATATCTTGGTGTTGGGTAGTTATCTTTTTAGTTAAATACTTGTTGGAAAATAAATGACCATTTTCAAAGTATGGAGTATAAAAAAAATGGAGCTCTCATTGGTGTGAAACCATTTAGTTGTTGCTGTTCTTTGTTGTTTGCTTTTCATTCAGTTCACATACGTATGTAGAGAATACAAGTTTCATGTGGGCAGGACTCAGGTTTGTGGATTTTTGAAATCACTTTCTGTATCCCCAGCATGTAGCAGAGTTCCTATCAAGTAGAGGACATTCAATAAATACAGAGCAGACTGCATGCAGAACGTACCCATATACAGTGTTTTTAAAAAATAATGCCATACAATCCTTATGACTTTTGCATTTGATTTTTTTTCATTCAGTATTGTAGTCTAACTATTGCATTTCTATTTTTCCTATTGAACTTAGCTGTCTGTTGATGGTCATTTAGATTATTTCAACATTTCCCTTATTATAGAACTCAGGAAGTCTTTTGTGCATGTTCATTCATATACTAGTGGGAAGAGGGACTGTGAGGAAGCCTCATTTCAGAAAACTTCTGCAGCAGTGTTCTGTCACATAGACTACAATGTCCTGTCTCTCTCCTTCCAAGGTGGGAGCACACACACGTGTGTACACCTCAAGGAGAGAAAGAAAGAGCAAAGTACACAACCAGGCCACACCCTGCCCGCGTTTCCCTGCCAGCATAGTTCCACCAGCAGAGCTATTGTTGGTGCATCAGAAACAGCTAGCTGCTCACTTACTAGACTTTCATTTACCTCACTTGAGACTTCACATTGTTACTTGCTTGCATTGTCCTTAAAGCTAGTTTTAAACCCATCTTCCATTAAATCATTCCTTTTAGTCTGGCCTATGTATACAGCCCTGAGAAAATGTGTCACAGCATAGAAATCAAAAATGTAGACCAGAAAGTTGTCACCCTCAACAGGCTTATTGGGGGAAGGCACGGCTAAGGACGCGTCTGGCAGCTTTATGAACAGCACTGCCACCAAGGGCAACTGTGGGGGGTTAATGGAAACCCTGCATCATTCCTTGCCATGTGCCTGGTGAGTAAACTCCTAGAAGTTTCTGGGAATGGTAGCAAGTGGGGAGAAGGCTGCAACCAACAATCAGTGTCACAAAGTGGGGATGACTAATTTGCCGAGGAGACCGTTGAGACAGATGTTTAATTAGCTGAAGTCAGAGTGGATAAATTGGGAGAGGACGGCCTATGCAGAGAGATGCCTTTTTCCTTCATCTCTCATTTAACTTTTTTTTTTTGTCCTTAACATTTTTGTTTAGAAGGCAACATCCTCAGATCAGGGGGAGCAGGAAAGAATAGGACGAGCCCTTGGGCTGCATTTTCTGGACGCTTTAGTGGATTCCAGGTATTTTTGTTTTAAACCTTATAGTGACCTTGTGAGATGGACATCAGCTCTCTTCTTTCATGCTTGAAAAACCTGAGCTGTGTGTCTGCGTGCACACGTGTGTGCTCAGCTAATTGCTGAATGTAGGCAAGAATTTGGCCTAGGTCCCCTGATTATCAAATCTGGTATTTTTTCTCTCATCACAGCTTCCCCACTTCAAATACAGTGCAAGAGAGACAGTACATTGGGGAGGGTGTGTGTCTTGCATGTGACTGATCTGGGTTTGATCCCCAGCACCCCATATATGGTCCGTGAGCACCGCCAGGAGTGATCCCTGAGAGCCAAGAGTAAGCCCTGAATACAGCTGGGTGTGGCCCCAAAACAAAAAGAAAAAAAGTAACAAACAGGAGAATCTGAAACAAATATTTAATATCAGCTTATGCTACACACACCAAGTGTTTCAGAATAACAGACTGATAGATGTCTGTTCCTTGCTTGGAAGTACATTTTTGTCTTTTTTATTGTTGTTATAATTAAGGTCACATGTTTATAGTAATGTTGACATTTGTGGTCTTGATGTAACCAGAGCGCCCAGGATCTTCCACCAATGTCCCTGTGTCACCTCTAGTCCACCTCTTCTGCCCCTCCCCAGTTTGGCAATTGCAGTTCTGTAATCCAAAGCCCAGGGCTTGTTGCCCTTCACTTCGTCTACTTCCTTGTTCCATTTCATCTCCCTCACAGATGCGTGAGATCATCCGTTCTTGTCCTCTTCCTTCTCACTGACTTCGCTCACCACAATCCCCTCTAGTTCTGTCCACGTTGCAGTGAACTGCAAGATTTTTATCTTTTCTTACAGGGAAACACATTTTTTTTCCAAAATAGGAATTGATGGGCAGATGTGGGATAAAGCAGATAGAGTAAAATTTCCTTTAAATATTCTTTGCCGCCTGCAGGGTGGTGGGTACATGGGGTTTTCAGTGTACAGTTCTGTCAGCTGTGGCATTGGGCTAAAAGCTGAGGGGCTCCATGGGCTGTGTGGAAGGGATATCAGTGCTCTGGTGGTTGGTGTGATATAGTATTATTATGCCCCCAAAATAAACACAGTCTAATAGATTACCATTACCTCAATAAAATTTTAAAAAATAAAGCTACCAGCCCCCCCCCCAAATATTCTGAACAAGATGGATTGCATACAAGTTAAAAATAATGTAATTTAGCTGCTTAATACAGATTTCTCAATTTACAAGTGTACATCCTTGTGGTATAAAAAACATCTTTTTATAGGATATTTTATTTTTGTGTCTTCAGTGTTAAATGAAATATTTGAGGGCATAGTTTCTTTCACTTACCTGTGGTTTTAAATGGCATAGAGAATTATAATCATTGTTGACACTGAGTGAATATCCAACATTTGTCACCTTTTTAAAATTAATTTTTTAAATTAATAATAAAACCATCTATACAAGCAGTGGACTAAATCTGACTCACAAGTTATCTTTTGCTAAACCCTGACATAGAGTGAGTATTCACTTTTTCTCTTTTATTCATACTGTGGGTTATGTGTTTACAATACTCTTGACACTTGTGGTGTTAGTGCACAAAGGTACCTTAGTACCATCATTGTCTACAACCCCCATCCCTGCCTCCAGGTCCACCTAAGACAACTATTTGAATTGGTTGTTATTTTTATTTTATTAAGTAGAAAACCAGTAGCAGAGAAGATGCAGGATTTGTCCAGAAGCCATGACTTGGTCACAGAAGTTGGGGACTCAGACCCAGAGGTCTGATGCCAAAGTTTGTGTCTCCCACTACGTCATCCTCGCGTTGGCTGAGTTCTCAGCTCGCTGGAGGCAGTATGCTCTTCTCCCTGGGAAGACTGTTCAGCTGCTTCCTTGGATATGACAGCGTGATTAGTGGGAAGACTTTGGAACCCAACCAGCCCCACTCTACACCCATTAGGACCTTTCACAGGAGCTTTCTAATTCGAAGTCATCAAACCCTTCTAACTCCCAGTGTGCTTTCTGTCAACAGGGTTAATAATACCTACCTTGCAGTGTCGGTATTTGGACTGAATATGTGTAAAATCCTCTGTTCCCATTATTATCACTGTAGCAGGCATGGCCCAAAACCCAGCCTTGGGGATTTGGTTTCCTTACTTCTCTACCCACATGACTCAGGCTTTTTCTGCGCCTTCTGCTTCCAGTGACTGAAGTCTCTGTAGAGTCCTGAGCTGTGATAATCCAATTTTTTAATCTTGTGTTTCGAGTTGGGTCTGATGGAAGACTGCCTTCCTTGGAACAAGATGACTAGCTCCAGAGTCTGCTCCAGCTGAGACAGCCATCCTGCATGCAGAAGTGATCACAGCCCCTTCCATCAGAACGCTTACATAGGCACGCTTCCTATCTTGTGCTGAAGACTAGACCTGTAGTGAGCAGGCTGCAGTTGCCTGTAAGAAATACTTAGCACGATTCTTAAAAGTCTTTGTATTAACAGTTGAGTAGATCAAGAGCCTCTGACTTCTTTTCAGAAAATACTTTAAAAAGCAACAAACATAAGTAGGATTTGTAACTGAACCATGAGGAAAATTACAGAGGTGTTTTGGGAGCTTGTCTGCTCCATCTGTCTCTCCACTGAAAGCCTCAGTCTCCCCTAAAGGAAGCAGAAGGCCCTCTTTCTCCACATAGGCCTTTTCTGGACTATTAGTAGCTATAAGGAGAAATAATTACTCTTAGCTTTGCTGTCAGGGAGCACTCCTGATGGAGCTTGGGGGGCCATGTGGGATATCAGAAATTGAACCCAGATTGTCCCCCCTGCACAGACTAATGTGACCCCCTCACTGTGGAGTTACTCCCCCACGAAGGACGTTGCCAGGCCCAGTGCATCCACCCTCCCTCACTGCCCTCTGAGACCACTGGAGCCCGCCGCCCCCCACAGCAGCGTACAGGTGATTTGAGTGAAAGGAATGCCGTGCAGGAGAGTATTCCTTTTCTTTCTTTCTTACAGTGACAATAATTCCCAGAGACAAAGATGAGTGGAAATCAGGGAAAGGCACTGGAGCGGCACCGTGAGGCAAGTCTGAGAAAGGATACGGCTGACCTTCCTCTGCTGACCGCTTCCCGTCAGGGCCATGGGCCGGAGGTGGGCCCCAGGGTGCCTCCGAGCCTGTTTCTCAGACAGTCAGGGGGAAACTAAAAGCCCAGGTGGTCCAAGAGATGGAGACCAAGTTTTCATTGGCATATCCCAGTCTTTCCCCAGAGAGTTGCCAGATCCTGGTAGAAAGAGAAAATCATAACACAACCCAGCTTTCCTTCAATTTTTTTTTGTACATTACATATAATGAAAAAGTATAGGTTGAGAAAAGTTAAGACAAAATATTGTTTAAGTCTGGACAAAGCCCCAAGGCCCACGCACATCTATCTATTACAGTGTGTCCAAACCCAAGTCATCATCTCACAGGATCTGTGACGAGCCTGCCCCATGACAGCCTGTGTGCCAGTGACCGGTGAGACTGTCCCCTACACCCGCAGAGAGCCGAGGTGTGGTGCTCGCAGGCATGCTGGCTGGGACATACACACATCTCTGAGTTTCGGTGCTCACCGAGGGGTACACCCCCTTGTTGGGGTGCTTTTACATACTGGCAACAGCAGACAGGAAATCTCTTCCTCCACCAGTGACAGCAGACAGCACAGCTGCAGAATCACACTCAGCACATGTGACAGCTCTGGGGATTGAATCCATGACCAAAGGCTCACAACACCGGCCATGGAGCTGTCCCTCTGGCCGCCTTGGAAGGGACTTGCTTCCAGCTTATATTTTGTTTGTTTGTTTGTTTGGTTGGTTGGTTGGTTGGTTGGTTAGTTGGTTGGTTGTTTGGGGGCCACACCCAGTGGTGCTGAGGGCTTACTCTTGGTTCTGCTCTCAGGGATCACTTCTGGTGGGGCTTAGGGGACCGTGTTGGAGGCCAAGGATGGAACCTGGATTGGTCTTCTGCAAGGCAGGCGCCTGGCCTGCTCTACTGTCTCTTCAGCCCTTGCTTCCATCTTTCAGTTTGTCCATTTGAGATAAAAGAACTCTTTTGAGTCCCAATTTTGTGAGATCCTCCTCCTAAAAGAGTCCCTTTTGACCCCAGGATTGGGCATCACCTCTGCCTCTCCACTTCAGCGTGCTGTGAGCAAACCTCTCGGCTGCCTGACACAGGTACAGATAGGGCAGCAAAGCTGGTGTGAGTTCATGTCAGCTCCATCTGCAGCCACGGTGGGAGCTAAGAGCTATGGGCCAAATCTTGACTTTTTTTTTCCTTTGCAGTGCTGGATATGGAACCCAGGGCCCCACATGCAAGGCAAGTGCTCTACGGTTGAGTCACCCCTGACTTCTAAAGCTACGTTTAGAAAAAGCGTTGTTCCTTGGCCAGAGGAACGTGCATTTGGGGTGCCATGACCCTGTTTCCATTACGTTGCCAATGTGTTGATGTGGTCAGGTGTTGGTGAGCTCCTCATTTGGGAGAGACTCTAGGGAGAGGGTGTTGAGCTCTCATCTGAGTGCGGTGAAGTTCCTTGTGGAGAAGAGCCAGCTTCCGGCTAGCAGGCCTGGAGTTGGTGATAGCACCTCTGGTGGCCTGACAAAGAAGCAGGGAAGCCCTTGGTGAGCCTGGCCTTGCACCGGCTCCTTTCTGCCAGGGCAGGAGCAGCGCACTGTGTGTGTTGGCGATGGAGTCTCCTCCGAGAACAGAAGCACTGAAGGAGAATGTAAATGTCTTAAAAATGAAACGTGATGCACATCAGTTGAAATTAGTGTTGCCTCCAGGTTCCTTTAATGACATGAGTCTTTAATGAGTCCTTGGGGAGCCAGAGGAAGATACCAAAAACAGACATTTTCAGCATTGATAATCAAATACGGGTGCCCAGCAGGAGGAAGCTACTGATACTCTGATACAGAAATAGAAAATTAAAGCAAACTTGATTTCCAAAGTTTGTGCGCACATGTGTGTGTAAGAGCACATAACAATTTTTTTGTCTTCCACAGTGGAAATTAATAGATGCTCTCTGTTATTTATATTAACTTTTATAACAACTGAATAGGAGCACTTATTAAAAAATAAAAGACAAAACTAAGTACTAGAATCAGTAGCAATAGCCCCCCCACATTTAAACTAATTTCCTATAAGGAAGGGCTCAGAATGGGCGCAGAAATAGTTTTCATTAGAAATATTATGTTTGTAAAAGAAGACATCTTAGTTTCAAGTTCTAGAGCTTAGAAAAATTTTTGCTTTCCCCCTTCCCTTTCTTATGTGGCCTTTTTCTACTTGGAAACATCCTCTCTCCTAAAAACAGTCTGTTCCTTTGTGTGGGATGACAGTGTCTAGGAAAACAGGGTTATTAAATAGTTGCTTCCCATTATAAACATTTCCAGGCCTTTTTAAGACCAAAATGTTATAGGAGTATAACTGTTACATTGAGAAATTGCCACGTTTTGTCTGTGACCTGTCTTTTCCGAAAGTTAAAGCACAAGCTATTAGTTCAATAGTCTGTCCCATTCTAAGAATGACTAATATCTCAAATATAAATGAAAACAGCTGCTTTTCCCTAACATTAAAGTCCCAAACAGCTGCCACATGTACATTTTGACATTCTTTCTCCCCCCACCTTTCTTTTTTTTTTTTAATTGGGCCAAAATTTCGTTTACTGAATCGACTAATCTGGTTCAGTATATCATCTCCCGTCTGTGACGAGGTGGCGAAGAGGTCATGGAAAAGCCGATTGAGCTAGAGTGTAGCTGTCCCAAAAGGCCTGATTTTCCCTAAAATGAAACCCGGTGATGAGACCTTTCTGTGCCAGGAACATAAGGTCTGTACGGGCCTGGTGGTGGCTGCTGTTCCGTGCACGTGTTGCCAGCCAGCCTCAGCTGACAGCCTTTGTTCTCCTCTGCAGCTAAAGAGCTTGTGGAGTGCCACCCCATTGTCTCCAGAAAGCCTGCGTCAGGGCTGTCTCCTCAGTGGCTTTATTGCAGGGGGGGGCTGCGTGATCAGGCCCTTCCACTGGCTATCAGGAGGCATGCCATTAGCAGCCAGGGGACCCTGGCCAGGTCATTCTCCCTGTCTGTATCCCTGTTGCAGTAAAGTGAGGTCCCAGCCAGATCACAGGCACAAGGAGATTCTGGTTCCGCTCTTGTTCTTGCGAGTCTCTTGAGTTTTTTGTCTCTTTGTTTAGTCTGTTTCAGTCTGGTTTGGGGGCCACAATCCAGTAGTGCCCAGGGGCTATTCGTGCCTTGGTGCTGAGGGCCGCTCTTACTCTCAGTGATACTTGGGGGTTCGTGCCTGGCAGAACGTCGATCCCAGGCCTCCTGCACGCAGATGTGCTCCAGCCCTTTGAGCTGCCTTTCTGGCCTGGCTTGTCTCTTTGTGTACAGGAGAATTACAGTATTGTCTCCTCTAGCTTCGTCGCTTTGCTGGGATTTTATTACTCAGGGAAGTTAATTCTGTCCCCGCCCTCTTCCTCTGGCTGTGAAACCCAGCCCTACTCCCAATCTGGTGCTTGCACACTTTGTTCCTTAGAGTGACTGCTCTGAGTCACGGATCAGCAGGCTCTGCTACTGCGAAGGAAGCCGGCTCCAATGCAGTCCCCGTTCAGTGCAGCCCAGAATGTGTGCAGCTGTCTGCCCAGCTGCTCAGTTGAGCTTTTCCAGGGGTCTGAGGCCCCTTGTCAGAGCAGCGGCGCAGCAGCGAGAACATGGGCATGCACGTGGAGGAACGACCCAGCGTTCCTCCGAAGCACTCTGCATCTGGGGCCAGCTCCGCAGAAGGGTTAAAAGCAGGAGAAACTTTGGTCATAAATTTTCTTTTCAGCAGGACTTCCCAGGGAACATCTGACATTAGCAGAGAGGAAATGCTGATTGGCCTGGGAGTCAGCTGAAGGAGACAGGAGCTGCTGCGGAAGCTGCTGGATTTACTGTTATTAGCAAGGCAAATGGAAAGCCAGCAGGGCAGCCCTGCGCTCGGATAATAGATCTAACAAGAAGGCAAACTCCCAGGAAGGAAAATGGCTGGCAGCCACCTCTCCCAGAACCTCCTTCACGGCCGGTTTTTGCTATTGCTTTTATCTTTTTTTTGTTTTGTGTGTTTAGCTTGGGAAAAACGAGGCTTAAAACACTTAGACTTTAAGGCACAGTTGACTTAAAAACAGCTTACATGATTTTGCTTGTTGTTTGTTCTGTAGATTGAGAGTTGAACATGGCAGTATGTACAGAACCATACTGATAAAGTTGCTGCTCATTGAGCACGTATTATGTGCCAGAGTAAGTGCTTTACAGATGTTATTGTCTTTACAGGTGTTATTGTCTGTTCATGAGGTTGTCTATAAAACAACCTCATGAACTAGAAATAGCCATCCCACCTGAGAGATAAGGAAACAGTGCTTAGGGAGGACTTGGGTCATTTTTCAAGCCTGAGAATTTGGTGAAGTGGGATTTTTAACCCCCACGAAGATCCAACCAATCTGGTGGGGCATGTGCAGGCGTGAGCCTGAATGGCTGTTGCAGGGTCACACAGGCTCCTGGTGACAGCGTTTAACCAGGGCTCGGTCGGACAGGTGCAGATGGAAAGAAGGCAAGACAGAGCAGTCGCCGTGGCCACTGGACTGTTCTCTGAAGCATCTGAGACCCACCACATCCCAAGAAGGAACAAGGGCAGAACTGTAGATCTGAGAGCAAGCTTGGGGCAGTAGAGTAAGGGCAGTAAATGAGCAAAATCCTATTGTCAAAATCACTTTTAATAATAACCAAAAGTTCCTTTTAAGATGCCTATGGAGCGTCCAGCAAGATAGTACAGTGAGCAGGGCACTTTCTTTACATGTGGCTGACCCAGGAGCAATCCCCATATGGTCCACTGAGCACCAACAGGAGTGATCCCTGAGTGCTAAGCCAGGAATAGACACTGAGCATGACCTTGTATGGCTCCCAAATCAATTTTTTAATTAAGCACTCATAATAATTAAAATGCCTGTCAGAAGCCACAGAGAGAGAGAGAGAGAGAGAGAGAGAGAGAGAGTATAGTCAGTCAGGCACTTGCCTTGCATGAAGACATCTGGGCTTAATTTTTTGGCGCCCCATATAGTCCCCTAAGCACCAACAGGGGTGATCCCTGAGTGCAGAACCAGGAATAAGCCCTGAGCATTTTCAGGTGTGGCCCCTCAAAACAGTAAATAAATAATTAAAATCCCCATCAGGGCTATGAAGATAGTGCAGCAGGTAAGACACTTGCCTTGTATGCAGCCAACCTGGATTCAATCCCCACTACCATGTATGGTCCCCCGAGCCCTGCCAGAAGTGATCCCTGAGCCCAGAACCAGGAGTCAGCCTTGGCCACCACTGAGTGTGACCCCTAAAGCCAAGGAATAAATAATAGAATGCCTGTCAAAGTCAGTGTTCTGTAGCTTTTCTAATTACATCCAGTATAGCTAGTGTTTTTCTTCTAGCATGAAATAGTTCCAAACTAAAACACATTTTTTTATATATACATTAGCGTCAGGCCATTTATTACAAAACACTATACACTTTCCACTGCAGGCAACTTATATATTGACAGCAAATTTCTGCAGAAACACATATTTTTAAAGGCTGAAATCCAGTATGGCACAGAAAGGTGCCCCCCTGCCAGAAAAGCTGGAGCTGACACCTCCTGTCCAGCTGATCCGGCCAATCATCAGCCATTCACCAAGTTCCGTAGTTGCAGACATGTGGAAGACTCCTGCTCGAGCTTACTCTGGCGGAATTTGGCGAGATCCTGAGAGTCCCTGGCAGCTAGAATTCTACATACTGTTTAAGTTGTTCTCTTGGTCCTGTCCCTTTTTACCTCACTATTTCTGCCCAGCAAGTATAGATGAATATATGGATCATTAAAAGAATCCAGGCATGGGTAAGTGTAGCAGTGGGAGGCAGAAAGGGGCTTCAGAGAAACACTGCAGAACTGCCAGCGCCAGGGCTCGGGAGCCTTGAAGGCCAAGATGGGAGTTAAAGAGGGAAGTCCCAGTTTTCGGCTCGTCTCAACGCCTCTTTCCCTGGAGCAGAGCCTGCAGGTGAGAAGAACATTACGTGAGGAAAGGCGGTGGCCAGTCTGGAGATCTGGTGGGGACGGACTAATGTTGTACTGGGGATCAGTTGGGAAAACCTGGATTCTAAAGACAGGACGCCAAACAGGACGCAGGGAACACCCCATGGCAGGGATGTGGTTCTGACAGACTGGCGGGGTAGCCGGGGTGAGGCCAGGAAGCCGAACACTGCCCAGTGAGGAGACCCTTCGACACAGAAGGACAAGGTTGGCTTGGATGGAAAGTCGGGGAGGAGGGTGAAGTTATTCGTGGGGAAGCAGTGGCTTGTTACCTAGGTGGCAGAGGCTGACCTTGATGTCAGCAAGGAGGAAGGCTGAGTAAATACATCCCAAACTGTGAGCCCTGTGCACCAGGCCAGGTCCTCCAAGGCCGGAGTCCGCCTCACTCCACTTCATGTTTGTAGCAGCCGGCTCAGGCAGTGCAGCTGGGCGCAGCTCAGGCACAGCCAAGTTCGTTTATGCCTTGGGAGACACGTGGTGGACCCACTGGAAACACAACAACAAGGCAAAGATTTGCCAAGGGAAGGTTGATGGGCTTATGGTTGATTGTCCTGTAAAATGAGATGCACACAGGCCTTGGAGTTGGCTGTGTTCCCACGCAGGTCAGCCCAGGCCGTTGCTGTAAGGATGGGGCCCCTCGGAGGCCCCCATCCACCCAAGCCACTTTCACCCAGCTGTTGCTAGAACTGGTCCCTGACCCGCATCAGGCCCCCCAGGTATTGGCCTCTGGTTATGGGAAAGGAGCCCTCCACATGTTCTCTGCACCGGCAGGTCCGGAGAACCAGGCCCCTGATGGTCCACGTGCCCCCTGTGGCCTCCAGTGGGAGACGCGGCTTTTTTATCACTCCAGAAAGGCGGCAGACAAATGAAGTCTCCTTTTTGTTTATTTCTTTTGTTTTTGTCCTTAGGTACTTGTGACTGAATTCACTGATTTCACTGGCTGTCAGGGCTGTGTTAAGGAAAATGGGTTTGAACTGCTGTGGTTTTTGAGTGCTGGACTGGATGTCAGGAACCTTTGCCGTCACGGGAAAGTCTGTCACTCTGGATTTACTATCTGTCCCCACAGCTGAATTCCTCCACCCCGTGATTTAGCACCCTGGCTCCCCATCAACCAGTTTTGGCATTTATTTGAATGCATTACCCCACTGGTTTCCATAAACTCTTTTACAATTGTTTAAAATAAATGACTGTTTATTTCCACAAAAACCATCTGTATTTCTTTACAGAGCAACAGATAACTGTATGTAAAATTTGGTAATGTCACAGTGAGTTGAGTTAAGAGAAACAGATTGGATTGAAAAATCGGATGCTAAGGGATGATGTTAAAGGTTTCCATCCTTTCTAACAAGTGAAATCCGGATCACTTGAAGGAGGAAAACAAATATGTCTCTCCTGCGCGTAATCTCAGCCCCCTTTCACCAAAGGGACGGGCATTCATGCGCTCAGCATCCCTCTCTGCCCCTTCAGCACACTCTGCTCCAGAGGCTTCCCACCTTCTCCAAGTTTTGGCATTTTGGGGTGTGCAGGCTGGCCCCCTTCTTGTTCTAGGCAGGGCTTCTGGAGTGGACCCACGCCTGTGGTCACAGTGCCATAACTGCGAGGAGTCACACTGGCTGTCATGCCTGGTCTGAAAAGGCAAACCTGACTGCTGGGCTGCCTCAGGAGCCGAGTGTGGGGCCAGAGCTATAGGAAAACAGATGCTTCCCTTGCGCATGGCACACCCGGGTTCGATCCCCGGCATCCGAACACCACCAGGAGTGATTCCTGAGCACAGAGCCAGGAGTAAACCCAGTGCATCGCCGGGTGTGGCCCCAAAACAAAACCCCCAGAGAGCAGAGCAAGTCGCCTTCGTACTTGCTCCAAGTACCCACAGGAAGCCCTGTCAGAGTTGGGGCACTGTTGGCAGGTGGTCATCTGGAGTCAGATGGAGGCGGAGCTATTAGGGGCACCTTGGAGGGTGGAATGGTCAGCATGCACGTGCAGTGGGCCGGGCTTCAGTGCAGTCACCATGATCCTAGGCACACTGGTGCCACAGCATGCCAGGGCTGCATGTGCTGCCAGGAGCCCGCAGCCTCTCCTGGTGCGGGACCCATTCGGGAAATAAGTCCAGGCAGAGATTTCAGGTGGGGGAGCTGCACAGAGAGAGAGATCTGTGGCAGGGCTCCCAAGCAGGGTTCTTATCCCCTGCAGCCTAGAGAAGGGAAGATTCTTCCAGAGTGGAGGTTGGGAAAGGGGGTGGTATCCAAAGGCACAGAGAGCTGCAGCAGCCTCCACAGGCAGGCGTTTTGGGGGTGGGAGGTGGGAAAGAGATGAATGTGGTTGACCCGGGGTTCTGGCCCTTCTGGGGAGACAGATGGTGACTTGCGTCCCTAGCCTGGTGCTGGGAAGCACCAGGAGCAGCTGAAGTCGCGCTCCGGGTTCACGGAGCCACAGGCAAGTCTCGGAGGTTCATATGGGGAGTAGGCACAGCCCAGCACCACGTGACCCTAAGCAAGCACGATCTGGGCCTCCAGGCTGCATGGACTCCTGCACCCCACCCCAACCCCCATCTGCAGACCAAGGTGGAGCATCAGGACTGCCCTCGGGAGAGTTCTGGTTGTTTTCCACAGGCCACCCGAATCCCTCAGGGACAGGACAGACTTAGTGGCCCTGACTGGGGGCCAAGGGCCCACCTGACCCTGGGCCTGAATGCTGGCCTCTCTGAGAGCACCGCTGCGAGTCAGCAGTGGGATTCGGGCCCCCTTGCTCCATCAGGAGCCAGAGAGGGCAAAGGAGGCCCGGGGGCACACTCCCTGACCAAACATGCGTGAGCTTGCCCAGCCTCTGATCCGTAATCGCAAGAGGAATGCCAGCTTCTCGCACCGTCCCCACCTCAGGCGAGAGGGCGGGGCAGGTGACTCAAGCAGTAGGTAGAGCACAGGCCTCGACTCCGTCCCCAGCTTGCATGCCCATGGGTTCACCAGGACATCACTGTACACAGAGCTGCAAGGCAGAGCCCCAGGCTCAACTGGGGTGCCCTGGGGAGCACCTACAAGAAAAGAAGTGCAGACAAAGCGGGGATCTCTAAGGTAGAAGGAAAAGCCCCCATCCTGCTGCCCTCCTGGCTTCTGTCCACAGATCTTTCAAGCTGACAGAACAGCCCTGACACAAACTTGGCCATATCCTTGTACATAGAGTGGCATAAGTGCATGTGTGTTTGTGGTGACCATGTCTGTGCATGCACCTTCATGCACACATTGAGTTGGGGGTTTTCCCGGTGGAGGCACTTTTTACTACCTCGGTCTTTGCCCATTTAGTAATGGACAGGCACTAGAACTTTGTTGGCACACCAAGAGAGGGGTGAAGCTGTTCTTCCAGTATCAGTGTTGTATTTGTTCTTGATTTTCTGTTGTTGTCTGTACCTGGGGACCATATGTGGAGTTGCTCAGATGCTACTCCTGAAGCTGTTCTCAGGGGTTGTTCCTGACAGTGCTTAGGGGCCTGTGCATGTGGTGCCAGGGGTCTAATCTGGAGCTCTCACATGCAGTGCACATGTTCCTCTCCCTGGCCCTGTTTAGTTCTTCCCCCCCCGCCTCCGTTTTCTGGCTAACACCCAGTAGTACTCAGGGGTTGCTCCTGGGGGTGCTCAGGGGACCATGTGAATCTAGCAGTGCAGCACGGGCCACCATCATTCTCATGATGCACTCAGTCCATGTGCTGTCTCTCTTCAACCCATGTTTAGACTTGGAATCCACGGCCTTACCACCCTCAACGGGCCTTGTAACATCTGTTCTTGTAATGTTTCTTTTTTTTTTTTTGCTTTTTGAGTCACACCCAGCGATGCACAGGGGTTACTCCTGGTTCATGCACTCAGGAATTTACTCCTGGCCATGCTCGGGGGACCATATGGGATGCTGGGAATCGAACCCGGGTCGGCCGCATGCAAATGCCCTACCCGCTGTACTATCACTCCAGTCCCAGTTCTTGTAATGTTTCTTGAGATAGATTTTTGGCGCCAAAGAGATAGCACAGCAGGGAGGGCACTTTCCTTCACACAGCCCATCCAGGCTCGATCCCCAGCATCCCACATGGTCCCCTGAGCACTGCCAAGAGTGATTCCTGAGTGCAGGGTCAGGAGTAAGCCCTGAACACTTTCAAATATGGCCCCAAAATGAGAGCATTTTTTCGTTGTTGTTGTTGTTGTTGTTGTTGTTGTTGTTGTTTTGGACCAGTGTAGGTTATTCAGTTTTATTTTCTCTTTCTCCCCTTCCTTTGGTTGCTGTTGTCTGGAAGCCCTGAAGTTGTCCCCACTGGTTGTGGCGCTCCCGGAGGATCACTGCCGAGTGACTCAGGGTCCTCCCTTTATTTTTTTTTTTATTTTATTTTTTTAAATTTTTATTAGTGAGACATCATGAGGTACAGTTGTAGACTTACAAATTTTTGTACTTGGGTTTCAATTATACAATGATCAAATACCCATCCCTCCACCAGTGCCCATTTCCCACCACCACGGATCCCAGTATCCCTCCCAGCCCCCATCCCCCCCCATCCCACCCTGCCTCAGTGGCAGGGCATTCCCTTTTGTTCTCTCTCTCTTATTGGGTGTTGTGGTTTGCAAAAGAGGCAATGGGTGAGGGTCCTCCCTTTAGCTGCAGTGTTTGTGCGTGCACTTATAGGGGGAGCATTCATTTAGCCTGGCTGGTGCATACCCACTTGCTGGCGGGGGGCCTGGCGGTCCCATGTCTCTAAGTTGAGGGGCTCACACACACTTTAATTGTGCTACTTTCACACATCTCTGTCCATTGGAGATTACATACTTTGTCATGCATGCGGGGTGCGAGACAGCACGGCCTTGGGACTCTGTGTGGAGTATGTGGGCAGAGCACTGGAGGGCAGAGTTCAAACCTCTCTTGCACTTTGCACCCCTGAGCAACCTCCCAGCCCCACTGCTTCAGTTTTTTCATGCCACATGGTCCCCTGAACATTTCGGGGTGCGACCTCTGAGCATTGCTTGCAAGGTCTCAGGCTCCGTTCCTCCAAGCCTCCTGAGCACCCCTTGGGAGACCCCCCTCCCCGCACCCCTAAAGAATAAGTGCCACATTGCCAATGTCCTTCTGCTTTCTGTGTTGCTGAGCACCCCAGGGAGCTCCAGAGTACAGAGTGGTTCTCTTTATGTCTCTCCACCCCCTCCTTGATTGGGGGTGTGGAGTGGGTGATGGGCGGAAGCTGCTTCTGAGCCAGCACGCTCAGTGGTTCAGGAGCAGGGGGCCAAGAGGATGCTAGCACACAGGCCAGGCTGCAGAGAGGAGGGCCAGTGCCAGAGGGGGGCTTTCCCTTCCCTCCTGTCCTGGCCTGTCGCTCCCCTCCACTCCCCTCCCCCAGGAAGCTGGGCATTCAAGGAGGAATGTGTTCTAAAGAATTATGATGTTCCTGCATTTTCTTTTACACAAAGAAGGAAATCTCAGCTGTACGCCCTTTCCTTTCCTTTCCTCCTCTTGGCACTTTCTGATTGATGATTGGAAATGATGGCAATACATAAACTATTTTTCTTTTATTTTATGACCTGGTAATAGCAGTAACATATTTCCAGTAAATGTTTTCTATCGCAATAAAAAAGTTGTAACAAGACTAGAAATGGGTATAGTTAAGCCCTACAGAAATCACACTTTCAGAACTGTGGATTGAGGCAGTAACTCTGTAAATCATTTAACTTTGGGAAAGGGCCCCCCCCCCCGCCCTCGGGGGGGGGGGGGGTGTGAGGAAATCAGGGCAAGTAGCTGATGTTGACTTGAATGCTAGTCAGAGGATTCTGCCGTGGGGATCTCTGTGTTGACCGCCTGATGGCCAGCTGTCCACGCTCCTCCTCGCACCATCTTTCCTCCCTTCTGAAATGCTAAATCATCCCAGTCTGGCGAGTCTGCTTTTCAGCCCAGAGATCAAAAGGCCATGGAGTGCTCTTTGCAAAATACAGTGTGGGTGCTTAGAAAGTGATTTCTGGATTTCTCAATTTCTGGATTTCTGATTTTTGACATTTTAGGTGGGGTGGTTGCTCCAGGCAGTGCTCAGGATGCCCCAGGACGCTCCCGGAGCATCTCAGCCAGCTGGCCAGGAGTCCAACGCAAGGGCTGAGGAGGTGATATGGCAGTGCCCCGCAGTCCCAGGGTTCCCGGGCCTCCTGGGGGTGGGGGGCGCGTCTGGGGGATTGTGTGGGGCCAGTGATCCAACCAGGCAGCAGCGTGCAGGAGAAACTTCTAAACCCCTGGACCGTCTCTCCCACTTGCTCTCCTAACTCATGTGCTGTCCTCACTGTGGGGACGGCTTAACCCGCATGTAGGGTTTCTTTTTCCTCTCTTGAAAGGGAAGGTGATCCTAGGGTTTCTGCTTCTGAGAATTTGAGGAATCTGAAGGTGCGTGCCTGGAAGGGCTTTGTTAGAGCTCCACAAGGTCCTCAACGCCAGTGACTGTTGTTACTCTTTTGTTAACGCTTTAAAAAAAAAAAAAAAGATGGCCTGGAGCTACTGTACAGCCTTGTTCGTGTCTGACCAATGTTCAACCCCCCAGCATCCCATAAGGTCCCCTGAGTAACACCAGGAGTCATTCCTGAGTGCAGGCCAGGAGTTACCCCTGAGCATCACTGGGTGTGACCCCAAAAAAAGCCAAAAAATAAAATAAAAAATTAAAAGACAAATTCTGGATTGTGCCGCACTTCCCCGGCTACATAACCACAACACTCAGTGGCTGTTATGTGCTAGCCATGTGTTCTACAAAGCCGTGTGTAATCTTTGCATGTGTTCTGTGGAAGTTGTTGAGAAGCCAAGGTTTCAATCTAAGGCTGACTCCAGAGCCCACGTGCCAGCCCACGGAGACTGTGATACTTGGGGCAGGAGCAGAGATGGTTGAGAACATCGGGCGGTTCTGTCTCCTGAGAGCTCGCTGTCTCCAAAGTCTGGGGCCAGGTCAAAAAGCAACATTTCCTCTCCCCGACCCCAGGCAAGCTGCCAGCCTCTTCACGCCTTCCCTAAGCTTGCCAACTTCTCTGAGGATGAGTAAATAGCCGCCGTTAACGTGCCCGAAAAGTTAGACCTTCCCAGGCTTTGTCTCTAATTTCTGATTCTAGCTGACACCTTCATTAATGGCTCGATGTAAGCTTTCTGTCGACTTGAAGCCTACCGAGCAAAAGTGGTTTTGCTGTCCTATCAATAATGGTCATAATTTCCCCAATACTCTCATCAGCAGTGAATTGAGTCTTGCAGCAAAGAAATGGAAACCCCAGTGCAGTGGTTTTAAAGTGATTTGTCTTGTAGACGGCGTCTTATTTCAGTAAAATCAGGTCAGCGCTGGCCCTGCTGGGTCAGATGTAAGTCTGATACAAATTAGTTGGAGGAAATTGATCATTTGAACCGTAGGTTATTTTTAGCTGCTGTAGCTTTTTCACCTCTTTTTTCTTTATTTACATGTTTCAATAAATGTAAATCATCATCTCCGGCCCCGTGAAAGCTCTCTTCATTTTAGCCAAGCCTTTGAGGAGGGCGGGCATGCTCTTTGCCTGGTCCCCAGGAGCAACCTTCCCTTCCCTTGTGGGTTTTGTTTCTGTGCTGGCATTGTTCCCACCCTCAGGCCCCCTTTCTGGGGTTGTTTATTACACACGCTGGCCCCTTGACCAGTCTGTTCTTCATTGCTATTGAAAGTTAATGGGGGCAAAATTGCATTCCCAAACATTTGAACCTGAAGTGGCCAGGGCCGAACTTAGTTGATCTCTGGTGATCGGTTCAATTTAGTTACGATTTTTTGCCATTAGGCTAGGGCTGAATGATGGTGATTTGGTTGAGGCCAAATGTCTGAAGAAAATTGGCTCTCTGATAAGAATGCTGTTATCAGAGGGGGCTACCTTCTCATTTACATTTAGATGAGTATTGATTATTTATTTACTCAGAGAAGTGAGATTCGTTTCCAATCTTATCTTTCTCGTCTCTGCTTGTCAGCAGAAAGAGAGATAGAGCTCCTGACATCAGGCCAAGATAGCAGTACTTTGTAGTAAAGATAAAAGTTGGAATGGGCCTTTTTCTAGTCTTGACTGAAAGGATAAGTTTTAAAAATTAGAACTGATGGGTCATGCTTTCAAAACCTTTCCTGAAGGTTTTGCAGTTTAACTAGGCAGGAGAATTGGCTTATTGGAGCAACCCTGGTCCTTCTTCTTTTGTAATAGGAATTGTATTTAATTTGATTATATTCGGCTCTTTCACTGAGAGCAAATTGTGTATTGGCTCAGAGGAGGCAAAAGTGTGACCTTATTGTCATGTCAGCATGTTCCGATTTTATTATTTAAATTCCAAATGATCCCGTCTGGGCCTCAGAGGGGGGATCAGCGACAGTAGTTATCACTGGACTATAATTCAGCGCTTCTATTAAGATCAAGCAGAAAATGGTTCTAGTAGCCCCGAGAGGAAGAGCCCTTGGCGTTGGCGCTGACCCTCAACGCAGCCTTGTGGAGGAACTGGTGGGGGTCTGAGCTCGGAGATGACACTGCCCAGGGGGTTTCTGCAGCCCCCGCCACAGAGCAGATAGACCTCAGCACAGTGTGCTCGCACGGCTCCCCTTGCCAGCAGTCTGGCCACCAGAACAGGAAGCTGATATCATCACTCCTATGCAGTTAGCATCTGTTGCTTATGAGCAAAAACTCGGACCGAGACCATGGTCTGTACCACACTCCCTTCCCAGCCTGCCTCCCCTGCACCCATGGGCCCACAGTGGGAGCCCATGTTCCTGTGGGCATGTGCTCCTTCCCCTTCTCCTGGTCCAGCCCTTTCCAGCCTCGGGAAGGGAGAGGAAGCACATGGGCACTCGTTCTTCTGTGTTCCCACGGCATCTCGTTCCTACCTGGGCAGAGCGCTGATGGCACTCTTTGATGATTTATCTGCTCGAGTGTAGCTTCCTTCTCCCGCCCATCCCCAACCCCCGCTCAAAGGCAGGAATCATTGATTATTCATCTCCATGTCTGGGACATTGCTGATGCTCAAAAAATTGCTAAATGGATGAGTGAATGGCATTGTAACATCACATATCCTGCGTTATTTGTGCTGTCCTGGTTTATCCTGTGGGTCCTGACATTTGCCAACTTGGAGATTCTATTTGCAGGACCGGAAAGACTAGGGAACCTTCAGGACTCCCAGTCTGCAGAGCAAACCTGTGATCCGAAATGCCGCCTGTAGCTTACAGGGGAGTGTGTTTGAGCAGCTGGGCATCGTCTCCCGGCCCACACTCAGGGCGGCTGCCCGGATGCCACCATGCCCCCTGCAGGCCTTCTTTCCTTCTCGGTCTCTCAGCCTGCTGTCACTCGGGCTAAGGAGCAGCCTCTGCCTCCTTGCCCTGGTTTTTGTTTCAGCCCCTACCAGCAGCACTCACAGCTATCAGTGAGCACCTGGCCAGGGGAGTTGGGATGGTCCTGTTGAACCCTCACAGCAGCCTTGCACAGGAAGTTCTGTTCTCCAGCTTTACAGATGATCAGATGTACAGCAATGAAGAATTTGCCGGCAACCAGAGTTGGCGGTACCCCTCTGTTTCGGGGTGCAGGCGCCAGCCATTCCCCCTTACCTCCCAGCCTTTCATCTTATTTGCTCAGACTTAACTTTTTTCTGGCTTCAAGAAGCTCTTTCAGATTAAAGCACCTCTTTCAGGTGGCACTGGAAAATAACTGACATGCCAGGGACCTGCTCAATGATGTGGTGATAAGTTCCTTCCTCTAGGGCCCACCTCAGTCCACAGAGCATTTAGAATGCATAGGTGATGCTCAATACAGCATAAAATGATGCATGGGTTGAGAGTCCACGAAAGGAAGAGTAAAATAAAGATCCAGAGGACCAGCTCGCCCAGAGTGTGTGTCCAGTGACATGATCAAGTCACACATTTCCTGCCCCACTTCTGAGTGGGCAGAGGAGAAAAGGACTCAGCACCCATTTCAAGATTGACACTACATTTGGATTCAAAATTATCTAAGATACAGAACCAGTGACCTGCTCCATGGAAGCAGCTTTCCTGAAAGTCATGCTGAAAGAGCATTTGTTTCTATAGGGAAGACATTGGGGGAGAGGAAAATAGGAAGCGATGGGTGAGCGGGCATCGGGGCTTCAGTTATGCGGGTGATGTGGGGAAGCGGTAGAGCCATGTACCCAGAACAGACTCAACAACACTGAAAACACGGGGTCTAAGTGACAACCACTGGAACTTTGTAATATGCCTGTCAAGTTGACAGGCAGAAAATGGACCAGGGGTGGGGGTGGGGAGGGAATATGGGCACTGCGAGAGGGAAGCTGACACTGGTGGCGGGAGTGGTGTTGAAATATTATATGCCTAAAACACAACTATCAATAACTTTGGAAATCACAGTTCTTTAATAGAAAAAACGAAGAGTGTTTGTTCTTCCCATGGCCATTAGCTTCAAACCCAGAGTAATGGAGGCGGTGGCGTGGCTTTTCGCCTCCCTCGGGCCTCTCAGAGCGCTTCCCATTGGATTACAGCTCCCCCGCCTTTCAGCAGGGTTGCCTGCTAAATCCCTTTCTGTTTCAGTCGAGGATTAAAGGGATCAAGGAAGCCGAACTGAACCTGTAGCCACCATCCAATAGGCACTGCTGGTTTTATTTGAAACTTAGGCTTACCTCGGGTTTACAAAATCACAAAAAAATCCTGCCTGAGTATTAGAACTTGGAACCCTCCCAAAGTGCCCAGAGCAGTATTTTGCCCTTAGCCTATCAGTGACATGGCATTCCTATTGTTAGTGCATCGTGAAATGGCAGCGGGTTTCCTTGGTGGCTGCAGAGTCACTGCCTTCCAGAATCTTCCTTTGCGTTCCCCTTTGCTCCGAAGCAGAGGGCATGTGAGTTCTGGCACAGCTGCGATATTTTTTAAAGCCTCTTCCCAGGGTGGATGTTGCCTTGAGACCCACCTCCTGCTCAGTGTGAGCCTTTATGTTCACCATAGTCATTTCTTGGGGAAAACTATATTAATAGAAACTGGTCTCATAGCTTGTCTTTTGAAAATGGCTTTTAGCTATAATATTTTTTTTCCCTTTCCTCCCATGTCAGCTGCCTAAAAATTAAGCCAGTATTCGACAGCCACAGTAGTTTGATCTACAGTAGGTCTGAGTCGTCGTAATCGTGCTTGTCATCAGCAGACATTTATGAAGCACTCGTCACAAGTGAGGCGTGTGGTGAGTGTGTGAGATGGAGAGACCTGGGCGGCTGGAGGCAGAAACCTTTGTCACACCACTTTCTGAGGGACCTGGAGCCATTTCATCCCTGCGAGTCACTTTCTGCCTGTGTAAAATGGAATCCATGCTCTTGTGGGCTCGCGTGATGAAGAGTGAATAAGGTGATCTTTGGTAAAAGGCCTGTCACAGAGCCCAAGCAATAGCACAGCGGGGAGCGCATTTGCCTTGTATGTGGCCAACCCAGGTTTGATCCCCCCGCACTCCAGAGGGTCCTCCAATCCCTACCAGGAGTCAGCCCTGCGCACAGAGCCAAGAGTAAGAACTGAGCTGAGCTGAGTGTTGCCCAAATTTAAAAACAAACAAACAAAAAAAAAAAAACTCAGCGAATGCATATACCTACACAACTCTTTCCTGAGTGGCCTTACGGTCTAAACGCTGGCTCTTTTTAATAGCCTGTAATTTATAGTTAATAAGAGCAGAAGAAAGCTTCAGAAGACTCAGACTTTGGTGCCAACAACTCTTGAATTTCATTCCTCTCTTCCAACTTTCTGCCTTGGTGATTTTGGAAAAGCAGCTGCCCCCTGCCATCCTTCCGAGATAATCTTTGCCCCTCATTTGTCGTGAGCTTTCAGTAAGACCATTTTAGAATGGTCAGGTAACAATGAGTCATTATCATGTTAGACTTCAAAGGAAAAAGAAATCACAAAAAAATATTTTCTGGGGAGTAAAGTAAGTAAAGGCCCTCCCGTTGATCATCGATTTGCTCGAGCGGGCCCAGTAACGTCTCCATTGGAGACTTTGTTGTTACTGTGTCTGGCATATCAAATACTCTTGGTAGCTTGCCGGGCTCTCCGAGAGGGGCGGAGGAATCGAACTCGGGTTGGCCATGTTGGCTGCGTGCAAGGCAGACGCCCTACCCGCTGTGCTATCGCTCTGGGGAGAGCCCACCCAATGTTTCCTCCTGGCTCTGTGCTCAGGGGACCAGATGTAGTCTTGGAAATCAAATAGGACTCGGCCATGTGCACGGCAGGTGTCTCATCCCCTGTACTCAGGTCACGGTCACGGTCACGGCCCTCCCGTTGTTCATCGATTTTCTCGAGCGGGCCCAGTAATGTCTCCATCGTGAGAATTGTTACTGTGTTTGGCATATCAAGTACGTCACGGGGAGCTTGCCAGGCTCTGCCGTGCAGGCGAGATACTCTCGGTAGCTTGCCGGGCTCTCCGAGAGGGGCGGAGGAATCGAACTCGAGTTGGTCATGTTGACTGCGTGCAAGGCAGACACCCTACCCGTTGTGTATCCCCTGTACTAGAAAGGGAAAAAACAAAACATGATTTTAATAGGAATCTGCAAGGACAGGAGAGAACTCACTGGAATGAGCACATGCTTGTGTTTGCCTCAGGACCCCGGGCTTCTCCCCTCTCCCCACCCCCCCCCCCACCCAGAGACAGGAGTCACCCCTCTCACTCCATACTACCCCACCCCCAAAAAGTGAAAAAAATCCTGTGCAAGCCCCAGTACCCAGGAAAGCCCCAGTACCCAGGAAAGTAAATGCTGAAAGTGTTTTTCAACACGACTTTCAAAATGCTACAGGGACCTGTGTGTAGGGATAAAGGTCCCCTTCCCACTGCTGTTCCCTGGAGTCCTTTATCCTCATTTCCCAGAGAGTTGCAGAGACTTGAGGGAGGAAGTGGACAAAGGAAACAATCATGAAAGTCCCTGTGAGGAGGCCTGGCCAAGGTGCCTCGAGATCGACAGATAACTGCCCAGATGTCCAAAACTCTGCATGGAGCTGGGAGTCAGTCCGCATGCGAGCGTGAAGGCCCCTTCCATAGCAGCACCTGTCCACAGAAGCAGCTCGCATCTGAAAGGTTTGTTGGCGATGCCATAATGTGTGATGATTATAGTATCCTCCAAAAAATGGTGTCGCTTCAAAGGAACTGGTGGACTTGGAATTATATAGCACTGTAGCACTGCCCTCCCGTTGCTCATCGATTTGCTCGAGTGGGCCAAGTAACATTGTGAGAAATGCCAGCTTGTTCTTTTTATTGCAGGAAAAATTAAAAAGCAGAGAAGAACACTAGGAAAAAATAAACCCTCATTATCCCACTATACACTGTCATCACATTTCCCGTCTTTTTTGTTCTAAATTTCAAAAAAAAAAAATTGCCACCCCTCGGTGCCCTTGTTGCCATTACTGCTGAGAAAACCGGAAGTGGTATTCACTTCATGATGTCACACCCTTGTAGCTGCATTGTTTGTACACACAAACAATGGGAGTCTTACTGGTTAGTTGTGGTGTTGCAGGAGGTCACTGTGGCACTCACACATGTACACACAGGGCTATGGACAGAATGCCAGATTCTCAGGCCAGGTGACACCAGGGATCCAATTTAGGGCCTTGCACAAAGTATACATCCCACTCTCTGAGCTGCCTCCTTAGCCCATAGCATCACTTTTAATATCTTTCTGGTATTTCACAGTGTTCTGTTGGATCTAGGTTGTTTCTAAAATATTGGTTATCATTAAACCATGAATTGTAGCTAACGTTTCTAACCTGATAAGCTACTAATCCTCACAGGTGGGTGGTCAGTGCCTTAGACTGTTTCTGGGGCTGAGGGTGGCGAGCAGCAGATTTCTAACAGGCCGGTGTTTTGAAACATCACCCCTGCTTATTTAGGGGTGACTGCCACCCCTCTAATACGTTATTTTTATCGTAATAGTGTTGGGGAAGGGACAGGAAGGAGATGCGGTGAGAAGAACCATGCACCACCGAAGTTTGTCGAGCGTGATTTTCCCGTAATCCCACAATGAATGTGTGTGAAAGTGTTCCGCAATCAGCAACAAACATGCCAGTTTCAGCAACAAATATGCCAGTTTATTGACAGACTTCAGTTCTGATAGGTGTGTGATTTTGGTTTGGGTTTGCAGTGCCAGCGGCCAAACACAGGGCTCCACCCGTGCCAGGCATGCACTCTTAACACAGCCACTTCCTGGGCCGTCTTGTGTTTTTGTAAATAAAAAATGTCCTCCCGTTGTTCATCGATTTGCTCGAGCAGGCCCAGTAACGTCTCCATTGGAGACTTTGTTGTTACTGTGTCTGGCATATCGAATACGTCACGGGTGGCTTGCCAGGCTCTGCCGTGCGGGCGAGAGACTCTCGGTTGCTTGCCGGGCTCTCCGAGAGGGGCGGAGGAATCGAACTCGGGTCGGCCATGTTGGCTGTGTGCAAGGCAAATGCCCTGCCGCTGTGCTATCGCTCCAGCCCTGTTTCAACAAAAACACAAATCAGCAGACACTGTCTTTCTGTCATGTGGAGACTGTCCCCTTCGTTCAATACCTTTGTTTGCTTACTACTAATCATTAGAATTCAGCAGTAATATTACAGCACCTTCCTAATCTGAGTACTGTGTATTAGATTTTCTAAAAATTACATAGTTTTTTTTTGAGCATGTACTTGTTCAAATAGTCGTATATATGTTGCGTATTGTTTAGTAAAGTGATGTAAAGCTGTTGGTAGTGTAAAAGAACTGAATGTAGTAAGAACACTGAAAATAGGCACAAGAGCTACTAAATTAGCCACTTAGGAAATATACCTTGAAGAAGTTGAAATACAACTCCAGTGCAGCCAGTGACAGAAAACTGGGGAGAGGGTGTTGGTGCGGGTGGGGTGACCTGAGATGAATGGGTGCAGAGGGAGGAGTGCTGGGTCTCAATAGCCCACAAATCTACAGTAGGAAGAACATTATAGAACCCTGTATTCTGCCTAGGAGCCCTGTGAGGCTTCGGATGCTTTTCTCAGATCTTGAATCCCTCTCCTCTGCCTGACCAAACACTCCTTTCAGAGTCCAAATAAAAGGATGGTTTCTTATGCCTCTAATCTTTTCAGTAACCCCTAACAACAGGAACAGTCTTTTGAATCAAATCACTGGACCTCTTAGGTATTATCTCAGAGTTGGATTGTCATTGGTATGACAGAGACAGCATGAATAAATGTATCAAATGCCCTAGTGTTTTATTAAGATCCCTGAGTCCCCTCTGTGATATGGAAATCTGGTGTCCCTAGCTTCCGCTGTGACTGAACTCGGGTCTCGTGTGTGATTTTGGTTTGGGTTTCACAGTGCCAGGGATCCAGCGCGGGGCTCCACCCGTGCCAGGCATGTTCACTAACGCAGCCATGGCCTGGGCCATCTTGTGTTTTTATAAATGTTTCAGCGAAAACACGAATCATCAGCCACTGTCTTTCTGTCACCGGGAAACAGAACCCTGAGTTGCATTTTGACATCACCTGCTCTTAGAATATATTTTTTCATTTTCAGACTTGTCACATAAGAGTTTAAAGCATGTTTTATACCTACCTATAATTGATTATTCATGATTAGGTAATGATTATTAATAATAAGTGCTTTGGAGGGAGTGCCTCCTGCGAGGCTGTTGCATTACTATGCTTCCCGTGTCATCTCCAATCTTTACACTAATCCTTCAAGGTTTCACTGTTCCCACACTGCATAATAGCAAACGGGTTCAAACGGGTTGGGTTTCCCGCTCTTTGATTCCAGGCCAGTGACATTCAAACACCATCTACCGCTCACCTTGATCAGGGGAAAAACTGAGCAAAAATAGACCTGGTTATAGGACAGACAAAAGTGTACAGTGTGAAGCGGGGCCAGGGCAGACGCACAGACCCCAAACCATCTCCAGGCTCTTCTGTCCCTGGTAGCCCGCTAGCAGACGGGCCTCTGCAGTGTGCTGACACTTCACGGGCTGTTCTCCAGTCTACAGTGTTTTCTAATGTTAAATTCACTGTTTCAGACCTCCTCCCCTCCTCCTGCCCCTTTGATCTTCCAGGCCCTCAGTACCGCCTGGAGAAGCAGAGCGAGCCCAATGTCGCCGTGGACCTGGAGAGCACTTTGGAGAGCCAGAGCGCGTGGGAGTTCTGCCTGGTCCGCGAGAACAGTACGTTGGCCTCCTCGCTGCGTGCCTGCTTTGTCCTTACAGACCAGCCTGTCAGCCCCGCGTTCGGGAGCACTCCCAGGTCTGGCTCCTCGGGGCAGGTTTGCAGGGACATTTAGTGCCAGGGCCACCAAAAGTATTTCCAACAGTAAAATGAGGGATGCAGTGCTCTGTGGGAAAGCGTTTGCATCCTGATTTTCACTCCGCAGCAAACGTTCACCGGAAGCAGTTTAGGAACATGGGCCCTTTCTGAGGTAATGGCTAGTTTGTAGGTGAAGCAGCTGACCGTGTCAGTTCCCCAGGTCAAGCATCAGGGTTTAGGAAATGCTGGCCGTTAGTGTGACTCCCGCAGTGCGTGTGCTGAGCCCAACTGGAGATTTCTCTCACGTGCTTTAGAGTTTCTGCCCTGGTCATTTGGCCATCCCTCTCCTTTCTGTTCCCGTGGCCTTTGGAAAGAAGTAATAATGCTGACCCTTAGAACGCTCTGCTTGGGGCCTTTTCCTCAGGCTGTGCTTCTGCTCAGTTGCTTCCTGTCCTCCACTCGGTTTCTGCATCTCTGCGTCTCCCTGTCCTGACCGTGATCCTTCCCTTCACGCCCCTTTTGTCTTCTGTCACTGGAGACTGCTCTTTCTTCACGGCGTGTATGTCTGTAATTTTCCCCCAGTAGTTGTTTGCTGTCCTTCTCTCACACACTGCTATGTCTGTGAGGGTCCTGACCCAGCCAGGTTGCCCTTCAGTAGTTCGGCAGGTCCTCACTCGTCCCCAGCCTAGAGGAACACTGTAGCCGACTCCTCCCATTCAGCCAAATGTCTGGAGTGACCCTGTAGCCCCTTTGCTCCGGGCGCCCCACTCTGAGACAGCAGTTCTGCTCAGCTTCCTTGGTATCTTTCCTGGGACGCTCCCTGTATGGAAATGCATACTCTGTGTATGCATACAAATATACCAGGCTTCTGCATGTATGTACATGCATGTAGCAAATGATAGCAGGTCGTCACCAGCGCCCTGTGTTTTCCTTCTCACCCATGCTCTGTATTTTTCTTGTATCATTTGGACACTATCATAGAGATTATTCCACATTAATCCTCGTGTTACTCCATATATATATGTGTCATGTACCCTTTTTTTTTGTTTTGCTTAGCGGCCATACCTAGCAATGCTCCGGGCTTACTCCTGGCTCTGCACTCAGGAATCACTCCCAACAGTGCTCAGGGGACCTTATGGGATGCTGGGGATTGAACCGGGTTAGCCATATGCAAGGCAAATGCCCTACTTACTTTCTGTTCTATTGCTCCTGGCCCTAATTTGTCATTTTTAAAACTGTGATCAAGCATCTCGCAGTACACAGTGCATTCCAGTGAATTTCTCTTCCCCAACCCCCACCCCACCTTAACAGTGCTCAGGAGCTCCAGAGACCACTTGCAGAGATACTTGGCATTCCAGGCTGGCCAGCTCAGTGCTAGAGCCTGAGAATGAAGTACTCCTCAGGCCTTTCTGTGCCAGGGCCCTCCAGGGCCACCTCTGTAACACTGGCAGGTGGGGAGAGGAGAGCCACGTGACATGGTGCTAGGGATCAAACCAGGGTCCTTCACATGGAAAACATGTGACCAGAATTCCCGAGCTATCTCCTGACTCTGAAGCCCAACTCTCTTACACTAGGAAGAACAGGCTATGGGAGTTTGTAGATCAGGCTCTGAACTCAAGACTCTTATCCTCACTCCATTTCTAAACATCAGCTTGATTAAGTTGTGGCCTCAGTGACCTCAGTGTCCCTCCCTAAAGGATTTGCGGGACACGTACAGTGTGCAGTCTGAGCGCAATTAGCAGAAGAAGCCCTTAGCAGCGTTTACAAAGGCCAGTAGGCAATCCAGTGGCTTAGAACCATTGGAATAGCATCATTTGTCTTTGTAAAATAGAATTGAATTTTAAAAACAATTTCTTTTTATGGAAATGTTTTTAATTTTATTTTTAGATGTAAAATATTATATTTGTAAATGGTGATCTTCAGAATCTATATCTGTAAATTCCAAAACCTGTAATTTTCTGTATACTAAAAAAAAATTCTTTTGGGGGACTAGAGATAGTATAGTGGATAAGACCCTTGCCTTGCACACAGCTGACCCGGGTTCAATCCCTGACATCCCATATTGTCTCAGATCATCTCTAAGAGTGATTCCCGAGTGCAGAGATAGGAGTAACCCAGGAGCATCACCAGGTATAGCCCCCTCCAAAAAATATTTTATTTTGCCATAATTGGATGCTATTATACACAACAGAAAATAGAACAAGACAGAGATCCAGTGTCACCCCCAATCCCCCAAGGGAAAAAAAAGTATTTTATTTAAATATGAATTCTCTATCAAGGACCATAAAGAGGCTAAATCAAATATTTTAAAAAATAGAAATTTACTGTTTATTGGTATATTTAATCAGGACCGGCTGCTTGGTCTCCTTAAAACCATTTTCAAAGCAGATTATTACAAGCCTGTGAGACTCTGTTTTTCCGAGAGTGCTATTGAACCACACTACCTTAGCTCACCGCCTGGCCTTGCCACCTGCTGACTTGTGTGACCTTGGACAATTCCCTTAGCCTCAGACAGTTGATCTGCCTTGTAAGGCTGGTGGGAGGAACCAGTGAGTTTTAACAATCCTAAACCTCTTAGAACAATGACTAGCACAATAAACACTCAACAAATGTTGACTCTAATTACTAACTGTTGAAGAAACAGCATTCTGTGTCTGACTGCTCAGTGGAGCGGTCTGGAAGGTCTAGAATGGGGAACTGTAAGGGCCTTGGAGGACAAAGGTGTGTGACTGGGGGAAGGAGCGATGCAGAATAGAGGGGACCGCAGAAGTGGGGCAGGTCTATCACTTTATGTCACAAAATCAGAGAAATTGGAAGTGAGCTATTCCCCAGCAAATGTGCTGTGGTGTACCAGAAGAATTTGTGCCTTATCAGTTGAAACCATTTGATTGGGAAATTGCTGGAAGTAGCCTTTTAATTTTCGTGTAAGGAAGGACATTGAAAGGTATACAGAGTGGGAATGGGGGGGGGGACCCCAAAGGCTGGAGCATGTGCTTTGCATGTAGAAACCCCACAGTTTGATCCCCTGTTGCTCAGGTTCCCCAAGACTCACTTGGGAGTAGCCCCCAAGCGTGGCATGTGACCCTCCTCTCATCCAAAAACAATGTTTTAATTCTTGGGGTCATCTCTTGTAAGGCATCATGGTGGACACCGCTCACAGCTCTCTCGTGCCATGTTCACACTCCTGCCTTCTCAGAGATAGTGCTTCAGCTGTGGAGAGAGGTTATGACTGCCCAAAATTAGCCAACTAGCAAATGATAGTGCCTGGATTTGAGGCTGATCCCCAAGGCCGTCCTGAAGTTGTTGATGGAGCAGCCTGAATTCTTAATTCTAAGATTGGCTCTGATGACCATCTCCATAAATGAGAGAGGATTGCAGAAACCACTGGTATGTCAGGCGACCCTCCAAGGGACGGAAGCTGCATCATGGCCTGGATGAGAAAATGACAAACCCAAGTCCTTGCACTTTCCAGTTTGGGTTTTGACTGCTAATCGAGTCCATCCTTTTGCTGGCTGCCTGCTGTGAGCAGGAATCAGGCCAGGAAGGAGCTGAGCCCACCGTGCAGCGGGGGAATGTTAGAAGGCTTTGTTCTTGCCCAGGCTTTGAGATGAATTCTCGCACCAAAGTGAGCCTCAGTTTTCTTTTTCTGCCCACAGTGCCAGGGACCTTTTCCCCTTCTCACTGATTTTATCTCGGCCTGGGAGAAAGCTGCAGCTTGTGCCAGCTTACTTCTTCCACAGCCTGAGGCAGTGTTAAAGTAGCTCTTGGGAGACCCAGCAGATTCCAGCCCTTTGTTTTCCCGATTTCTCACTTGCGAGTCACCCCCCTCAGAGTTGGGCTTCATACTCCAAGAACAATCTGTAGAATCAAAGGAGGACATGAACAGCAACTGCTGACACTGGGCAACGACTGACCCCTCTTGGAACCTTCGTTTCCGGTGTACATGCCGTGCACAGTTCCAGCTAGTTTGCCAGGGGGGCCGGAGCAGCAGGCAGGGAGCTTGCCTTGCGCAGGGCCAGCCTGGCTTCCATTCCTGGTACCCATAGGGTGCCCTGAGGCCTTCCAGGAGTGAACCCTGAGCACAGCCAGGAGGAAGTTCTGAGCACAATCAGGTGTGACCCCAAAATAAAAATCTATTTACCAGGTTTTTGTGTGCTTAACTGAGATCCTAGGACCATCCTCTCGCAGCCTGTTACGCCCCCGTCTAGGGGAAGGAACAGAAGCTTACGGGGTGGCCTGCCTGCGGCCACAGGGACCGGGAAAGCCTGTCCATGTCCATAGGGTCCAGCGAAAGAACTTGACCTAGTTACCATATTTCAGTTCTTTAAATGTCAGACTTCTGGGATCTTCTTTTCAGCCAAGGAGGTCTGCTGTTACTGCAGAACCATATTACGCGCAGCAATTCCCCGGAGGTGGGAATCACCAGGCAGGGATGGTGGCTGGGGACAGTGTCTCTGTCAGTCCGGGGAACCCTCTGTGGCCTGCAGAGTCAGAGTAGCCAGCTCCTCCTGCAGCCCCCGGGCTTGAGTGGGGCTCTGCCCTTCACTTCTCTTTGTCACCCCCATTCTGCTACATGTTTTGTGTTCAGTAACTGGCTGAGGAGTGTGAATGGAGCGTGTTCACTTACAAGGCCCTTGGCCCTCCCGGGCCTGTGACTGACTGGAGTGAGTCGCCTGGGGATGTGGCACCACCAGGCTTCTCTCCAGGCCTCCGAGGGGCCAATTGCCAGTTGGCTTCACACGAGATCTGGGTGGCTATATATTTCTTCCCCTTTTTCTTGAGGGGGGTTATTAGATTTTTGAACCACATCCAGCAGGACTCAGGGCTTACCCCTGCCTCTCTGCTCAGAGATCACTCCTGGTGTTGCTCAGGGGGTCATATTTGGTGCTTGGATCGAACCTGGGTTGGCCACATGCAAGGCCAGCTTCCCCCTCCTCCCCTCTCCCCCTCCGTGCTGTGGCTCTAGCCCAACACAGCCTCTTTCTGAGGAGGGGCTTCTGTATGTTGTTCCTGGGGCTTTACCACTCTGTCACCACCAGGAGACAGTGAATGAGCAGTTTTTATCCTGGTATGTTTCCAGAACCTTCTGTGGTGCTTCTTCAGCCTGTGCTGATTCTTGTCGCCTGTATATTTGTCCATGTGCTCTGTGTGTGTGTGTGTGTGTGTGTGTGTGTGTGTGTGTGTGTGTGTGTGTGTGTGCGCATGCGTGCGTGCATGTGTGTGTGCTGCTTTCTCTGCCAGCTCTGGGGACTCCCGGACGTTTCTGCCTGTCTTCTGAAGGCTTTGCCTTTTTCAGGTGCAACTGACTTCATTTCTCTAATTTTGACCACAGAACTTAAATACCAAGGCTCTAAGCCACTTTCACTGTACCACAGTCACAGTCTTGAAATGCAAAAGGAACATTACTCTGCAGATAAACTCTGTTTCCAAGTGGAAATGAACTGTATTCTGCTACATCTTTTGTGTCCAGTAACTGGCTAAGGAGTGTGAATTGAGCATGTTCACTTACAAGGAATTTACTATGTGTGGGGCCTTTTCAGATAGATACAGTCGATGGCTCCATGCTTAAAATTGTGAGCAGAATTTAAGTGAAACAATTATTTTCTCTAACATAAGAATATCTGTGGAGCTGGAGCAATATCACAGCAGGTAGGGCATTTGCCTTATACGTGACCGACCTGGGTTCAATTCCCAGCACCCCATATGGTCGCCCAAGCACCGCCAGGAGTGATTCTTGAGTGCATGAGCCAGGAGTAACCCTTGAGCATCACCGGGTGTGACCCAAAAGGAAAAAAAAAGAAAAAAGAATATCTGTGTAGGGGTCAGAGCAGTTGCTTTGCACACAACTGCATCTGCTTCAATTCCCAGCATCCCATATGGTCCCATGAGCACTGCCAGGAATAATTCCTGAGTGCAGAGCCAGGAGGAACCCGAGCATCACCAGGTGTGGCCCAAAAACAAATTTAAAAAAATTTTTTTTAAGAAATTGATGTGTCCCCACCACTCACTGTCAGTTGCTAGAGGGTTGATTGGTGTGATGCGGTGGAAAGAAGATTGATTGGCGTGATGTGATGGGAAGAAAGGTATTTGCAGCCTCGTATGACTGATCTTGGTCAACTCCTTTCTTTTCCTCTGTGGTCCTCACTTCCTCAGTGATAAAATGTGATGTTGTAATCCCTACCCTGGGGTGGGCTAGTAAGAACGAAGCTGTTGAAACAAATGAAGGAGAGTTAGAGCATGTTCATGACGAGCCCGGAGGAAGGCCAGTGACCGAGTGTCTGCCCATACCCAGACACCATGGCCAGCCTGTGCTGGCATTTCCCGCCCTCTCACTCCTGTTTCCCTTCGGCCCCTTGGGCCCCCATGGCCTTCTCTAGGCAGCAGCCAGCTTCAGGAGTGAGTGATCCCCAGGGCAGACCGGGCTGGTTCTGTATTGGGAGAAGTGTGTGCCTCGTCCACACCTCTTGCATGTGCCACGTGCCACGTGGACAGAGAAATTCTACACACGTTGCATTGCATTCACCTCCCCCCTGCCCCCCTTCTTGAAAGTTCCTCCCTTTTCATTTTATCATTAGGTAGTAATTAGTATTCAAGGGAAATTGGTCTTAATATATTAAAATTGGTTAAGTGCATTTAGACCTGTACCACAGCCAATGTCTTATTGGAAAATGTAATTGGGGACTCTGTGTATGTAATTAATTGAATTACAATTAAGAACTTTCATTAAGCGATACACGGGTACATTAGAGCAGTAAGGAAACAAGCTTGACGAGCCACAAACCATGTCTAGCTCTGAGTGAGGGTATAGGGATTGGCGTCCCTCCCATACGCCCTGGCCCTCGGAAATGGCCCTGCAGCCCCTGAGTGATGGCTGGGTCATGCATCAAGTGTAATTCTGGAGTCAGAGGGAGCGACAGGAATACCCCAATGTTGACTAGTCAGTATTCTTGGGTGTTTGGCTCATAGATTATCCAAAATGCCCAGCCCCCTTAGAAGACCTTACCAGTCCTTGTGCATTTTGAAGAGAGAGAAAGGCATATTGGAGGGAGAGAAAGTGGTGGAAATTCTGTGAGCAGCCTAACTCTCAGAAGGCCTGTAATCAAGTGAGGCGTCAGCCCCTGAGGGATCACTGTTCGCCCTTAACCAGTGACTGGCTTCTGGGCCTGGATTGGTCCATTCAGCCCCCAAACATTGATGCGTGATGGGGAACCCAGGGTTGGTGATGGTACAAAGGGCACAGGAGCCAGATCCAAGGAGAGCAGGAGAACGCTTTGGGGGAGGGAGAGCATCCCGAGTGTTCAGTACCTACTCCTGGCTCTGCGCTCAGGGGTTACTCCTGGTGGGGCTCAGGGGACCATCTGTGATGCTGGGGATCAAACCTGAATGTTCTACCCACTGTGCTGTCTCTCCGGTCCAGGAGGAAGCTTTCTTAAGGGAAAATAAGGAGTTAGCCAAATAATGAGTAAGGAAAGATTGTCCCAGGCTAAGGAATCTCCTCTAACGAACTAAGAAGGAGCTGGGCCTATCAGGGGGATGGATGGATGGAGCAGCCTGAGAGAGAGGGGAGAGAGTAGGAGCAGGCGGGGTCAGCAGGGTCTGGAATACAAGCCAACGCCCCCATTCTGTGAGCTGTTCCTTTTGGAAATTCTAAGACCTGCAACCATTTCTTTCTGAGCACCTCGTAAAATGGGATTACCCTGATTTGTTGAGGGTCTGAAATCTCCCTGTGGAAAGTCTCTAGCTCTGGGAGTTTAATCAGCTGGGCACTGACAGCAGGGGTCCTTAGCCTGGTTATGGCCTGGCCGAGCCAGTGAAGGGTTGAAGGGTATATCATGCTGGGTGAGGGGGGCAGCGAAGGGTGTAGCCTGCTGTGAAAAGAGAGGTTGATGCATTTGTGGGTATGCCCCACTGTGTAGAGAGAGAAAGACACAGAGAGAGAGACAGAGACAGACAGAGACAGAGACCGATGCAATGACGGGTATGCCCCACTGTGGAGAGAGAGCAAGAGACTGCAGTGATGGGTATATCCCATTGTGGAGAGGGAGAGAGAGATTGATGCAGTGATGGGTATATCCCACTGTGGAGAAAAAGGGGAGAAAGAGAGAGAGACTGATTCAATGACGGATATACCCCACTGTGGAGAGGGACAGAGAGAGATTGATGCAGTGATGGGTATATCTCACTGTGGGGGGGCGGGGAGACTGATGCAGTGACGGGTATGTCTCACTGTGGAGAGAAAGCACCACCTATTTAAGTAGTAGTCACACACACACACACACACACACACACACACACACACACACACACCCCGAGTCTTTGTTCTGGCAGGTCCAGGCACAGTAAGGAGCACTTCAAAGCACCATGAGAAAATTAAATGAGATTATATAAAGTGCCGAGCATAGTATCTGGCATATAGGGAGTACCTAGTAATTCTGTCGCTGTAAGATGTCTGGATGGAGAATGAGGCCTAGTGTGTTAGTTCTCGTAACTGAGACAAACACACAGGGGGGTGCACAGCCTGGCACTGTTACTGTCAGTGTTGGTTGTAGCAGACACCTATCAGGTCACCAGGAGCATTCATTGAACTTTACTGAGCGCTTTGTGGGGTGTAAGGCTCTTCCCCCCAAGGAGCATAGGCAATGCCAGAGACTTCTCGCGAGAGCCTTTCACCCAGGACTCCCAGGAACCAGGGGGATTCTGGACAAGATGTTGAGGTGCGGGGCCGGAGAAATAGTACAATGGGTAGGGCATTTGCCTTTACACGTGACCGACCTGGGTTCAATCACCAGCATCCCATATGGTCCCCCAAGCACCGCTAGGAGTAATTCCTGAGTGCAGGGCCAGGAGGAACCCCTGAGCATCACCAGGTGTGATCCAAAGAGCAAAATAATAAATAAATAAAAGCTTTAAGAAATATGTTGAGGTGCATAGTCTTAAAAGAGTGGGTCCTCCATTCTGGAATCACCCACGCATCCTAGCATTGAGGGGAATGCTACTTTACTTTCGGGCTTCTCTATTCACCCCTCTCCTCTCCGACATTTTGACTTCTGACACCCGCTGAGAGTGTGTGAATCCCCTCGATGTGCTGTGTCCCCTGCCTGTCAGCTGGCAGCCCTGCCATCCTCCCATGCAGCTGAAACACTTGGTGCCAAGACCGATGCTGTGTGAGGCAGGCAGGATGACCAGCGGCATGCCACAGAGTTAGAAGGAGAGGCCGCTCATGGACCAGCCGTCTCCGGGTTGAGGTGGCTAGGGTATGTTTGGAGAAGGGAACCGAAGGTGCCTTGACTTCTCACCAGCCTTTTAGACTTGGTCCAAGGCCCTCGGAAACTAAAAATGAAGAGCCATGTTGTTTGCGTCCAGGAAAGGAACAGGGATACGACAGACATCAGAACGTGGCCCACAGCGAGCCCTCCAGCTTTGCATCACTGATCGTGGCCATTTGCAAGAATGTCCCCTATGCACTACCCAGGGACTGTGCAGTGGAACCCCAAGTCTGGAACCCTTTGTAAAACTGTAACACTATCTTTTTGCATTTTCATTGACCTTGTCTTGTCACCCATTGCTCTGTCATGTTTAGCCAAGTTTTCTGTGTTTGTTGTCGGGTCTGGAACCCAAGCACTTAACAGCAGGTGTGCAGTGGTGTGCATCCTAGTGGCCCAGGTGAATATCGAGGGACAATAAAAGTATAGAGGGAAACTCAGAAAAACCAGGGGCTCTTAACTGTGACCTTATAATCACTTATGCTCCTAAAAAGTATTGACTACTCCACAGAACTTTTGTTTACTGGATTATAAATAATAGGTGAGGAATAAAAATTGAGCAACTTTTAATGTTTCTGAATTCATTTTTAAAAACTAATAAATTCATTACATGTTAATCATAACTAATAAATAATAACTAATAAATAATAGTTAATAATAACTAATAAATAATTAATAATAACTAATAAATTCATTACATTTTATTAAAACATTACCTTATAGGGGCTGGAGAGATAGCACAGCAGGTAGGGCGTTTGCCTTGCACGCGGCCGACCCGGGTTCGATTCCCAGCATCCCATATGGTCCCCTGTGCAGCGCCAGGAGTAACTCCTGAGTGCAGAGCCAGAAGTAACCCCTGTGCATCGCCAGGTGTGACCCAAAAAGCAAAATAAATAAATAAATACCCCAAAAAATTACATTATAATTTTAATGAGAAGAGTTACTGTGTTTCACTTTGTTAGTGGTAGTTTATTTGAAGAGTGCTTTTTGTTCTGTCAGGAAGAGTCACAAAACCAGTGGCTATTGTTTTATCTCTTTGCACATTTCTCTGGTGTCGGACTTTATAGAGGACACCTGGGCTTTCATAGTTAATTCTGCCTTTACTCTCTGGCAGCACATGATTTTTATTGATTATTTGAAGGAAAATTGCCCTAAAATTTGTTGGGTTTTTTTTTTAAAGGAATCCCATACTGGCCTTTCCAGATAATATTGGAGATATTAATTTTCATATACCCAAACTCAAGTGATAGTTTCTTAAAGGTTAGTTGCAGTGTGGAATCAGAACCTTATCAGTGAACTTTTCTTTTACTTTGTGCCGTTTGTAAGATAATTAGCATGAAAAGGGCAAATACTATCTTGCTATTATTCTAATAATGGTGTTATGGGCCCCCTCCGAGGGTCCGTGTGTGGCCCTAGAGTGTGCTTTGTAAGAACCACGGATTTCGAGTTTATAGTTGCCCACAAAGTATCCCTTGCCACTGCTGCTCTTCAAAGCGGGGGACACAGGGGGGTGACAGAAGGGTAGCAGAGGCACCTGCCACCCAGCTCGCTCTTCCTCATCCCTACAGTGGACGTGCAGGAAGGTCAGTTGGGGCAAGAATGCAGCTCTCTGAACTCTGCGCTGGCTTCTGTCCTGTGGGATTAAACCCTGAGGCCACTTCTTAGCCCCAAACTCACCTGCCTCCTCTTCACCTTTATTTCTCCTTCCCCCTCCTCTTCTCCCCATCTCACAGGCAGTGAGGCCAGTGCTGTTGGGACCCTGCGTTTGTAAGATACGCAGGGTGAACGTTAAGGTGCGTGCCTTGCACATTGTCCATTCGTTTTGATCCCCAACACCACACATACAGGGGTCGCTCCTGAGCACAGAGCCAGGAATAAACCCTCCGCAGTACTGGGTGTGCCCAACACACACCCCCTCCCCAGATTAACAAGGATTAGTTGGATCAGGGGGCAGGCTCAAAGGTCTGGGGTGAATGCCTCCTGGGCAGAAAACCCGAGTTCAGTCCCCAGCCCCGCATGGGGCTACTAGCCCTGGTGGCTCTGGGCACCGCCCGTCTGGCCACTGATCTTCAGGCCCCAAGAGCAGCCAGGTATTTCTGGTGTGGACCCAGGAGCCTGTCTAGATAGGCCCCTCCCCATCCCAAGAAAGGTACTGTCGCTTACTTCCTCCTTCCTCATCTGGCCCCTCTGACCCTGCCACACCATGGCCAGCCTCCCAGAACCTGTTGACAGTCCATTTGAGTCCTGTGCACCCGTCACTTTTAGGCCCCGCCCTGGAATTTGATCTATCACAATACATCTTTGAGTTATTGCAGCTCTAGCGTTTTGACACAATACATTATGGTAATCCCTGGCACATAGAGACATTAACACTCCCGACTTTGACAAAATACATGTGAAGTCTTTGAAGGCACCATTACAATTTATCTTGTCACTCACGAGGAGGCCCACTTCAGCTTTAATGTAGATGAACACAGTGTGGCTTTTGTTTCATTTAATTGCTTGTGACCTTTTTAATTGCTAATTTAACACAATGGCAAAGGGTTATATTTCAATTAAATTAGCAGTTTGGGGAGTATTTTTTTTTCCTAATAATGTTTATTTTTAAGACATTCTGGCTCTGCTTTTCACCTTGAGTAGATAAAAATGTCTTCTCTTAACAGAAGTGGGAAATGAGTGTGACACTGATCGTAGGGGAAATCACTTGAGTATGCTGGTAATGCGGTACTAAGCATCATCCGTGTGAGGTTGGGTTTGACCCTTCCGGAAGGATGAAAGCACGAAAGCACTGAGTTGAGCCTGCACAGCCCCAGAACTTTGCACATCTGAAGAATCCCATCCGGTCAAATACTCTGGTTTGCCGTTAGAGAAAGAACTTGTTGCGGGCATCATTTGCAGGCCATGTCTGTGCTGTCTGTCTGTCTGTCTCTCTCTCTCTCTCTCTCTCCCTCTCCCTCTCCCTCCTCTCTCTCCTCCCTCACCCCTCTCTTCTCTCCCTTGCTCACTTGCTCCCCCCCTCCCTCCCTCCCCACTTTGTGTTCTGTAGCAAGTTTGTCAGGAGCTCTGCTGCATTCTCACTGCTGAGTGTCCCCTCCCTGTTGGGCTGGTGGGGACAGTAGTCACAGGGTGCAGTGCACACTTGAGTGCTCTGTGGACCCAACCGGCAGCATCATTCCTCATCCCACTCTGAGAAATGGCTCTCCGGCTCCAGAAGCTGTTCCCGCCCCGCACACACCCTCCTGGGGCCAGCCCAGGAATGTTCCTTCCGCCTCCGCCCCTAAGGTGCTCTTGCCTCACACTCATCCAAGCCAGCACACACCAGGTCAGCTGGGGCCAGAATGCACCCGAGTATCAGGCTGACTCAAATCCTCCAAGGGGATATGAATTTACACCGTCAGAGAGTAGAAGGTCAATGCAAGACGCATTAGTGTGGGGAGCCAGCTCCAGCTATATAAGTCTCCAGCAAAATTAATATAAGGAAATTGACAAGCCTTGCTGGTTATTCCATAGCTTTAAGACCTCGACTAAAATCCTATCATCTCATCTGCCCATTATTAACATTTCAGCAAAATATAAAGTTTTCATTAATCTCCCACAGCAAATTTAGGAGTGAAAACTGGCACTTGTTTGAGCTTTTAGGACTACATTAGCTGGTGTATTAAACAAAATATGTCATTCTTCAGTAGCTTCTGGAAGAAGCTAAATCAATTTCCAGCCATATTTATGTACCACTTTATCTAAAAGCATCTGAATTATCATTTACAGCTGAGATGCTTTATTAGCAGCTGGCATTGAAATTGCTCAGTAAAAAAAATTATATGTCACGTTATAGTAATTTTTAAATTGGTTTTAATCCAACATCATAAAATGTAAAAGTCTTAAGTGTGGATTTTTTTTCTTTCAGTAATTGGCATTTTAGCATAATGAGCTGTTACCTCTTTATGAGATCAAATACCTGCAATATTTGGAAAATAGTCATTAGTAAAGAAAACAGAAGTGGATAGCTATTGTACTGAATGGCCTTTTCTCAGCAAAGATAGCTTTCAAAAATTTTTAAAACTTGAAAGGACTTTAGTATTTTGCCAAAGTTCCCCACAATTCTCATGTGTGGGAGAGTTTCTGAAATGAGATCAACAGCCTAGCAGCTCTATTTTGGTAGAAAGTGTATCGGGAAAAGGAAAGGATAATTAGAACTCTGTATTCTCGGTCGTTACCCAGGAGACAGGGGGGTCCGGATGGTGGCCTTTCTGCCCATAGTCAGACTTTGCTGAGCAAGGGATGAGTGTTCCCGGGGGCCCTTCCAGACAGTGTGGGCCGCTCTACAGCTTCCCGGCATTATGCTGCTGAGTACATCTCTCGGCCTCTCTGATCCCCACCTTCCTGCATGTGGCATCTGGTTTCTGCCCAGGTCCTGATTGGCGCCTGCTGTGTCCTGAGTGTGTTATGGGGGTGGGGGGCAGCTCCTGAGAGGAGGAAACCCGTCTCGCCATCACGATGATCAGATTCCCATGGGGCCTGAACCAGCTCTACTAGACTAGGGCGTCTTAGCATCAGGGAGGGATTCCCTGGGATGTCCCTTGAGCTCCTGACACTCCAGGGAATGGCAGGGAGGGGCTGAAGGGGGAGAAGGCTGACCCGGTAGAGAGATCAGAAGTTGCAGACCCTCAGGTAACCCAGGGATGGGACTTGAGGTCCCAAAGCCACAGATTTTTCATCCATATGATATAGAAGATCGTATCCATATTCACTGGAGGGCCCTTTGGAGTATGGGGAAGCATTGCTGTAGGTGAACACACACACACACACACACTCACACACACACACACACGTTGAATAGGAGGATTTGGAAATTAAATAAAATAAGGCATTCTTAATGGTAACTTAAACGTGAAATGACCAGAAACCAACTTGGACTTCAGCGCTTACCCTGCATGGGAGATGGAGGCTGAGCGGGTGCTCGGCTGTCACAAAGTGGAATTCTCATGCTCCTTGATGTGGTTGGGAGTCACAGTCACGTGCAAAGCAAGTTCCCTACCCACTGTACTATTTCTCCAGCCCCAGGAATTTTTATGTTTTTTTCTTCTCTTGAGTTTTCAGCTCCAGCTCTACCCCCAGATATTCTCTCTGGGTTTCCCTGGGTTCATCTGAGGCCCAGAGTACCTTACTGTGACTGGCCTCTTCTGGACAAGGGCGCCCCTTTCCTGGTGGTGGCCACCAGCAGCCACACCTCCTCTTGACAGTGTAGCGCTGTGCAGTGTGACCCAAAGCCACAGGTTTTTCATCCATACAATGCAGATCATACGTTCTTCTGAGTCAGCGTGAGACTTAAATGCCTTTTAAAGTGCTTAGCATCGTGTCTGATGTGTAGTGATCCCTCACATATGCTCGCATTTACAATATACTTATTTAGCAGAATTTAGCCGGCCAGTTGCCTGTTACTGCTGGCCGGAGAAGCTAGAGAGATATATTTATCAAATTTATTTATCAATTACATATTTATAATTTATCAAGTTTCCCGACAATCACAAAAGTTCCAGATGAGGATAGAGCAACCCCTTAGCAATTTCAGAGCAGGGCTGAATGGGCTCCACTAAGACTTTTTGGGTTTTTGTTTTGTTTGGGGAGTAGGGGGGTGCATATCTGGTGGTACTGTGGACCACTCCCAGCTCGGGGGTCACTCCTGAGTGCTCAGGAGACCCAGATTACCAGAGATTGAACTTGAGCCTCCTACATGCAAAGAATGTACTTGGGCCCTTTGCACTCTTTCTCAACCACCCCCCAAAAAGGGTGGGGGCACTAGGAGAGCAAGTCATTTGCTCAGGGACACAGTTCGCGTTAGGGGTGGAGCAGGGCTTTGAGCCCGGGACTGCCTACTCCGATACTGCCTGTAAACCGACCGCCATGGCCTTCGGAGCGAGAAGCTAGCCTGGGTGTGCTGGGACAGTCCAGGCCAGGGAGGAAGGCGTGGTCGAGGCCCAGCCGAGGGGCTCCTGGACCTGTGTGTAGCCAGAGACATAGGGAAAAGTGGAGTGAAGGTTTGAGAGAGAAGCACCAAGTAGCACTGAACACGCTGCTTCTCCGACTGGCATGCTCCTGGCTTAGCCGACCAGGGAGCCTCCTGGGCGAGGCCGCGGAGCTGGGGAAGCCCTTGTGGGCTCCAGTCTTGCTACTTGCTCCTCAAATCACGTCTCAGAGGACTCCACAGAGCTCTCGGCAGACATTTGCGAGTGAACGGATGATCAAAGTTTGAGAAAGAGGATCCCCAAAGCCCGTTGGTCTGCCTGCAGGACATGGCCACCAAGCCCAGCACAGCGCCTGGCAGGGAACTTCCATGCTTGCAGCGTGAGAGTTGTGGCTGAGGACGGTGGTTCTTTAAAGCGCTCAAACGACTTTGCTGATTGGGAAAATCATCCAAAAATGAAACTAGAAGTGTGACCACCTGTGATTTTTTGTGCTTTTTGATTCACTCCTGTAAAGCCCAAGAGCTTTTGGCATGCACGAGTTTTTCCCTTTTCCTCTCCCGACTGCCCAGCCAAGGGCCTGCCATAGGAAGGGCAGTGTTTGTGGAATTAATTGTGGAATGATGAATATGTTACCATTCTCTGTTTACTGGAATGGCATTATTAAGTCATCGCTCAGCCTTTTCTTCTCCAAATTAAATAGCCCATATTATTTTAATTTATCCCAAAGCATTTTAAGCAGACACCATTTGCCAAGCCTCATGTATCTTTATGTGTTAAACTGCTTCTTCCTCCCCAGGTTCAAGGGCAGACGGGGTTTTCGAGGAGGATTCGCAGATTGACATCGCCACCGTGCAGGATATGCTCAGCAGCCACCACTACAAGTCCTTCAAAGTCAGCATGATTCACAGACTCCGCTTCACCACCGACGTCCAGTTAGGTGAGTGCCGGGGCGGAGGGCAGACCGGGCAGGAACGGGGGAAGGAGCAACGAACAACTTCCGTGAGGTCCAAGTCAACCAGCGCCAGTTCCTTCCCTGCGAACATGCTGAACCGTGAAGGCTGAAGCACTCCCTTCCCCCCATACCCAGCGCTCTCCCCTGCCCCCTGCCATCTTCTTTTGAAGCAGAAGATTAGAAATAGAAGTGACTTGAGACTCCCTTCAAACTGATTGACTTCTGTAAAGTCCCTCAGTTGTTCCGCTGCTTGCTATCCCTAGGATTGCCTTACGACACTGCCACTTGCCTTTTCCTGCCTGCTCAGTGCCTTCGCTGCTGACTCATTCCTGCTTGTATCCAGGAAGGTGTAAAACCCTTAAGCAGACGTTGGCCCAGGGACTGTCCGGGTGACAGGCTCTGCTGCTTCTAGTGGGTCCACTTTGAAGAAGGCCCATAAAGAGCCTGTCTTAGCTCAGAACGTCTCCACCATCCCAGGAGGGGAGTCTCCGGATAAGCAGTCAGACATGCCTTGTCTCCGTCTTCCCCTAGGGGACAGGCAGCGTCTGGGGACAGTCACCAACTTACCCCTCTCTTTTTGCAAAAACCAAAACAATAAACTTAGATGGTCAGGGCGTCCCCTGGGTAATCTCCCAGAGGCTCTGGGACGACCTGCAAGCAGCCGTCAGGGCAGGCTCGCATCCGAGCAGGTGCCTGCCAGAGGCCTCTGTCGCGGCCCTTTCTGCTTAGTTCTGGTCGTGTGTGAAATGAATGTCAGCTTTGCCGATCAGCGGTGTGTGAGAGGCCCTGACTATAGGAGCCGCGTTCTGAATGGAGCCCTCCTGCTGCTCTCACCATTGGCATTATCACGTCCCTGGCCTTTGTGTACACTCTGGCCCACCATCTTGAAAATAGCTAACCAGCCCCTTCCGATGAGACAATGGCCCTGGTGGCCAGTCTTACTTGGAGCCACAGTGGAGTCTGGAAGGGGCAGTTGGTGTGTCTCTCCCGAGAGCACTTGTCCTCAGAGGTGCCTCCCAGTCAGCTCAGGCCACTGCAGGGGGACACTCATGGCGCCCTCTGGTGGAGAGTCAGAGTTCCGAGGCGCTTCACTGGTGGGTCAGAATATGGGTTACCACTATGGGTCTAGCAGTGTCTGTACGGAGAGGCAGGAGTTATTTGTCCTGAGGAGTCTTTGTGACAACCAGAGAAACTGTGCCCTTAAATACCACATCAGATGAGCCCCTTCCAGCCACTGAGTTCAGGGGCATTAACTCAAGGCCCTCTCTCCTTCCTGGATTCTTCCAGAACCCTTTGATTCTAGCAACAACAGAAAACTGAACCTGCAGGGTGGAGAAAGCACTCCCGAATCAGAATCTGCCGCTGAGGGCAAGGCAGCCCAACAGCATGCCTGTCCTGAGCGTTCAAGTGAGCAGCTGGGTTCTGAGATCAGTAAATAATTTATTTTATTTCAACTGACTAGCCAGGTGCTTCAGATCTTTCCTGACACTGATGGATGGGCTCCTCCGCTCCTCCATCCTGTGTCGGTCAGAGCAGAGATTTCACTTGCCCCCCTGTGGCAGGTCCTTCCAAGTGGTGAGTGTCCGTGTGTGGCATTTACCCAGCAGCCTGGCTGATTCCACACAAGCCTCAAGGCCGCTCGGAGGCTGTGGTGCGTGAGAGCACGCCGCCAAGGTGGGACAGCCATCGCTGCTGCGTGGCTCTGCAGAACAGTGGCCCCTGCTCCCCTGTCTCCATCTGCCACTATGTCTGAGAGAGCCAGGACAAGACGCTACACTCAGGCTGTAAGACCCCGTTGTAAAGCGCTTCCCCACCGGACTTCTCCATCATTGGAACACTTCCTTGGAGTCTATTAATGAAACCTGTGGCGAAGATCCAATCTTTATAAGTGATAGTCATGAAAATTAGAATTTTTAAAAGCAGTTAGCATTTATCGAGTGCTTTCCGGGTTCCAGTACTTGGCCAATCGCTCTTCTGCTCCACAGTCCCCTATGGTCCCGACCCTGTCATCAACGTGCTGGGAGCTTATCTCCGGTTCCCTGTGATGGATGGGGTTGAGGGAGGGGCATCTAGTATGTGAGGAAGCCGGGATGGGAACCTCAGGCTGAGAGCAAGTCTCCTGGCTGAGCGCTATATTATGCTTTGAATGCAAATGATCACTCTTTCGCTAATGATTCCTAGTAGACCATGAACTTTGACCCCTTCCCATCACCTTGCTCCATCCACATAGTGTCTTGATGTTGCTGCCCTCATTTTGTGACTGAGAAGGTATACTTGGAGGGGTTAATGAAATAACGATGTGTCTATAATCCAAAGCAAGAACTCTCTTTCCCTGCCCCTTCAACCATCAGAATATATCCTGGGCTGCCCAATCACATGGCAGAACAAAACTCAAAGCCCATCCACGGCCACACTTGCCTCAGTCTTTAGTAATTTGCCTTTACAAAGGAAATTATTCTGTCTCATTGGCCAGATTTAAGAATTCTGCAGATCCCTCATACTTCTCCCTAATCCAGTATGACTCTTATCCCATCAGGACGCTTACCAAAGCAGGTCCTCTGCTTACCATCCTGTATTTCTCACGGACCCTCCTGAAAACATCCAGCTTGTCTGCTTTTCTTCTGTTGACCTAAAGTATAGACGTTTCCTGATGCCCCATAAGCAGACCTTACTTGGCTGCACCCCACGCTGAGGTTTATCCCCACTAACCTGATCTCTGTGTTCCTGACCACAGAGCATGCATCAGATGGGGGTACTACTTGTACGTGCCAGGGCTGACAGTGGAAAAGGTTTGGATGAGACCAAAACCAAAGGGGGCAGGCGCTGAATGCCAGCAGCGATTCAGGAATCCCGTAGTTCACTCTCCATCAGTTTCTGTGATTTTGCAGAAGCTAAATTACCTTGTGCCAGTCTGGGAGCTGCCACAAGTCAGGAAGGAAGCAACATTCCCACGGTGTGTGTGTGTGTGTGTGTGTGTGTGTGTGTGTGTGTGTGTATGTCACCTTCCCACAGTGGCTCTGACACTCTCAGTCACCACGACCCTCAACTCATCCCAGACTCGCTAGCTCCAGTTCTGTTCTTGATTGCACATTTGGAAAGTACAACCTCACCATAGGCAAAGGACTGACTATCTTAGTGCCCTTGATCTCTTTGTCCCACATTGTTTTCCTAAATTAGGTGGGTCAGCCTCCTCTTCCCACCGGTGTCAGGCAGAGAAGTGTTGTGGTAATTGTGCCACTGGTGCTACCTTGATGCCTTCACCTTATTATTTGCCAACATCAACTGTCCCATGTCACTGAAGGGACGTACTGAATCCATAACAGGCCAGGAACCTCATCTGTGTGAAAATTGCAGATGTAACCTAATTCTGTATAAGACAGATGCCGTGCCAGATTTACAGGTAAAGACTGGATTATATAATAACCTCTACCAAAAGGATTCATGGTTCCCCCCTCCATTATTTCTTTATAAAATGATCCGGATGTATAACCATAACATTTCTGACTATAATCGGTACTTACCAAAAGTATCAAGTACAGTAGGACATATTACAAGGTAAAAAGGCTTCATCTCATAGAACGCCTCCAATCAGCTTGGTAATGTCTGCACAGAGAGTTATGCTGAGGCAGCATCTTGAACCGCGTCTCCAGGCAGCGTAAGGAAACTCTGTGATTGATTAAAAATGCCTGCCCTGGGCCTGAGCATGATGAGAGGCAGGGTAATTGCCATCTATTGTCTTTCCTGGTTTATCTGTCCTGTTGCGGCTATTATTCAACCCCCTCATCAATACCTACAAGCCAACACTCAAGGAAGACTTTATTCCAATGTGATTTCTTAATATGCAATATGCAAACTTAAGAAACACATCAACAACACAAGACGAAGTGAGTGAAAGCCAGCAGCTGCAGCCCGGGCTATTCCTCCTTGGCCCGTTCCGAGACTCAGAGTAGTTCTGTGTGACTGTAAGCATCAAATATTTGCTCCTGTTCTTTCCTGGGGGGTGACCTATGGAGCAAAGGCTGTGTGGTTCTATAACCTGGAAACACATGTTTTTCAGAAATAGATGTCTTTTTCTTTTGCTTTTCCATTTCACTTCCTTACTGTATTTTCTTTATGTTAATGATCACAAGGAGATATGTATCACACTTCCCTCCTAAATCCCTAGGTCCATTGAGTGATTTCAGAATGCAATTCTCACATTAAATAATTGTTCTGATTGTGATTACATTTTCTGAACCAAAATTTGGAAGAGAATTTAGTGATGGTTAATGAGCTCATGACATATCAGGACAAATATTATCATGACAGACTCCAAAAATTCCTTTATTAAAATAGGGTTTAATGCAGTGATTACGTGGGGAAATCCCCTGACGACAAGGATTGCACACAAAAAAAAACCCAGGGGCTTTTTTTGAGCTATACTCTCCTTAATTCCCTTCTCCTAGATCACTCCTTTGAGAATTTTTGTGGAATAATCCAAGATTTCTAGTGACAATTTTTCAGGCTCTTTAAATGTCCAACAAAGAATTGAGACGTGAAAAGCATTGAGAGAGGGCTGAAGTGACAATACAGCAGATGGAACACTTGCCGTTTGCACGGCCAACCCAGGTTTGTCCAGTCCCCCCACGCTCAGCCAGGAGTGATCCCTGAGCACAGAGCCAGGAGTAAGTACCGCCCAGAAACCAAGAGACAAACATTGAGAGGCTCCATCATAGTGGAATTCATGGAACAGGCTTTGTGGAGGAGCCTGGCACGATTCCGTCTTCCTTGCGTCACTTCCTCCTCCGTGGCGCTGGAGCTCTGCAACAGTCTGTCTGGGTCTGAACACAGGGGCAGTCTGCTTCGGCAAGTGACGTCATCGGCCGTCTTAGAAACTGATGTTCCTTGGTTAGACCTGCGCCTTAGTGGCTGAGCACTTACCTTGCTTGTGCAAGGCTTGGGTTCGATCCCCAGTGCCTCCCAGAGAAAGTAAAGAAAGGAAGTGCTTGGCTATGACCCTGCCGGCTCCCCAGAAGGCCCGTCTACAAGCAGACGCTAGCTTAGAGGTCCCAGAGCCTCCATATATATCCGTGCAGGAGCTTCCTGGGCAGAGGGAGCCCGAGCACAGCGACCAGACCACCCTGTGTCTCCTGCAGTGTGAGCCATGTCGTGCCACACTGGCGCTGGGGTCCAGGCCCTCCCCCACCCCCGGGTCTGGATCCAAGGACAGTGGTCCGGTCACTGAGTCTGACTGACCATTCATTGGAAGTGGCAGCATTGGGCTGTTTTCTAAACAGTGCCGGGTGGTTAGAGCCAAGACCCCTGGGCCCCGGTAGCCCCCTTGGTCTCAAATAGCAGGGCTCCACAGGGTCAACTTCTGGTGGTGACTCAAAACTTGATTTCTGTCATCTGTTTGGGGTCCTGCATATATTACTGGTGGCAGTGATTTTTTTTTAATCTGCTTTGTAAACGGAGTAAGACCAGAGAGTTGATCTCCTCGGGCCTGAGAATACGAGCGGGTGAATTACAGCTGCAGCTTTGTCATTAATGGGTGACTTCAGACAAGTCACACCCCCACCCTGAGCCTCAGTTTTGTCATGTGGAGGATGAAAGCCCCGGCTGAGTCAATCTCAAAGGTCTCATTAAACCCGGGCTGCCTGCGTGTCTGATCCTGTGTGTAAATTCAGACAAGTTTCACAGGCCTCGCCGGCCGCTTCATGATACTATCGATTGGCTGTGTAGATTCAGCAAAATCCACTCCGGCAAGGAGTTGTTCAGGATCGCTCCCGGGGGGCCTCTCTAGACTCTCCTCGGCTCTGCGTAACCTAAAGACAAGAGGATTGTAGAATCATAGAAAAAGGCTGCTTGGGGCTTAACACGGGGCCTGGTGTCGTCTGAGATTCAGAGTTGCAGGAAATTGATGAGTGAAGCAACAGCTCACGCGCCCAGGCAGATAAGCGGTAACTCAGAAAATACACTCAGGCGTGGAATGGCAAATGCCCTCATTTAGACCAAAGTGGTATTTTTCCTTCTTGACGAGCATTTTAAGTGTGCCTTCGGGAAGTTGTGCCGCCGAACCAGTCTCCCCTGTGACAGGAGGACCCTGCCAGGGGTGGGCCGGTCCCAGTGCAGTTGGCTCCAAAGTGCCAGCCGGCTCACGGCTCATCCTTTACTCATAGCTTCATCTCCCTGGGCAAGAATGTTCTGTCGCTTTCTGGCCACCATCTTTAATAATAATGTTGGTGGTATTTGGGCCAGAGAGTTCAGAGGCCTGAGCACAAACAAGCCTTGCAGGCAGGAGACAGATGGTTCCCTGAGCACCGCCAGGAGTAGCCCCTAGACACCACGGGTGGGGCTCCCAAGCCCGCAATAATCATTTTAGTGATCATGATCGAGCCCTGTTGGAAGCCAGTCCCCGTGCTGAGGACATCCCCCACCGCCTGACACTCCGGGAACTGACGTCACATGTTTCAAAGGAGGAAGGTGGAGTTGAGGCTCGCTGAGGGGGTCTTCGCCCAGGCCGCAGCTGTGAACAGCCTGTGAAAGCAGGCTCTCTGACCTGGAGACTTTGGGGGCAGGACCCCCTCTCACTTGCTTTCCTGGTCTGGAGTCCAGCTCTGTCGGAGGTACGAACACTTGCAGGAAGCCACTGCAGGGATTTGCGAGCATGCACGCATTGGTCTGCCCAGTGAACAGTCCTTCCGGGCTGATGCATTTCCACGATGTGGCGCAGGGCTGCTCCCATGTTCTCATCCCACCCGGAGCTCCCAGAGTGCCCCAGCTCGACGCTCCCCTTGGCTCGAGCACCTTCATCCCCACAATAAATCTCTAGGGAAGCAGTCCAGGTCATAGGTTCGGGCCCAGGCACCGTGCTAGGCCCCTTCCGAGTCTCCTGTCACTCTGCCCAGTGTGGCCGCCTTGCAGACACTCTCCCACTTCAGTTAGGAGCTAGGAAGCGAATGTTGGCACTCGGGGCTCTGACTCGAGCATCCCTCACCCTCACTCTCGGTCCTGAGAGAGATGTGGTCAGCTCAGCCTGCGGTCACCGCGGTGGCTCTCCGCAGCCAATCTCCTTGCATGGAAATCTTGCGCGTAGTTCAGACGAGGCCTCCTCATGATGACTCGGAAGCCTCGGACAAATAGCTCCCCCGGAGAGTTGTACGTACATTAGAGTCGCATTTCGGTTTATTTTGAGCTGTCTTGTTAAGAAAGGATTTATATGCCGGTGCTGATGGGGGACAGCAATCAGGCGATGTTTTCTGCCTTTGACAGTTGGTGTGATAGTTTGCTTCCAGTGAAGTTTGACTCACTGTATCTGGAAGCTGTCAGGAGAGGGAGCATGAAAAGGTCATGACGGATGGCTCTGGATAAGTGGGTCGGGAGAGAGCTGGCAAGGGAGACAAATGGCCTCCCCGCTTCTCAGGAAGAGGCTGCCCATTGTAGCCAGCCCCGAGCTGCCCGAGCAGGCAGGGGCAAGCCTGCCTGGCATCACGGTGAGCATGGCACCGCGCTGGGTGTGATGCAGCTCCGGGCATTCCTTCCCGGTGGCCCCGCCCCATCCACACTGGAGACCTCCCAGGCAGATGGCACCTTTCGTCTGGCAAAGCTTCCTGATTGTCAGTTAAAAAACCCAACACAGGCCCCTCTCCTCGTTCTAAAAGTCAAGAAAGGTCCTAAAATCTGAAGTAGGAGCCCCCTACTCCCACCACAAAATGAAAAGAATAACATTTTAAATATTTATCTGGACACTTTGGATAAAAATGTTATTGTGCAAAAATACAGAAAAGGCAAGGATGAGTCGCACCGCCCAGAACTGGCCTCCGTTCCAGTTTGGAGCACATCCTTTTGTTCTCTTTTCTATAAATGCATTTCCTGTCCTTTTCACTTTGTGCCATAAGAATCTTTTCAAGTCACAGCTTTTCTTATACCTAAGATGAAAGACATGTGTGTGTGGGGGGGGGGGGCAGGGAGATGCTGGAGGCAGCGGGGTGCTTGCCTTGGTCCTGATTGGATTTCCCAGCACCACTTCAGTCCTCCAAGCACCACCAGGGCATGGAGTTAGAAATAACCCCTCAGGCCTGAGTGATAATACAATGGGTAGGGCATTTGCCTTGCAAGCCGCCAACCCGGGTTCGATCCCCAGCATCCCATATGATCCCCCAAGCACCGCCAGGAGTAATTGCTGAGTGCAGAGCCAGGAGTAACCCCTGAGCATCACCAGGTGTGACCCAAAAAAGCAAAAAAAAAAAGGAAAAGAAAAGAAATAACCCCTGAATATCATCAGGTGATACCCAAACCCCCCCAAATAAAGACTAGTGGCATACAGTCCTGTCACAATCCCGGACACAAGGGAATGAGACTGTGGGGCAGTAGAACGAGCTGGTAATGCAGAATCTGAGCACGTGAGGTTTCCCACTCCTGAGCACCACCGCCTGAAGCAGGCAATGGCCCGGCCCAGTCTGGTATGTGAACCACCGCACACCATTCTTGAAAATTGTTCGTGTGACTGAAAAGACACATTCTGGAGCCAGGTCTCCTGACTCTTCAAATTCCAGCTTTGCCACATGTGATACAGGGCAGGTCACTTTGCCTCCTGGATATCAGTTTCCTGTCTGTGAAGGAGAATAAACAGTCACCAACCTCACAGGGCAGTTAGTTGAGAGATCGGAATCGGTGCACACAAAGGATTTGTACTCCCGCGGGCACAGAGCGGGTGCCGGTTAGTATTTGTAGCTCCTGGTACCGTAAGTGCTCATTAAAGGGTGTTTCTAATGGGCACTGTACCTGCTAGGCCTATAGAGAAAGCTGCGCCGTGATTATTCGGGCCTGCTTAGAGCTTGCCAAAGCAAGACCAGCAAAACACCTGCAAGGGTTTTCCCTTTCCTCGTGTCCTGGGCCTTGGCTCTGAGGAAAATGATCCCAGAGAGATAATCCAGGGTGAAGACATGTCCCTTGCTTGCAGCCAACCCTGATTCAGTCCCCAGCACTACTTTGCCCCACAGGCAATAGAGCCAGAGTAGCCCTCAGCACAGCTGGGAGTGACCCCCAGAGGAATACGAGCAGATAAATGTTTCAGAGAAAAATGAGCACAGGAAATAGGCATCAGCCGCCTCCTCCCAGCCGCCACCTTCCCTGGCCAGCACAGCGCTCGCCACATCCTGCGCTGCCGGCCTGCCGCCCCTGCTCCCACCTCACCTACAGCCTCGTCCCCTCACTAAGCCTCCCCGGAGCCAGGCACTGCTTTTCCCTCACTGCCCAGGGCATCACCTCCTAACTGGTCTTTCCCACGGTGGGGACAGAAAAGGTCTCTGCTTGCTTCCAGGCGGGGTCCCGCATACTCGTCTTTAACTGTGGGCTCAGGAAATCGTCTCCTGCCATAGACATCCTTGGGCCCTCCTGAACAGGGTGCAGAGGGCACCCTCATGTCCAGCAGAGAGGATGGTGCCCCATGAGCCTTGTGTCCTGTCTGTTGTAAGGAGTTAAGACACATGTCTCCCATAGGATGAGATTGTTAATGTACAAAGGATTTTTCCCATTAGGAAAGAGTCCCCTGCAGATTTCTTTAAATAGGAACTCCTGGGGCCGCAGCAGTAATACAGTGTGTGGGGTGCTTGCCTCGCATGCGGCCCACCCAGGTTCCATCCGTGGCACCACTTTTAATCCCCCAGGTCCTGCCAGGAGTGATCCCTGAGTGCAGAGCCAGGAGTAAGCCCTGAGCATCGCTGGGTATGGTACCAAAAAAAATTTAATTAAAAAAATTAAATAGTGACTCCGTTAGGCAGGCAAGTGTTCTACAGATCATTAACTACTTGACGGAAAGCCTGCGGGGCCAAGAAATTTAAAACTAAAATGTTGGGAGCCCCTGCCAATTACTGATCAATTCCAAATGAAGATAAAGTATCTCTGAAACTACAAGTCACCGGGAAAATGTGATTTGATTCTGGGGGGGGGAAATAATTCGATTTGCCAACAGTTTGGGGGGAACTCACTGATTGTTTACATGGTTTTCCACCTGCCCATCCACCTTGACCCTAGCACACTCACTGCCCACCTCATCCCCAGACTCAAATTAGGGTTCCCCTCTAGGAAGTGACCCCAAGGAAGGCCGTCATTGGGAACATCTTCAGTGACCAGGCAGTGCATAGGCAATTGATGCCAAGATAGCACCCATAATGGATGAACCTTACAGTAACAATTTGCAGATAAAAATAATAGAAGTTAAAGTGTACTTTACATGATAAAAGAAAGATGAAGGCGGGTGCGAGTCTGTTACGTCTGAGACGGTTACAAAAGTCCTGCTTTGTGGAGTAGGCGCTGTTGAAAAGATTGATGCAATGGGGAGTGACCTTGGCTTGGAGCAGGAGCTGGTGATGTATGTATGAGCGTCCCTCTGCTAAATGGACCCAGATTTGTAGCGCTAATATACATGGGAGCCCAGAACCAAACTCAGGACGGCCATAAATCAACGGCCACTTTGGGTGTCATTTCTGGTTTATATTCCACTATTGTTCTATCACTTTAATTCATGTCACTATCATCTTTTCATCTGGAACAGTTTTATATAATTTTCCAGTGGAGTTACCTGACAAATCCTATCAAATTAACAAGGTACATTAACAATATTGACTGACTGACTGGCTTCAGGAACTGCAAGGCCGTACACCCGAATCTCACACCGTGTCTGTCTGGTGTCGGTTTCCCCTCTCTCTTTCCGAGGAGAGAATGTAGGGGCAGGGTTTATTCCACAGTAGGGATATGCACATTTATTTCACTCTGCTCATTTTGACTTTTATAAATGTCAGAATACGCAGCTGGGTGGGGGCAGGGGAGGAGGGCACGTGCTACCAACAGCTATGGCTTAAATACCTTTCTTCTTTCAGGGAACTATAGAAATGTCCAGATCTTTAACAATTAATGACCAAATTGGAGGGAAGAGGATAAAGGGGGCAGTTGTAATCTATTCTAAGTGAAATGCAGTAAGATTGGCTCCTGAGCCCTCTCACCCTCCTGCAATCATCTAGACCTGAATGCCCAGAGTCAGACATAGGACAGTATGCCTAACTGAAGCATGGGATTCCTGAACTGTGTCTCACAATAAATTCAGCGTTCAGTTAGGAGAACAAATACCAATTGTCTGTCATTCCATAGATGACACCACAGGAAAACGCCAGCACTGCGGACAGGCCCACCCATCACCCTCCAAAAGCCACTGCCTTTGTCTGATACCTTTGGGGATTTCCTTACCCATAGAATAAACTAGAACACAGGAAGGGTGACATCCCTAATCATTCAAATCATGTGTGGATTTGTTTTCTTTTAACTTTAAATTTGCTCTTAACCTGTATGCGTGTGTGTGTGTGTGTGTGTGTTTGGGGGGGTGCATGGGGTATGGGGTCAGATTTTAATTGAGTGATTCCTTTCATCTGCATTTCCTTTGGGCCTCCCAGGTTTTCTCACATGAAATTGCGGTTTTCTGAGTGTGACCCACGAGTGTGACATATGTTGAGTCTAATTGTCCTTTCTGTTGCAGGATATACCTCTGATTGTTTTTTACTTTTTCTGATATCTTTACTTCTTTTCACTTGCTTTTTCCCCACTTTGACCCTGACCTTTAAACTATGACCTACAATCTAATTACTTTTAAGACTCCATCTGGGGTCCACTCTGGAAGACAGGTTGGGCATGTGGGTCCCACCTCATGACCGATCCCTCAGTATTCAGCACAAAGAGAAGAGCCTCGCAGCCTCGCTGGCGTCAGGGCCGTGGGGTGCTCTGTAACCAAGACAGGGACTGCCTCGGTGGCGCACAGGACACTGTCCACCCTGGTGTCACCTCTGTTCCCCTCACAGTTCAGCTCCCAGGCACTCACCCTCTGTAATCCGCTGTCCCCTGGAGCAGAGAACCAGTGACCCCCAGGGCTGGGGTTCAGTGGGTTTTCCGTCAAGGACCCTTGTTGTGTGGCCTCCTTTCAACAGAGCTCCCATCAATTAATGTCAGAGAAATTTCTTTTGTTTTCAGTGTGTAAGGTATTTTTCAAATCAGAAACTCTTTGTGGTAGCTTAGCTATATAGGCATAGGAGGTTTTTTGTTTTGTTTTTGTTTGGGTATCTGGGCCAGACCTGGCTGCACTTAGGATGCCAGGAATCAAAGCCTGGTAGACAACTTGGTCACTTGATCACTTGATATCTCATCAATTCCGCTCAGGGGGGCGCCAGTAATGTCTCAATTCGTCTCTGTCGCGTGCTAGTATAGCCCAATGGCATCTGCTCATTCTAGGAACACGAACAGCTTCAAACAATCGTTCAGGGTCATGACAAAGTCTGACCATCTCATAGGTGGGCGGCCACGCGATCTTTTGACGTCCCGTGGAATCCAGTCGGTAATGGCTCTAGTCCAATGGTTGCCTCCAAATCTCATTACTTGTCCAGCCCAAATCTTATTACTTGTTTGACGCCTTGGCAAACAAGACAGCGTCCCTGATTCTTGACCGTCAACAGAGGTCGGAACTCCAGATTCTTTCTCTCATTTGAGTGAAGCGTGATACTCCAAGCATAGCTCTTTCGATTCGTCTTTGGGAGACCCAAATAGCATTCTCATCCTGTTTTCATAGGCCCCAGGTCTCTGAGGCATATGTTGATGCAGGAAGAACAGTGGAATCAAAGAGATGTGCCCGGAGCCAGAGGTTCTTCGTCCTCTTAGCTATTTCTTCAACGCTCTTGAAGGCGTTCCAAGCCATTCTCTTCCTCCTGCGCACCTCAGGTGCAGATCATTTGTCATGTTGACTTCTCGACCTAGGTACTCGTAACTGTTGCATTCGGACATGTTCATCCCATTGAGCCAATGGAGCATCAGGAACAAAACTGTTTCTCATAAACATTGTCATCATGAGATTCAGCTGTAGTCCTACCTTTCCAAACTCATGGTCAAAGTCGGCCAGCATTTGTGCTGCTTGGTTGATGTTTGGTGTTATTAGAACAATGTTATCAGCAAAGTGGAGGTGGTGTAGTTGCTGACTGTCTGTCTTCACTCCCATTCCTTCCAATTCCAGTGGTCGCATGACGTTCTCGAGGGAGGCACTGAAGTTTTTCGGTGAAATGGTATCACTCTGCCAAAACCCTCTCTTGACGTCAATGATCACCTCCCTGTAGAATGGTGAGATCCTGGTAGTGAATCCGCAATACAGCTCATGGAGGATCCTGATGTATTGAGTTTGAACACCCTGTTTGGCTAGGGCCTCGATGACCACTTCAGTCTCAACAACACGTGAGACAAAACGCCCTACCTGCTGTCTCTCCAGCACCCATTGGGCCAGGGATAGTAGAGATTTATCTGCCCAACTCGTACCTTCTTGAGGAAGGTGGGGAGAAATCATATGGGAAAGAGACCACCAAACAAAGACATTTAATCAATCTTACTGTGTCAGATAGGATAGAAGTAATACAGAGTTAAGAATATGTAGTCAGGGAGTGATAGTACAGCAGGTAGAGCACTTGCATTGCCCACAGCCGACCCAGATTCAATCCCGGGCACCATATATGGCCCCCCGAGCCTCCCCAGGAGTAATCCCTGAGCCCAGAGCTAGGAGTGAGCTCTGAGCACTACCGGGTGTGGCCCAGAAACAAAACAAGAATATGTAGGCAGGGCTGGAGAAGGAGCTGAGCACTTGCTTTGCATGCAACCAGGAAGGACCCCTGAGCACAGAGCCGGGAGTAGCCCCTAAGCATTGCCAGGTATGACCCCAAAACAAATTAAATTTTTTTAAAATAGTAGGATAAGCTATTGAACCCATGTTATATCTCGAAGGCATATTTCTTAATACCTTTTCATATAGTTTCAGTGGTCTCTACCCCCAGCCCCCACACACGCACACACCCAGGAAAACCAGCTGTATTACTTCTGGGTGCCGCTGGAGTCTCCGTACATCTGTCTGAAGGAGCCCTTTTCATTCCCCAGAGAACTGGGGAAGGATGTGCATCCTTCCCATTCCAAACCCATAAAACAGGCCAAGTGGCTACTGTGAAATCACTGACACCTTCTATTTCTTGTGGCTTCTTTTCCCCCACCCCCCTCGTCCTGCAGGTATCTCTGGAGACAAAGTAGAGATAGACCCGGTGACGAATCAGAAAGCCAGCACGAAGTTTTGGATTAAGCAGAAACCCATCTCAATCGATTCTGACCTGCTCTGTGCCTGTGACCTTGCCGAGGAGAAAAGCCCCAGTGAGTAGCGCCTTTTATTTATGTCGCCCTTCTCTCGGCCCCCCTTCGCCTCGGCGTGCTGGGTGCCAGGAGAATATATTGCCACCGTGTCCTTTTTTCCTTGGGTCTGTTTAATTCATTACCAGAAATTTCTTTTAATCAAACGGAATTGTAAGATGGTGCCCAGAAGCCCGACACGGGTCCCAGCTCCCCTGTCCCCGCAGCAGCACGGCGAGGCATGGGGGGCAGATCCCTGCTGGGAATGTGCCTGGTGGAGCCCCCGCACCCCCGTTTTACTGTGTGCTCCCTTTCTTCTCCCTTGGGGATTTGACCGGTCGCCCCAGGCCTGCCTGCTGCCCGCCTTGCCAGGTCGAGGGGAGATGGGGGATTTCCTGTGGCTCCTGAAGGCCAGATTTAGATATCCGTCACGCCAGACGTGTCGGCCCCCTGCAGGTTATTGGCAGCTGCGTGCGTGACCTACCCGCTTATAATTAAACTCCTACAGGCCCGACGTTCAGATCTCCGGCCGCTCCACACCCCTCTGCTTAAGTGGTCCAGCATGGAAATGGCTTCCTGGGAGAAGCAGTGGGAACTGGGGGTGGTCCTGGGTTCTCCTCTGCATCCCCTGTGAAGCCCGTTTCAAATGCAGAGCACCCGACCCACCCACCCCGGTTAGGTTCCTATTTGAGAACCAGGCTTGGTTCCTGTATGATCCAGGCTTCTCATTTTGTCAGTCCCTTTGTTCTGGCGTCAGTACATGTGAGAACAAGTCTGAGAAATGAGTTGCTCGGAACAGTGAGAACTGTGGGGGCCGGTGGGGGTGTCTGGTGTGGTGCAAGTCTTTGAGTTTGCACTGGTGTGGGGGACTGTGGGCAAGACACAAGTCTCCCTGCCCTGTGGGTGGTGGGTGATCACGGTCTGGTCAGCTCCACTGCTGGCTCACAGTGACCTCTCAGCTCGTAGCCCACAGCGTGACTCCTCAGGAGAGCATGGGGTGGGCAGCAGTCAGGCGTGCACACCCTGATCCCACCGTTCCTGCTACCCCACTAGAGGCCTCCACTCTATAGCTAGTCGCCACCGGGGCCAGTGAGCCAGAGGCCTGCTGCTCCCGAATCTGGGCCCCGGCACTGCCACATTCCCTCTGCTTCAGTGAACATCTCCCAGCTTGTCAGCTAGTGAAAACGTCATTCTTCTCGCATTGTTCCTCCCCAAGAACTCAGGATGATCTGAAAAGTAACATTTTATAGATGCTGCCTGTCTGAGATGTGAAAGCCGATTAAGCCGGGCTGGCAGATTTGGGAAAAGGACCAGACCCAGGACCCCATTTCCCTTACACCCATACCAGGAGTGGAGGCCATCCCGCCACGTGGCACGGCCAAGGGCACCAGCCAACCATGTCAGTGCTCAGGGGAAGCCAGTCAGCATGGAGGGAGATACGTCCCAACCTAGTGTGGGGCACACACAGGCGTATCTGGGGGTGGGTCCATCCTCTCGCTGGCTCCAGGAACCTAGAAATAGCGAAACATTCTGAAAAGTGATGTGTGGTAGCCCCAGTAGAAGACAGCAAAAGTCTCACCCCTACCTCAGTGCTTTTTGACTCGTGTTCCTCAGAGCTCTGTGTTCTCTGGAAGAACAGAGAAGGGCAGAGCTGGTAAGGTCTCCCCTTCAACCAGAAGAAAGCTTTTTCTGTTTGAAAAATGTTTGAATTCTGAATGTAAAAGGGCCAAAGACTAGGGACTCACTGAGGCATGGGAAGGAGAGAAAATGAGAGAGAGAGAGAGAGAGAGAGAGAGAGAGAGAGAGAGAGAGAGAGAGAGGAGAAGAGGAAGAAGAGAAGGGAGGAGTGGGAGAGAGAGAGAGAGAGAGGAGAAGAGGAAGAAGAGAAGGGAGGAGTGGGAGAGACAGGGGGAGAGGAGAAGAGGAAAAAAGAGGAGGAGAGAGGGAGGGGTGTCTGCGACCCGAGAGAGTACAGGAGTTAAGGTGCTTGCCTAGCACATGGCCAGCTCTGTCTTGGTTCCTGGCACCACGTGCCCCCCTTACCACCACAGGGAACAAACCCCAAGTGCTGGGGCTGGAGCGATAGCACAGCGGGTAGGGCGTTTGCCTTGCACGCAGCCAACATGGCCAACACAGATTCGATTCCCAGCACCCCATATGGTCCCCTGAGCACCGCCAGGAGCAATTCCTGAGTACATGAGCCAGGAGTAACCCCTGAGCATCGCCAGGTGTGACCCAAAAAGAAAAAAAAAAACCCAAGTGCTGCCTGGCACAGCACTGTCGCACCCCTGCATGCACCCCCTGAAAGGGAAGCGGTTTCAGAGTCCCCGCGCCATAATGAATTGAGACTCCTTTGCGGCCTTGGCCCCTTGCAGTTTCCCTTTCGAATGTGGGCCCTGGTCACTCACTGTGAAGTGCTCCTACACAATCAAGCCTGACTTTATGTCCCTCCCTCTGACTTACAGACCCCTTCGCTTCCCCATGCCCCCCACTCACTGTTCAGGGTCCAGCTGGTGTCCCACCCTCCCAGGGACTTGCGCCCCAAGTTTGCAGCCCTCACCCCACACACTGAGCTGTATTAGCTGTTGGTACCTGCCACCCCACCACCTGCATGGGCACGCACACCGTGTCCCAGGGACCATCATCCCTGTGTGCCAGCCCTGGCCAGTGTCTGCAGTCAGTCTTGGAATTGTACTCAGGCCAGATTGGGTCACTAAAAGTTAATCGACAGAATTAATGATACAAAGTGACCAAACAAAGACATATTGAATGAATAGCCTTGATGCTTTTATTATTTTTTTTTATGATTTCCAGTATCTTCATCAAATTAATTCAGTGACTTAATCTAAAAAGTTCATCTTTAAGCGCATCGACAGACTACAGAATTAATCTACAGGGTTGCTGCTGCTTTTTTTTTTCTTTTAAGGATTAATGGTAACTCTTTTTATCTTTTGTGTCTGTTGAACCTTAGAAAAAAGTTATTTTAACAGCACTAAAGAAATGAAAGTCACTATATTTCATAAGTTTCGCCTGTGATTTTTATCAGCAATGTGATGTATGTTTGTAGCTGAGTTTACATCAAAAATTATTCTTTAGGCCTTCTTGAATGAATTATGGCAAAGAGAGAGAGTCTAGAAGTAGATAAGGGTTTTGATTTCTGCAATATATTTCCTTTTTCATGTCTTTATCTCTTGTAACACAAGTGTCTTGCCAAAGACTGGAAACGTGTGACCAACTGGAATAATTTAGTTGTGAAAATTGAGGAGATGTGTTATTAAACAGCTTTCTATACAAAACGGCATTTAGTGGCGGGAGGATAATGAAGTTGTCCTCGGTCTTGCTTGAGACATGTTTGTCAGGATTTTGAACAGAAAAGAAATGGTTTTTAAAAACCTCTGAATGTGGCCAGTTTGCGGTGTTGGTGGAGAAAGCCGCTGTCAAGACATTAACTCAGTCGTCATAAGGAACACAACTCAAGCTTAATTGATGCCATATCCAAAAAGTACGTGAGTAGCTGACTTGGCAGAGGGGCGCGCGCGAGGATGCCTGCAGTGAAACACGTAATTACGGAGACTTGGACCCGGCAGCCTCCAGAAACAGCCCTTCCACGGCTCTTCTCTACCTCACTTCGCCCTCCTAGACTATGTTCTCAGGAGGAAGATTTATTGCTCTGTCCCTGTGAGTGTTTAAGGACCTGGAACTTAATGACTAAATAGATACGTGACTTTTTTTTTAAATGCACATATCAATATGGACTCTTCCGAGAGAGTTCGTTGGGAATCTCTGTGTATCAGTAGCCCTGAGAAATGAAGACTAGATTCTTGCCTTTCTGGAATTTTTTTTAAGCCTGCTGCCATTATTATTCAAATCAGCGATCTCTCAGTCTAGTTTTGCCACTCCTAGGATATCTTTTGCTATTTTGAAGGATGTCACAGACCTCTAAAAGATGAATTAATTTTAATTCATTTTAACTGAACAAAGATGTGTACAGCACAGAGGGGAGGAGAATGTTTCCGTATCAGAAATGGGAAATAATTTCCCATCCTCGGAGAGGTGTAGGGCGAGGCTGTGAGCACGGCAGACTTCCCTTTTAAGTGCTTGCCTCAAATTCCAACACTGAAACAAAAGCAGGAGAATTCTTCTCTGAAGCGGGCACCATCAGGAACTGTCGGGCTGTCTGGAACTGTGTCCCAGACTCAGCCAGTCCGGGTCTGGTTTTATTATAAGAAGGTTGTGCAGGTTTCGCGTCTTTAAAAGGAAGCAGCCTATCATTAAGAAATCAGATTTAAACCTTAATAAAGTAGCTGTCGTCTTTATAGCTGAAAAGCACTCTGTATCTCAATTAAGTACAGATAATATAAAATCTTAAGGAAGCAACATAATAGAGGTAACCTGATTACATTCTCTTGCAAGAGTATAATCTAAAGGAAATTGATTCTGTGGATGCTGGTTATGTTGGTGGGGGATTGTTTATTTGGGTTTTGGGATTTTTGTTTTCTGGATTTTTTTTTCTCCAGAACTGTTCGGATACAAGATAGGAGTTCTTCCAGATCATGAGTTAACCACAGTCATAGGGAAACTGTTAAGACAGTCGTGACTAGCTGCTGCTGCGTTTCTAAGGGTGAGATTCGGCTACAGCTCTGGCTTAAATTAGCTGGACTTATTGGGGACCTCCCGCTTAAATGAATCTTTCTTTTCATAAGTGCTTGACAAGATCTGTAAAGTAGTGTATTTAATCTACTAATTAAATTAAAGCTACTGAATAATGATTTGTCCACATTGATTTAACTTAACTAGAAAAGATCGGCATTGTTGCGATCTTCAGCAGCCTTAATGGCCAAGCCGGTTAGACACAAAGGCCTCTTGTGTTTTATAGGTCAGTGGTACATAGGTAAGGCCCGGCTGTAATTGAATCGCCTGCCCTGTACCCTGCAGTTGCAGATTTCCTGCGCCTTCCTGTTCCATTGTTGCACTGGGGCTTAAGAGAATGTTAACGCGGTAATAGGCACCGGGCCTTCCCCATTATACGTCTTGCTATCGAGCGGTTCTGCATGACTAGTTAAAGAAGATGGCAAGAAGATTAATGAAAGCAAGGCTAATACAGAAGGGGGTACTTTTGCAAGACTTCTACCAAGGAGATATTAGAGCTGAACCAGAGCTTGGCTTTTTTCTTTATCCTGTGACCTTTGAACCCGCCTCACTGTTGAGAGCTGCCAGGGAAGTCGACGTTTTGATTGATGTCGGTACACGAGTCCGTCTTTCCCATTGAATTCCACATCTGCACGAAAATAGCTTTTCCAGCAGAATTCATACTGGCTAGAAGTGATAGCCAAATTGATGGCTGAAATGCTTTTATGTAGTTTTCATTTAAACCTGAAGGTGTTTGATGGTCTAGCTCAGGGTCCAGTTCCCATAGATGATAAGCATTTGCTTATATGTCCTTACAGGAATTATCAACTCCTAGTGAGAGATGGGCGTTTAGAATGGTCCAAGGTTTGCCAACCTCTCCAAGTGGGCTCTGCGGGGATGTCACTCCTAGCACCCTTAAACAAGAAAAATCAGTGTGGGGGCGTAGTGAACTCACTTGGAGGGTTTTGTCCAGGGAACAAAGGGTCTGGCTGATTCTAAAAGGCTTTCCATGGGGAGCCCGAAGCCTCACCTCTGTCCACCTGAACTCCCAACCCCCGAGGTACCCCATCCCACATGGACACCTCTTCCCTATCCCTAACCTTGTCCTTCACACACACACATGGCTGTTTGGGCCACGTGCGTGACAGCCCTATACAGCTGCAGACCTCTCCACGTGTTCCCCGGCCCCGCGCATGTGCATATCTCCGAAGGAGGCTGTGTGTGCGTCTCCGTCCCTCTCTGAACAAAGGCAGACTGGGAACGGGCTCCAAGGGCCAGGGTAGCCACTCACCTGACTCGAGTCCTGCCCCCACCACCCAGCTCCCGGCTCCCTGTCCCACGGGGATCGCTCCAGCTGATGTGGTGTGCACATGAGCACACGTGCACACACTAAAGGAGGAAGCACCCAGGAGTTAGGTCAGATGTGTCCGATGCTTGTGATGGTGTGTCTGAGGGGAACGGGAGGGATGTTAGCTACACTGAGGCCCGTGGCCATGTCAGTCCCGGAAGCCACAGTAAGGCAGATGGCCTGAGAGAGCTGTACGCCATGCTTAGCATTGACTCCCCGGGGCGAGACACTCCAGACATGAGACAGGCGGGCTGTGGTGGGTCTGACCCTCTGACAAGGACTTATTTCCTACATTCCAGATCAAATACGGTAAGTACTGCTCGATTCCAGAACACAGCGGACTCTAACATATTAAATGCCCCAGTTATTGAATTGCCTTTTCATAAGGGTACTCTGGAGCGCAATCAGGAGCAGGCAGTGCCTCATCCTTTTAACAGATATGTTTCCGAGCCCTATTAAAAGGGGTCTTCATCTATCCTGTCAAAGGGAGTCTGCTGGGGTTTTTTAGTTTAATTACACTATCCAATTAAAACTCCTTGCTGCATTTGGATGCGCCTCTCCTTGGGCCTGAGTGGATATGACATTTACAAGGCTCGCCTTTCAAGCAGACAATAGTGTGATTGATGAGGTGCACGTTCATGAAGGAGGCGAGTGCCTGTGGAGGTGCTGCTTAGTGCATTTTGATTTATTTATCATCTCCTTCCAAAACAAGGGAGCTGTCGGGGAGATGGGTTCAGGCAACCAGGGAGACCACCTCAGTTCTTCCCGGTGTGTGGGCGGGAGAGACCCGCGAGGGCCACAGGGTACAGGTGGAGAAAAGCCACACGTCTGCGTCACCTACTGCCACGCCACCCCCTTAGGGCCTCTGACCCAGTTTGGGATCCGGGGCTGTAATCGGTTAAGTAGGCCATCACTGCCGTAGGGAGCCGTTCGCCGGGACGGGGTACCGTTGCCTGTGCCCCAGAGAACTCAGCCCATGGGAGCCGACCCAGCAGATGAGCCTGTTAACTGACCTTGGTCGTGAGCTGACACCTCCAGGGACCTGGCTGCAACTGGCCGGACACTCTTGTCGTGTGCGATGGTTCTCCAGCTCCTTTCGGGCATGCTGAGGGTTTAAAAATCTCTTCTGGAATTCGAAATTGTTGAAGAGCGAGCGTGGCTCCTCAGTAGAGAAATGGAGGCGCGGTGTAGGACTCCACGAGAGAGACCCAGTGCCTCATTCTGCAGGCCCTTGGTACACGCTCCACGGGTTCGTACAGCCCCTAGAAGTGGGGTGTTTGAGTAGGGCTCAGGAAGGGTCAGCACTGAACTGGGGCGGGGGGGGGGGGGCAGCAGGTAACAACTGCCCTCCCGGCCTCAGTATAAACTGCCTCAGTTGCTCCTGTGGGCTGGAGGGGACATACTTGGTAGCCACGTTACACGTATGAAAAATACGTGTTTGTGAGAAAAGTTGGCTGGCACCGAGAGAGAGCCTTGAGGACTTTCTTACATTCTCTGTAAACTCTTTTCCTTTCAGCTTGCTGATAGTTTATTTGCATTGATGGAAATAAGTTGTGTGTGAGCGCAGAACATATTTTGAGGCCATCAACTATCTTTTCTCCTGGGAGATGCTATCTTATGCTATTAAGTTTTCACTATTTATCTTGATCCTTATGGACCCATAATCACAAAAGAGTTAACTAAATGTAATGGGCATTTTGCATACACTTAAATCTTTCTAGATTTTTGACAACCACTTTTTCAAATTCTTTCCTTCTTGATTTAACACTAAGAGAGATCCTGATTGACAAAAGAGTAAGGGCAAGGTCTGTGCCCTATTAAAAAACTCCATGTGAAATATTTCTCAGCTGGATAAATGATAGAAAAAATCTGTTTTCCTTGCCTCCTGCCAAGCTTCAAATTGTTTTCATGATAAATAAATGGGGTACTAGATTTTAAGTTATTCTGATAGACATGGAAAAAAGTAAGGCCTTTCTTCCATTAAAATCCAAATATGTGTTGTTTCTAAGACTCCCATAGGCAAACTTCCACAATAGGGCAGCTGCCACCAGATTAGCCCTTCTATCGTAAATGACTGGGAAACTGCATACAATAGATGAAACTGTTTTTGGACACTGGAGATCAGGCACTGTAGGACTCTGAGCCCAGAGAGAAGGAAGACAAATGAGGTGAGCTCCACTGAGCGCTTTCCTTCCAAGACTTCCCAGGAAGAGTCCAGCAGTCTCACCGTGCGGGAGATGGGTAGCCGGACTGGGGGAGGCGAAAACTGCTGAAATTTGCAAAGTAAAGTGTGGAAAGGAGAAAGAGTTCTAGGCAGAGTCACCTAAATGGTTTGCTGAGTCCCAACCCATGCATGCATTGTGTGTGTGTGTGTGTGTGTGTGTGTGTGTGTGTGTGTGTGTGTGTGTTGGGGGAGGGGGCAGGAAACACCTCACAGCCACCAAAGCACTATAAACTACACACTCCTGGTCAGTCAGAGCAGTGTTGCAGTACATTGAGTGGTGACTTTGGAAACGTATCTTGGAAGGCAGAACTAACCCTAGGCAGAAGACTGATCTAATCCTTCATGGTAAAGGAGTGTGGGAAGGATCCACATGTAAATTAACCATCTACCAGAATAAACCCAGGGTTGTCTAAAGACTGATGACAAAATGCTGACGTCCTGTAATTTCATGTGTACCATATCCCACATTCAATCAAGAATTACCAGACAGCTAAGAAGCAAGGAAATGAGTACCGAAACTTGGAGAAAAGCCAATCAATAAAAACAGCCAGAAATGGTAGGAATGGTAAAATTAGCAAGATAACTCTTGCTATTTAGTATAACTGTAAAATGTTCAGAGATTTAAAGGGAAGCAAAAACACAAAAAAAAAAAAGAAACTATTAAAATAAGAACCAAGTGAAAGTTCTTGCCAGGCTGGAGTGATAGTGTGACGGGGAAGGCATTTGCCTTGCACATGGCCAACCCGGGTTCGATCCCCAGCATTCTATATGGTCCCCTGAGCACCTCCAGGAGTAATTCCAGAGTGCATGAGCCAGGAATAACCACCAAACATCGCGCCAGGTGTGACCCAAAAAGCAAAAAAAAAAAAAAAAATGTTCTTGCAACTAGGATACCTGAATCAGATACCTCACTGATGGGAGCAGATTAGGGGGAACTGTCCATGTGTCCATTATTCATCGCTGTGCAATAAGTTGCCTCGAAGCTTGGTGACTAAAACATTCTCACCCCTTTTGTGGGTCAGGAACCCGGTACAGCTTATCTCTGGTGTCCAGCCTGTGGCGAGCATGTCAGCCCAGGCCTCGGAAAAGGCAGGGTCGGCCTCACAGTGCACCCAGGGCGAGAGAGAGAGAGAGAGAGAGAGAGAGAGAGAGAGAGAGAGAGAGAGAGAGAGAGAGAATATTACACCCAAGTGTGAAAGGGGAAAAGGGGGTGAATCAGAAGATGAAGATTGGGGTCTAGCTCAGCAGTAGAACACTTGATTAGCATGTGTGAGATTCTATGTTTGATCCCTTGCCCCCCACACATACCAAAAAAAAAGCATGCGAAAAGCAAGAGACAAATTATTGGGAGTTTGTTTTAGAATCTGCTGTCATAATCAGTGAACTTTGAGACAGGACGGTATGAGTTATTCGCACAGAAGCACAGAACAAGAAAGCAGATGAAAGAAACTACATGTGGGATAATATCTGGTGTTCTGATTATGTCAATGGGGTCACAGGAGAGAGAATACTTTCAGATTGTTAAAAATATCAGCCCACAATCTTGTTAGAAACACAATAGGATAAATATACTGTTTTATCAGTAATTTTATATACTGATATTGAGAAAAACATATCAAGGCTCACCATAATCAAATTTTTGAGCACCAAAGGAGACAGAAAAACCAAAATGTAAGAATGATTGCTGGGGCTGGGGAGATAGTTTCAAGGACTGGGATTACATGCGTTGCATGCAGGAGCCCCCATGTTTGATCCCTAGAACCACTTAGACCCCAGAGAACTGCCAGGTATGGACCAAAAAGGAAAACCAGAATGATTTCTGACCTCCCTTCAGAAGTAATGCAATCCAAGAGCCATGGGGTGACCACTCTAAAGCGCTCCAGGACATCTGTCAGCCTGGAATTCTATACCCATTGGCGATTAGCCTTCAGAAAGAAAGGTAAAATCGACGTTTTTAGACATTTAAAGAATGAGTTTATTGCTACAAGAAACGTTAGTCTGGAAAGAAAAAAACAAAATCCAGCTCTACTGCAAAGAAATTAAGAGCACTTCACATTCCAGCATAAGCAACTGTATGGAAGGAATAAAGAGAAAAGAAATGAGAGAGACTGAGTGAAAAATAGAGACTCACTGGCATGGCGACACGTAGCCCAGGAGCTAAGGGTGGATTTTTCACAGGTGAGCATTTGCCTTTGGTGACAAGATCCACACTCGAGGTTCAGGCAGTGGCTCCGTGGCAGGAAACAGCTGAGCGAGCACGTGGCCGTGAGTGCATGAGTGCACACACCCAGCATGGCCTGGGGACTCTGCTCTCTGCAGCCCCTCACACCACACAGATGTGGCCACTGGCAAGCACCATGGCCAGGTGTGCGAGCGAGGACCACCCCAGGCTGTGTGCAACCCCCAGTCATCACAGCAAAAGGCAGCAGCAAAGGGAGGGGAAGAGCCACTGACAGTGACAGCCACGCACGGGTGCCATTATCCGGGACTCCGGCATCACTGTTAATTTTGAGTTCCATACAGGATCATCCTTCCTGCCCCAAGTTCTGTTCTTCTCATGGACTTTATTACTCCCCCCCTTCCAGAATACACTTACCATATTTTAATTTCACCTATAAAAACGGGTCCTTTTTCTCTTCTTTTATAAATGTGTACAAAATATACTCAGTCTTACTCCAGAGTGCAAAACCAAAATTATTTACCATGTGCCCCTATATAGGACAAGTTTGCTTGTCCTTGAGTGGAGGTAAACAGATAAAGGGAGTCGGCAGAAGTATGTGTGACAGAGCACATGCCCCATGTGAGCCCCCAGACTCCAGCAAGAGTGACCCCAAGCCTCCCAAAGCCACAGGGCCTAGGTGTGGCCCCTGCTTTTTTTAAAAATGTGAAAGGCCAAAGCACTGGCCACTTAGTTCTTGAAACAGCCCCGAAGCAAGCCGCCTCTTGGGATAGAGCCCTGGGCTTACAGAGCCCCGCCCAGAGCTATTTAACCTAGCAAAACTCGAGCCCAGTGGGTGGAGCTATAGTACTGAGGGTAAGGCGTTTGCCTTGCACAAGGCCGACCCAGGTTCGATCCCCAGCATCCCATATGGTCTCCCCAAGCACCATCAGGAGTAATTCCTGAGTACAGAGCCAGGAGTAACCCCTGAGTGCTGCCGGGTGTGACCCAAAAAGAAAAGAAAAAAAAACTCAAGCCCGATGTTTGTGTTTCAGAAATGAAGAAGCCAAGGGAGTAATGCAGCTAGTCCCAAATCCTGAGTGAAAGCTAACAGGTGGGGACTTCCTCTGCCCTGAAGCCATGGCGAGGCACTAAACTCCCTGCTATTATGGAGGTACAGGAAAGCATGGGCTCCACCAGTGGTGCTCTGGAGCTGCTCCACACTCAGGGCCACACCTGGAGGTGCGGAGGACCGTGCTGTGCTAAGGATGCCTCCCAGATCTCCTGCCTGTGATGCAGGTGCTCTGGCCCACTGAGCCAGCTCCCCACCCTTGCCTGTGCTTTTCTGATGAAATAGCATATCTGCCTCAGAGCAGTCTCCAAGTTTTTATTGACTTTGTTTGGACAGACCAGCAGAGCACCTGGCAGTGCTCAGGGACTACTCCCCCTTGGTGCTCAGTGAGTCGTTAAGGTTCTGGAAATCAAACCTGGGCCTCCAGCCTTTGAGTCATGGCCATGGCTCAGACAGTCTTTTTAAAAATAAATGCCACCCCTTTTTATTAAGGTGAGATTTTTCCCCCCTTAAGTACATTAAATATGAAAAAAAAGACGAGAAGAGAGGAGTAATAACATAACTTAATGCATTGGGAATTAAACACTGACAAGAGTTGAGCAAAAAATGAAACAAATAGAAAAGCCTATTAAAAATCAGCACAAGAGGCATTGTCCCTCCACCTGCCCTCCAGGAGTCCCAGCGGCCGCCAAATTCCAAAACCCAGTGAGAAGCCCAGGTACGTGGGATCTGTGATGGCAAGCACTAGGCCTCAAGGGGTAGGGGTTGGGCCAGTCCTTCTCATCTCCCTGTCCCAATGGGACACTGGAGGTCACGCCCACAAAGTATCTCCGGCTGCTCTTTGAGCAACTTAACAGCCATGATCCAGAGACACACTAAAGAATCTCGGAACCAAGCAGCTCACTGCAGAGATTTCTCCAGACCCTAATTAGCTAAAATTTTAGAATTCCAGGAGCATGCGGCCAGTCTCACAGCCATGTGACATCTTATGCTATTCATAACAAGCAGTACAAAATAAATTACCTAGCATCTGCCTCTTCAGCAGGTTTGAGTAGTGGTGGGAAAATTTTAAATAATGGTAGTGGGAAGGTGTAATGGTGGTGGGACTGGCGTCAAAATATTGAATGTAATCCATTATTGTGAACAACTCTTTGAAAATTTCTTTAAAATTTCTTTTAAAATTAGCACAACAAATCAGAAAATAAGCAGAAGTATAACTCTGTGGAACTCTGCAGCCCCGAGGAAACCATGGCATTCAGTGCTTAACGGATACGAGAGGAAAACCTGTGACATGGAATGATTGTCATAAATTAAAGATGAAACCTCCAGGTGTAGAACTCACTTCTTTCTTGTATACCTCTAAAAGTTGAGGAATAAAACTCAACCAGTCCTTAGTTGCTGAGATGTAATATAATGTTTCATTAGAATAGTATAGATTATATAGTATAGAATAGGGCTGGAGCGATAGCACAGCGGTAGGGCGTTTGCCTTGCACGCAGCCAACATGGCCGACCCGAGTTCAATTCCTCCGCCCCTCTCGGAGAGCCCGGCAAGCTACCGAGAGTGTCTCGCCCGCACGGCAGAGCCTGGCAAGCTCCCCGTGACATATTCGATATGCCAGACACAGTAACAACAAAGTCTCCAATGGAGACGTTACTGGGCCCGCTCGAGCAAATCGATGATCAACAGGAGGGCCTTTACCTTTTACTTTTTAGAATAGTATATTCATGAGCATCAGAAAACTCATAATTAATTTATTTTCTAAAATGCATATTATTTGTCTCGGGTGCAGCCGCAGAATGCAGGTCTGAAGGAAGAACACTCAGACAGTTGTCTGTGTTGCAGACTGCACTGCCCACTTAAATCACGGAACACCATTTTCACTGCAAAGACTCACACGGGCTTCTTTGGCAGGCTCATTTTTGACAATGGCAGAAGTGAGGCTGTTACACCAACGAAAGCAAGTGATAGTATTTGATGCCAGTGGCCAAATTCAGGCTTTCAGGTAAAAATCAGAATTTTGAAAAACTTGTATCTGTCACTATGAGCTTGACTTCTCATGACTTAAAGACTTTTCTAATGAGAGCAATGATTATATTAATGAGTGTAGCTTTTTGGATTGTCATATAATGAAATGACAACCTTCAGAAGCAAACCTGTACTTTCTAGACTCCTGCTTGATGTTAAAAACCACACAGGGCAAAAAGATTCATTCAACGAGCAAGACAGGCTTTAATGTAACGGAACACAAAGATTGCATATGGCGATTATAGCGTCTATAATGTCAGCGAGTAAAAACCCTTAAAACATCTCTTTTCCGGAAATGTGAGATGAACTTTTCTTCATATGCTGAACCAAAATATATAGATGTACATAGATACAGATCTGACTTATTAGGACACATCCAAGATATGGTTGCAAAAACAGAAAAGTAAAGCAACTGTTTTCTGTTACACTATTTTTAAAATATACAATAATTTTAGAAATTTTTCATCTTTTTGGCTTTTCATCTTCCTTGGAAAAATATAAAATATTTTATAAAATATAAAATATTTTTCCATTATAAAAAATGGCATTGTTGGGGCTGGAGAGATAGTACAACGAGTAAGGCACTTGCCTTGAATAAGGCTGACCAGATTAGATCCCTGACGTCCTTTATGGTTCTCCCAGGCATCACCAGGAGTGATTCTTAAGTACAGAGCCTGAGTAAACCTTGAGCATCACTGGGTGTTTCCTCCCACCCAAAAAAATTACATTGTTGGGGCCAAAAAATAGGGTGATACATTTGCCTTGAAAACAGCTGCATGTGGTTGGATCCCCAGAACAAGGTGTGGTCCCCTGAGCCCCACCAGGAGTCAGCCCTGAACACCACCAGATGTGGCCCCCAGAACAGCCAACAACAGCAACAGTGTTGTTTATGTTTTAACTTGTAATGAGTGGATTGCTGTTGCAAAATTAAGTAATATTAATTTTAGAGGTATAGGTAAGATCATCTGCTTTTGGGGCCAAAGAGATAATACATCAAGTAAGGTATTTGCCTGGCACATGACCAACTCGGGTTCAATCCCTGGCACCCCATGTTTTCGGGTGGGTCCTAAATCATTAAAGTCGAAACACAAAGCAGAATTAAAGCCTAAGGGTCAAACTCACAGGCAAGAAACATCAGGTTAGAAAAGGTGAGGCTCAAGTCCAGAACACGGGGACCAGCAAAGGAGAAGGGGGTCACACAGGGCCCCAAAGGCGCCATTGTCTGAGGGAAGTCAGCTGAGGATTGGGAGGCCAGCCGCAGGGAGCCCAGGGAAGGGGGGTGTCCTGCGGGTTTAGGTGCAGCCTCCGGACCCAACAGAGGGAAGGTTGTGGGATCTATCCATCAAGGTTGGAGTGATCGGCACAGTAGGCTTCTCGATAAAGTAGAGGCAGGAGGGACATCAGTTTGCCACAGGAGTGCTTATAATCGGAGAGCCTTAATTATGTTTATAGGCCAGCGCCCAAGAAAGATGAGAGACATGGGCGGAAGCGTAAGTGGGTCAGGCTCACCTGCTCCAGCTGTTGGGGTCATCGCGGACCTCAGGCCTTTGCCATCTGGGCTGCCCAAGAGAACCAAACTTCTCCAGATGAATCACGTTGAATTCCTGCAGCTAAGCAAAACTGTTGCTCACCCTGGGGACCAGAGGCCCCTAGCACCTGTAGGAGGGTGGGGTTTTGTCTGTGAGAGCCATGCCCACCCTCTACCCCAACCAAGAGCTCCAGTAAGATTTCCCCTTGCCTTCAGGGCTAGGGAAGAATGTGACCTGGAACCCCAGTTTGAGAACACGTTTCTGCCCGCTGTAAGGGAACTGGAGTCCGGGTCCTTGGTGTCTTTTTTCTTGTTTGTAGCTGGAAATGGAGCCCAAAGTGGCTGCCGAAGGTGAGGGTAGAGACCAGCATCAAGGAGCCTGGTTAACTGACGCCCACAGCTCCTGGTGTTGCTGCTTGGGCTGATCACATCTGCAAGGACAGGCACCGGCCAGCCTCAGCAAAGCACCAGGGTTTCACTGCCAGGCGCCACTGTTGGGACCCTGGAAAGTCCCCTCTGTCTTCTCACCTTCTGATCCTGTGTAGATATCTTGTAGGAGAGAGAGAGAGAGAGAGAGAGAGAGAGAGAGAGAGAGAGAGAGAGAGAGAGAGAGAGAGAGAGAGAGAAGACACAAGTTTATTTTAGGCTTTCCTGGTAAGCAGAGACCCTCGGGGATTTTGGATTGGGGGGGTGGGGGCAGCCCCACCAAGGATCCCCAGCTGCAGGGACCCCTTTCCCCACAAGCTGTGCTCCCTGTTCTGTGTGGCTGGAAATCGGCGCTTCTCCCTGGAGTCTAGAAGCCCGGCCTGGGAGAAGGCAGCCTCTGCAGGACCCCGGCCCTGAATCAGCCAGAGGAGCCTGTTTGTTTCCTTCACAGCCTGTGTTTAAGTTAAAATTCATAATGCAGAAGGTAAATTAGAGCACAAAAGCCCAGACAGCTCCACTTCTGACATTTGTGCCACTAATTAGTTCCTGCTCAGTGTTACATTCCATCTTCTCTGGGGTACTCGGGGTGTGTGTGTGTGTGTGTGTGTGTGTGTGTGTGTGTGTACCAAGGGGGGAGGGTACATAAATGCAAATACATTCTTACCTGTCCGCTGCAGTATTCTGAAGCAGATGGACGCTTCGGTGCTGCCCCAACCCTGTCGCCCGTGCTTAGGTGCTGCCTTTAGACTCAGGTACGTTGCATTTTATGTCTACAGCTCTATAAAGGCAAGAGGCGGCCCCATTCAATTTGAGGATTAAAACAAAATCTTCAAAAGGTTGAGTATTTTCTCTCCAGCCACCTCATCAGCCACAAGACGCCTTCCCCGCCTGAGCCCCCACTGTGTTCAGTGTCGTGTGAGCAGAAGGCCTGGCCGGCCCGGCCTCTCCTGGGCCAGCCTGGGGCTCCTGCCAAGGTCTGGCCGCTGGGAGTCCGCACAGCTGGAGCTCAGCCCCAGAGCCCCGACGCCTGGCGGGCCTGCGTTTCCAAGCACAGCTAACCATCTGAGCAAGAACCATTTGAAGTGATTACAGCGGGAGACTGGGCGTATTAGTTTTGGTCTTACGGGGTCCACACCTCTGTTCCCAGCCAACATTTATGCCAAGACAGTCTGCCCCTTCCTAAGAAAACTGCTAGTTCTCTGATTCCGGGTCGCCTCACATGTTTCTGGTTCCTTCTGGGCTACAGCTGGGAGGACTGCTGAGCAGCCTTGGGGGGCCATGTAGTGCCGGTGATGGCGCTTCCTAGCCTGTCCCAGTGGGGCGAAGCCCTAGAACTCCACACACAGCGCAAACTGCTCTGGTCTATGGCTGACCCTTCCCCACCAGTGGCAGTCACCCTTGGGCGTGTCGGTCCAGATCAGGCTGACGTGCCCCTGGAGTGAGTTCTGTCGTCCACGCCTCTCCACATGTAGTGTGGCCTCCCGCCTGCTCCCCGCCTCAGCCGTCATTCTGACCCAGTACTCTCCCTCCGCTGCCCTGGGCGGCCACTGCTTCTCTCCAGATAGCAAGTGCAGGAGCGCACAGGGGTGGGGGTGGGGGGACAACCCCCCAAAGCACATCTGGATGGTTGTCATCACTGGCCCACTGGTGGCCTAGTCAGCAGTGCCACGTGGGGTACGGCCCTTTTTGCCTGCCCCATGTGGGCTCCTGCCTGCCCTTAGCGATCAGCATGACGGGCCTTTCTCTGGCCCTGGCACTGGCCATGCTCCTGGCAGACCTGAGCAAAAGTGCCCTTCAGGCCACCCAGAAAAACCCCAGGATCCCCGGAGTTGGGTACTCGTGCTACATTTCTCCCGAGCTTGCGGGCCAGAGCTCACTCTCCCTCCCTACCACCCCTCTTACTGTGACTGTCACCAAGGGCTGATGTGTTGAAATTCAAATTAAGGGCGCCCTGGCCTTTGCTGTCAGTGCTGTGGGTGCCCTACCTGGCCAGCCTGAAGGACAAGCAAGCGAGAGGTGGGGGGAGGGGGCACCTCGCATCTTTCCTGTCCACTGCGCCCCTCCTCGGGGCTCTTGCTGCTCCAGCACAGCCTAAGGGAGACCTGGATTCTGGGGCTTCTCGTTCTTCCCTCCTTTGCCCCCTGCAGGTGAGTCTCACTGAGAGCCCACCAGGCCCTGACAACGGCTGACGCACACACGTGTCCATCCGGCTCTGCCGATAGAGCGGGGTCTCAGCTCCTAACCCCCAACAGGCGCCCACGCCTCGAAGTCTGCTTCAGTTTTGTCAGTGATGAGCGGGAGCAGGTGGTCACTCAGAGTAGCCAGTGAACCCCGAAGCTTCAGGTCTGTGGGTCTCCCTAAGACCTTCTGGTCCTTTTTCGCCTCAGGCCCTGCCGTCTGGCTTGTCAGAGCCAGGTGTCAGTGGCAAAGCCCTCCTGGAGGGCGAGTCTGTGCGTCCTTGGTGTCCTTCGCGCTCCCTGACCTTCATAGATGACGGGCCTGCTCACGGCACTACCCTCACCTGTGGGAACGTGCCCACGCACCTGGGCACAGGGCCACCTTCCCGCCCGCCGCCAGGCTCCGAGACCAGCACGGAGTGGAGCGGACAGTTCACTCCCAACTGGGGATTCCAGCATCTCATGCCACGCTTTAGAATCTGGGTAAATTCGTGGGTGCCAGCAGGTGAGGTTTTTCAGAAATCCTGAGCTCATTTTTTCCATGTAAAATTGACCGTCACCATCAGTATATCAAAACGATATTCCGAGGATAAAACACCAGCAGCTGCGCTTTTCCCGGCCCCGAGCCCCATATATCAGCTTATTCTTGGAGGTCTGAAGAATCAGCTACTGTAAATAAAGTCCCCAAGAAGATTTCTCCAGGAAAGAGGTGAACTTACAGTAATGGGGGTGATGGGTTGTTAATCGCTGTGACCGGCGCCGCCTCAATTAAAAGGATTCGAAGGCCGGTGTGGGCCCGTGCTGAAGTTTCTCCCTCGCAGCCCCGCTCTGTTGATGAACCGTCCTGCTGTGCGCCTCGGGCTACTGCTCCCCAGAGTCCCCAGGCACCCGGGCAGAGAGTCCCACGGCCATGTCGGACCTGCGCAGGCTTGACTGGCACCGCCAGGGCACCTGGGCATACACCATGCAGGGGTCTCCGACACCAATGCGTGGGGCCTTCTGGAGAGCAGTGAAGACACTCACAGAGGGGCCGGTCGAGCTGAGCCGCCAGAGATGAGGCCTCAGATGGGCTGGGGGAGGAGAGCTCGGCCAGGGACTCTGGCTTCCGGGGTCCAAGGGAGCGGCTGCGCTGATGGGAGGGGTCGGAGGGAGCGAGCGTGGAGGAATCTGGTCCGGGTGAGCTGGGGCTGCTTCGGGAAGTGGCAGCCCCCAGCCCAGCGTCCCAGGCAAGGATGCCTGTGGCCTTGGGAGCAGGATCACGAGACGAGGGAGGCCAGACTCGACTATGCCTGGGCAGCCCAGCAGCTGGCCTTCCTCCTTCCTGTTGCTTGCTGGATGACTGGAAACAGGTAAAGGCCTTTCTGGTTAAAGGCCTGCAGCAAACTGACCTCCCACCCCAAACCCTGCTCCTTCTTCCCCAGAACTGTGCCAGTGGCTCCACACAGCCCAGCCCGCCACCTCCCGGTGCTCGAGGGGCAGTGTGACCCCAGCAGGCCTGTCCTTTCTCACATGCAGCCCAGCTGCCCCGGGGAAATGACCCCCTATCCCAGCTGGTGCTTGAGTTAGAAGAGGGGGCGTAGATATGGGCCCCCTCGCCCCCGCAGAGGTCACCCACCAGAGCCCCGCAACGCTGCCCCTTTCTCTCTCCAGGTCACGCGATATTCAAGCTCACTTATCTAAGCAATCACGACTACAAACACCTCTACTTCGAATCCGATGCTGCTACCGTCAATGAAATCGTGCTCAAGGTGAGTGGCCTCTCCCGTGGAGGGGTGCCCTGCCGGGGAGCACCCCGCAGGCCAGCCAGAGCTGCCCCTGCCGCCTGTGCCTCAGAGCCTCGTGATTGTATGCATGTATGAGCATGTGAGCCTGTGTGTACACATGTGTGCATGCACGTGCAAGCATATGTGTATGCATGTGTGTACCTGTATGTGCTTCTCCATGTGTGACCCATCCCTTGGCCTTCATCTGTCTGTCATCAGGAGCCCCTTGAGGCCCTGTGGTGGGTCTAGGAGTTGACAGGTGTCGTTTCAAGGCACCTTAAAGCAAACTTGGCTTGTTCTAGCAGAATCACATCTGCAGAAGTTCCTGAGGGACAGTGACACCTCCAGGACTGGCCCCATCCCTGTGCCCTCACGGGAAGTCAGAGGTTGTTAGTCATAAATGTGGGGTGTTGGGGGCAGGTGACCTGCCTTGGGGGGTCAGGGAGGGCTGGGCCCTGAGACCCAGCAGGAAAAGCCCTTGGGAGGCAGAGACACTGCGGGCAGGACCGACCAGCCTGTGAAGTGCAGGCGCCGAGAGCTTGCACCCTGTCTCTCATGTGTCGGGGTGCCAGGCCACCAAACTCGCAGGACGGCCAGGCTCTGGATGGTTCCCCAGGTGTATCGCTGCTCCTGGAGGTCTGAGCAAGGACAAACAGTGCGTCTCTAAGAAGCTTTCAGACCCTGCCCCTACTCCAGGTAGCCCCACATGGGTGGTTTCCAGACTTCCGGCAGGCCAGGTCAGATGTGGGGGCAGCCCCCAGCCTCGCTGCCCGCCCGTTCCCCCTCCCGGGTGCTAAAGCAGCCAGTACTAAGCGCAGCAGCTCCAACACCAGCACCGGGCCTGGCCCAGGGATCCACTCTGAGGGCAGATGGCAAAGCTGCCTCTTAAAGACAAGAACAGGCTCAGGGACATGGCTTAGCCAGGAGCCTGACCTGGGCCGTGTCAGTCCTGGAATCCGGACTCATAAGCCCGCCCCGCCCCCACACACATTTGTCTTAGGCAGCTAAGTGGGAGATTTCACCAAAATGGGTTTGTTTTACAGGGACTTGGGAGTCAAGCCCTCGTGGCTGCAGGGTTTTCAGAAGTAGCAAGTAGACAAGGAAGAGAAGCGTCAGGCGCCTCGGTCCCCGGATGGGAAGTTGGAGGGGGCCTGGGGCCAGTAGCTGCTGCTGGTGCTGCTCGCCAGATGGTCCCTTCCCCCTCCCCTTTCCCCCCGCCCGGGGGCCTGAGCAGGGAAGCAGGGCCCAGGAGTGAGCTCGGGGGCTGGGCTGCTTTTTACAGCCAACATTAAAGTCGTCAAGGCTTGAGCGGGATTCCAGTAAAATCATCATCTTGTGTTTGACACCAGAATGATTTTCACAGCAGCAGGTTGATGGCAGAAACACAGGTTATGGCTTCGGTGTGAGCTGGAGAGCGAGTGCAGGGAAATCACGTCCAGGCCGTGCCCCCACCCCGAGCAGATACGCGGGCCTAGCAGAAACCTCTGTTTTCACGTAGAACCTTCCTAGAACCTCGCAGTATGCCCGCGGCTCCAGGAGAACCTCAGCGTGCCCAGGCCCAGCCTCACTTCCAGGCCCCTGACCATGGTCCCCAGGAAGGGCCACGTTGCCTTCCCCTCGCTCCCATCCTCCCAGCCAGGCTCAGCGGTTTGCCCCGTCCACCGTTTCCACTTTGCAGAGTTCACCAGAGACCCTTCAGCGCTAGTCTTGGCACCACGAGGGTTTGATCTGAATTCCAGAGTTTCCCACAACACAAGAGCTTCAGGGAGAACAAGGAGGGAGGGTCTGCGGGTCTAGCTGTTAGATGCACCAAGCCCATCATATCTCGGGCCCCTGCCCCCTGCTCTCTGTAGCTACACCTCCCCCTTTAAGAGAGCACAACCCCACCTCTCTGGTGGGCACCAACTCCATGCAAGAGATCTTTATGGGGGGTCAGAGGTTTGAGGGGTTACACCCCATGGTGCTTGGGACCACTCTTGGCTCTCCGCTCAGGGGACCGTGCTACTGTGGGTCAAAGCAGGACAAGCCCCTTAACTCAGCACCTCCAGATTTTTTCCTGGAGAACCGTTACTGTCCCCATCTTGTAGGGAGGCCCCAAGTACATACAAGGAGTCCTGCATGGCCTCAGGTTGGCCAGGACACAGCTGCACTAAGCCAGGTGGGGTCTGAATGCTGCAGGGTGGGGCGGGGTTCGCAGAGGGAGCGCAGGGTCCTGAAACTGGCACTGCTGGTGATCGAGTGACAGAGGCTGTGGCTTTATTGACCATGAAACTCCCTATATTTTTATGCCTTAAGCTGTAAAACGCGTTGCAAGTGAAACACTCTATAGTGCATAAAATTGTGCAAGTTTTACGCCACAGCGTATTAACCAGCTAATGGCAGACCAAAGGGCGTTTTTATCTTTTGATTATTACATTAATCTTCCATTAAAATTATCTGTGTGATTATCACAAAGCACTGAAGATAATAAATTTGGGAGTGAGTTGGCTTGTTAAGGAGTCTTTGTCAACGCTTTTGTCAAGTTCCCTGTTCCGCCGCGCGCTGCCCGTACAAGGCTGGAGCGGCCGCGCATGAGGGCGGCTCTGCCCAGGAACGCCAGCCCTCCTCCTCCAGACGTCGTCGTGGCATCCCAGATCACCCACCGGCCCTGCGGACCTCATGATTTATTGCTCTCAGCTGGTGACTTGGCAAGGCGGCGGGCCGAGCACGGCCAGCCTTCTGTGCCCACTCCCCAGCCTTGCCGCCTGCTGTTGGGACTGAGTAGAAAGCTGGGAGGGGCCGGAGCCCACGTGGGGAACCCACCCTGCCCCCCCACACCAAGGTCCCCAGGCTCCTCAGGGTGGCAGGGCTGGGGCTGGTTAGTCCAGCCACAGGCCTTCAGGTTCCTAGTCATGACGTGTGAGAACTGGCCTTGTCCACCTGTCAGGGGAGCAGGGGTCTGAGGACATGACAGTGGTGGCACCTCTGGGGCCCAGTGCTCCAGATCTGGGCCTGGCCACATGAGAGCTCCGGGACCTGGAGGGAACGGCCCTGCCAGCCCGTGCCTCAGTTTCCCCAGCTATCCAGTGGGGCCATTGTGCAGATTTGCCTCCATGAGGGTTTCGAGCCCCCACATTCCCCATACCCTCCAGCCGCACCTGGCCCTCCCACTAAGCTGTCCGATTGTGCGGGTGCCCCAGTGTGTCCTGCTGCCCGGTGGCTATCCCCTGCCCCAGTGCACCCAGACCTCTGCTGCCACCTCCATGCTGTGCCTTCTTCCTGTCTCATCCCATTCATCTGGCTTGGACACCGCCTGGCCGGGAGCTCCCTGGGGCACCCTGGGGCTCAGTGCTTCAGATGCTGGTGACAGTGACCAGCAGAGCCCACAGCCCTGCTCTGACCCCGAGCTGCGTGCCCCCTGCTCCCCCAGCCCCCTGAGCCTCCCTGTCCTGTCTCAGCTTGAGCCCTGCCCGGCGCCTGCCAGAGGCTGAGGAGGTCCTCATGCTGGGCTGAACCGCGGGCATAAGGTGCCAGGCAACGGGAATGGCCTTCAGGGAGGCAGGCTGCAAGGTCAGGAAAGCCCCAACAGAAGCACCCAGTCCAGGCCCCCATCCTCTCCCTCTTCCCCTTGTGAAGATGGACTGCAGGCAGGGTGAGGCACAAAGGGCTGCAGCTCAGCCTTCGCATGTGGGCGCCCTGGCTTGGTCCCTAGGCCTGCCCTGTCGGGTCCCACTCTCAGCCCACGGGAGAGCCCAGTTGTGGGGACATCCATGGGGTCTGGGACAGCCACAGGGTCTGGGGGCAGCCACAGGGTCTGGGACAGGTCGGGGACAGTCACTGGGTGTGGGGACAGCCACCTAAGCTGGGCCCCTCCCTCCCAGCCCAGAGCTGCCCTGGGGCAGTAACCAGTATGTCCCCTTGCTCCCTAGGTGAACTATATCCTGGAATCGCGAGCGAGCACTGCCCGGGCTGACTATTTTGCTCAGAAACAAAGAAAACTGAACAGACGCACAAGCTTCAGCTTCCAGAAGGAGAAGAAATCGGGGCCGCAGTGACAGCGTCCCCCGCCCGCCTGCCAGGGCCCACCGCGGGCCACTGTGCGCCTGCAGCCCTGAAGCGGAGCCAGGGGGGCGGCTGGGGGTCCGCAGTGCGACGGGGCGGCCCGGCCGTCCCCAGGGTGTACATAGCCATGCAGACACGTCCTTGCAACTTGATCAAATTTCTTAAACGAAGAACAAAATGTACATTTCTTTTTTTTCCTTTTAATAAACAGGTGTACTCTTTATCACGGTTGGTATGACGGACCATTCTTTGGGGCAGAGGATTGATTATGTTCCTCCCTCTAAAATCTGTTCCCATATTGAACGGGCAGATTGGAAAAAGCTCCGGCTCGATTGCTCGGAGAAAATGGCGAGGGCCGAGTCGATAGCGTGAACTGGGCCATTTGTTTAAATGAGTGTTGCCCGGGGGGCGATGGGGGACCCGTCTCAGGGTTTTGAGCATGCGGGTGTCCCGCCCCCGAAGTGGTCACCCCATTTCCTCATAGCCACTGTAGGTCCCCTTGGCGCGAGTTGCGCGGGGGGCTTCTGGGACTGGAAGACCCTCAGGCTCCCTCAGGCCCCGGGCATTTGCAGGGAGCTGGGGCCCTCTGACACCACCTGCCTCAGTGTTCCCCCGGGCACTGCCTCTGGCCCAGGGCCCTGAGCGACCCCTCCGAGCTGGCCAGCTGAAGCATCTTTTCTAATGTCTTCCATCCCCCACCCAGAAAGAAAAACTCTTATTTGTAGCTTGCTACCTGTCTTTGGATTTTTAGCAATTTTCTACTTAGATATCTTTGGAACATGTCAATGACTAATTTGGTCATGGAATCTTGTGACTTATCCAACATTAAAAAATAAAAGTCCTGTCGATGCCGTGTGTGCCTGTTGCTTCGAGCTCCTCGGGGCTTGAGACGGTGAATCGTGGGCAGAGGTCTGCACTGTCCCCCTGTCACCATCCCCCACTCACGTGCAGTGGCCTTCAAGTGAAAGGGGCACTGCCCACCACTCAGGCCTCCCCATAGGTGCACCCGCAGGACCAGGCCCACAGCAGCCGTTCACAAAGACAAACAAGGGGCCCCAGCCCACTGAGAAATCAGGAGCCCAAGCACCCCCGCCAGCCTGGCAGCCCCTCCCCCTGCCAGCCTCGGCCCCCAAAAGGTCTAACAATGTTCGTGTCTGACCCCTCGGCCCTCCCAAGAACCGTAGTCTATGCCCTCGCAGCTGTCCACGCGGGGCCGTCAGCCAGATGCGTCTCTTCTGGAGTCCCCGGATCACAGAGCAGTTTTGAGCGTAGTTCTTGCGGGGTGAGGGGGTGCACATCTTGCTATACTCAGGGGTTACTCCTGGCTCCGCACTCAGAAATTTCTCTTGGCGGTGTTTGGGAGACTATATGGGATGCCGGGGATCGAACCCGGGTCAGCTGTGTGCAAGAAGGCCAGCATCCTCCCCACTGTAGTATCTCTGTAGGAGTTCTGGGTTGGCGAAGGCCCTGGTGGGGCCCACGCAGCGATGCTGGAGCAAGGCCCTGGGGCCCAGGCTTGCTGCACTAGTCCACACCTTGCCCTGTCTCCAGGACTCACCATGCTGCCATTTCGTCCCACTCTGGGCTGGCAGCGGCCTCCTGACAACTCCCCAGGCCCCTAGGCCAGAGAACCAGCTGCCTCTCTGGTTCCTCTTTCCCCAGACACCTGAGCAGAGCTGGGGCCAAAGAGCCACTTGACTGTTGGGAGGCCCCGGTCTGCGGAGCCAAGAGGTGCGCAAGGGCACCCCAGGAGATACCAGCAGTGATGGACTAGGCCTGAGGGGTGCAGTCCCCAGCCAGCACCGGGTCAGCGCTTGCCAGCCTGTTGGGGCAGGGGAGACAGTGGTGGCCAATGTCCAGGACACCGTGATCAAGCAGGGGACTGAGCATGGCAGATCATGGGCAAAGTGAACCGCAGCCTCCCGGGGAGACGCCCTGCCCCCCGCCCAGGAGGGAGGCCACGTCTCTCCTCCCCCCAGGTCAGACCAGCAGCTCCAGCCCAAGGATTGGGGTGAGGGGGGCAAGAAGGATGTTGTGCTTCCTCTAATCCTCCCCCGGTGCCCACCCTCTGGGGGTGAAGGGCTCCATGGGTGGCCGGGGACAGCACAGGGTTCCCCCTCAGTCAAGCCCCTGGCCCCAGGGTGTGGACCTGGGCCAGACCCCTGCTCCCCATACCCTGACCTGAGACTGCGCTGCCTCTGCACGGGGGTGACCAGTGGGTGTACTGGCCGCTCCAAGGCTTGCAACCCTGATTTGCGGGCTCGACTACCTGGGTCTCAGGTCCCCAGGTCACCGTGCAAGTCTGTGAGACCCACAGAACCCTGCACTGTCCTGGTGCCGACCATTCCTTTGTCTGCCTGGTGCTGATGTCGGGTCGCAACCTGAGTTCCCCACCATCAGTGCCCAGGGTGGGGTGCTCAGGTGGGAGGGCACCCAGGAGCGAGGCCTAGCAGTCTGTCCCACACATACACATACTGCTTTGGGGGGCCCAGCACAGGTCCACCCTGCTTCCTGAGTGGCAGTGGCCATCGGAGTCCAGCTTCGGGTGCGGTTGCCTTGGAGAGGCTCCTTAGTGTTACTGAGCCCCAGTTTCTCTGTGGGAGGGGACAGTCACACCTACTGGAGATGAGCTGAGTTGGTAATCTCTCATCAGGAAGTCAGCGACCATCCAGCCGGCCTCAGGGTCCCAGAAAGGCCAGAGCAGGGGACAAGAGTGGGACACGTGCTGTTGCCCACAGACTCACTTCATGGGCCACCGTTGATCACCTAGTGACCCCTACTTCAAGGGAGCGGGGAAGGCAAGCCCCCGAAGGTCAAAACTCACAGGAATGTGGGTGATGGTCAAACACTGGTTTGTCCTTTCTCCCTGGCCACAGGGAGCTTAGGTTGATGGGTTACACCCATCACAGTGCTCCCGAGGCACTCCCATTCCTGTGTGTTTATCCTTAACCTCTTCTGTGCTCTCTGCTTCCCCAACCGGTCAGTCACCTTTATCCCCAAATCAGACTGTTGACTTGTAAGGTCAGATCCTTCTAGGACACTGGATTTGTATTTGTTAGTGAAATACTGCTTTTCTCTTCTCCTGTGTCCTTTGAATCGTTCACTTAGAGCAGTCCTTTTTGTAGAGACACAGGAAGACCGTTAATGCTATGCTTTTGTAACTTGTAATTGACTCTGAGTAATATTCACTCCTGGGCATCTGTTTTCTCAACTTAAGCCTTGGTTGCCCTTAGTTTCTAGCACCCCAAAAGCAGGGTCCCAACAAGGGACTGAATGGGCCCAGAGCAAGCTCTGAGCTAACCTGGCATCAAAATGGTCCAGGCTAAGCACCATAATAATATTTAACTCTAAGTTAAGAGCATGGTCATGGACAAAGTCTGTCATGATCCAAAGAGTAACAACTGGATTAGGACCCTGCTAGGGTTAGGAAAGACTAACCTGGTCTGAGCACTGTAGTCTGAGATCTACAGCGAGATGTCCCCAGGAGAGCCACCCTACAAGCTTAATGTATCTCTTACTGTGCCCATAGAACAAAACATATTATTATGAAGTAGAATTAAGATGAATGCTTAAACAGTTGTTGGCGGGGCTGGAGTGATAGCACAGCGGGTAGGGCGTTTGCCTGGCACACAGCCAACATGGCTGACACAGGTTCGATTCCCAGCATCCCATATGCTCCCCCGAGCACCGCCAGGAGCAATTCCTGAGTGCATGAGCCAGGAGTAACCCCTGAGCATCGCCGGGTGTGACCCAAAAAGCAAAAAAAAGAAACAGTTGTTGGACTAAGGAAAGGAGAAGCGCACCCCTAGATGCTATTTCACCCTTAGGCGGGTCCTCTTGCGGAATGAGAATTTTTCCTAGAAGAAGCTTCCCCTGAGGGATGGACTTTACACCTGTTGATTGTCTGATCACACCTATGTGTAATTGCTACCCCAGCCCCTCATGATTTGGGATATAAGTAAGGGGAGAATCAGGAAGAGAACGATCAAGGAGGATAGGGAGGAGAACGGAGATGAGATTGGAATAAGCTGCAGCTGATCACCAACCAGCCCGGCCCTCGCTTCCTCCTTCGTCAGCCCATTGCCATCGGCCATCCCGGGTGGGGTAAGTGGCGCGAGACCACCGAACATGGGCGGCGAGAGAGTGCTGCGGCTCCGTATTTATTTTTTGAATATGCTGTCCTGTCCGCCTCTCACGTGTCCCTGATAACAGGGTCCCCAAAAGCTGCTGGCTAAGTTCTCGCGCCCACCTCGGCGAGAACCCCCAGCCACGGATCTGGGTGCTAGCGTGTGTGTTTACGGCCAGAACTGTCCCGCTTAGAAAGGGCCATCAGGCCACCTCCTGGGAGGCCTCGGGCCAGCAAACAGGCCAAGGTGCCTCAGGAGCATTGGCAGGTTTGCCTGTCGCCTCCCACTGCGCCCTCACCCACTCTCCACCTCGCCCCCATTCTATAGATGAGGAAGTTGAGGCTGAGTGATGGAGTCAACTCTCGCTCCTCTCAGCCCCTTACCCTGAGGTGTACCCAGCCGAACTGGGCCACTTTCCCAGCCCCCATGGCCCCCTCGCCCAGGTCTTGCAAGTGCCCCTGTTTCCCCACGCTCACAAGCCCCCCGGAGCGGGAGAGGATTACGCCTGTCAGTTCGCGTTCCCACCAAAGGCCTCTGCTTAACTGCCAGGTCCCAGCAGGGTGGCGGCCGGCGGCCGTGCAGGGCCTGGCGCCGGGATCACGCGGGCGTAATGGGATGAGAGCTCAGCCCTGTTCATTACCCCTCTAAACTCCCGCGACAGGAAAGCTCACATCAGCCCCGCACCACGCCGCCACCGACTCGCCACTCAGCTTCCTGATTAGACAAACAGATGCTGAGGTCTGGAATGAAAAAATAATGTGCCCATTTATTCATTTTTCTGACAAGTCACAACAGATTTTTAACTGCCAATGAGCGGCCTCCCAGAGGTGTGAAGACTGAGGGGCGGCCGCCGGGGGCCAAGTGGTCATTTCCTGCACCCCAGCTCCCGTGGGTATCCTGGCTACAGAGCCAGCTGCCAGCCTGAGCTGCTCCCTTGGTCCAGGCTGAGGAGTGAGGGGCTCTGCCTCTACATGCGAGGGTACCAGCCCAAGGGTCTGGAGGGAGCGGGGGAGGTCACAGGACCTGGGGTGTGAGGGATTCCAGCCCTGCCAGATGGGTACAAACAGGAGCTGGTCTGCAGCAGGCAGGGTTATCAGCAGAGTCCTTGGGGACCCAGTCAGCACCCCCAGGCTATGACGCACAGGGAATGGCCACCAAGTGCCAGGCCCCCCTCCTTGACCTCTGGCACCAGGGGTTCTTCAGTGGCCGGGTGGGTACAGCGGCAGACGGAACCCTTCTCTGCTTCGTGCCCATGCCTGGTAGCTGAAATGGGGACCAGCCCTGCCCCAGGCCCCAAGACCTGTGAGCCTGAAAGGTGCCAGTTAGAGGGAGCCCATGGTAGAGAGGAGAGGGCCAAGTGCCTCCTCTGTCCAGAATGATCAGCCTCAGGGCCCCCTGTCCCCAGAACCCATAAGTTCTGCCTCCATGACCCCCAAATCTGGCCACCTGGTCTACACTCCCATGTGGACCTCCCCTCGAGCCCTCCTCCCCCCCAGAAAGGACTCAGGTGCGTCTCCTGTGGGCAGAGCCTCCTCCCAGGACAGCAGCCAGCCTGAGACTCCATAGGGTGCCAGCATCTGGTCCGGGGCCTGGCTTGGAGGGGTGTGGCCATCTTTAGCCCACCCGTGGCTGGTTCAGTCTTTCAGAGGTGTTTTGGGGGAAGCTGGGGGGTGAGCAGTGTTCAGGAGCCTTTCCCAGTGATACTCAGCCTGGCAGTACCAGCCTCAGGGTTCAGTAATCAGTGCTCAGGGCCGGTGGTACAGGGACCCCCAGAGTGCTTATGGGTGACCCAGGGACCAGACTCAGGACCTCCCACGGCCCACATCCTGGAATTTGCAGGAATAAGGAAGATCGTGGTCCTGGTGCAGGGTTACTGTAGCCTTGGCAACAACAAGCCACCTGCTCAGCAGGGCCAGCAGGGCCACCACGGCCCCCTGGAAGCCCAGCCCTACCTGCCTCCCTTAGGCTCCCTCTCTACACAGTCACTCTCTGAGTTCCTGAGAGATGCCAGGAGGCTGATTCCTTTTTAAATGATAAAAATGTGTCTGTATTACAGCATTCCAACCCCCAGCTTCCTGAAAGCTAAAAATATTTTAATGTCATATTTCCATGTGAATATTAGTTGAGAATTGAATACCTTTTTAACATATGTTAAATTTTTAGCATTCCTCAAGCCTCCAACTCTAATGTGTATGGTGGGGGGGGGGGGGGGGGGAAGGCTGGCCGAGGCTGTGAATCAGGAGAGAAAGTTCTAGAAGCCTCACTGCCCTACTCACATGCCTCTTTGTTCACCCATCTTGGAAATCACTCCTGTGGCCAGCTCAGAGACTCAGTCTCTTGCCCTGGCAAGTGTTTGTGGCTGGGGCTGGAGCGATAGTCACAGCTGTGGGTAAGGCATTTGCCTTGCACGCGGCCAACCCAGGTTCAATTCCCAGCATCCGATATGGTCCCCCGAGCACCGCCAGGAGTAATTCCTGAGTGCATGAGCCAGGAGTTACCCCTGTGCATCGCTGAGTGTTACCCAAAAAAGGGAAAAAAATGTGTCTGTGGCTGGTGGCTTCCTCAGGGGACCATGCAGTTTTCCGCAGCACCCTTGGGGAGCCAGGAGGCCTCGGGGTATCCCAGTCCAGAAGTCCTCAGCTGACCGAGAAGGGCCCTCAGGAGAGCTGGACAGCCTGGCCCAGGTCCAGAAGCTCTTCCCGTGAGACCCCACCAGGCCAGCAAAGCAGGATCCCTCCCCAAGGCTGCCCTTTGGAAAGACCCTGACTGAACCTCCATCACTGTTCTGGATCAAGGCCATAGGCAGCCAGTGAAGGTTCTGGGAAGGCAGCTGCCTTGGAGAAAGGCAGAATGGGGGCGTCATACCCTCCAGACTCAAGGCTGAGGGTGTCTCCGAGCACCCAATTCACCACCAGCCTTGAAGTCCGGGCCTGGGGCTGCCTGACCTGGACCCCCCACATCTCTCTGAAGGGTGTGGGAAATGGGCAGAAATAAGCAAACTCTCAGAGAGAAGGAACAGGGGCCTGAGCCACCATCAGATTCCTGGATGGTCTAAGCCGTCATTACTGATGGAGAAACTTAGAGTCACACGAAGGCAGCTCTGCTTTCTAATCACTGGCCAGGAGGGTAGACAGAGTGAGGGATGCAGATGGGCTTCAGGCAGTATCTGCCAACTTGTTAACTTGGATGGACAGTCTCCATGCAGGTGAGAGGAGAAGGTGAGGTCGGCCACAGGAGGGAGCTTGTTCCAGTTAGGGACCCCAATGGGAGCCTGTCTCAGAAGAAGTCCCAGGAACCCTTCCAAGGAAGCAGGGGCCAGAGAGATGGTACAGTGGGTAGGGCACTTGCCTTGCATGTGGCCCACCCAGGTTCAATCCTCGGCATCCCATATGGTCCCCGAGCAACACCAGGAGTAATTCCTGACTGCAGAGCCAGGAGTAAGCCCTGAGTATTGCCAGGTGTGGCCCAAAAACAAAAAGGCAAAAAGAAGACGAGAGTAGTTTTGGGGGACAGGCACTAGTACAGTGGAGAGGGGATTACAATGCCTTGCAAGTGGCCAACTCAGATTCAATCCCCAGCACCCCATAGGGTCACCCAAGCCCATTCAATCCCCAGCACCCCATATGGTCACCCAAGCCCATAATTGATCCCTGAGTGCAGAGACAAGAGTAAGCTCTGAGCACTGCCGGATGAAAGCAGTTTCCTAATAGAAGTGAGCTGCCCAACACTGGAGAAATGGAAGCATTCAGCTGTCAGAAACTAATGTCCACTAATGGCACAGAAATGACCATTCCTGGAATTCACAGTCCATGGAGCCATGACCCCAGCGCCAGTGCTTGGTTGACCAGATGCCCGGAACAGGATCTGTGGCCTAAAGGGGGGAACAGTTCCATAAACCCCACCCAGCCCACAGGGAGGAGAGAGGTGTAAGCAGGAGACAGCTCAGGCAGCCTTGATGCAGCCCCAGTGGCCACTCCACATCAGACAAGGACCCTTTCCGTGCCTCTCAAACAGACCTTTGCTCTACTGCGGAAAATGGAATCCATGTGCTGCCCAAGTCTATGTGCTCCTGTGCCTGTGTCCACGTGTTGGTGCCTGAGCATGTGTGTCACCACATCCCCTCTTGATGCTGGGAAAGGAAGTGTGGATGGCCTGTGTGCCTGCTGGGAGACTGAGAGGCTCTGGGCACAGGACATGGGAATCCTCAGCTATTACCCAGCCTCCCAGCTACGTGGACCATCTCCACCAAGATGCGATGACTGACGGAAATTTCAGCTCAGTGTCTCCTGCAAGGGCATTCTCAGAGAGGAAGACACACGCGAGGCCAGGCTAGCTTCCTTGCCTAGTACAGGCCCCAGACCAGGACTCTGGTTCGCTTGCTGTCGGCAGCACATATGCAGTCCTGAGCCAGTCCTGTGCATGGGAGGAGTTACCTACTGTGCTGTCCATGCTCTCAGAAGCCAGGGCAGGAGTAGGGGTTCCTATTCCAAGAGGGGAGAAAAGGGGCAAAAGTGGTGACAATCATGGGACCCCTTTGGCAGTCACTCTGCGCTGATAGTTTGCTCGACAACCCTGAGAAGCAGGGGCTGCCAGCACCATCCACAGCATGGGTTGCGGGGAGCTCCACTCGGCGAGGGAGGAGCAGTCCTCCACCGCTCTGCCTCTGACCCTCTCGAAATGCCACCACGGGGGCCTTGTTCAATAAGGAGCTGCGGGGAGGTGGTAGGTGTGCAGGGAGACAGTTGGTTCATCCCAGCAGCCTTGATGGCTACACCCCTGTGGACTGTGTGCCGGTGTGTGCGTCTCCTGTGTGTGGCTAAGTGTGCATGTTTGTGGCTGAGTGTGCATGTGAGTGACTAGTGTGCATGTGTGTGGCTGAGTGTGCACACGTGTGACTAATGTGCATGTGTGTGACTGAATGTGCATGTGTGTAGCTGAGTGTGCATGTATGAGATTGAGTGTGCATGTGTGACTGAGTGTGACTGTGTGTATCTAGTGTGCATGTGTATGATTGAGTGTGTATGCATGTGACAGTACATATGTGTGTGGCTGAATGTGCATGTGTGTTGCTGAGTATGCACATGTGTGACTAAATGTGCATGTGTATGTCTAGTGTGAATGTATATGACTGAGTGCACGTTACTGAGTGTGCATGTGTGTAGCTGAGTGTGCATGTATGTGACTAGTGTACGTGTGTGACTAGTATGTATGCGTGTGACTAGTGTGCGCATGTGTATGGCTGAGTGTGCATGCGTGTGGCTGAGTGTGCACACGAGTTTCATCCAGGAGCAGCCGGGTGACCACTCCACTCCCGTCGGGGCTGTCCACCCTCCCTGGGGGCTGCCAGCCACCTGATCTCTGAAGAGCAAGCTGGGGCGCCTCTCCCCCCGCACCCTGCCCACCACTGAACTTGGCTCGCGGCTGACTCACATCCCCCATCACATCATTTGCTAAACCGAGGTGACACGGAACCCAGATTTCTCAGGCAGCCTCTCGTGGGAGGTCACGTGGGTACTGGCTCGGCGTAGAGTCTCTGGCTCAGGGGAGCTATGTGACCTTGGACAAGTCATGACACCTCTCTGTTCATTACCGCAGACCACTGCGTGAGGATCACCTCATCCACTGGCTAGATTCCCTCTTGGGGCACTGAGTGAGCATCGGGTCCCCACCCTGTTTTTTCTTCTTCCAATCTGGCTCTCAGTTCTGAATATGAAGATTGAACCAGGAAGTCTGACTTGCGCCCCATCACTGTACCAGTGGCACCCACAGCAGGCGTGGCATGAAGAGGCGATAGATGGATGGACGGACAGATGGACAGACGAACAGACAAACAGACGGACAAATGGATGGATGGATGGATGGATGGATGGATGGATGGATGGATGGATGGATGGATGAGCGAGTGGGCACCCCCACCTGTGCACTCAGAGTTCAGCCTGGTCAGAGAACTCCCCAGCCCTGACCCTCCCCCCATCTCTCTTGACACCTCTATCCAGTTTGAACCAAAAGGAAGGCCGAGTTCCCTCTGCTCCTGATGGGGTGAGGCAGATGAAACAAACAATAGCTTCCAACAATTCCCGGAAAAGTTCTAGAAGCCTAAGCTCCTAGCCTCAGCTGCACAGTGCTGTTCCCACTGCACAGGCAGGGAGACTGAGGCTCACCGCACAATCAGCCATGCTCACAGCTGGTCACACTGCCCGGGCATGGGGCTGAAGTGTCCCCCAGACCACACAGTTGCAGCTCCTTGTCCTGTGACTGGCCACGTATAGTGTGCTCGGAGTCAGCCCATGTCCAGTACTGCCTCCCCCCTCAGAACCTCCTCAGGCTTGTCTATAACACGGGGCTGAACACTGTTATTCACTGCTGCACTCAGTCAGGCTAAGATACGGAATCAACCTAGGTGTCCAATGATGGATGGATGGATTATAGTGGTGTGATATATATAGTGGAATACTATGCAGCTGCAAGGAACAAAGAAATCATGCAATTTGCTGCAAATTGGTTGCAACTGGAAGATAATCATATTGAGTGAAGTAAGGCGGAAGAAGAAAGACAAACACCAGATGATCTCACTTATCTGTGACCTAGAGACGACCGGATGAGGAATTGTCATGTAGTACAAGGGGAAGCCTAGGTCACTCTTGACCCCAGTGTTCATCAAGGAGACAGAGAAGGAAAGAAATCAAGGGTGAGAAGGGGTGGGGGAGACGAGAACATGAAGTAATGTGTGAGCGGGCATCAGGGTCTCAGTTGCGCTGGTGACCTGGGAGGGCAGCAGGGCCACAGACCCAAACACAGACTCAGCAACACAGGAAAAATGAGATACAGGTGCCAACCACTGGACCGAATGTGCCTGTTGAGCTGGGTGGGAGGGGACACGGGGAGCACTGTAGAGGGGAGTTCACGCTGCTGGCGGGGTTGGTGTGGAAATAGTATGTGCCCCAAACTCCAAAAATTAATGAATTAAACAGGTTGACCAACCAGCGAGCTCAAGGAGAATTAAACCGGGGGATAGAGGAGGGTTTCCGAGACAGTCCACTTGGTGGCAGGGGACAAAGCAGTGCGGAAATGGCTGCATCCGTGAAGAGCCCGGCTGAGCCCCAGGCAACCTGGGCCTTGCACAGCGCCCACAGATAAGAGACACTTAAGAAACCTTATTGGGGTGCCCCCCAGCGGTGCTCAGCCCGGTGCTGGGGGCTGATGGGTGGGGGGTGCTGCAGGCATGTGGTGCCCAAGATCAAACTCAGGCCCTGGCACGGTGTGGCACATGTCCTTGCCCATGAGCCACAGGACACAGACACACACACACACACACACACACACACACACACACACACACTGGGCTCCAACCAGGGCCCCCAAGGACAGACAAGGGGACATCAGCAGGAAAAGTCCCTACCAAGCTTTGCTTATTATGTGTGGACACATATGCTGGCCAGGACCACATGAGCCACAGTGTCCGCCAGGCAGGTGCTGTGGCCGTGGCCCCAGCAGTGGGCTGGATTCGAGACAGCACAGATTAGGGGCTACACTGCCAAGTCCCAACTAAGTCAAACACTGGTGAGGGGAGAAATAGGTCCTGCCCTCCCTGAGCCCTTGGAGCACTGGGCAATCGCTTCACCTATTTGGGGTTTTTTTTTTGTTGTTGTTGTTGTATCCTTTGAGCAAAGCCACCAAGAAGCAGTCACCAAAAAAAAAAAAAAAAAGGAAAAAAAAATCAGTTAAACCTTCCAAAGTGCTTCTTTTCCCCAGAAATCTTTTATAAAAGGTGAAAGATTTACAGGGGCTGAAGAGCAAACCAAGCAGGATAATTGTTTTTGGAATGACCCCAATATTTTCACCCCCGCGACCCTGGCTGGGCATCTTGCCCCATATTTATGATTCCTGGTCGTCTGCACTCGGCTCGGCGACCTTTCTGAACCCCTCTGCGAGCCCCCCGTCCCTTACTGGGCCTGTAACTCACCCTGACGCTATCTCTCGGGAGGGCTTATGCACTTTAATTTAACTCCCCTCATCATTATTTCCCGGACTTCAAGGTTCTCTCTTTTGGGCTGCCCTTCCCAGGACAAGCATAATCTGTTTGCCATCAAGCCCAATAAATATGTTTGTGTGGGCGACAGGAAGCGTTTGGGGAGAGCGGCTCAGGCGGGAGCCGGCTCCGGATGGCTGTGGGCAGGGCGGCCCGTTCATGTCCTTGAGCGTCTCTCAGGCCCTCCAGCCCGGCAGTTGGGCCTAAATGAAAACACAGAACTCCTCGGTACATTAGAACATGTACCTAAAAATAAACTAAAAATAAACCGATTCTCAGCGAAGAGTGCTTTACTTTGCTTTGCTTTTCTGGAGTCAGTCTGTCCTGTCCGGTTCTCGCTGGGCGCCCGGTGTAGCCAGTGCTGGCTCCGGGTGGGGGCACGAGCTAGCCAGCAGCTGCCTGGCTGTGATCCCTGGCATCACCTGACCCCTGAGCATTGTGGCAGGAGTTGCCCCTGAGCTCTGCTGGGTGTGGCACTAGAACAAAAGCAAATTCATTGCTCTCTGAAATTTAGCTTGCCCTGGGCCTCTGGTCTCACCCCTGAGCCGTCCAGCACACGGTCCCCAGGGCAGCTGCTGTGGCCGGGAGGAGGCGTTCCCAGGGCTGCTGGAGCGCAGAGCGGCAGGCGGGGCGCAGAAGAGAGTATTTTTTCGCGGACCAAGATCAAAGTACAAGATGCAGGCCTGGAAGCTCTGGCTTCCCCGGAGCCTCTCTCCTCAGTTTGCCAACATCGCCCTCCCCCTGCACCTTCACGCAACACCCCACATACACATGCGCACATGCACACGTGCATACACACGCACACACATGCACACAGACACATACACACATGCACACGCACAAGCACACATACACGCACATGCACGCATAGGCACACACATGCACATGCACACACACATGCACACACATGCACACAGGCGCATACACATGTACATGCACACTTACACACATGCACATGCACACACATGTGCATGCAACAGATACACACAGGTGTGCACACACATGCACATGCACATGAGCACACACACACACACACACACACACACACGCACACACGTGGTGAAGTCCTTCTCACTAAAAGTTGCTGTATGGTACCAGGCAGGGTCCACCCCAGTGAGCTTGTCTTCCCTGGTTCCCTCTGAGGACTGCTTCCCAGACACCTTGTGCTCTGGAGAACGGGAGCTCAAACTTCAATATCTGAGCTGGGGTGGGGGTGCATGTTTCAACCCAGACATTTTGGCCCCTGCTCCCCACCAGCTGCCTCATGCCTGGCTCAGAGCAGGCTCCATCCTTGCCACAGCCCCCTGAGCTCACCGGGTGCATGAGGGACCCAAAGGGACCCAGCAAGGGTGAGTCAAAGTGTGAGAGCCGGAGTGAGGCACGGATATGTGTCAGGATGCTCTGACATGATTCCGCCTTTCCAGTTCTAATCTTGTTCAAACTTCCTTTTTTTTTAAAATTTTTAATAGTGAGACATCATGAGGTACAGTTGTAGACTTACAAATTTTTGTGCTTGGGTTTCAATTATACAAAGATCAAATACCCATCCCTCCACCGGTGCCCATTTCCCACCACCACGGATCCCAGTATCCCTCCCACCCCCATCCCCCCATCTCACCCTGCCTCTGGGGCAGGGCATTCCCTATTGTTTTCTCTCCTTTTGGGTGGTGTGGTTTGCAAAAGAGGCATTGAGTGGCAGTCATGTTTGGTCTATGACTACTTTCAGCATGCTTCTCCCATCCTGGGAGGATCCTCCCAACACCCTTTATTTGGTGCTCCCTCCTCTATCTGAGCTCCCTTTTCCCCTAGCACGTGTGGCTGGCCTCCAAGCCGTGGAGTAAAATTCCTGGTACTAATCTCGGCCATTCTTGGGCGTTAGTCTCCTATTTTGTTACTTTATGTTCCCCAGATGAATGCAATCTTTCTATGTCTATCCCTCTCTTTCTGAGTCATTTTGCTTAACATGATACTTTCCATGTAGTACCACTTGTATGTAAATTTTATCACTTTGTCTTTTCTAACAGCTACATAGTACTCCATTGTGTAACCTTGCTCAAACTTCTTGCAAAGGTCCAGGCCCTCCTTTCCCTAGCCATGGTGCTCCCCTATGGCCCTCTCCTTTGTGAGGGCTCCTTCCCAGGAACTGCATCACAAACCTTTCTCCCCATGCCTTACCCACACTAGTCTGTCACCTCCTGAACAAACACACCCTGTGCATGTTTTATGTCAACAGCATCCTCCCTCCTGGCACCTAGCACACACACACACACACACACACACACACACACACACACACACACACACTGCCATCACACCTGGGCCAAGGGCACCAGAAAACAGTTGGTCCCCACAGCTGACACCAGCACACACCTCCCTGCCCCAGCCCCAGCAGAAAGAAGCACCGAATTCACACAGGTTATTTGGGAGATGAAGGATGAGCACAGCCTCCAAAAGAGGGTGACTGCAGACCCCACAGGGCAGGGATGGAGTAAGCTGGCGTTTGGCAGCTACTGCCTAGCAGACCCCCAGACGCATGGGCCCAAGGACCTCCTTCCACGCAGCATCCGTCTCTGCGCCGTGTCCTCCTTGCTCCCCCACTCTCCCCGGCCTCCAGCAGGTCTGTTCTGGATCTGACAGAGCCCAAGGTCCACACCACAGAAGGTCTACTGATCTGAGTCCAGCTCTGCTTCCATAGCTATGTGCCCGTGGGCAAGTCACTGAACCTCTCTGAGTCTGCTTTCTCCCGGGCATACGGTGACAAGAGTCTTTTCTCCTGAGGGGCGGAAACAAAGCGTGCAAACAGTGAAACAAGTGATGACAACAGCCGTGGTCACACTCTCCCCCCGAAGCCCTGGCCCCCAGCACCACCGGCCAGAGTGACACCGCGCCGGGGGTCTCAGCTATGAACTGGAGCAGTTGCCTGAGTCTCACCCGGAGTGACCCTAGGAACTGAGCATCTCCTGGGAAGCCAGGAAGTCCGGAAGTCTCATTCCTGATGCAGGGGGAGTGAACCCCCATGTCTTGCTCCCTCTGTAAACTCCACCCAGGAACTGCACACGTTCTGAGCTATGGCTATGAGGGGCCGAGATGGAGGCCACATTGTCCTTTGGAATATTCTGGGAGTCTCTTGAAATGCTCATTATTGGAGTTCAAAGAGCCTGCACTCGGCAGCACCCCACCCGCCAAGCCCCAGAATCTTTCGCTGACTTCACAGCCCTGCCTGGCCACTCTCTAGCCTCACCCCACTGACCCGTTTCCCGTCCCCTCGAGTTCTCCCTCTGAGCCCTTGCCTGGGCTCTGCTTCTTCCTGTCTCCCCCTTTCTGGGGCTGCCCCTCTCCCGCACGGCACACCCCACCCCACCCCACTCTGGCACTCCTGAGTGCCCTGTGATTTCTCCACTGGACGGTGAGCCCCGAGGGCATGGCCGTGTCCACCTAGTCACCCAGACCCCTGAGCCAGGACCAGACCCACAAAAGCCAGTTTCGGGGAACAGACATCCTGACTCCCCAGCAGCGCCAGTGCCACATTATCCCCAGACAGGGGGTCCTGCGTCAGTTCCAGGCTCGCTCTCCACGAGAAAGCTGGGCACTGCCCACGTGCTGGGCGCACTGCTTCTCATGATTGGCCTGATCACAGCCACTGAGTCTGTGAGCCCCCACCCCGCCAAGTGTGGGACACCCACGGATTCCACGGCAGCCACGGGAGGGGAAGCCTAGAAATGAAACGTGGCAGGTGGCAGCATCCACACGCTCTTCCCAAACGGGTGAAACGGGATCACAGGACAGCGGGTAAGGAAGATGCTTGCCTTGCTCGCAGGAGACCTGGGTTCGATCCCTGGCACCACATATGGGCCCCCAGCCTCTCCAGGAGTGATCCTGAGCACTTCCTGATGTGGCCCCAAATTGCACGCTAATTTAAACCAGACTTGGCACCAGGCAGGAGGGAGCCTCTCTCTGAAAGCTGAGTCTCCATTCCAATGTGAGGGTGAGGGCCAGGACTTTAGCCGCTTGGGGTGAGCAGACATTTGTATGTGAGAGCCTGAGGTCGATTCCCACATGGCCCCTCAGAGCACAGATGAGGGAAACACCTGAGCAATGCTGGGTATGGCCCCCAAAGCAAAACAAAACTGCATATTCAATCATTGGTCAAATATGAATACACACACATACGGTCTATGTCAGACCATATCTAAAGGGATTGGTCGCCGTGGATATTTTCACTGTCCTGTCCTGAGTATACAAGATACCTACCAGTGGGGCCAGAGCCATAGTGCAGCGAGAATGGTGTTTGCGTTGCACATTGTGAACCCAGGTTCCGCCCCCAGCATCCCTTATGGTCTCCCAAGCACAGCCAGAGGCAATTCCTGAGAGCAGAACCGGGAGTCAGCCCTGAGCATCGCTGGGTGTGGCCCAAAAACCAAAAAAATCTTTTAAAGATACCAACCTTTGGGGAAACTGGGAGGAAAGTACCTCAGACTCCTCATGCTACACTGCAACTTTTTGTTGTAAGACTACAATTAATGTACAAATGCAGACTCCTTTAGAAGATGTAAAATGAGAAAAAAAGAACTGACCCTTCTTAGAGCATCATCTGTCAGTCCCAGCGAGAACAAGAGGCACCCCTGGCCTGGACTTAACCCAAAATCTCTGATAACTTCTACCTGTGGATTCTAAGAACTCCGTCTGTGTATATGGGTCATTAGGACCTAACCAGAGTGACAAATATGAGTGGACAGAGGGACACTAACCAGAATAACAGCGGTGGGGCGTGGTCAGCCAGGAAGTAGGGACTGCCTCGGTTTTCCAGCCAGTCCTGAGATAAATCCCCTTCTCCTGCCACACGCCTCTTCCATGCAAAGACTTGTTTCTGAAAACACCACCATCACCACCACCACCAGAAATGTTCACTATTTCTGAATATCGCTCATGGATACCTTTGCAGATCCCCAGACACTTTGGTCAGCCAGTCAAAATGAAAAACAAAGAGAGAGACAGCACGGGTGTCGGGGGAGGGGGGCCACCAGCTTGGAGGCTGCTCCCCCCTTTCCAGAGAAGGTTCATGTGGGCTTTAGGTGAGGGGCTGAGAGACAGCCCAGGGTCAGGGCACCTGGGGACCCTGGTTCTATCTCCACATGCTCCCCCTGGTGGTCCTCAACTCCTGTCCTTGGCCACTCACAGTGAATTGCAGTCCTGGTTGGCAAATTTCCACCAGGAATAGCCCTGGTGCCAGAGCACTGCTTAGGAGAACCCGCCTCCATAAAAGTATATATATACATATATGTAGTGAATGTGTGGGTGGGTGTCACAGCTCAACTGTTCACTGCCTCACTGGTTTGGGGGCTTCCTGGGTTGGGTCCAGGCCTGGTGCCCAGAGGGCAGAGCTGCTGTTCCCCGCCTTGCAGAGGCCCTGGCCTGAGCCCAGGGGCAGCTCTGCCTGTCTCTGTGTGCCCCTCGCTGGGCACCGGGCCCTGCCACTGCCCCAGGAGGAGGCTCTCGGGAGAGGACACTGGGCCCCGGGGGCGCCCAGCCCTGGCAGGACATGGCACTTCCACACGGGCCTCCCAATACAATAAAAGATTATCAGCTAAATAAAACAAGGAGTGACTGGGGCCACTGTGCCCTGCTGGATTGAAGTCGTGTGAGCAAAGTGGTTTTCTCGGAGAGATTTATTTCCTGAGCTGGCTTCAGGCAGGCAGCCCAGCCGGAAAGCGCGGGCCGCACGGCCTCCGTGGCGGGGGGAGGACGACGCAGGTTTTTATTTAATCTTCCAATGAGCTGGAACAGTGAAGCTGGCGTGAATGGACATTAATTCTGAAACAAATTATTAAAGCGCGATCTGGGATTCCCGGAAAGCCATCTACCCCCTGCCTGCCTGCCACTTCCCCTCACACAGCCCATAAAATCCCTCTCTCCACTCAGAGCCCGGCGCCAGGCCCGCCCGGGCCCCCTCTGGGGCTGAGGAGAAGGGCCTGAACTTGACCCCGGTCCCAAGTCCCCGGAGGAGCAGGGCCTGTCTGGCCTCCCGGGGCCCCACCTGGGCGACGGCCAGCCGAGACGTGCGTCCTGACGGGACCCACCTGCCTTGTTCCCTTGTCTCCTGTCTACGCGCCCCGAGATGCAGGGAACCAAGATGGACCCCATCTCTCTCGAGGACTCACCTCCATCCGCCTCTGACGGGCAACGGATCCCTCCCAGCCCCCTTCTTCACACCCGGCCTTGGCCCAGCTGGGTCTGACTGCCCCCTCCCCCACGGGCTCCCAGGCCTCCTGCACCCCACGGCCAGGCCCACCGCTTCCATCTGAGGGAAGCAGATCTGGAATGCGCGTGGCAACCACAAAGTGTGGTCGGGGTGGGGGGTCCTGAGACACAGAGAAAAGCCAGAGCCAGCACCTGCGGGGGCCGGCCTGGGTGGGGTGGCAGCCACTGTGGGGGAGAAGGAGAGGGTGGCTGGGCACTGGGTGAGTTCAGAGGGCCCCAGAAAGCGTCCCAAGTGGATATTGAAGGGTGTGGAGAAATCAGAGACTCTGAGAGACCAAAGGTCTGCGGCCAGCGCACTCCGGGCACTGAGATCTCAAGCAGGAAAGACAATAATAATAATAATAACAACAACAACAACAGTCAGGATTCACCGAGCACTCCCGTGCGGGCCATGCACCCTCCGTGTATCTCCTCACTTTAATCCTTCCAGCTCCACTCTGGGCAGCCGAGACTGTCTCCTTTTAACACACATGGAGGCTGAGGCCGCATGGCCATGAACACCTCATGGCCAGCACAGATTCAGTTTGTGGGGGGAGCTGGGGTTTGAACCCAGGTCTGCCTGACTCTGGAATCCCCGCCTCTCTGCTTCCCCTGGCCGCATGCTTAGGGACCAGCAGATGAAATCCAGGTGGGTCCCCTGGACCCAGACACAGCACGGCTGGGCCTCCCTCCATCCCTGCCCCTCAGTCACAGGGACCTGCCCCAGGATGGTGGGACCGAGAAACCCAGCAGGTAAGACCAGGAGCTGAGCCATCTGCCAGGCCTCCTGTCCTACAGAAATGTGCTGGGCAGGCCTGTCCCCCAGAGTGCCCCAGGGGCTGGCCACATGCTTGCCACCTCCCACTGGCTCCTCCACACTGGGGCCCCACTGCCCACAGGGCCATGCAGGTGTGATCGCCAACAAGAGCCCTTCCCTGCTGCGCTCTCGGCCCATCTCCCGCAGGCCTCAACTTCTGTCCCCAACTCCTCCCTGTCAGAGCCTCTTCTGTCCACGCCTTGACTTCCTGTTATCCGACTTCCCTGAGGCACAGGGAGAGTCCAGTTGGTAGATGCGGCTTTGCAAGGATGGGGCAAGGGTTGGATCTCTGGGTCCCCCACCCCCGCAGTCCCTGTGTACATGGGCAGCGCTGCCCATCTGCAAAGGGTGCTGGCCCCTGTCACAGAGTGCCATCTGTGGTCAGTGCAACAACCAGAGGGAAGGGAAAGAGAAACAAGGCATCCTTCCAGGGGCCCCTCTGCACACGTCGGATGCCTCACCCGATCCCCTCTGAGACACCGTCAGCTGCATCCGGCCTTGAGTGTCCCTCTGGCAGTTCTGTGGTGCTCAGCAGGGGCCGAGGAAAGAAAAGCAATGCCCAGGCCAGAGAGACAGCACAGCGGGGAGGGCGCTGGCCTTGCATGCAGCTGACCCAGGTTCCAGATGGTCCCCTGAGCCCACTAGGAGTGACCCCTGAGCCCAGAGCCAGAAGTAAGCATCACGGTCACCAGCATCCCCGATGCCTGGCCCATTTGGAGAGCAGGGGGAGGACAGATAGACTGCCCCCCAGGAAGCACCAATCTGGTGGTGAAGGATGCAGGTGGGATGGGGCCCCCTCCACGGCCTTCCGGGAGCAAGTTTTCTTTTTTTTTTTTTCGGGGGAGAGCATCAAACCCAGAGATACTCAGGGGTTACTCCTGGCGGTGCTTGGGGACCATAGAGGATGCTGGGGATTGAACCCGAGTTGGCCGCGTGCAAAGCAAACGCCCTTCCCGCTGTGCTATTGCTCCAGCCCCTGGGAGCAGGTTCTCATGACAGGATGGCCCAGGAGGACAGTCACTCTGGTCGCTGCTGGTGGCAAGAGAGAGCGTTCTCCGTCACTCAGGCATCAGGGACCAGGGAAAGGCCAGTGTTGGGAGAGTTCAGTCCACAGAGTTCCTTCCCGGGGCCACTACCTGGGACAGCCTGCTCGGGGGCCTGCCTGTCCAGGTGGAAGGGCCATGTCCCCGTGGGCCCCGAGTGCCGAGTGACCCAAAGCCTCGACGGCTCCCCGCGACACCAACAGTCACCTTGAACTTGCTGCTGAGGGGTCCCGCCACAGACCCCGAGGCCTCTCTGCCACCCGGGGCCAGCCTCTCCCGCGTCCTGCCATGTCCTCCTGCTTCCCCTCCCCTGACTGGACGCGGCAGGACCCCTGTCCAGGTGAAGCGAGAGAGGGGGTCCCGGGCCAGAGCACTCACTCCTCGCAGAAGATCCAGGTCTGGTCCCGGTGGTGCCTGTAGCACCGTTCGGAGTGACTCAGGAGCACCAATTAAAGAGGTGCCCTGCAGGTGTGTCCCCCACAAAGGAGGGGGAGGTGCCCTGGCCCATCCCTGCCCTCCTCACTCCTGCAGCCCCGCTGTGGCCAGTGCCTCCTGCCGGGGCTCTCCTCTCCCAACACCTGCCCACGTCACCCCCGTCAGGCGCTGCTGCCGTCACCAGGACTCGTGGTGCGGGTGTTCACCCCATCTCACTCAGAATGATGGCCTGGACAGGGGTACACTTGTCCGGGGTCCCGGGGTGATCGGGGAGGGGCCACGACAGAGCTGGCACCCGCGATCTGACTCTGCCCATACATGGATCTCACGGGTCCGCGACCCAGTGTCACAGAACCTGCCACATAACCCAGCGGAGAACACGCAGCCCAGCTCAGAGCCGAGGGCACAGAGGCGGGGATGGCTCAGGCCCTGCAGGAGGGACCAGTCAGGGGCGGGCCAGAGCCCAGAGCAGGGGTCTCTGACGGTCCCAGCCCTTTCTCTGTCCTCCAGTGGGTCAGGGCTGCTGTCTTCTGGGGCGTCCCTGTCCTTGGTGCTGGGCATAGGACTTGCTGTTGTCCCTGCAGCACCTGACGTGCAGACAGCTCAGAGAGGCTGAGCAGCCCTCCAGGATCACACAGCGAACACTTTTCTGCCTCTCAACCTCTGTGTGTGTGTGTGTGTGTGTGTGTGTGTGTGTGTGTGTGTGAGTGAGTGTTGGGATACAGATGAAGGAGCTTACTTGTCCAGGGAGAGTCTCCTGGGGTGAAGGTGCACAAATCCAGTGTCCTTTTCCTGGAAAACTGAGTCTGGCTCCCCCAGTCTCCTCTCTTCATATTTCCTTTCCTCTCTTGGAGGGGTCAGGGCAGGGGAACTCCCCGCAGCCCTCAGGCTTTCTCCTGACGCTGCCACCTGCAGTGCTCTCTCCAGTCCGCTCACTCCACTGCTCAGCCCGGCTTATAGACGAGCCTGAGGACGCTGATGGGGGAAGGCCGTGTGCTCTGCTGTCCACTGGGCAGCCTCGCTCAGCGGAGCAGCCGACTCCCCCATCCCCACCCTCCCCACAGGGTGGACAGCCTCGCTCAGGGGGGCAGCGGCCGACTCCACTATCCCTGCCTTCCCCGCTCAGGGGGCCGAGCCCCCAAACCAGGCCCCCAGTCCAAAACCAGGGAGAGGATCAACACTCCTCAGGCCCAGTGTGGATTCTCAGCTACAGGATGCGATGCTTCAAACACATCCACTAGCACACGTGGACATGCAAGTACACACATGAGCACATACATGCACACATGTACGCACGCACATGTGTGCATAAGCAAACATGTGCATATGCACACATGAGTACACTTGTACATATGCACACACACGCATCTAAGTACACACATTCACATAAGCACACACACATGCACATACATGTGCACACGCGCACACAAGCACACGGTGTACATGCACACACATGTGCACATGCACACACATGCGGGCACACACACACAACCCGGGCAGAGGAAACACCTCCATGCGTCTGCCTTCCACCCCCCACCCCCGACCCTCCCAGCTGCTGGGAGCAGGGAAGGGAACAAAGGAGCCCCCCGCGCCCCGGGGTCCCCACGCACACGCTCTGCCCATCGCTCTCAGAGCTGTCCGGCAGCCGAGAGCCCGGGCGTAGCTGGACGCGCCCGCGGCCCCGCGCTGGCCACCCAACCCCCCGCCCCGGCGCACCCCAGGGTGGCCGCGGGGATGCTGGACGGCTGCGGCCCCGCCCGAGACCCGCGCCCAGACAGACCGCGCAGGGACGGGGCAGCCGCGCCTGGAGCCCAAGCGCAGCCTCGTGGCGCCACCTACGGTCCGAGCGTCGAGGTTGCCGCCAGGGGGACCCCGGGATGGCCACCGGGGCTCCCCCACGCAGCCCTGCCCACCCGCCAGCCGCCACCAGGTTTACAGAGGGGAAAACTGAGGCTCGGCTCACCCCCAGGAGGTGGGGGTGCCAGCACCCGCCCTGCGCTCCGGACATAGCCCAGTTTTCACCACACTGGCCCCCCTGGTCCACGCCCCCCACCTCACCCCGCCTTCTGGCCTGGCTCTCTGCGCCCACCTCTGAAATCCTGGGGGCTGCAAAGGGCTGAGTGGAGGCCTTGCGTGCTGGGGACCCCAGATTCTGTCCCCTGCACCCTTGGTGTAGCCTGCCTGGGCCCAGCACCCCAGGACAGTCCCAGACTGTCAGACCAAGGGGGCACAGACAGCCCAGAGTCACAGGGGGTGGCCTCAGATACCCTCCTCACTCCTCCCAGAAAACTCCTGTGTCTTAGGAAAATCCCATTAGGGGACTGGGGGGCTCTGCACCGGGGAGGAGAAAGGACTCTCTGACTGCTGCCAGCCCCAGTGGTCAGCTTGCCACCACGGTCCCTCTCCCCAGAGACCCCCCCACCCCGTGCTCGGCCATCCTGGTACAGCAGAACTCAGCAGAACACCGTGGTTCCTCTCTGCGTTGTTCCAGCGTCACTACTGTTCTGCTCCTCACACCGAACCCCGCCTTCGGGTCAAGATTCTAGCCTAACCTGGGACACTGGGAGCTCTGCCGAGAACCCAGCACCACCAGGCACCCAGGGGCAGACTGGTCTAGTGGTAGGACCCACCCTGGCACAGGGAGTGGGCAGTCCTGGCCATGAGGGAGGGTCATGGGGTGTGAGGTTTCAGTCCACACCAGGTCCCCAGAGTCCCAGAGTGTCCCATCTCCAATCCAACCTTCCCATTCTACAGATGAATAAACTGAGTTCACAGATCCCAGGACCCTGCCCAGAGTCCCCAGAGTAGCTGTGCTCTATGCTATTCACTACCACAAGCAGGATGCAGGATCAGAATCTCGACGCTGGATCTCTTAGTCATCTGCACGTCCTGGACTGTGATCCCCAACCTGCAGGATTAACCCAAGAGCAGCTTCCAACCTAGGCAGTGCCGGAACAGACCAGGGCAAGTGTAGAGAGCAGAGTCCAAACCACGGGTTTGCTGGGCCTTAAGGAAACCAGAAAGAGGGACTAGACTGAAAGGGGTCGATCAGGGAGGGAATCCAGAGGAAGTAACAGTCAGTGGGCTTTGAAGTATGAATAGGAGTTTGCCTATGGGGAAGATGCAGGCTGCAGGAGAAGGAGACAGAGTCTGGAGGTGTGGAGGAGCGTGGCTGATCCCACTGATAACTTGCTGGGTAAGGGTGTGGACTCGGAGCACCTTAAACAAATGGCTCGTGAGGCCGGAGTGACAGCACAGCGGGGAGTGTACTTGCCTTGCATGCGGCTGACCAGGCTTCGATTCCTGGCATCCCAGAGGATCCCTGAGCACCAACAGGAGAGATTCCCGAGTGCAGAGCCAGGAGTAAGCCCTGAGCATCCCGGGTGCCATGCCACGGAGATGAATCAAAGTAGCCCTGGGGCCAGGCCCTAGAGTAACCCAAAACAAGACAGAACAAACCAAAGGAAGCTGTAGTATTTACAAAGTTTTCACCAGGATGGGTGATGGCTCGAAGGGCCGACTTTGAATGCCGGAGGCCTGGATTCCACCCCCAGCATTTCATGGCCCGGCCCCAGAAGCTCCAGGGCACAAAGCCAGGAGGAGTGTCCAGCACAGCAAACCGAGTCCCCCAGAGACACAAAAACATAATGAAAAAAACGAAGTTGTGTCTTTCCGGTCAATATGAAAAATCTTTTTTGAGGTAGAGATTCCCACGCAGTGCTCAGGGGTGCTAGGCCACCTCCTATGGTACTCAGTGGCCTGCTTGGCAGAGCTGAGGGCCACCAGAGCCTCCCTATGTGCTCAGGCGCCATAGAGGGATCAAGCTCAGGTCAGAAGCCCCTGAGTCTCTCAGGCCCTCAGAACCTGGAGGACGAAGCAGGTGAGAGGGACCAGCCGGTCTCACTCCTAGCGGAAGAGGAAACACTGCAGTAAGGGAAGCAGCCAAACTGCGTAACTAACTCCCACACAGTGAGAACTGAGGGGTCCCTGAACCGAGTGTGGGTGCGGTTGTGGCGGGATCTCGGAGCTGGTGGGCTACGTGGCCATGGCGAGTCTGTTACACAGATGCAGATGCGGCTGAAATTCTTTTGTTTCTTTTTTGGGTGCCAGGGTCAAACTCAGGCCCCAGGTGTGCAAAGGATTTGCTCAGGGCTGGGGGACAGGTAGGTGCCCAACCTGGGTCCCATCCCCACCCCTGCAGGGGGCAGCAACACGTGCTCAGGCCCCAGCACTGAGCCAACAGCTGGGGTGGCCCCTAAACACACACACACACACACACACACACACACATACACATACACCACACACACACCACACACCACATGCTATACACACACCACACACACAAAACACACATACACATACACTACACACACACCACATACCACATGCTATACACACACCACACACACAAAACACACATACATACACACACAGCACACACACACCATACACACATCACACATAAACACACATCACACACACATCACACACATAGCACACACCACACACATACATACACACACCACACACACCCACACCACACACATCACACATAAACACACATCACACACATAGCACACACTACACACATACATATACATACCACACACACCACACACATATCACACACACCACACACACCCACACCACGCACATCACACATAAACACACACCACACACACATCACACACATAGCACACACTACACACATACATACACATATCACACACACCACACACATCACACATAAACACACACACCACACACATATCACACACACACTACACACATACATACACACACCACACACACACACCACATATGCACACACCACACACACTACACACATACATACACACACCACACACACACACCACATATGCACACACCACACACACACCACTACACACCACACACCACACACTACACACACCCCACATATACACCACACACATTACACACAAACATACACACACCACACACCACACACATCACACATACACACCACACACATTACACACATACATACACACATCACACATATCACACATACACACCGCACACATTACACACATACATACACACACCACACACCACACACATCACACATACACACCACACACATTACACACATACACACACATCACACCACACACATTACACACATACATACACACACCACACACCACACACATAAACACACATCACACATACATACCACACACACGCTACATACATACATACACCATATACACTACACACACCACACACACCACACACACACCCCACATACACACCACACACATACCACAAACACACCACACACATACATACATACACACACACAGTACTGCTGGGCCACATTTGGGCTCCACCGAGCAACGTTTTGGGGTTACTCTTGATTCTGCACTCAGAAATGACCAAGTGCTCAGGGGACCAAATGGGGTGCCGGGGATCCAACCTCAGTTGGCAGAGTGCAAGACAAATGTCCTACCGCTGTACTATTGCTCCAGTTCCCAATAAATCAAGGTTTTGAAGGGTAGGCTGGAGCACAGGAGAGCACTGGATTTGGGTTCCAGCCCAGCTGTGTGAGCCCTGGCAGGTGACTTGCCCTCCCTGAGCTCAGTCATGGGGCAGTTACAGGGTTGGCACAGGGAGGGACACAGAGCCCCCTGAGGGAAGACTAGAGATGATTCTTGGGGGTGCACTTGGGCATGACTGGGAGGTCAGTCACCCCACAAGGAAGTGTGACTGTCATCCAGAGGAGCTTGGCCTCACTCGGGCCAGCGGAGGGGCTGGAGGGCTCTGAACCCGGGGTTTCAGACAGGTCTGGGGCGAAGAACGGAGTCTACCATAGAGGCAGGCTCAGAGGGAGGGGTGGCAGGGGCAAACTGGGGACACTGGTGGCAGGAAATGGTGAAGGGACGGATGTTGGAGCACTGTATGACTGAAACCCAATCATGAACAACCTTGGGACTATGAACAGATTCTATTTAAAACCAAAAAACAAAACCCACCAGGTTTGGTGCTTCTGAAGTCCCCTGGGGCAGCCTTAGGGCTCCCAGAGGAGGGTGGGGTGAGGGCTGTGATCTCCCTATTCATTCCATCCTCACCCCGGGTCCCCCATCCCCACACCACCCCAGCCTCGGCTAGGAGGGCACACTGGCCTGAGTCTGAAGCTCAGCCCGGCCAGAAGGGCCGTGACCCTGCAGCCTGCACCCCCATATCCTTGGAGAAAGAACCAGGGCTCCCTGGAGCCAGGCTTGTGCTCCTCGAACTGCCCCCACCCTCTGTGCCCGGCACAGGGGGGTGCATCCCAGCCACCATTTCTAGTTCCTTGGAGATAGATATTCCCACACCGGCTCCCACAAAACCAATTAAAGCACCTGCCGGGGACTGGGCTTTGTCAGCAAATTATTTCCCGGCTCCACGGCCAGGAATAAATCTCGGAAGGAGGAAGAGGATCGAATGGGGCTCGGAGCTGGAGGGGGCAGCTGAGTGGTGGGGAGACAGCCCTGCGGGCCAGGCAGCTGCAGGCGGGATCTGCCCTCTGGCCCAAAACCCCCACCCAGACGGCCCTGGGGCCTCTGGCCTCTGATGTTCTGGCTCAGGTCAGGATCTACCCTGGAAGCCACTCAGCAAGGCCTTCCAGGGTAGAGAAAAAGCAAAAAACTGGGATCGGGCTGTGTATGGAGGACAGGTCCCACCAGCACTGCATGGGCCCCTGAGCACTGAGCCAGGAGTAGCCCCCAAGCACAACCAGGTGTAACACCCCTGTCTAAACTCAGAGTCACCATCCTGCAGTGTCAGGAATCCCTGGGGGCCCCATAGACGTTCCCCGGCTGATATACAGGAATGGGTTGCAGACAGTTCACCAGACAATAATCCACAACCTTTATTCCCAGTTCCCAAGGACTAGATCCAGGGCCAGCAGCCACCAGAGAGTGGGGGACAGAGGCAGACTGGGAAACAATATAGGGAATTGTTAGAATTCCTAGGGAGTTGATGGGCCACTGGAATGGGTGAGACCAAAGGGTAGTGTGGAACTCTAGCATAACCTCCCATCAAGAGGAACGGACCTGAACCAGTCCGACCTGCTCGCAATCGGGGAGCAATGACAGGTTACAGGGGGACCGGCTCCCCTTTGGCACTGTCCTTTGCCTCTGAAGCAATGTCTCCGAAGCTCTTTCACCTCAAGGAGAGCCCCCAGGTGTATAACCCACAGGGCTACATTGCCCAGATGGTTTGGGAACAGTGCCAACTCCAACTCCACCCCTCCCCCCCAAAAAAAAGAGGAAGATAAAAGAAAGGTCCTCCAGGAATAGATGCCAAGGACCCAACAAGCAGCAGACAAGACCTCGGTACTCCTGTTCTCACTGGAGCACTGTTCATAAGAGCCAAGGTCTGGAAACAGCCCAAGCATCCAAGGACAGAGGCATGGACCGAGAAGATCTGGCATGTCTATGTAATGGAATACTATGCAGCTGGAAGGAAAGATGGAGTCATGCAATTTGCTGATCCATGGCTGGATCTGGTGAGTGTCATGCTGGGTGAAATGAGGGAGAGGGACAGACAAAGAATGCTCACCCATGTGCGGGTATAAAGAAACATAGAAGGGGACCAGAGCCATAGGACAGCGGGTAGGGCATTTGCCTTGCATGTGGTGGATCCGGGTTCAATCCCTGTCATCCCATATGGTCCCCCCAGCACCGCCAGGAGTAATTCCTGAGTGCAGAGCCTGAAGTAACCCCTGTGCATCGCTGGGTGTGGCCTCCCAAAAATTATACTAAATTAAATTTTAAAAGAAAAAGACACATAGTAGGGGAATGGTTAATGCCCAAAGGCAAAATAAATGAAGAACAGGAGAACTGCTCCTTGGTAGGGAGCTTGCCCATGTGGGACAAGGGGGATCAGGGACAAGTCAGGAAAGGATCCAGTCCAACAATGACAGGGCTAGTGGCCCATCTGGGCGCTGACAGGAGCGAGACTGCCGTGCAGATCCCCTGTCAGGGGCAGCGTTGCAAAACACAGTGCCAAAAAGGAAAAAGTGCCTGGCATGGCGCCAGCGGCCGAGTGGGGGCCAGACGAGGGACATCAGTGGAGGGAATGGACACTGCTGAAGGGATGGGTGGGCGCTGGGACACTGGAGGCCTGAAACTCAACCGTGAATAACTGTGATTCACTGTGATCTCATTTTTTTAAATGGTGACTAGAAGCGAAACAAAAAAAGGATGCCAGGCCCACGGTGTGTGTGTGTGTGTGTGTGTGTGTGTGTGTGTGTGTGTGTGTGTGTGTGTGTTGCAGGATAGGGGTCTCCACGCCCTTGTCCTTGTCTCCAGCCCCTCAGAGTCCTCCCTGGCCTGGAGGTCACAGGCTGACTCCTCACCTGGCCTCAAGGATTCCCAATACGGACTGGGCTCCCCCAGCCTTCCCAGACTCTGATCTTCAAGTGCCTTCAAGTTAAACTCCAGCAGTCCTGGCTTAGGCCCAGCCAAACTGAGCTCTGTGGAATCTCCCCTCGGGAGGCAGAGACCAGGGTTGGGGGACACTTTCTCAGGGGACCATCACAGTCCCAGGAGCTCACTGCCTGGCTCAGGGAAGGGCAGGGAAGCAGGCAGGGTGGGGAGAGCATCCCTGGGGGGATCACGGGAGCTGGGTTTTGAAGAAAGCAGAGGAGTTCGTTGAGTTGAGGTGTCATTCTCCCAAAGTAGAAACAATTTTGTTCCTGGGGCATCTCGTGAGAGTTAAGGGAATCTTCCTTTTCCCCATTTTTCAGAAAGTGGCCCTTGGGGCTGGAGAAATACTACAGCAGGTAAGGCACCAGCCTTGCATGCATCAGACGTGGGTTCAATCCCCAGAACCCCAGGTGGTCCCCTGAGCCCCTTGAGGTGTGAGCCCTGAGCACAGGGCCATGAGTAAGCCCTGAGCACCGTAGGATGTGGCAAAGGAAGGAAGGAAGGAAGGAAGGAAGGAAGGAAGGAAGGAAGGAAGGAAGGAAGGGAGCGGAGCGATAGTACAGCAGGTAGGGCATTTGCCTTGCACGTGGCCAACCCGGTTCAATCCCCGGTGTGGTGTTCCATATGGTTCCCCAAGCACCACCAGGAGTAATTCCAGAGTACAGAGCCAGGAGTAACCCCTGTGCATCATCAGAGACCCCCTCCCCCAAAAAAAGGAAGGAAGGAAGGAAGGAAGGAAGGAAGGAAGGAAGGAAGGGAGAAAGGAAGAGAGGGAGGAGGGAGGGAGGGAGGGAGCGAGGGAGGGAGGAAGGAAGGGAGGAAGGAAGGAAGGAAGGAAGGAAGGAAGGAAGGAAGGAAGGAAGGAAGGAAGGGAGCGGAGCGATAGTACAGCAGGTAGGGCATTTGCCTTGCATGTTGCCAACCCGGTTCAATTCCCGGTGTTCCATATGGTTCCCCAAGCACCACCAGGAGTAATTCCAGAGTACAGAGCCAGGAGTAACCCCTGTGCATCATTAGAGACCCCCTCCCCCAAAAAAAGGAAGGGAGGAAGGAAGGAAGGAAGGAAGGGAGAAAGGAAGAGAGGGAGGAGGGAGGGAGGGAGCGAGGGAGGGAGGAAGGAAGGGAGGAAGGAAAGGAGGGAGGAAGGAAGGAAGGAAGGGAGAAAGAAAGAGAGGGAGGAGGGAGGGAGGGAGGGAGCGAGGGAGGGAGGAAGGAAGGGAGGAAGGAAGAGAGGGAGGAGGGAGGGAGGGAGGAAGGAAGGGAGGAAGGAAAGGAGCGAGGAAGGAAGGAAGGAAGGAAGGAAGGAAGGAAGGAAGGAAGGAAGGAAGGAAGGGAGGGAGGGAGGGAGGAAGGGAGGGAGGGAAGGAGGGGGAGGTAGAGAGAGGGAGGGAGCGAGGGAGGGAGGGAGGGATGGAGGGAGAGAGGGGGGAGGGAGGGAGGAAGGGAGGAAGAGAGGAAGGAAGGGAAGGAGGGAGGATGGAGGGAAGGAAGGAAGGAAAGAAGGAAGGGAGGAAGGAAGGAAGGAAGGAAGGAAGGAAGGAAGGAAGGAAGGAAGGAAGGAAGGAAGGAAAGAAGGAAACGGCTGTCCCTTCAGAAAATCAGCACCCCAGGATTGTTCATGGTACAACTCTGCAGCCTGAGGGGACTCGTCCAGAGGGGACAGAACTTTCCATCCCCCCGCCATGTTGAGAGTATCTATGGCAGCAGAAAGGGCCTCAGGGAGGAGGGGCGGACTCTCGGGGGTCACCAGGTGTGCCCGTCCAGACACTGTGCACTGTGCACTCAGGGCTCTCTGAGGGACTGAGAGGTCTCCCCAGTTTGCCCACAGCTCTCAGGCAGAGCCTGACAGCCATGAGCCTCACCACATCTTCAGTGGGTGCAGTAGGGGAGACTGAGGCAGCCTTCACCTGTGGCTGCGCCCACCAGGGCCCAATTCCAGCCCAGTGATTCCTGGGGTGGGTTCCCCCCTGGGGCCCCCTGAGGGTGGAGCGGCCCCCAGGCCTGTGGAGAGCAGAGGACAGACCATCCTCTGGGTCTCTCTGGGCCCTGAGCGCCCCTCCCTCTCTCTGGGACGCACCCCATCACCCCCAGCCCACCTTGGTCTCTGAAACCTCTCTCCCATTCTTGTTCTTGCCTGTATTGGCATGGATTTTTGTTGGTTTGGTTTGGTTGTGGGGTACGCACCCGGTGGTGCTCAGGGCTTCCTCCTGGCAGGGCTTGGGGGACCCTATGCAGTGCTGGGGGTGAAACAGGGGTCTGTTCGTTCTGCAGCCTTGACCCTTAGGAGCTCTCCAGCCCCTGTCATGGATTCTGCTGGTGGCACAATAACTGGGGTTCATGCTCAGCCTTGGAGTTCACACTCGGCTATGGGGTTCACCCTTGGCTGTGGGGTTCACACTCTCGGTTATGAGACACTAGAGGCAACACTTCTTGTTGTGGCTCTGCAGACCACCAATGACAGGGCCACGCGGGAGCATATGGGATGCTGAGGACTGAAACTGGGTTTGCTGCACTATCATTTTGGCCCTCTGGACTTCTTTTTTATAAAAATAATTTTATTTATTTGGGGGGGTGGGGTACACTTGTCTGTGCCATGCATCCTTATTTGCATGCAGGCTCTCAGTACCCAGCTTGGCCCAGCTGAGGGGCTTGGTAAGTACTTGTTTGCCTCCCACTTCCTTTCTTGGGGGAGCGGGGCACACCCAGCGATGCTCGGGGGATACTCCTGGCTCTGTGCTCAAGAATAATTGCTGGTGGTGCGCTCAGGAACATGCGCACAACATGTTCCACCTGGAACCATATGGGATGCCCGGGATCGGCTGCATGCAAGGTAAGTGCCCTCCCCGCTGGACTATCACTCTGGCCTCTTTCACTTCTAACGGGAGAAACAACTCGTACTCAGCCTCGCTGGAACAATCCAGGAGAGGAGGGGGTTCCCTCTGGCCCCCAGGGAAATTGGAGGGTGGGGAGCAAGAGGCTGCAGGGGCCTGTCCTGGCGATTCTCAGACCCTGCAGGGTTGAGACCCTTCAGGCCATGCCCGGTCAGGTGTGTGCGGGTCAGGAGGTGGGGTGTGTGCCCCAACCTCTGTGCCAGCTCCCAGCTCACACTTTCTACCTGAGTTGATACACATTGTATTTCCGTATCAGGGAAAGTATAATGTGCCCCTCCAGCCCAGCAGTTACGGATATTATAGGTGAACATTGTCTGAGTTGGGGGCTTTGATTTGTTTTGGGTTCAGAGCTCATTACTGGATCTGCACTCAGGGGTCACTCCTGCCAGGCTCAGGGGACCACAGAGAGTGCTGGGTTGAAATGAGGGGTGGCCGTGGGCGGAGCCAATGCCTGACCCACTGTACCAAGACCCCGGCAGCCATGCTTTTAATTCTTTTCTTTCTTTTTTTTTTTTTTTTTGCTTTTTGGGTCACACCCGGCGGTGCACAGGGGTTACTCCTGGATCTGTGCTCAGGAATCACCCCTGGCGGTGCTCAGGGGACCATATAGGATGCTGGGAATCAAACCTGGGTTGGCCGCGTGCAAGGCAAGCGCCCTACCTGCTGTGCTATTGCTCCAGCAACTTTTATTTCATTTTTAGTTTTTTAATTTTTTTAAATTTTATTTTCTTTTTGGGTCACACCAGCGATGCACAGGGGTTACTCCTGGCTTCGCACTCAGGAATTATTCCTGGTAGTGCTCGGAGGACCACATGGGTTACTGGGAATCAAACCCGGGTTGGCCGCATGCAGGGCAAACACCCTACCCCCTGTGCTACTGCTCCAGCCCTCTTTTTTTTTTTTATTAAGAGGCATGTGAACCTGCCTAGGGGCAGGGAGCACAGGTTTACACATCTTCACATACATGTTACCCCACACACCAGCACCAACATCCAATATCCCTCCGCGCACTTTCAACACCCCATTTCCCCCACTGGTACCCTCAATTTTATGTTAGAAGCCAATGGTTGGGCCGGAGAGAGAGCACAGGGGTTAAAGCGTTCGCCTCACATGTGATCAGTCTGCAGGTTCAATCCCCGCACTGCATGTTCCCCAAGCACCACCTGGAACAAACCCCCAGCACCACTATATGGGACCCCCAAAAAGAATCCAGTAGTTCCTTATTATTTGGCTTTTTCTGCCCTCCTGCTTTCTCTTTTTATTATGGGTTTATTTCTGTTTGGGGGTTGTTGTTGGTTTTGGAGGCTGAGCTCAGGGTTGAATCCTGGTTCAGGGGTCCCTCATAGTTGGACTAGGGGATCATATGTGGTGCCAGGAATTGACTCTGGGTCAGCTGTGTGCCAGGTAAGAGCCTTTCCTGCTGAGTTATCTCTCCAGTTTAATTCTTTATCTCCCACACATGAGGGAGAGATTCCGGTATTTCTTTCTCCTTCTAACTCATTGTCTTCCCTGAAGCCAGCCCTGTCCACTTTGTGGACAGGCCACATCTCCAGTGGGTCAGCTGTCACTGGGGGCATGGGTCAGTGCCAGCTCTCTGCTGTTGTAAACTGCACTGCAATGAACTGCAGCAAACTAGGAGCACATACATCTTTGCAAAACAGCGTTTCCCGTTTCTTGGGAGAGGAGCCAACAAGTGGAGTTGCTGGCTGATATGGTCAATCTATTTGTGGTATGGCAGGGTAGGGGCTCATTACTGCTTTCCAGGCCCGTGTCTGAGATTCATTTTTCTCCACACCCTCAGCAATACTTGTTTCTGGTTTTGTGGCATTGGCGTTCTCACGGTAGGAGGTGGTCTCTCACTGCGGTTTTGATTTGCCTTTCTAGGCCTAGAGAGAGGGAGGCAGTTGACCTGAGTTTGATGCCCAGCACCAGACAAAGCCCCCCAATGACCATCAGGGTTATCACTGAGCACAGCCATGGTGGCTTAGCACAATAAATATTTGGTTTCCCCAATAATACGTGATAATGAACATTATTTGATGTGCTATTGGCTCTATGTCTCTGTGTCTCTGTCTCTGTCTCTGTCTCTGTCTTTCTCTCTCCCTCCTTCACTCCCCCCCCCCATTTTGGTTATGAGTCTGTTCAGACCTTCTGCCCTTTTTCTGATGGTGATGTTTGTTCTGTTGCTGAGTTGTGTGGGTTTTCTATGTATCTTGGAGATTAGCCCACTGTGAGATTTATGATCTGAGCCTATTTCTCCCATTCAGCAGGATGTCTTTTCTATTTTCTTTTTTCTAACTGTTTTTTTTATGGGAGGGGCCACACCTGGCAGCACTCGGGAGCTACTCTTGGATCACCCTCTCACTTGAGAGTGACTCCCAGGGGGTGTCCCAGGACCAGGCAGGGATTGCACCCTGACGTGCTTCAGCCCTCTGAGCTGCCCAGCCCAGCCCACATCTTTCTCCTTCAGTGGCAGTTTCTTTCAGCAGGCAGCAGCTCCGCAGGTGGTGCAGTCCTGTTCGTTTACACTCCTGAAGTCCCAGAGACATTCTGACACACAGGCCCGGGAGTTGGTTGCGTATGAACAATATTTGCAGCAAGAAAAATAAAGGCCAGTAAGGAAGTGAAACAGGTGGGAGAGGTGAGGTGGGAGCAGGTATGTCTGAGAGGACGAGAGGAATTTACTCTCCATAAGTGCAATGTCGGGGAGCATGGCCCAGGGAGGGGGGTACTCTGACCAGGCAGTTTCCACCGTAGGGGTCTCAGGAGGAATGACACTGTGCCAGGCAGTGAGGAGGATCCAGTCCGGGGGGCTCAGGGCCTCCCCTCCTAGAGGAATCTGTCTCTGTGAAACCGGACAGAGCTGGAGCCAAGATGGGGGGACACACGTATGGGGGTTCTTGGCTGCCCGAAGGGGCACCTTTGGGGAATCCTGAAAAGGTCATGCTTGCCCCAGGACCAGTCCCGGTCCCACCTCGGGAGAGCTGGGAGACCCCAGGGCCAGGGTGTGTTGGCTTATTTGTCTGTTCATTTTTAACAATTTGCTTTCAACTGTCAAGATTATTTAAAGCGTTGTAAATGCTAAAAAAAAACCATGTAAAGAGGATTAGGAGCAGCAATTTCACGAACCACAATGAGAACTCAAACTGCTTTGGAGTCTTGTGACAGTTTGTGGCTTTGGGGCCCCTGCTCAGCTTCTCTGTGGGGTTGTTTGCTCATTTGCAGAGGGGGAAGGGGCTGCCCCAGCAGGAAGGGGCTGCCAGGGTGGGACAAGAATATGCCTGGCATCAGAGAGCATCGACCCAGGCTGCAGCTGTAAACACTGGGCTGGTGGAGGGACTCAATGGCGGGCTGGGGGCAGAAGAGCTGAGAGTGGGACGGGCAGTGACTCAGTGGCAAGAGGACGCGGAGGTGGGTGACACAGAGAGGAGGGCTGCAGAAAAGGGGCAATAGCCTGGGGAGAAAAAGCTGCTTCTCCCTTCTCCCATCCTCCTGGCCACCTCACAGACCCCCCCCACCATACTGACTATATACGGCTCTGGAGGGCAGAACTAGGAGACCCCAAAACGGACCTGATGAGTCGGCACAGCCTGGAGACACACGACACGAGTTCTCTCTCTCTCTCTCTCTCTCTCTCTCTCTCTCTCTCTCTCTCTCTCTCTCTCTCTCTCTCTTTCTCTCTCCCCCCTCCCTTTCCCCTCTGTTTGGTTTTTGGCCCCACCCTGCGTTGATCAGGGACCATATGGGATGCCAGGGATAGAACCTGGGTTGGCTGCATGCAAGGCAAGCACCTTCCCTGCTGTCCCATCTCTCCAGTCCCACCCTTTCTCTCTGAGGCTTTATTTTGGTTTTGATATTTTGATGCTTCTTGCATATTTATTATTTGGGTCATCTGGCTCATCATTATTCCAGGCTCTGGCCATATATGATTCAAAAGTCACAGAAAACCTGGGTTTAATTAAATGGAACTTTGACCTCAATGTGGAGAAAGGTTTAGACTTCAACAATCTGCCGCAGACTGTGGGGATATCTTTTCTTCCCGAGGTTTATAAAAAAAAAAAATTTTAGGCCAGGGAGATAGCTCAAAGGGCCAGAGCCTGACCTGCACATGTCTGACATGCAGAGGCCCCTAAGAACCAGCAGGGTGGCCTGTAAGATGCATGGATGGCTCAGTGGTAGAATTCTCATCTGCCACTCTTTTTTCTAATTGAATCACGTGAGATACAGTTACAAAACTTTCATGTTTGAGTTTCAGCCATACAATGATCAAACACCCATCCCTCCACCAGTGCGCATTCTCCACCACCAATGTCCCCAGTATACACTCTCCAACCCTCCCCCCCCCCGCCTCTATAGCAAACAACTTCCCCCCTACTCTCTCTCTCTACTTTTACAATACAGATACTGAGAGGCCATCATGTTCGGTCCTTTATCTACTTTCAGCGCACATCTCCCATCCCAAACAGTTCCTCCAACCATCATTAACTTAGTGATCCCTTCTCTATTCCGGCTGCCTTCTCCCCCAGCTCATGAGTCAGGCTTCCAACTATGGGGCAATATTCCTGGCCCTTGTGTCTACTGTCCTTGGGAGTCAATCTCATATTACGTTATTTTATATTCCACAAATGAGTTCACCTCCCACTCTTGCACTTTGGGGTGGAAGCAATAGTACACTGGGGAGGGCACTTGCCTTGCATGCAGCAGACCCCGGTTCGATCCTTGGTCCCCCGTATCGTCCCCCCAAGCCTGCCAGAAATAATTCCTGAGTGCAGAGTCAGGAGTAAGTCCTGAACACCGATGGGTGTGGCCCCAAAACAAACAAAAGGAGGAGGGCTGTGGCCCCCACACTTCTGAGTCCCTGCAACTCCAAGTGCCACTGGGAGTGTCCCAGGCCCTCTGAGCATTGATCCGTAATTGCCCCCCCAAAAAGGTTTTTTTTTAAACCCCTAGGAAAGTTGGAGGAACTGTCCAATGAACATGGCCGGTCTGTCAGGCTCCTGGGGTATTCACCTTCAGCTCCTTCTAGCTCCCTCTGGCCTGTGGGGGGCGCTCTCCTCCTCCTCTCTATGGCAACGTGGCTCTGCGGTGCAGAGCTGCCTCTCGGCCCCGGCCCCCCACTGCCCCCTGCACATCCCAACACTGATGCTGTGAGTCACAACAAGTGTGGGAGCCCCAGGACGCGCAACCAAGGGTGTGAGCGCCAGAAATGGCAATGACAGGAAAGGGAAGGGACGCACGTCATTATCCAAGAGATTTATTTTATTACAGCAGAGCCATCAAAGATTTCTTTCTCCTGGGGCTGGAGCGATAGCACAGCAGGGAGGGCGTTTACCTTGCACGCGACCGACCCGGGTTCTATTCCCAGCATCCCATATGGCCATATGGTCATATGAGCACTTCCAGGAGTAATTCCTGAGTGCGTGAGCCAGGAGTAACCCCTGTGCATCACCGGGTGTGACCCAAAAAAGAAAAAAGAAAAAAAAATTTCTTTCTCCTGAGCCTTTCGGAAGGTTCAGGCCATAACCTTTCCCCCGAGGGCTTCTGCTCAACAACTTCATACTACAATGCCTTTATCAGACCTAGGAAATCCCCCGCAGGAGTATTTCAAAGGGACTAATTCAAATTTCAGGGAGACAACTTGCAATTCCAGACGGTTCTGCCTCTCTGATGCAATTCCAAAGAATGAAGCACATCACTGAGAGCGCACAGCACGGGGCATGGCATAAGGGACAAGCTTAGTAAACATCAGGTCCCCACCCTCACCCCTCCCTGCAGTAACCCTCCTGACGCCCCACGACTTGCCTGGGAGGGACCCACTCTAGCAGCCGGCTCCAACAAGGATCGGCCAGATCTGGGCTGCGCCACAACGGGCTCCCCCCTACGGCCACCAGAGCAGACACAGAAGGCAAGAGGAAAATTGCTGAGAACAAAAGACAGAGGCCCAGGGCGCTGAACTTGGCCTCCCCAGCGTCCCAGCGATGGAGCCAGGGTGGGGATCGGTGCCAGCCAGTGCCGCCCGTGTGACAGCCAGATCTGAGCTTCTGGCCGGGGTCCCTTCACTTACAGGGCAAGAGAGGGGCTTTTTTTTTTTTGGTAATTGTTTTCAAAACAGATTTCATGTGGTCCCAAAATGAGACCATGATTGTAAATTAAAGTGTAATTAGCCTTTACGCTTTTATATTCATTAACTCTTCTCTGTTAATGACGCTAGGCTGGAGCAGAAACCCTGCATTATGAAACCACATCCAGGAAATAAAATAGTGATTTAGATAATGGCCACAATGTATTGCTACTTACACATAATTAAACAAATGCTCCATTTAAACTTGGAAACATGACTGAATGTTGATTAACCCTCGCCCAGCAATTCTGCTCGGTCTGGGGATGGGAGGCGCAGGGAGCTGGTCCGGAACAGAGTGTCTGGGTGGTCACAGCTGCCCGTCACAGCCACGCGCACTGCCACCAGCCCCAGCTGAGCCAGCCCGCTGCAGGGCTCGGGCGAGCGAGCGGGGCCAAGGAGGACAGTTAACCCCAAGACAAATCCTGGCTCTGGAGGGCCAGGACATAACCCGTGCTGCCAGCTACGCCAGACACGAAGGGTCAATACCAAAGGTCCCACAGAGAGGCAGAACCGTCTGGAACTGCTGCCTCAGAGAGACAGGAAGGAGAATGGGATGGCCGTGGGCACAGAGCCCCGGGTGCCCAGCTTCCGTTGTGGCAGAATTAAGTGCACACGCTGGCTGCCTGCGCTGGACACTTTGAAATGTTTGGAATGGCATGTTTTATTGTTATGTGTTTTCTGCAACGTGAAGCGGGTCTTCCGAGCAGGGTCAGTGCTCCTTCCCGGCGAGGCCCAGCCAACTGGGCCAGGCGGTTCCATTCTCAGAGCTGGCGGTGCAGTGAAATTCGGGCTGGAGGGGTGGGGTGAGGGGTGTCGGGTCCACACTCATTCAGGTGTAGCAGGGGATGCCGGGGATTGAACTCACATGCTTGCATATGGAAAGCATGTGTCCCTGACCTCCTGGCCCTCGCCGCAATTTTAAAATTTCATTAAAAGCCTGATGTAAACAAGGTATAAAAATAGATCCAAGTGGTTTGTTATACACAACAACCAGATCATGGAGAGAGGGAGAGAGACAGAGACAGGCAGACACAGAGACATGCCTAGCAGGCCCCGGACAGGGTTAGATGTCCTGCACCATGGACCTCCAGATCATCTCCAATGCAGACCTGGTGGTCCCAGGCACCACGGGGTGTGAGCACTGCCCCACCCAGCCTAGCTGTGCCCCCGTCCCAGTGGAAGTGCCCCTGTCCCTGCACTGTGAGAATGCCCCCGTTTCTCCCCCCACCCCAATCCGGCTATTAAATAAATAAATAAATAAATAAAACGGACAGAAAAGAGCAACTCTACTACCTGGAAGAAGCAGCCTAGGCTGGCCGTGAGGGCCACCCAGGGCTGGTCCAGTTCAAGGATGAGAAAGTCAGGCCCCACTGTGACATGTGCTTCCAGGGGTGACAGCTGCCCATCATCTTCAAGTTATCCTGGGGGGTGGGGGGGGCAGGAGCTCAGCCCTGCAGGGACTGGGAGACAGCCTGGAGCACAGACCCCAGGAGACAGGGACCAAGTGAGCGGAGCGGGGGCGGCCTTGATTCTCTGACCCCACTGGACACCCGCTGCCAGAGAAGCCATCGGGAAGAGCTGTGGGAGCTAACCATTGGACCGTGTCACCATGCGAGGCCAGAGACGGTACACTGACAGCTTCTGTGCTTGACTTTATTTTGTTTTTCAATATTTATTTTTGGGTTTGGGGCTACACCCAGCGGTGCTCAGGGCTTACTCCTGGTGGGGCTTGAGGGACCCTATGGGGTGCCGAGAGTCACACCCGGGTGAGCTGCATGCCAGGCAAGCAGCCTTCCCACTGTGTGTAGTTCTGGCCCCAGTGTGACTGTTTTAAAGCAAACGTTGTGCACTTTGTGCTGTCGTTGCTTTTATTTTTAGTTTTTTAATTCTGTATTGGCAGAGTCTCCTGACCCTGCACCTGGCTGCCCTAGCCGGGGCCGCTTGGAGGGGAGCGGGTTGAGTTTCCCTCCCCACCCCAAGCAGAGCTCCAGCAGCCGAAGACCTCCAGAACCAGCCACCACCATGCTGAGACCACTCTCCACACACATGAAGGTACCGGCAGAGGAACAAAGGCATGCGGGTCCCGGGGCTGAGATCTCCAAGCCTGCTTGGATCGGGGCTGAGCATCCTCCACCCAGATCCTCCATTTTCCAGTAGGCAGGGGTCACACCCACCAACTGGCCCCCTGGTGCCTTATAATCCCATCAGCGGCCAAGACCCAGAGACTATAAAACCCATCTCCCGGAAGCATCTTATTATCCCATTCTTGACAACCTGGCAGGCTACCGAATGTAACCTGCCCAGACGGCAGAGTCTGGCAAACTCCCTGTGGCGTACCCAATATGCCAAATACCAGTAACAATGATGGGTCTCATTCTCCTAACCCTGAAAGAGCCTTGAATATGGCATTTTTTAAAATCTCAGGGCTAGGACGAAGGAGACGTTACCAGGGCCTGCAATCGACGAACAACAGGATGATCGTGATCATGAATTCTGTATTAGGGTACCATGATTTACAAAGTTACTCAGCACTGGGTTCCAGCCCCATGGCCAGTGTCGCCCTCCCTCCACCAGTGTCCCCAAGGCACCCCTTCATACCAGCCACCCCCCACTCCCCGCGTGACTTCTTGACAGGCATATTTTTTATTTTGGTTGTTGTCGTTTGGGTCTCTAAGCCTTCAGTGTGGTTGGCTCTGTAGTTTAGATATGGGCAGATAGCGAACTCTACAACCTATGTACTTGAGGTGCCTGTCCCCGGCCCTGGCACTTCGCACCCGCCCTTTCTTAATCCCTCCCTTGATATTCTAACTTGTTTTATCCTTCCTATACTCTGCAGTCAAGGGTGATACAAGTATCTCCCTTTTATTCCATGCATTCCCTCGTCCTTTTATTGTATATGCCACAGAGAAGCACCATCAGCACGTTTCTCCTCCTTCTGACTTACTTCACAAACACAATATACTCCAGTTCCATCCAGGCTACACCAAATTGCATGATTTGATTGTTCCTTCAGGATCTTGGTTGATTCCATAGCTTAGCTCATGTGCTAAGTGCCACCCTGAACAATGACGTGTGTATGTCCGTCTGAAGGGATGTGTGCTTGCTTTTAAAACTTTTTGTACTGAGAAAAAAGAGGCAAAACCTAATAACCTTCTTTTCATCCTGTATCATTGGATACCTCGTTACATCTTAACATGACAAAAACTACATCAGCAAGACTATATTATGGATTATATAGCTTCTGATCACAAGTTACAGAAGATCTATCTGAAACGGCTTGCCCAAGAGAGGGTTCTGGAAAGACAGATGAGTAGGAAGAGCCAAGAGTCTCCCCACCAGACAATAATTGCCTTGGCAGAATCTGTTGCAACGCTTGGGAGACTGGAGTCTAGCTAAAGTCTGCAGCCTCCAAGGGAGCCTTGGCTCTGGGAACTGCAGCTGCTCAGGGCCGAGCCAGCCACTGGGCAGAAGGGTCCCATGAGCTTTGAGCTGCTAGGATGAGCTTGTAGGAATTTCCAGACCTGGAAATATTGGGGATCTGCACTCTGCTTACCCATTTCTGCTCCAATCGATCATCTCTGCTGTGACCACAGGAATAATATTGTCACCTTAGCCCCGAACCTCCAGCAACCAATTGCCGCCACCCTCACGGCCAATCTTCACAGGCTCATCCTGGGCCCCCCGTACAAGAGAATAAATCCAGGTATGCGGGACCAGTGACTGAAAACGCCAGACCTCAAGGGGTCAGAACTGGGCCCTCCCTTCCCATGTCCCCGCCATCCGGGGTCCTGGCTGTCATGCCCACGAACTGCCTCTGGGTGCCATATAAGCGCATTAATGGCCATGATCCAGAGACTCACAAATGAATCTCGGAAATGGGCAGCTTGCTGCAGAGATGGCTCTGGATCCCAATTATTTTAATTTCTAGAATCCCAGGAGCACACAGCCATGAAAGTGGTTGCACAATATCACATACTATTTTTTTTTTTGGCTTTTTTGTTGAATCGCTGTGAGATAGACCCTGACAGATACCTTATACTATTCATAACAAGCAATACAGAATAAATTGTCTTACATCTGCCTTTGGGGCAGGCTTGAGTGGTGGTGGGAAACTGCAAAATAATGGCAGTGGGAAGGTATAATGGTGGTGGGGCTGGTATTGAAATATTGAATGTAATCAATTATTGATTATTGATTGAACAACTTTATGAAAATAATTTTTTTAATAATGTTGTCAGGGCTGGAGAGATAGCACAGTGGGTAGGGCGTTTGCCTTGCACGCAGCTGACCTGAGTTTGATTCCCAGCATCCCATATGGTCCCCTGAGCACCGCCAGGAGTAACTCCTGAGTGCAGAGCCAGGAGGAACCCCTGTGCATCGCTGGGCGTGACCCAAAAAGAAAAAAATATATATTGTTGTCAGGGCTGAAATGATAGCATAGCGGGTAGGGCGTTTGACTTGCATGCGGCTGACCCAGGTTCAATTTCCAGCATCCCATGTTGGTCCCCCAAGCACCACCAGGAGTGATTTCTGAGTGCAAAGCCAGGAGTAACCCTGAGCATTGTTGGGTGTGGCCTCAAAAAAGTAAAAATAAAAATTACAATGCATTCAAAGGCACAGGAAAGTATGTCCTAGCCAGAAGAAATGTTTAAAAATCAGCAGAAGCTGATCTACAAAACGAAGACTCAGCAACAACTCTCTTAGGGCTGGAGTGATGGTCCAGAGCAGACAGTTTCCCCTGAAAAGCTGCCCGCATGGCTCCATTTTGGTTGTCCCCACTCTACATTCTAAACACTCCTATGGGACCGGAAAGATAGCACAGCAGGCAGGGCATTTGCCTTGCACACGGCTGACCTGGGTTCAATCCCCAGCATCCCATATGGTCCCCTGAACACCACCAGGGGTAATTCCTGAATGCAGCGCCAGGAGTAACCCCTAAGCATCGCCGGGTGTGACCCAAAAAGCAAAATAATAATAATAATAATAATAATAATAATAATAATAATAAACACTCTTGTGATTCTCTGTGCTCTCTTTGAAACAGAGGGAATCTAGAATTAAATGAATTAAATTATGCCCCAGACCAGTGCCAGCTCACAGGGGGCTGAGTGACAATGAACTGTGCTGGGGCCTCTCATATGAGTCCTGAGTAGCCACACACCTGGAGGAGAGACTGGCCTCACTGGCCTCACTGAGGTACCAACCATTTGGTCTGTTTGTTTTGTTTTGTTGGGGATCCACATCTGGCAGTGCTCAGGGGTTTCTTCTGACTCTGCACGCAGGAATCTCCTGGTGGACTTGGAGGAACATTTGGGGTGCCAGGGATTAAATCCAGGTTGGGTCCACGCAAGGGTAGTGCCCTTGCCACTGTCCTGTCGCTCTGGCCCTGTGGTGTGAGACTTATCTGGGCAACCTGAAAGGATGTTGGGAGACAGCATCTTCGGGAAACATGGCAAATCCTCCCCTCCCACTTTGTAACAACCATGTGATAAGACACAAAGATGCAATGTGTGCATCACACGCACATGCATGCACACACACGCACGCACACACACACACACACACACAAACACACACATCGAGTTACACTTTAACTCAGTCCTATACTAAGTTCCTCCCTAGCAAGAGTTTCTTTTTCTTGGACTTCCCAGTAAACTTTTCTTTCAGAATCTGAGCATCTTCTTACTCAATACTGTTACAATATTGAAGAACCTGGGAACCTCTGACCAACACAGAGACCTAGAGACCTGCTGGTCCCACTCCTGCATCTCAGACCTGGGTTCAATCCCCAGCACCAACATATGGGTCCCGAAACACTGCTAGGAGTAACCTTCCTAGAGTAGGAGTAGCCCCTGAGCACTCCTGGGTATCCCCCCAACAAAAAATTTAATTAAAACAACTCATCAGTGGGCCAGAGTGATAATACAGTAGGTAGGGTGTTTGCCTTGCACACAGTCAACCTGTGTCTGATTCCCGGCATCCCATATGGTCCCTGAGCATTGCCAGGAGTCGTTCCTGAGTGCAGAGCCAGGAGTAACCCCTGAGCATTGCCGGGTGTGACCCTAAAAGCAAAAAAATAAAAAAAAACTGTGGGAACAAGGTGAAAGGCTCAATGGTTGAAAGCACTTGCCTTGCAAAGATAAAGTCATGAGCTCAGTGCACAGTGGTGCCTACATGCACTGGTTGATTCCAGTAGCTCTACAGTTGTGGTGTTCTGGTGAGCACCACAACTAGAGTGCATGACCCTCGTGAGTATTACAGCTGACACAGGAGAGCACTGTAGGCATGGGTACTGTGATCCCGCCATTGAGCATCCTTGCGAGCACCACAGCAACCTCTGGCAAGCTTGGCCACGAAAATGTGCTCCAATACCACAACTGGAAGGGGTGCCACCCCCTGTAAACACACATGCAAACACCACACCTGAAGTGTGCCAGCCATGGGGAGCACTGCAGCCAAGTGTGAGCACCATAGCCATATGTGCAAACTCCCATGTATGCCACAGTCCTAATGCACAAGCACCACACTTGTGTGTGTGAGAGAGAGAGACAGAGAGAGAGACAGGGAGACCATTGGTCATTGCAAAAATAACAACAAAGGGAAGGGAAAGGAGGAAACTTAAAGGGAAAGGTTTCAGGGCTGAGGATAGCACAGCGAGGAGGGCGTTTGCCTTGTACGCGGTCAACCCAGGTTTGGTCCCCAGCATCCCATATGGTCCCTGAGCAATGCCAGGAGTAACTGCTGAGTGCAGAGCCAGGAGTAATCCCTGAGCATCACTGGCTGTGATCAAAAAAGAAAAAAAAATAAAGGGTGAAAGGTTTGCTGCTAAAATTCAAGGAAGATGTGGAGAAAGTCAAGACAGCCATGAAGGGACAAATGGAAACATCAATAAAGAAAATATCTTAAAAGAAAAAAAAAAGAACAAAAGAGAAGTCCTGGAACTGGAAAGTATGATCATGGGAATAAGAAATTTACTAAAGGACAGCAAATGCAGATTGGAGCAGACACGAAGAAAGAATCTACAAAGAGGGCTGGGGAGATCACTCAGCTGGCTGAGCACTGTCATGGCTAGGAGAGGCCCAGGTAAAATCCTGCACCGCAGGAGACCCTAAGCACCACCGGGAGTGACCCTGAGCTCTGAACCAGCAGTGGCTGCTGGACTCTAGTAGGAGTGAGAACACTGCCCAAATTACTCCCCACTCTCACATAAAGGACTGGCAAATCTGAATGATGGGTATGAGCAAGACTGGCACTGATGTAAGGCATGAATTGCCAACTTCCGAGAAGCTCAGTAAATTCCAGAAATGGCAAACTCAAAGCAAACACAGCAAAACACGTGCTCATTCCACTTTCAGAAGACAGAGTCGTGTCCACAGCCAGAAGGAGACAGGCTCGTGCAGAGGAGCCCCTGACAGCAATGGGTCAGTTTCTCACTGGGGCTTGGAGGCGTGGAATCAGGGAACCGAAACAGTCAGATTTCTAAAACAAAACAAAAAACCTGCCAACCAAGAATTCTATATGCATCTGGCCGAACTCCTTCAAAGTGAGGGAGAAATGAGATCATCCTGGGTAAACAAAAGTCAAGAGTTCTAGTTTATTACTTATAAATACATCTTGTAGCAGGAATGCGGAAAGGAGTCCTGGAAGGTGAACTCCAAGCATAGGAAGAAACGAAGGTCTTGGTGAAAGTAATTGCATGGGCAGTGATGGAAGTCAGCCGTATTATAATGGTTTGTAACTGCACTTTTGTTTTCTGCATGATTTAACAGACTAATACATTTTTTAAAATTATTAGTCTAAAAGCTATTGTTGTAACTTCAAATTGTAACTTCAAATTTTGATTTCTATACCATTGAAGAGACTAATGCATTTATAAAAATTATTAGGCCAGAGAGATAGCAACAGAAGTTGCTTGCCTAGCATGTGGCCACCACCTGTCTGACCCCCAGCACCACCTGCCAATCCTGAGCACCACCAAGAGTGACCCCTGGGCACAGAGCCAGGATTATAACCTGAGCACTGCTGGGTATGGCCCAACCCCCTTCCCAAAAAGAATTATTAGCTTACAGGGCCCAGAAATAGCTCTACGGAAAGCACCTGACTTGCAAATATAAGTTGCCGAAGCCAGGATTTCCACTCCAACCCCTAGCACCACAAACCCTGACCAGTCTCTGGAACCACATGCAAGTGTGTCTGTACTCAAAGTACAGTGTGGAGCCCCTGAAAGAGGGAACGTTCTGCTATCACATACTTGTGCCCTCCTCATAACACCCACCACCACTCAAGGGGACGGGGAGGGGGAAAGTTGTCTTTAAAGGAACATAGATTTTTGAAAGAATGATTTTGGGGCTGGAGCTATAGCAGAGCGAGGAGAGAGTCTGCCTTGCACGCGGCCAACCCGGGTTCAATTCCCAGCATCCCATATGGTCCCCTGAGCACCACCAGGAGTAATTCCTGAGTGCAGAGCCAGGAGGAACCTCTGTGCATTGCTGGGTGTGACCCAAAAAGCAAAAACTGAAAAATAATTTAAAAAAAAGAATGATTTCTTTGTGTTGTTGGGCACACAAGGAGAGGTGTAGTTTAGAGAACTTCCATAGTGAAAGGGGGACAGAGGTAGAAAGGGAAAAGATTTCATACATTGTTGAAGTTAAACTGCCATACATATAAATTTGAAAACCTGCAAATCCTGAGGGTGTTAAATGTAACTTGAGATGATCCTACAGGAATGCTACAGAAAGGGAAATATACACAAAACTTGTCCTATTTAAAGAATTTAAACATTTCACTGACCCTCCCCCCACAAATGAACTAAATGCAGGAGAAGAAGTCATGTAGGAAATGAGGGACCCAAAAAGAGACAAAGAGAAAATCAATAGAAAAAATGACAGAGTTCATCTTTATCAGCAGGGAACTCCAATGAATGATGCTCACAAATGACTTCTTGGATCTAACGCCCAAATGGGCAACCAAAGAAGTGAGAAACAAATTGAACTTCGTCTAAAATCTAACATTTTGTGCACCAATTTACATTATCAAGAGAGCAAATAGGCACTCCATAGAATAGAAGAAAATATTTTCAAGTCACAATGATATCTCACACCAAAAATATAGTAAAGAATTAATAATCAGAATACATAGAGAAGTGAAACTTACAACAAAAACTAACAACCAAAAATGGCCAAAAAGGTCAGGGATGTGGTTCAGCAGTAGAGCACTTGTCTTTCAGGTGTGAACCCCAAAATTTGATCCCTGGCTCTGCACCAAAAAAGGGGGGTGGGGTGGGGTGGGGAGGGGCAGGGTAGGACTTGAATAGCCATTTCTCCAAAGATATACAGACATCCAATGAATACCTGAAAAAAAAGTTCAAGTAATTAAAAAAAAAAGTCGCATTAAAACTATTCCAAGACCTCATATCACATTCATGAGGCTGGCTGCTTCCAAGAAGACAGAAATCGGGGGCTGGAGCGATAGCACAGTGGGTAGGGCATTTGCTTCGCATGCAGCTAACCCGGGTTCAATTTCCAACATCCCTTATGGCCCCCCAAGTACCACCAGGAGTAATGATTGAGTGCGGAGCCAGGAGTAACCCCTGTACATCGCCAGGTATGACCCAAAAAAGCAAAAAAAAAAAAAAAGAAGAAGAAGAAGACAGAAATCAAGTGTTGGCAAGGATATGGATTGAATTGGAACTCTTGGACACCCCCATGTGGCTCAGTGGTTGACAAATAACTTACATGCTCAATGCCCTGAGTTTGATCCCTGCACTGCAAGTGAAAAAAAACTGTAATCCTTGTGAGGTGTTGTGGGGGAATGTAGCAGGCAACAGTTAGTGAGAAAGCCAGTACGGCGCTTCAATAAGAATTGAAGAATTACCAAAGGATGGGCTGAGATTGAATGCAGCAGACCTGGGATTGATCCCCAGCACCACATATAACCCTTGAACCCTGCCAGGAGTGATCCCACAGCACAGGGCCAGGAATAAGCCCTGAGCACCTGGTCCCAAATCTAAAGAATAAATTAACTAAATTGCAATTAAATAAAGAGAAGGAATTTCTGCAATATGCTCCAACCAGGAAGTGACTTGAGGGCAGCCGGTTAAGTAAAACAAGCGGGTCGTCAAAAGCACCATCCATCAGACAGAAAAATAAAGGTGTGGCAGGACTCTTGTGAGCCAAGGTTTGCAGGCGCAGGGACTGGTGTTCACCAGGTTCAGGCTGCAGATTTAAGGGTTGGACAGTGCCACGGAGACAGACAGTGGTGATGGTTATACGGGATGATGAAGGCATCTAGTGCTTAAACAGAGTTGAGCTAGTACATTGTACTGTGAATGTTTTACCACAATAAAAAAAAAAAAGTGGGATGGGGCTCTGATAGTTTAGTGGCAAAAGCACCTGCCTGACAAGCCTAATGTGAGTAAAGCCTGAGTTTGATCCCTGGCACTCCCCTCCACGTGCCCGAATATACTCCCCACAGCTCTGCTGTTTGGGCTCCTCAGTGTCACAACCAAGTATGTGATCTCACTTCACGCTGTGTGGACAAGTGTGTGTGTGACTTCCGGTCATCTCTGTTCATCTCAACAACAAAGGAGAGCGGCGGGAATATATAAAATAATGCCTGTTCATTCTAGGAGGGGGAGCTTTTATTAAAAAGAAGAAAAAAGAAAAGAAAAGTAAAAACTCAAGGCTAGAAATATGACTTAGAGGAACCACACACAGGCCCACAAAAGGAAAATATAGCCCTGCTGCAGACAGGAAGTACCTCTGGGGAGGAGAGAGAGCCCAGGGGTTCAGGCCTTGGGTACAACCAGCCATGGTTCCATCCCCAGCACCACATATGGTCCCCTTGAGCACGTCCAGGAGTCATCTCTGAGCAGTCAAGAGTAAGAATGGCATAGTCGAATGTGGCCCCAAATCCCCAAATAAATGAAAAAATTTTTAATGAAGTCCAGGGAGTCAGAGCAATAGTACAGCAGGTAGGGTGTTTTTGCCTTGCATGCAGCTGACTCAGGTTCAATCCCTGGCATCCCATATGGTCCCCTGAACACTGCCAGGAGTAGTTCCTGAGTGCAGAGCCAGGAGTAACCCCTGAGCACCAATGGGTCCTGTTCCAACCCATGAAAAAAAAAAGTCCAACTCTAGGTGAGTCTGAGCTCTGAGAAACTGGCAGCTCTCTGCCACCTTCCAAGACCATTTCCAGCCAAAGCAAGAGTACAAGGGCTGAGGTACTTGCCTCACATGCGGTCAAACCCAGTTTGATCCCAGCACCACAAATGGTCCCCAGAACCACCAGGAATGATCCCTGAGCTCAGAAGCAGGAGTAAGACCTGAGCACCACTGGTGTATTTCCAAAGTGAAAACGAACAAAACCATTTCCATCTTTCTGCTCTGCACCCTGGGGACTGATCTTGGGCTTGCTGTCTCATCACCACAAAGTAGCTGCCATACCCCAGGCATCACATAAAGATCAGAGAAGGTGGAGGAGCTTTGGGGCTCTTTCCTCCTCATTCTCACTTTTGCAGTGATTCAAAAATCTTCCCCATCAATCTTCTTTCATGCTCTAGACCACTTCTCACTCATCAGTGACCAAAACGACTCTCGTTTATGTACAGAACCTGAACACTGCTCAGTCGATGGGGCCGCCGTGATTGACTTTGACCAGAATGTGCCTCCTTGTGTCGCCGTGGGCAGATGTTGGCTGGAACTACTTTGGAAAGGAAGAAACGGGACAGAAACGCCAAGTACAAGACCCATCGCGGCGCTGCTCTGCTGTCTTATGAGATTCCAGGGCAGCCAAGGTCTGTCGGAGGCACAGAAGTATTCTCTCCTCTGTGGGACCCGCTGTCACTGTCCGCTTCTGAAGAGGCACTCTGAGTTTTAGAGGAAGGCAGCCTCCTCCTCCTGGACACACAGCAGGACCACCAGGCTAGACCTCTTGCCTTGCACTTAGCTGTGGTCACACAACAGCTCTCACGGGTGGAGTTTGGTTAGACAAGGGAGGGGGCTCATAGGTGTAGCCTACCTCCCCCCCCAACAAAAAAGGAGAAGGGAAAAAACCTTTTCAGGGGTGTCCTCTGGGCTGCTCTCCTGGTTCTAAAAAAGCTATTCCCTCTGCCTAGAATATGTCCATCGACCTAAACTCAGCCTGCTACAGTCCTCAGACCAGGGGACTTCCTACAAGAAGTCCTCCCGGCTTGCTGGAAATGGGTGACCTTCCTCCATTTTCCTGATGCCATACAAGCTCATTAACGGCTGTGATCCGAGACTCATAAATAAATCTCAGAAGAGAGCCACAAGCTGCAGAGATGCTTCTGGATCCCAAAGTCATCTCCAGTTGTATCACCCTATTTAAATTTTTAGAATTCCTGGAGCACATGGCCACATTCGCCACTGCACAAGATTTTATTCTCTGGGGCTAAAGTGATAGCACAGCAGGTAGGGCATTTGCCTTGCACGTGACCGACCCGGGTTCAATTCCCAGCATCCCATATGGTCCCCTGAGCACCGCCAGGTGTAATTCCTGAGTGCAGAGCCACGAGTAACCCCTGTGCATTGCCAGGTGTGACCCAAAAAGAAAAAAAAAAAGGAAGAAGGCAATTGATCTTGATCCAAAAATAAATAAATATTAGCGCACAAGACTCAACATGTAACAGCATGTTAGTAATCTCTTATCCACGGGCTTAATGGAGCTAGGGTGAGATACAACAATCTTCACACATTTTCCACTAAGGAAACTTATTTGGACCATTTTTAATGCATTATTCATAATAAGCCATACAAAATAAATTATTTATGAGCTGCTTTGGGGGCAGGCTTGGGTGGGGTGGGAAAATTAGAAATAATGGCAGTGGGAAGGTGTTATGGTGGTGGGATGGGTGTTGGAATATTGAATATAATAAATTATTGTGAACAACTTTATAAAAATAGAATAAAATTGGGGAAAAAATAAAATTAAAATTATATGAATCCTTCCAGGCTTTACTGGCCCACAGTGACTCTGCTTCCTTTGATTCCATAGGTAGCACTGTAGCACTGTCCTCCTGTCGTTCATCGATTTGCTTGAGCGGGCACCAGTGACGTCTTTATTGTGAGACTTGTTGTTACTGGTTTTGGCATATCAAATGCCCCACGGGGAGCTTGCCAGGCTCTGCCATGTGGGCGGGATACTCTTGGTAGCTTGCCGGGCTCTCCGAGAGGGATGGAGGAATTGAACCCGGGTCGGTTGCATGCAAGGCAAACGGCCTACCCTCTGTGCTATCACTCCAGCCCCCTGAACGCTGCCAAGAGTGATCCCTGAGCACAGAGTCAGGAGCAAGTTTGGGGCCAGGGAATAAGCCTTAAGTGCCAGCAGATATGACCCCAAAACAGAAAAAAAAATAGAGGAAGAGAAGAAGGAAGGAAGGAAGGAAGGAAAGAAGGAAGGAAGGAGGGAGGGAGGGAGGGAGGGAGGGAGGGAGGGAAGGAGGGAAGGAAGGAAGGGTGAAAGGGTGGAAGGAAGGAAGGAAGGAAGGAAGGAAGGAAGGAAGGAAGGAAGGAAGGAAGGAAGGGTGGAAGGAAGGAAGGAAGGGTGGAAGGAAGGAGGGGGAGGGAGGGAAAGAAGGAAGGAAGGAAGGAAGGAAGGAAGGAAGGAAGGAAGGAAGGAAGGAAGGGTGGAAGGAAGGAAGGGTGGAAGGAAGGAAGGAAGGGTGGAAGGAATGAAGGAAGGAAGGAAGGAAGGAAGGAAGGAAGGAAGGAAGGAAGGGTGGAAGGAAGGAAGGAAGGAAGGAAGGAAGGAAGGAAGGAAGGAAGGGTGGAAGGAAGGGTGGAAGGAAGGAAGGAAGGAAGGAAGGAAGGAAGGAAGGAAGGAAGGAAGGAAGGGTGGAAGGAAGGAAGGGTGGAAGGAAGGAAGGAAGGAAGGAAGGAAGGAAGGAAGGAAGGAAGGAAGGAAGGGTGGAAGGAAGGAAGGAAGGAAGGGTGGAAGGAAGGAAGGAAGGAAGGGTGGAAGGAAGGAAGGAAGGAAGGGTGGAAGGAAGGAAGGAAGGGTGGAAGGAAGGAAGGGTGGAAGGAAGGAAGGAAGGGTGGAAGGAAGGAAGGAAGGAAGGAAGGAAGGGTGGAAGGAAGGAAGGAAGGAAGGGTGGAAGGAAGGAAGGGTGGAAGGAAGGAAGGAAGGAAGGGTGGAAGGGTGGAAGGAAGGAAGGAAGGGTGGAAGGAAGGAGGGGGAGGGAGGGAAAGAAGGAAGGAAGGAAGGAAGGAAGGAAGGGTGGAAGGAAGGAAGGAAGGAAGGAAGGAAGGAAGGAAGGAAGGAAGGGTGGAAGGAAGGAAGGAAGGAAGGGTGGAAGGAAGGAAAGAAGGAAGGGTGGAAGGAAGGAAGGAAGGAAGGGTGGAAGGAAGGAAGGAAGGGTGGAAGGAAGGAAGGGTGGAAGGAAGGAAGGAAGGGTGGAAGGAAGGAAGGAAGGAAGGAAGGGTGGAAGGAAGGAAGGAAGGAAGGGTGGAAGGAAGGAAGGGTGGAAGGAAGGAAGGAAGGAAGGGTGGAAGGGTGGAAGGAAGGAAGGAAGGGTGGAAGGAAGGAGGGGGAGGGAGGGAAAGAAGGAAGGAAGGAAGGAAGGAAGGAAGGGTGGAAGGAAGGAAGGAAGGAAGGAAGGGTGGAAGGAAGGGTGGAAGGAAGGAAGGAAGGAAGGAAGGAAGGAAGGAAGGAAGGAAGGAAGGGTGGAAGGAAGGAAGGGTGGAAGGAAGGAAGGAAGGAAGGAAGGAAGGAAGGAAGGGTGGAAGGAAGGGTGGAAGGAAGGAAGGAAGGAAGGAAGGAAGGAAGGAAGGGTGGAAGGAAGGGTGGAAGGAAGGAAGGAAGGAAGGAAGGAAGGAAGGAAGGGTGGAAGGAAGGAAGGGTGGAAGGAAGGAAGGAAGGAAGGAAGGAAGGAAGGAAGGAAGGGTGGAAGGAAGGAAGGGTGGAAGGAAGGAAGGAAGGAAGGAAGGAAGGAAGGAAGGGTGGAAGGAAGGAAGGAAGGAAGGGTGGAAGGAAGGAAGGAAGGAAGGAAGGAAGGAAGGAAGGAAGGGTGGAAGGAAGGAAGGAAGGAAGGGTGGAAGGAAGGAAGGAAGGAAGGAAGGGTGGAAGGAAGGAAGGGTGGAAGGAAGGAAGGAAGGGTGGAAGGAAGGGTGGAAGGAAGGAAGGAAGGAAGGGTGGAAGGAAGGAAGGGTGGAAGGAAGGAAGGGTGGAAGGAAGGAAGGGTGGAAGGAAGGAAGGAAGGGTGGAAGGAAGGGTGGAAGGAAGGAAGGAAGGAAGGGTGGAAGGAAGGAAGGGTGGAAGGAAGGAAGGAAGGAAGGAAGGAAGGAAGGAAGGAAGGAAGGGTGGAAGGAAGGAAGGGTGGAAGGAAGGAAGGAAGGAAGGAAGGAAGGAAGGAAGGAAGGGTGGAAGGGTGGAAGGAAGGAAGGAAGGGTGGAAGGAAGGAAGGAAGGAAGGGTGGAAGGAAGGAAGGAAGGAAGGGTGGAAGGAAGGAAGGAAGGAAGGAAGGGTGGAAGGAAGGAAGGGTGGAAGGAAGGAAGGGTGGAAGGAAGGAAGGGTGGAAGGAAGGAAGGAAGGGTGGAAGGAAGGAAGGGTGGAAGGAAGGAAGGAAGGGTGGAAGGAAGGGTGGAAGGGTGGAAGGAAGGAAAGGTGGAAGGAAGGGTGGAAGGAAGGAAGGAAGGAAGGGTGGAAGGAAGGGTGGAAGGAAGGAAGGAAGGAAGGAAGGAAGGAAGGAAGGAAGGAAGGAAGGAAGGGTGGAAGGAAGGAAGGAAGGAAGGAAGGAAGGAAGGAAGGAAGGAAGGGTGGAAGGAAGGAAGGAAGGAAGGAAGGAAGGAAGGAAGGAAGGAAGGGTGGAAGGAAGGAAGGAAGGAAGGAAGGAAGGGTGGAAGGAAGGAAGGGTGGAAGGAAGGAAGGAAGGAAGGGTGGAAGGAAGGAAGGGTGGAAGGAAGGAAGGAAGGAAGGAAGGGTGGAAGGAAGGAAGGGTGGAAGGAAGGAAGGAAGGAAGGAAGGAAGGAAGGGTGGAAGGGTGGAAGGAAGGAAGGAAGGGTGGAAGGAAGGAAGGAAGGAAGGGTGGAAGGAAGGAAGGAAGGAAGGGTGGAAGGAAGGAAGGAAGGAAGGGTGGAAGGAAGGAAGGGTGGAAGGAAGGAAGGGTGGAAGGAAGGAAGGGTGGAAGGAAGGAAGGAAGGGTGGAAGGAAGGAAGGGTGGAAGGAAGGAAGGAAGGGTGGAAGGAAGGGTGGAAGGGTGGAAGGAAGGAAAGGTGGAAGGAAGGGTGGAAGGAAGGAAGGAAGGAAGGGTGGAAGGAAGGGTGGAAGGAAGGAAGGAAGGAAGGAAGGAAGGAAGGAAGGAAGGAAGGGTGGAAGGAAGGAAGGAAGGAAGGAAGGAAGGAAGGAAGGAAGGGTGGAAGGAAGGAAGGAAGGAAGGAAGGAAGGAAGGAAGGAAGGAAGGGTGGAAGGAAGGAAGGAAGGAAGGAAGGAAGGAAGGAAGGAAGGAAGGGTGGAAGGAAGGAAGGGTGGAAGGAAGGAAGGAAGGAAGGGTGGAAGGAAGGAAGGGTGGAAGGAAGGAAGGAAGGAAGGAAGGGTGGAAGGAAGGAAGGAAGGAAGGGTGGAAGGAAGGAAGGAAGGAAGGGTGGAAGGAAGGAAGGGTGGAAGGAAGGAAGGAAGGGTGGAAGGAAGGGTGGAAGGGTGGAAGGAAGGAAGGGTGGAAGGAAGGGTGGAAGGAAGGAAGGAAGGAAGGGTGGAAGGAAGGGTGGAAGGAAGGAAGGAAGGAAGGAAGGAAGGAAGGAAGGAAGGAAGGAAGGAAGGGTGGAAGGAAGGAAGGAAGGAAGGAAGGAAGGAAGGGTGGAAGGAAGGAAGGAAGGAAGGAAGGAAGGAAGGGTGGAAGGAAGGAAGGAAGGAAGGAAGGAAGGGTGGAAGGAAGGAAGGGTGGAAGGAAGGAAGGAAGGAAGGGTGGAAGGAAGGAAGGGTGGAAGGAAGGAAGGAAGGAAGGAAGGGTGGAAGGAAGGAAGGGTGGAAGGAAGGAAGGAAGGAAGGAAGGGTGGAAGGAAGGAAGGGTGGAAGGAAGGAAGGGTGGAAGGAAGGAAGGGTGGAAGGAAGGAAGGGTGGAAGGAAGGAAGGGTGGAAGGAAGGAAGGAAGGAAGGAAGGAAGGAAGGAAGGAAGGAAGGGTGGAAGGAAGGAAGGAAGGGTGGAAGGAAGGAAGGGTGGAAGGAAGGAAGGGTGGAAGGAAGGAAGGGTGGAAGGAAGGAAGGAAGGAAGGGTGGAAGGAAGGAAGGGTGGAAGGAAGGAAGGAAGGAAGGAAGGAAGGAAGGAAGGAAGGAAGGAAGGAAGGGTGGAAGGAAGGAAGGGTGGAAGGAAGGAAGGAAGGAAGGAAGGAAGGGTGGAAGGAAGGAAGGGTGGAAGGAAGGAAGGAAGGAAGGGTGGAAGGAAGGAAGGGTGGAAGGAAGGAAGGAAGGAAGGAAGGAAGGAAGGGTGGAAGGAAGGAAGGGTGGAAGGAAGGAAGGAAGGAAGGAAGGAAGGGTGGAAGGAAGGAAGGGTGGAAGGAAGGAAGGAAGGAAGGGTGGAAGGAAGGGTGGAAGGAAGGAAGGGTGGAAGGAAGGAAGGAAGGAAGGAAGGAAGGAAGGAAGGGTGGAAGGAAGGGTGGAAGGAAGGAAGGGTGGAAGGAAGGGTGGAAGGAAGGAAGGGTGGAAGGAAGGGTGGAAGGAAGGGTGGAAGGAAGGAAGGAAGGAAGGAAGGAAGGAAGGAAGGAAGGAAGGAAGGAAGGAAGGAAGGAAGACTGATGGGCATGAGGAAACTGAGTCACGAGGAAGCAGTTTCTGCCAACACCTAGACTTGGGAGAGACCCTCTCTGTGGGCTTCAGTCTGGAAACAACAGCAGAAGCCTCCAGAAAATGGGCCTGTGGTGCCCCCACCCTCAGACCACCGAGAGACTCCCTGGTTGTCAAAATGTGCATGAGGGCACCCAGGGATCCGGCAGCAACAGCCCTTCTGAACCCCGAAGAGGCCAACGTGGAATGTGCCGCCACCTCCAGGCAGGCTTTCCAGTGGCAGCAACCACACACAGGCCCAGAGGGAGCGTGACTGGTGGTCCCTCTGGGGACTGTGCCCCGAGGCTGAGCTCGGGGATCCTTCTTCCCTGGCCTGTGCAGTCTGATGGGGGCTGGAGGCAGAGGGTCCAGCCCAGCGGTGATCCCTCTTCTGTCTCTGTCCGCCCCCACTTCTAGCTGCCTGGTCTGAAGGGCAGGTTCTGGAGCGTTCTGGAGCACTCCGGACCCACCAGGGAGAGTCTGGAAGGGGGTTCCAAGCTGGCAGGGTGATGGGGCGTGCAGCTGAGATGGGGCCCTTGGGAACTGAGTGTGACCATGTGTGGTGGTGCCTTCGTGCACACCTATGGGTGGCCTGTGGGCGCACACGTGTGTGTCTGTGGGCCTGAGTGTGAAAGTGGGTTGGTCCCCAGCCAAGGAATTCTCGAAACCCACGGAGATGCCCGTCCCAGATGGCTTCCCCCAACCCCAACTGTTAGTCGATCCTGAAACCCGATTCCATCTCCTTCCTGTGACCCAGTGACTCCCGGGAAGGGGGGCCCAGCTCTGCCAGTCCCAGAAGGGGCCGGCCTTACTCATCCGGATGCTCCCCGGCTCACGACCAACCTCCAGGTAGAGTAAAGGATTAAATGGAAGGCACAATAAGAAGTGAAACAATTAGAATTTCTGCCTCATTATCATGGTAATCTTATCAGTCGGATAATGAGGTATTAATGGAGATTTAATGTGCATCTCATAACAGAATCCCTTGGAGAAAACACACAGGGAAATTGCTGTAAATCCACTTAATGATGGAGAAGTCCCAAAACACCATATTCCAAAGGATGAAAAATGCAGGATGCAAATGAGAAAGAATCAAGGTCAACACCGCCGCAGGGACGGCCTAATGGCAGATTTGGAGATATATGTAATAAAACTTGCATGTTGCTTTTAAACCTCACCCTCTGTTGTTTTCAAATGTGCGTTCCTCGTAATGAAACACAGACGTGCCGCCAGGATGATTTGTATGTTTTAGAAGCCATAGGGAGCACAGAAACACATCTCGCAGCCCGCCAGGCCCCCCGCGGGGAGCCCTGGGAAATGGGGTGTTTTACCAAGAGGCCTCCCAGGGAAGGGGCCCAGGAAACGAAAACAACCTCTGTGAGTTCAAGGTCATGAGGGGAAGAGCAGGGGCAGCCCCGTCACCTGCAGCTCCAGATGGGTGGCGACGGGCAGGAACACAAGGCAGGCTCTTACGCTCGGCTGCATTCATCCCAACCGCTCAGTCGCCTGTTCCCCGTGGGGAAACTGAGGCTTGGGGAAACTAAGAGTTCTCCAGCCGCTGTGGCTTATCCCCTCCCTGCTTCCGGCTGGCGCCAGGAAGGGGAGCAGGCTGTTCTTCCACTTCCTGGCTCAGGGCCTTCCTAGAAATGGAAGCTTGGAGCAAAGGCAGGGGGCCGGGACTGCCACTATCTCGCAGAAGGTGAGGCCCAGGACTGCTGGCTCTGGCCCCCGCCCCCGCCAGTTCTGGGGCTCACCCAGTGGGTGCTGAGAAGGAGGAAAGGAAGCCCCAACACCCATCCCGTCCATGAAAAGCGCTTTGTGAGTTAGGAAAACACTGCCAATGCCTCCAATTTATTAATGATAATAAGTAACCCTTGGGCCTGCCAGAGCTTTGCCAGGGGAGAAGGCAGTGAGCTGTTGGTGATCGCTTAGGGACTCAGACAAGGGATGTGTGTGTGTGTGTGTGTGTGTGTGTGTGTGTGCGCGCGCGCGCGCATGCGCGTGCAGGGAGGGGAGTTGTTATCATTGTGTGCCCTGGAAAACCCCACAGTGTCCAGTAAGTTGGTCTCCCTGTCCTGGAAGGCGCCTGAGCCCCCAGAGATGATGTGGACGGAGGCCCTGGCCGCTTCAGTGCTGGCCAGTGGGTTGCATGGACCAGCTGTGTGTGCCAGGCCTGTGCCAGGCCACGTAGAGCAGGCTCTGTGCTGGCCACCAGGCATGGCAGTGGCTACGGCTTTTCTTTGCACGGGGCTGTTTGGGGAGTGTGGAGACACTGTGTGTGGACAAGGGCAGGGGAGAGGGGGAGAAGGATGCGGGTCACAGAACTGAGTTCTAGAATGGCCACACAGCAGGCCACATCCCAGTCCTCCCAGGAGGCCCCGGCCAGGCCAGCACCCACCTCACCCAGAGACCCCCGGGGCTGGCAATGCTGCTGGCAGGCCGTGGGAACTTGGAGAAAGCAGATCTGGGGCGTTTCCGGAGCCGTGCAGCTGTGTCCTGTTTAATCACAGACTGCAAATTGAAAGGAGGGAAGGCAGTGCTGCCTCTTTGAATCTCCCCCAGGCCCTGTTTAATGAATAAATAGGCATGATTTGTAATTAGCTTATCCATTGTGCGAAGCTTCTAGAGCACCTGAAGTGAGTTAAACATGCCCCCTGCAATCTTGTCGACAATATTAATTCGCTCTGCAAACCTCTTCCTCCTAGTCCGTGCGCGCGCGACCACCACTGCCAGATCGAGAAACGGGGCCTCTCCTGCCAAGGCAAGACCCATGCCCGCCCGCCTGCGGCCTCCGAGGTGAGGTCTGGATGCTCCACGTTCTGTTCACTTGCATCAGCAAACCCCAGATAACCCACGAAACCCAAGCAGCCTGGTCCAGCAGAACTGAAGTTCCCCGCTGCCGCCGAAGGGAGGAGCCTCCCAGAGCCTCACAGGGGTGCCCCCCCCACACGCACACCTTGAGCTGGGGTCCTGCATCCTCCCCAACCTGGCCCTGGTGCAAGCTGCTCGAAGGGTCGCGTGGTGACCCCCACCGCTGCCGCCTGCAGTCACTGGTTCCTGCCGAGCTCGCAAGCCTCCCGGAGCACTGATCCTGGAATCAGGCTGTTATCAACGGGGCTGCCCGGGTTGTGCAGCGTGTGGCAGCTGCTAGAACTCTGAGCCCCATATTTCCCCACCCGGATGTTGGGGGAGGCCCCCAAGCCTGGGTAACGGGCAACTCCCTGAAAGCTCCCAGCGAAGGGGCTTCTGCTCCCCTTTATCCTGGAAGCACTGTGTGTGGGGCCAAGGCCGCCACCACCCACCTCCCCTGCACCCTCATCTCCTGCGCCCTGATGGTTCTCGGGGGTCTATGCTGGGGCCCCATATCCCGCCTGGACCCACCTTGGAGGAAGCAAAGGTGACCCCTTGAGTGGGTGGGGCCCGACTCTCCTTGCAGTGGCCGTGACGGGGGACGAGCCAGGGCATGTGGAGGGGCCATGGGGGACATTCTAGTGCATCCCCACTGATGCCTGCGGGGTCCCTGGGGGCCCTGGGAGTGGGGGAATCTCTCCAGGGTTCCCCTGTATGCCAGGATGGGGGAAGTGAGGGGCCATGGGGCACCGGTCTCTACACTGGGGTGTCTCGAGGTCTTCCCCCTCTGGGCACCCCACACTGCAGGAGGCCAATCTGCAGAGCAGCACATGGCACTCAGAGCAAACCTCCTGAGGGAGGGACTTGGGAACCTTCTAGAACCTCTGAGGGAGGTTGCTTCTGCAGCTGGGTGAGTTCAGATAAGCCACATCCCAATGCCGAGTTCCTCTGTAAAACGGGACCCTGGCCCAGAAGGCCAGGAGGAGTCTGGGGGCACATGTGAAGCCCAGAGCAGGTACTGCTGCCTCAGCCTCCTGGAGGGCGGGGGCAGTGCCCGAGCCCGCAGGACTGTGACTGGGGGCCGTTGTCTTCTTACGGTGGGGGTGACACCTGTCTCCTGCAAAGTGGGGGTGACACCCTTATCCGTAGCTGCTCGGGGAAAGCCGCTCAGGGGCCACAGCACAACAGGGAGAGGCCTGTGTGCTTGTATCTGCAGTCGGAGACAGAGGTCCTGGGGTGCTCTGCTGAGAGGGCCTGCAGGGGGCTAGGAGAGACGTGGCTGTGCCCAGAGCCGCCCTGCACTCAAGGGCCTCCGGCTGCCAGCTGTACCTATTGTCGGCCACCAGGTGTCACCCAAGGAACAGCAACACCAGGGCCTGGGCAGGAAGTGGCCCAGGGACCGCGGATCCCAGGGAAGCGTCCCTCCTTGGCGGGTCCCCCGGCCCGAACCTAGGAGGGACCCAGGCCAGAGCCTAGTGCTGCATCTGGAGTTGCTGCCCATTGAGCACGCCCCCAGGGCACCCCAGGTTTGAAGACCCCCCTAAACTGATGAGTACAGTGAGGGAATGACCTTCCTTCACAGAAGATTCCACCTTTGCTGCAGATTGGGGTGGAGGAGGGGACACTTCCTCTTAGTGCGACCAGGGCCACCATGGAAGGCACTTGGTGGGGTTCCCCCAGCCCTTGCTGGTCAGTGGACAGTCACACTGGCATGTCTGGCCCGGGGGCGGGGGACCTGACAACTGCAATGTGAAGAGAGAGAAAGTGTTTCGACCCAGTTCTAGCTCCCTGTCCCTACCCCAGGGCAGCCTGTGACCGTGGGACCCTGGGCAGTGAGCCCCCAAGGCTGGAATGGCACCTCAGAATTTGGGGGCCCACGTGGGGGTGAATGAGACACAGCCAAGCATGTGCTGGAGCTGGACAGGCCAGTGTCCTGGACCTGCCCCCGCCTCAGTGATCAACCCCAAGTCCCCCGACCCCGCTGGCCTGGACTGGGAGCAGGGATGGGGGGGGCCGTCACCCCTGACACCGCCAACTCTGAGTTGGGAGGCGCTGTGTGGGAAACAGCCTCTCCTGCCCCGGGCGTGGGGCCCTGCAGTGAGCAGCGGAAAAGCCCCCACTAGTAAGTGTACCCAGTGGGGACCCCAGGCAAGGGCGTGAGCCCAGCATCCCAGAAGAGCTCCTGCACTTCCTCACGTACCCGCACCTGCAAACATTTGGTTTGGGGGCTACACCTGGTGGTGCTCAGGGCTTACTCCTGGCTCGGCACTCAGGGGTCACTCCTGGTGGGCTCAGGGAACCCTATGGGGTGCTGGGGATCCAAACTAGGCCAGCGCCCTGCCCGCTCTGCTCCTTCTCCAGCCCTATACCTACAAACATTGGGGGAGACCCATTTGGGTGGTGATGGGGGGGTGTTTATGATCCTCAAGGAGTAACAGGCTCCAGGGAGCTCCCTGCTTAGCGAGGAGTCCCAGGGCTGAGGGGGAAGCAGTGCACAGTGGGGCCAGGAGGTCAGGGATGCCTTTGAAGCCAGAGGTCTAGAGTCCTGTGGGAGTACAGGTGAGTCTGAGTGGCCGGAACAAAGCTGGAGGGAGAGGCGGGGAGAGAAGTGTAGAGGTGGAGGGAGAGGGAAGGACAGCGTGTAAGCAGAGGTGGGGGGGGAGGGGCAGTGTGTAAGCAGAGGTGGGGGGAGAGCATGTAAACAGAGGTGGGGGAAGAGGGAAGGACAGGAAGCAGAGGTGGAGGGAGAGGGGAACTTCAGGCATTGGAGGATTGTGCTGGTGGTGCTGGGGACTGAACTCGGGGCCTCGCGGGTGCTGGGCAAACGCTCTTACCTCTTGAGCTGCCTCCCCGTCTCCGTGATCTCAGAGGAAGCTCTAAGCTTTCTCCTGAGGAGGAGCCACATTCCAGAAACTTTTGAGGGCTGGATGACAGGAGAGAGGCAGAGAGGGGCCTCGGGTGCTGATGGGGATGGGGGGGCAGTATGGGCGGGAGAATGGGACGCCCAGAGGTCAGAAGGGTGCAGTTGGTCAGTGGCTTCCTGGCAGGAGCACTGCAGCAGAGAGTGGCCAGGGAGCCCTGGAGAAATGACATCTGTGCTCAGGGCCAAGCGCCCAGCGCCGCTGCCCTGGGGCCACCTGCCAGCTGAGGTGACCAGGTGTTGGTTGGGCTCCAGCTGCAGTGGTCTGGGCCAGCGCCTCTATTGGGCGCTGCTGTGTCTGTCCCCTTCCACACTCGCACAGGAGCAGGACGGGACTGTGCAGACCCACAGACAAGTCCAGGATTGGAAGGAGGCATAGAGGGCCCAGAACCCCCAAGTTGCTGGGGGCTTTTCAAGTCGCCCCTTGCCACCAGAATGGGCAGTGGACAGTACTGAGAGGACCATCCCAGGCCATGAAGTATGTCTGAGGAAGTACAACACCCTTACAGAGAAAACCAACAGCGGAAACCAAACAAGAGCCAACTTCTGGCCGCTGAGCTGAGGCGGGGCTTCCCAGAGGGATGGGGGAGGGGGCGAATAAATCCAGACAGGGGGTCGGCGGTACTGAGGCTGGAACTGGGCTTTGGGAAACAGAGTCTAAATTGTTCATTTCCTTAAAAAAGTATTTGTGATTGGGGCTGGAGCGATAGTATAGCGGGGAGGGCATTTGCCTTGCATGCAGCCAACCTGGGTTCCATCCCTGGCATCCCATCTAGTTCCCGAGCACCACCAGGAGTGATTCCGGAGTGCAGAGCCAGGAGTAACCCCTGAGCTTCACCAGGTGTGACTCCCCCCAAATTTTAATCTTTTGTTTTTGGGTCACTCAGCTATGCCCAGGACTTCCTCCTGGCTCTGCACTCAGGGATCACTCCTGGTGGTGCCTGGGGGACCATATCGACTGTCAGAAATTGAACCTGGGTTGGCCGCCAAGCAAATTCTTTAACAGCTCTATGATCTCTCTGGGCCCCTCATTTTTTGTTTTTGTTTTTGTGCCACATCCGTTCTACCCAGGGGCCATACCTAGTGATGCCAGGATTCAAACTGGGGCCACAGCTGCATGCCCGTAGGTACCCAAGCCTTTGTACTATCGTGCCAGCCCCTACACTGTTCATTTTCAACAATGCACACCAGAGGGTCCGGGAAACAGATACCCAGGCATGGACAAAGAAACAGCCCAAACCCCAGCATCATTGGGGCCCGTGGCCCGGAGACCACATCACCAGCTCGAGCACCAACCACCGGATATTACCAGAGTTGCCCCAGAACCTCCTGAACACTACCTGGGACTCTCCCCCACCTCCCAAAATAGATGCACACCTGAAACATTACATTTAATGCAATGTTATTTCAAGGGGTGGGGGAAGTGACCCAGCAGGAAATCTAGGCTCTCTGGGGAAATGTGTGTGGGGGTGGGGGGGTCACACCTGCCCTTGCTGTGACCCCTCTCTTCCTCTTAGCTCACTCCCAGCTTGCAGCCCTGTCTGTCACCATCACTGCCACCAGGGAAAGAGAATGGGGGTGGCAGGTGATGGAGTTGGTGAGGGAGGTGGCTCCGGAGAGGACGAGACCCATGAGGACTAAGGAACAGAAATAAGAGGTGGGGGCAGCAGGGCAGGCCGATGTCCCCTGGGGGGCGCTGACACCAATGCTGTTACTTCACATGCAGCATTATCATCAGTGGGAGAAGGGACAGCCATTTAAAGAGCTGAAAGAGGGGTCGGCAAGTGCAGGGGTGAGGCCCCTGCCTCGCACAGAGCCGACTCTGCTTCAGTTCCAGCACCAGCACTTCCTGGTCCCCCAGGCACCCCCTGGTATGGCACCAAAGTGAGACAAAGAAGTTTCTGGTTCTATCTCCTGTGAGTTTTGATTTCCCAAAGGGAGCACCAGCTCAGCCTGGGAAACCCTTGGTTCCTGGGGACTTAGCGTGCCAACTTTTGGTTTGCTTCTGAGCCAAACCCAGCAATGTTCAGGGTTTCCTCCTGGCTCTGTGCTCAGAGGGATCACTTATTGGTGGGTACAGGGGATAATATGGGGAGCCAGGGATTGAACCCGAGTTGGTCACATGTAAGGGCAAGTGATGTAACTGCTGTACTATCACTCCGGCCCCTTAGTGGACCAATTTGGGACTTCGCTGACCAGAGATCATAATCCACCTGGTCAGAGTGAGTTGAGTCTGATTCCTTGCTTGGATCACCAGGAATTGATACAAAGGCTTGATGTGTATAAATCAACAGCCGCCCACACAAAAGTGTCGTCCAAGGTACAAATTCGGAGGCTAAGAAAGCGGTTAAGTGAAAATTTTCTATTTAAAAAAAATCACATTGAATACTCTTTTCATGGGAGCATAACATTTAATGTTTCCGGCCAGCAATCTGCTCAATTCCTGCTTAACAGAAATGAAACCATCCTGGTCTTCACACCCATCGCCTACAACAAGTTAGCGACTTGGAATCGAGAGCTGTTTCCAGGTGAGCACAAACGCGGGACAGGTTTCTGGGTCCCCACAACCAGCCACTCCCGAGCCTCTGAGGGAGTTTCAACAGCATCTCTACACTCATTTTGGTCCACTAAATGGATTCTCCTTTTAGGCAAGGACAAAAGCAGAAGCTCCTCCACCACCAAACCTTTGAGCAGAGGCAGGCTGCCAGCCCAGAGGAGCCTGACTCGGGGGCCACGACATAGAAGGTCTTGCAAATAACACAGCCCCCAGAATGCTCGGTGTCCCGGGAAAGAGCGGGCAGACAGGTACCAGCGGGGTGCAAGTCCAAGAGCAATCCCAGCTGGCAAGAAAAGCTGACTTCCAGTTCCAGTTCCAGGCAAGCCCCTAGCGTTAATTTTAATACTGAGCGGACTGAATGGAACTGAGCCCGAGACAACTGTTGATGTTTCCCTTCTGCTTCTGAACCAAGTGGGGCGAGGGGGGCGTGGACTGTGAGCCTGCCTCTGTGACGAGGGTCCCCTGTCTGGCGGCAAGTGCCCTGAGCTGAAAAGATGAAGGGAGGCACACTGGTTGCCATCAATAGGACTTTGGCCCTCGGAAGAAAGACGGGGTCAGGCAAGAGCTAAGTGGCCTCTGGTCTAGTCGTAACCATGGGATCATTCTTGTTCCCTCCTGCCCTGCACTCCACTGACACCCTTGAATGTTCAGATGGGAATGTTCAGATGGCAAGTGTGGATTCACAGAGAACTCAAGTCCTCTCTGAGCAGTCAGAGAAATCTCAAGTGCTTCTGAATAGCAGAGAGGCTGGAAACAAAAATGCCAGTGGATGAGCCGCTGTCCCTCTTTAATCCGTTTCACAGGAGGAGCTTGTTCCTCATCTCGTCCTGGGAAGCACACTGGCAGATGGAGCAGCTCCTGTGCGGGATGGTGCAAACTCATTCACGGGGGCTTCGAGCAGGGGAGAGGGTGGCGGAGTGGCGGACTCGTGCAGGGTAGTTCTCACGGCACCTGCGGTCACCCAAGCAGAGACGTCCTTCCCCTGGACAGAACCTTGGCCGACTGCAGGCCTGAGGTGCATGCTGCAGCCGCACAGACCCAGAGCTCACCTGCAACAGAGCCAATGCCACTTCCCTTTCCCCAAGAGTTTTCCAGAGTAATTAATAGAGCTACTTCTTACCTACAGTCTACAATATATTAAGGGATTCTGAATCTGGCAACGTTCTCTAGCATTTTGGCATTCAAAATATCTCAAATAACATCTTCACTGTTAATCTACTTGCTAAAAATTATTCGCGCTTTAAGAAGACCAATCCCCTCCCACCCCCCCACCCCAGGTTATGGCAATTATTACAGAAGAAATCCACTAGCCTTAGATGGAATAGAAAGAGGGCAGAGAGAGACTTTTTCTTAAAGACGAGAAGCAGGAATCACGCAGTGGGCTGGGGAGCTGGCCCATGCAGGCAGCACCCCTATTCCAACTGCCCAGTTTTTGGCTCCTACTTCCCTTTCCCACCCAACCACGTCAGAGAGAGGCCTCTAAGGCCCTGCCCATTCCAAACCTCCAGTGGCCCTTCCCTTGGCCCGCAATGAAATTCTCTCCACACATGCACGAGGAACGGGATGGGTCTGCCCTGAGCCCCAGACCCTGGGGGCCGGGTTTCTGCTCCCTGACTGAGGCAACTCAGGGACATGGAGACTGAAGGTTTATACTAAACAAAGGCTTCCTGGACACAAGGATAGCAAAGCCATGCATCACACCTAATTTTGATCGTTCACAAAGCCTAATTCTTTCTAGGGTGTATAAAGAAGGCTTTCATAAGCAGGTTTTGAGAAAAAAAAAAAAGCAAAAGCAAAAGAACACAGTAACTGTGGCTGAGAATTGACTGGGAACAGGAAGTGTTTGGGCAAACCCAGGCTTCTTAGTAATTTTACAAGGAAAGGCCATCATTGATCTGTAATGCTCTTTCTTAGCTTTCTCCGGAAACTCTCAGAAAAAAGCAAGTTCACTTTCCATGAGAGGCACTGAGGCTGTTCAAGTCTCAGTCACCCGAGTGATGCCTTCCCCATTTAACATTCACTGTCTTTCCAAATTCCTTGTCATAATTCGAGGCTCCTGAGTGTCTCCTATGGTGATTTTGTACTTCTGCTCGAATGTATAAGGTGAAGTACTAGGAGCACGTGCAGGAAGAAATAGAGAGTAATCACTCCTCTTTCCTGCAAGAGAAAATCAAATGACTCCCCTCTCCCTGCTGCCACAGAGGTAGTTCTCACTTGCTGCATTTAGAAACCGGCCCTGTGATAAAATCCTGTTCCAAAATCAAACCGGAGATGGTTGCTGCACCAACCCTGCTCCTGCCAGGGTTTCCGAGGGAAAATGAGTTCCCCGAGCCCACTGCACTGTGCTTCCTAAAACAGCACCTGAGTCCACTCCAAGCCCTCAGGCCCGTGACCCTGATGCCACCTCCTACTTCCAAGGTAACCCTGCACCTTATCCCCCAGAGAAGACAGCCCATGGCAGTGTCCATCCTCATGTTTATTTCCATAGCGATAACTCAGCAACCGTGGGGACAGCAAAGAACTCTCCTTCCCTTCCAAGCTGAATCCCCAAACAATGAACTTCCACTGTCCCCAGGCTTCTATTGATTTAACATCTACTAAGTCAGATGCCCAAGTGAATGGGTTCCCTCTAGGTTTCAGAAGACAGTTTGCCTGTCTGGGGAGTATTCACGACGGGCTCCAATTCCTAAACCCAGGCATGCGACAGCTCACGAGACACATGACCCGCACGCAGATGCCTTGACCCTACATTCAAGAGAGATGTTTTTCCTGGTGTCTGGATTCTGATCTCTCCTTAAAAGGCGGAAACCACATCCCACACTCCGATGCAACTCAAAGTGTCTGAAAACCAAGGAATGAGAAGAGGGGAGCAGAAGGAACCCGGGGTGCATAGGTGCCAGGTGCTGGGGCAGGCAGGGAGAACACGGCCGCTGTGCTGGCTGGTCAAGGCCGATGTCCCTGAGGCCAGCAACAAGGAAGTCAAGGACGGGGCTGAGTTTGTTATAAAAGAAGCCACACGGGTTTAGGAAACGTACAAAATGAACGAGCCAGTGACGGCGTCTGTACAAAACTTGTGCTTAACGCTTTGGTGTGTCTCCTTGGCCAATTTGTCAGCCACCAAAGCCCATTCCTGATTATCAACATACAATCAAACCAAAATATTGAAATACATACTTTTTTTTTCATAAGAGAGAAATAAAGGCACAGAAACCTGCCAAAATAGATTCCCCCCCCACCCCGCGTAAGAATAGTATGCTTGATTAAAATAGTTTATCACTAGTAAAACTTGTATCACTTGAGCAGACAATACAAATTTGTTTTTTAAAAAATGACATTCACTGAATTCTGGGTCTGTGCATTCAATGTGAATAATCAAAATATATATTACAATTAATGGTCTGTAAAGATTTCTATTGGGGTTTTCTACAACATATTTGTATCTCAGATGAGCAGTACCATACTAAAGTCTTAGGAATCAGCTGCTCCTTTTTGTAATGTCTGGAAATTCAGTCTCTCTCTTCCTGCAAGCTCAAAGATATCCAAGGTAAGCAACGTCTAAGGGACTTTTAACATTCTGTGACTCCTATACCCCCATCATAGGCAGCCCTGTGCACTGAACTCCACACCTAGGAAACTCAATCCACTGTATCACACTCTAAGGAATACTGGTTATTCTTCTGGTGGGTTTGCTTTTAAGCTCAGCTTAAATTTTGTCAAGGAAACCATTTCACAAGAGGGTCCATCACAACCTACAATCCGCAATATTCCTTATTTATTAGAATCTGAAGATGTCCATATTACATCAAATATAAATATATATTATATTTACATTTCCTTCTTAGCTTTCCAATTTAGGTGAGTGTATTTATAGATAATGCCACTAACATCATCTCTATTCTAATCCTCAGTGCAACTGGCATTTTCCTTCCATTAGATGCAGATACGATCAGCCAGCATCTGAAAAGAGGTGGTCTATCCTTTTTTAAAAAATAAAAATCAAGTCTAGTTATTCATTAACGTAGATCTAAGAATTTTCTACAAGATTTTTTTTATGTTTTGTTTTGTTAGTATTTCAAAATACCTGAAAAATGTGGTCCCTTTTTGCAGGATTAGGTCTCTACTTGGGGACAAGAAAATAAAATATGCAACTCAGAAAGGAACAGAGCCCAAAGGAAAGAGAACCTGCTTGTTAGCTCATTAATCTGTTTAGTAAAGATCTGTTGGAAATGTCTGAATGCTGTACAGTATCATACACGAGCGAGCTTCAGCCTCCCGTAGCTGGTATATCCTCTCAGACGGCCCCGGCCCCACAGTCTGGAGCTGCCTCCGCGGCCCTGGCACTGGGTCACTTGCGGTCATCGATGGTTTTAATGAACTCTACTGCTGCCGTGAACTGCATCCACCAATAGGACTCCTCTCCGGAAAGACAGCTGGCATAGAAGCTGCTGATATACTGAACCGTAGACAGCAAACAAGGCGGGTTTGCCTAGAGAAGTGAAAAACGGAAACAGAAGGGTATACTCAGATGTACAACTCTGACTGGGGGGGGGGAGAGAATCACTGAACATTTTTTAAAGGTTTTTTTACAAAAGAGAAACCAGTCCTTTTAAGGAGAAACCCAACCATCTTTTCTGGAAGTCATCTGCAAAGTCACTAAGTTACTATGAGTGACAATAGTACCTGGGTACTTAACACTGTTGGTCCTTAAAGAATCTGAAAATCCCAGTGGCTTTGATTTTCAACACCCCAGGATCATTGAATGTTATATAAGGACATAAATGCTATTGGCAAAGTACTTTATATCCTGTTAGAGAGTACAAAGAGGACAGTGGAAAAAAGTGAAAATTCCAGAAAAGGTAAAAAGGTCATTTGCTTTCTCACCTGCTCCAAATAGAAAGGACACCAGAGCCTGAAGCAGGCAGGAGGCCTGCCGAGGCCTGTCCCTTAGGATGCCCTTAGCCTGGCTCCGAGTGGGGTTAGAGGTATCCCACTTGGAAGAGTATAAGGCAAACAGGAGTGTGGTTGAACCCAGGTTCAATCCCAGCATCCCATACGGTCCCCTGAGCACCACCAGGAGTAATTCCTGAGCGCTGCCAGGTGTGTTCTAAACACCATTTAAAAAAAAAAAAAGAGGAAACTTTCATTTTTTTAAGTGAAAAATGTATGAGAGGCCAGCATTTAAAAAACAAGGAACTGGTTTTTAACAGTACCTTGGGCTCGCTCTTCAAGCTGTTCTCCCCTGAACATGTATCTCGTTTGCTTGTCTATTTTTTCCACTCTGGAAAAAATCTCTATTGAACACAGATTTCCTCTTTTTTTCTCCTCTCACATCTTTCTAAGCAAGTTTCCTTCAATTAAACTACCGTGCAATCTTGCCAGCAGAGAAGTGGCCAGAATGACATCTCCAAAAGTACACAACGCCACCAAATCTTCCCAGAGAGACTGGTTGATACTGACAACTCTGGGGCCTTCTGGAAATGAGGGTGGGCGGGGTCCCCTTCTCTGCCTGCAGCCCCAGTGGACGGAAGCCACACCCCACTTTTTCGCCCAGCTCCACAACTGAACTGAATCATAATGCCAAGTATGCCAAGTGCCCAAACTGTTCCAGCTCTACAGCTCCTGGGCCAACTGACACCTCAGAACTTCTTAGTACCGTCAGCCAAGTGGGATCACAGCAAATCAGATGGGAAGTTGCGTAGAAGCCCACCACGCTCAGCGCGCCTGAACAACAATACGGAAGGCTCAGCCAGCACCAACCAGCACTGTAGCTCCTCAGCAAGTGGCTTTTCGTGACATCACTGGGAGATATAACAACGACCACAACTTGATTCTTATTGAGATACTGTGATAATTTCATTTGCCTCTGTGTTGTAACAAACAATATAGCACTGTAGCACTGTCCTCCTGTTGTTCATCAATTCGCTTGAGCGGGCACCAGTAATGTCTCCATTGTGAGACTTGTTGTTACTGTTTTTGGAATGTCGAATGCGGGGAGCTTGCCAAGCTCTGCTGTGTAGGAGGGATACTCCCGGTAGCTTGCCCGGCTCTCCGAGAGGTAAGGAGGAATTGAACCCAGGTCGGCCGCGTGCAAGGCAAATGTCCTACCCGCTGTGCTATCGCTCCAGCCCGTAACAAACAATATGAAATAAATTTGTTTGTGCCTGTAGGGGGGCAGACTGGGACGGCTGATGGGAAACATTTCTGGAGGGAACATCACACTGGTTGGTAGGACTGGTGCTGGAACACCGACGGCCTGAAACAACTGTATTGTGGGCAACTTGGTAAATCATGGTATTAAACTATCTTGCTTCAATTAAAAAAAAAAAGATTAAAGAAATGAAAGTAAAAATATGGTACAGGGCCAGGGAGATGGTTCAAAGGGGTGGACTTTTTCTTCTATGTTCCCCTAACCAGGAACATCAAACCTAAGCAGAACCAATTTCTGCATGTGCTGGCAGGCAGGAGTCCCGGGTTCAATCCCTGACACTCCACGGTCTCCTGAACACAACTGGGAGCGACCTCAAAGCACTGTTAAGTGTGGCCCCAACATCACCAAGTCCCCCTAAAAGAAAACCGAAGAACCTGTCTAACTTCATTGTCTTACTCAATAATAATCATATACCGAACCGCAACCAAGAACTCCAGGCACTTTTATTTGGTTTTTGGATTGTATTTTTTGTTTGTTTTTTGTTTCAGGGCCACACTCAGGTGCTCAGGGAAGTATACATGGTGCCTGGTATAGAACTGGGCTTGACCAGAATCTGGAAAAAACCTGAGTGCCCGAGAACAGATGACTGGTTAAAGAAACTTTGGTACATTTACACAATGGAGAACTATGTAGCTGTTAGAAAAGACGAAGTCATGAAATTTACATACAAGTGGTACTACATGGAAAGTATCATGTTAAGCGAAATGACTCAGAAAGAAAGGGATAGACATAGAAAGATTGCATTCATCTGGGGAACATAAAGTAACAAAATAGGAGACTAACACCCAAGAATGGATGAAATTAGTACCAGGAATTTTACTCCATGGCCTGGAGGCCAACCACACATGCTAGGGAAAAAGGGAGCTCAGATAGAGAAGGGAAAACCAAATAAAGGGTCCGTTGGGAGGACCCTCCCAGGATGGGAGAAGCATGCTGAAAGTAGACTATAGACCAAACATAATTGTCACCCATTGCCTCTTTTGCAAACCACAACACTCAGTAAGAAAGAGAGAACAAAAGGGAATGCCCTGCCACAGAGGCAGGTGGGATGGGGGGAAGAGGGGTTAGAGGGATACTGGGATCCATGGTGGTGGGAAATGGGTACTGGTGGAGGGATGGGTATTTGATCATTGTATAATTGAAACCCAAGCACAAAAATTTGTTAAGTCTACAACTGTACCTCATGATGTCTCGCTAATAAAAATAAAGGAAAAAAAAAAAAAAAGAACTGGGCTTGACTGTTCTGCACAAGCACGGCAGCGACTTAGCCCCGGTACTATCTAATATCTCATCTCTCCAGCCCTCCCAGCACTGTTTTATCAACAGGGAGGCTCGTCGAGGAATTCAGGCCTCCCATTCTTCCTTCTGAGACCCGAACTTCTGGACAGAACAAAACCTGCCACCAGACACTTTCCTCCCGAGTGACACAAAGCTGAAGATTGGCAAGGAGGCCACCGTCCTAACTTCCCGTGCAGCCAGTGTCACCTGCTCAGTGTGCAAACATACCCTCTGAGTAGGGGCGTGGGGGGCCCACCTTGATTAACACGAAGACCAGCACAGGGACGAAGTCATCAGCTCCAGGGACGGAGTCCTCGTTGGCCAGGCTCAGGAGGTTCATGATGGTGGAGCACATTCTCAGGATGCACTGCACTTTGTCCCGGGGCGTCTTGTAAGCACTGATGGTCCGGATTTCTGCCTGTGCAGATGGCCATGGGGCCTCCCGGAGATAAACCTGAGAACACACACATGCGAGAATGTGAGGGCAAGACAGCGCCAACTCGGCGGGCTCTGAGAGCAGGGCCTGGGAACAGGCTGCCACCTTTTTCCATCTACAGTAAAATCAGATGAGGACCCCTCCTCCACCCACCATTTCAGACTAAAATGGATTAAATTTTAAACTTAATTTGCTTTGCATTTTAAAATAAAGTGACCCAGGGGTCAGAGAGATAGTACAGTCAGTAGGGCAGCTGCCTTGCATGGAGCCGACCCGAGTTTGATCCCCGGCATCCCATATGGTCCCCGAGTGCCACCAAGAGTAAATTCTGAGTGCAGAGCCAGTAGCAAGCCCTGAGCAACACCTGGTATGGCCCACAAAAACAAAAGTAAATTAAATTAAGCAAAGTGACCCAGGTACCCATCAATAAGGGCATACAACCGCACCACAAGAACATATATGACAAGGAACCTAGAACTCATAAAATTTCAAACAATTAAGCTTTCTCATATAGGTGGATTCTGTTACTAGTCAATTCTGGAGCATAGCACAGCGGGTAGGGCGTTCGCCTTACATGCGGCCAACATGGCCGACCCGAGTTCAATTCCTCCGCCCCTCTCGGAGAGCCTGGCAAGCTACCGAGAGTATTCGATATACCAGACACAGTAACAACAAAGTCTCCAATGGAGACGTTACTGGGCCCGCTCGAGCAAATCGACGATCAACGGGAGGGCCTTCACCTTTACTAGTCAATTCTAAAGGTACAAATGAGTTCCCTTTAGGGGAAAACAATCTATAAATTAATATATATCTTCATTGCAGTAGTTCTCAAAATAACACATTAAAAACATCAAATATTTATGCACTAGTTCCATTAGTAGGGAAATTACCAGGAAGTTCAAATAGCTGAAAATTTTTCTTTTCATTTTTTTGGTGGTGGGGGGGGAGGGTGTTGGGTGTGGGGGGTGAGCAGAGGGAGTTTTAGCCACATCCAGCAGTGCTCATGGGTTCCTCCTGGCTAGGCACTCATCACTCCTGGTGAGTTCAGGGGACTATATGGGGTACCAGGGATAGAACCCAGGTCAGCCACAAGCTACACCAAGGCTCTGTTACCCCTCCTTTCTCACCTGGGAAGAGCTGTGGAGCAGGTAGAATTGCGGTCATGGGCTGGGGACATGGCTCAGAGAGCCGCAGAGGACGTCATGCCTAAGGCCTATCCCCGGCATAGCCCGGCTCCAGAGTGCCAGCCTGACCCTGGGGCCCCCAGCATGCTCTGAACCAGGTGGTGCTGGTGGCTGAGCGTCAGCAGGAGTGACCCTAGGGGCCCTCCATGCGTCATGCCACCAGTGACCACGGCCACTCCACAGGCACATCAGCAATACTGTCCACACTCTTAGGGATACCACCAGAGCCCTTCATCAAACAGAACGCAGCGAGGGCTCCCCGCATCCCCGCATTCAGCCCCTTCTCCTGGCCGAGGAGACTCAGCTCTCAGAGGGACTCCAAGATGCTGCCGTTACACACTCAAAGGCAAGCATCACCAAAGGGGTTTACAATTTCTGTGCTCTCTGTCACTGCATATGGCCCCCCAAATATACCAGGATATGTCCTGAGAACGGCCGGGTGTGACCCAAAACAAACAAACAAAAATCAACAGGTAAAATAAAGGGGAGGGCAAAGGAAGTGGACGGCAAATAAACTGTATGTTCACACGTTCGTTTATGAATCTGCACAACTGAAACCACCGTGATATTAAAATCTTCTAGGCTTCAGAAAAAAACATTTCTGTGTTGTTCTCATGGAAGATGAGTCACATGCACAGAGAAGCCTCTTTCAACTAATAACCCACTCACGTTCTGGAAACCTCACCTCTGGTATCTGGAGCGCTCTGTGATTTGCAGTCACGACTTTAGACAATCGCTGAATATGCTCATGAAGAACCCTGAAATCCCCCCCAAAAAACAGGCACATAAATACAGATTTCAGAAACAAAGATAAACAAATGGGATCTTTTTATTTTCCCGGAACTTTTAAAACTGGTTTATTTCAAGGTGGAGAGTAACGTGACAGTTACGACTACCATGCACCCAAGGAGTCTCTGAGTCACCACCTGCTCAGACAAGTTGCGTGGAGGCCCCGGGGGGAGAGCAGGAAGCCAAGAGACCGCCTGACACACAGACTAGTAAGGAAAGAAGCAGACGGGGGAAAGCTCACTGGCCGAGCCAGACAGCGATGCCCTGAGCACAGCTGGGAGCAACCCCCCAGCACAAAACCAGGAGTAGCAAGTGAGCACCGCTGTGACCCAAAGAAATCCAGGAACCAATGAATCAAATCCATCAGTGGAACGCTCTTTGTTTTCAGCAGCTGAGAGGAAGCAGAAGGAGCGAAAACCAGACAGCCGAGGTCACAGAGTCCAGAGAGAAGAGACTCTCCTGGCTCCGTCCCAGAGGCACCTGGAGGGCAGTGTTAGGCTCTCTCGGCAGGAATGCCGGCAGGAGAGCAGACTACCCTCCCATCCAGAATGCGGCACTCCCGCAAGCACACAGGGGGAAGCCAGAGACGGCTGTTCTGAAGAGGCACCACGCCACCTCAGGAACAGAGTGGGGTCGGAAGTCGGAAAGACGCTGAGAGCCCGAAGCAGGGAGGGTCCCCAGCCTGCAGGCGCTCTCCACACAGCCCGAGCGCCTCCCAGGGGCTCCCAGGTCGGAAATACCCACAGGGTTCCTTGAGAAGGAAACACGCGAGTCAACAGCTGGATGATTTGGGGCAGGAAGGAGGAAAGTGAGGCAGCAAAATAAAAACAAAACTTCAGCATCTTCTCAAAGGCTGAGGGATATGCCCCACCCCGCACAGGATCGCGGTCCCATGTGAGCACGTGACTCTGGTGGGTGAAAGGCAGCGGCTGGCGCCTTCCTGCTCCTCTCACCAACACAGACCGAGAGAGCCCGCCTGGGTCCCCCTCCACGGGCCACCCCGGCAGCACTCACTGGTCACGAAGTATGTCCCCATCCTGATTCGGGTAGAAGGCAAGCTTGAAAATGCGGTTCATGACGCTTCGCTCAATGGCCAGCTGGGCGTCCTGCAGCTGCTCTTCGCTGGCGTTCTGCCAGATCACATCCTGGGCCATGGCGCCGTAGAGGAACTGCAGGAAGTCCTCGACCTGAGCCGTTTTATCATCAGCGGCCGTGAGCTTCTGAAAGTCTCCAATTCAAAACAACAGTTTTGGGAATGAGCAACCTAAATAACTTTCAAAAAGAAGTTCTAGAAGTCACTTGCTACGCAGAGACCACGCTCTTTGAGTCACAAGCCCCTGGGTGTGGTTTATCTCAGAACATGCGGCCTGGGGGCTGGAGCCAGGAAGGAGTCAGCCAGGAAGGCTGACCCAGGTTTGATCCCTGGCATCCTACCAGAAGTGATCCCTGAATGCAGAGCCAGGAGTCACCTGGCACGGACAGTGTGCACTCCCACCCCCCAAAAAATACAGGTAGCCAAATCATCAAAATTTAGAGAAAAGACTAAGACATGTCAGGGGCCAGGGCTGTGGCTCAGTGACAAAGCACTATCTTCATTTGTAAATCCCTGGGTTCATTCCCTGGCCCCCGATATATGACAAGAAAAAAGTTTAAGAGAAAAATTCTTATAAAATGATAAGCTTTTTTTTTAATGAGAAAAAAATGTGTAGAATCAGAACTTTTACTAATTTTCCCCATTCTTTCTAAACTATGAATTTACAAGCCATGATTAAAATGTATGTTGCTGGTTTGACATCAAAACTTAATTCTAGGGGGCTTGGTGGGGAGCCACACCCAATGGTGCTCAGGGACTACTCCTGCCTCTGTGCTCGGGTGTGCCTCTGGCAGTGCTTAGGAGACCATGCAGGGTGCTGGGGATCAAAGCCGGGTTGGCCTCAAGCAGGGCGAGCACCTTCTCTCTCCAGGCCCTTCAAAGTTCACTATTGGGGCTGGAGAGATAGCACAGCGGGAAGGGTGTTTGCCTTGCATGCAGCCAACCCGGGTTCGATTCCCAGCATCCCATATGGTCCCCAAGCATGCCAGGAGTGATTCCTGAGTGCAGAGTAACCCCTGTGCAATGGCGGGTGTAACCCAAAAAAAAAAAGTTCACTATTAAGATCCCACAAGAGAGGGCCAGGGCTGTGGGTCAGGGAGCAGAGCGAGGGTCCTGTACGTCAAGGCACTGAGTTTGATCCCAGCACCATGAGGGGCCCCGTCCACTGCTGAGTGTGTTTCCCCACAACAACCAGAGGGGGAACATAATCCATAAAGTCACCGGGAACTGAGAGATCTACTCTGAGGGACGAGGGATTCAACTAAACCAGCCAACAAAGACTTCCGGTTGTCCTCAGCTAGCAGGCCCGCGGGGAGGAGCCTGGGGTACCTTGGATGAACTCCCCGATCTTCTTCTCTTTGCTCTCCAACAGCAGCCGCACACAGACGGTGGTGAAGTACCGATTGGCCACCTCCTTGTCGCGCAGGACCCTTTGCAGGAGCCTCTCCAGGTGAGCCTGCGTGGTCTGCAGCCCTTGCCGACAGCGAGTGAGGTAAGCAATGTAGGGCGCCCTTTTCCTGGGAGGGGAAAACGCTCTGTGGGACATCAGCTACACACATGCATGTTTTCGTTATGGACCAAGCATTCTGACTTCGCTTTAAAGACTGAGAGATAGAGAAGCAAAAGCAGCGCCATTTGGCTCATAAAGAAGTCAGAAGAAGCGAGGCATAGGTTTTAGTTTCAGAATTCCTTGAACACAGATACCTGGAATTGAGTCATGATTTCCCCAAAGCGAGATAGCCATGGGGAGGTCAACTAAGGGTTACTAATCAGATGCAGGTAGGGAAGCCCCCCATATAACCCTTATGTAACTCTTATGCAACCCTATGTAAAAGTACAAGTAGTGGAAAGCCCCTCTGACTGTGGTCAAAAGAGTGGTCTGTAAAAAGTCCCCGTTATATAACGTTATGCTATAAAAGCCCCTTACTTTTGAGACTCGGAGCCGCTCATTTTAAGAAGGCTGCCATTGTGTCGGTGAGCTGGACGAGGGCCCTTAGCTCGAGCCAGCCAATAAAGACCCTTCGCTTACTACATCACAACTTGTCTTCGCGTGATTCCTCTGGGGAGATCTCGGCCCAGTTTAACCTGACCATGGGGCCAGAGCGATATAGTACAGCAGGTGAGGCGCTTGCCTGGCATGTAGCTGACCAGGCTGGATGCCCGGTACCCCCATGTGGTCGCTTTAGCCTCCCAGGAGTGATCCCTGAGTGCAGAGCCAGGAGTAAAGCCCTGAGCAGAGCTGAGTGCACGCCCCTCCCCTTAAAAAGAGTAAGTGACTTTGCAGTACACAGTCTTTTTGGGGGTTTTGACCACTGCACGTCTGGCTACAGTAACCAGTCGTGTGCCAGCTCCAGGAACTGCCATCCTGCACATCAAGTGAAGAATGTCACTTCGTGGGTGGATTGATTAGTCACCTGGCTCGCTAAGGGTAATGACAGTCCCTTTACTTCGCTGCTGTTTGACATCAGAGCACAGGCTCCACACCAGGATGGCCACACCATTCATACCTCAGAGCTGCCGCAAGGCCCAGGCCCCGACACACCCCTCTCCCTCAGGCCACACAAGCCGATTCCCAGCCTTCCCCAGCATCCCTGTCCCAGGGAGCGGTCTTTCTGATCTCCCCTGAAGAGTGGCAATGCACAGGCCTCCCCCTGTGCCAAAGTTGATGGCGTGGAGAGCTGAAGTCAACGCCATTTCTCTAGCAGTGAGAGCAACTTAGATCCGTGTTTCCGGATAAAAAATGCCTATGTGTTTCTGGGGAAAATACATCCAAGTCATCACGGCCAAGCAGCTTAGAGATACTCTGTTCAGGCTGACACGAGGACCAAGCAGCAGCTCTGCAGCTGAGAGGCGGCTGCAGGCGACAAACCACCCGTTACCTGTAGTCCTCGGCAATGGAGGCCAGGAGCTTCCTGCAGGTCCGGTTGTCAAAACGGCACACGCAGCGCATGGTTTCCTGGAGTTGGGCCATTAAGTTCTTATCTTGCAAATTAATTGCCTCCGCTATTTGAACTTTTAAGAAGCACACAATTTCATTGTCTAAACAAACAAAACACACACACAAAAATAAGGATTCTGCAACTGAGAATTTGTATGGGCTCTGCTGCTCCACGGACAGCATCTCCCTTGCCTTTACGGCCCCAACTCTCCTCACTGCGGAACCAGAACTGTGTGGTCGTGACCCATCATGACCCAAGTGCCCTGAAGTGACACTACTATAAGGCGGAAGTGTGACCAGAGGGAGCTGATGTCGAAACATACTGTCCTGCAGTTCAACCTGTAAGCAAAGGGAAAACAAACCAGCACGCAGCTACTCACCTTCTGGGTCTGTGTGGTCGGGTAAACCATTCCTTGTCGAGTGGGTTAACACTGGGAAAGCAAAGGAATCCGCAGAGCAAAGAGCAAGCCTCAGTTTCTTCTTTGCATCTCTGCAGAACAAATCAAAATTCCATGAATCTTTACCGAGAGACAGTGTTTGTGGACATTAAAAAGGGTCATATTTTTTTTTCCATTACACTTCATCACTTAATCACTTAACTTCCCGTTAGTCGTCGATTTGCTCGAGTGGGCGCCAGTAATGTCTCCATTTGTCCCTGTCGCGTGCTAGTGTAGCCCAATGGCATCTGTTCGCTCCAGGAACATGAAGGGCCTCAAACCAATCGTTCATGATCCTGACGAAGAAGTCTGACCATCTGGCAGGTGGGCGGCCACGCGGTCTTTTGACATCCCGTGGAATCCAGTCGGTAACAGCTCTAGTCCAGCGGTCGTCTTTAAATCTCATTACGTGACCAGCCCATCTGATTTTCGACACCTTGGCAAACGAGACAGCGTCCCTGATTCTTGATCGTCGACGGATGTCAGAACTCCAGATTCTTTCTCTCATTTGAGTGAAACGTGATATTCCAAGCATAGCTCTTTCTATTCTTCTTTGGGAGACCTGAATAGCGTTCTCATCTTGTTTGCGTAGGGCCCAGGTCTCTGAGGCATATGTTAATGCAGGAAGAACAGTGGAATCAAAGAGATGTGCCCAGAGCCGGAGGTTCTTCGTCCTCTTAGCTATTGCTTCGACGTTCTTGAAGGCGTTCCAAGCCGCTCTCTTCCTCCTGCGCAGCTCGGGTGCCAGGTCATTTGTCATGTTGACCTCTCGACCTAGGTACACATAGCTGTTGCATTCGGAGATGGTCGTTCCGTTGAGAGCGAATGGGGCGTCAAGAACGAGGCTATTTCTCATTTTTCATTACATTTATTTTTTTTCCCTTTTTGGGTCACACCCAGAGATGCTCAGGGATTACTACTGGCTCTGCACTCAGGAATTATTCATAGTGGTGCTCGGGGGACCATATGGGATGCCAGGAATCGAACCTGGGTCAGCCTCGTGCAAGGCAAATGCCCTCCCTGCTGTACTATTGCTCCAGCCAGACATTTTTTAATTTACTTAAGAGAAAAGGCTCTGCTGCCCTGAGGAGCAAGGCTCTAAGAGCACTCTGGGAAACCAACACTTTCTAAGATCTCCAGAACCAGTCAAACCAGTCCGCTGGCCTCTGGCCCATGCTGGGGTCTGTGACAGAACATAATGAGAGCCAAGTATGCACTTTGCCCAGGGCTGGCAGGGCCCAGGTGTCCTCGAAGCCTCTCACCCACCCCCCCGCCCAGAGGAGACCCTGACCAATCTCCTGAGGTCTGGTCTATCCTGACACAGTAACGCTCAGCAGACAGGAGGCCTTCACACTGCCCCACTGCCTGAACAGTCCTTTATGTTTCTCTTTTGTTTGGGGACCACATCCAGCAGGGCTCTGGGCTTACTCCAAGGACCACTCCTAGTGGGACTCAGGGAACCCTGTGGGGTACTAGGATTGAAACCAGGTGTGCCCACCTGCTGTATTAATGATCCGGCCCAAAGCTGTTTATGTTGAAACCAAACCTGCTGCTTCTTCTGCCTCCAACCAACTCCACCAACTCCCCCTGGGAAAGCTGCCCCACACTCTGTGGCCCCGCATACAGGAGCAGCCCTGAGGGTTTCTTGGTTGCCACCATCAGGGGAACAGAGACCCTCTGGACAGTTCAGAAGGGAAGGAAGCAAAGCAACTCCCAGAGGACATGAGGTCCTGCTTCACCGTGCAGGAGGGGATCATGTGGCCGGTCCCCTCCTGACTTGCTGAGTCTTGCCCTCCTGGCTAGCTTCCTAGAGACCATTAATCATAAGTGGATCAAATGCAGTATTTGCTCACTCTACAATAGCTCTTTTTTTCATTGAATCACTGTGAGTTATAAAGATCCAAAGGTAGTTATGACTGAGGCATATTGTTCCAACACCAGCCCTTCACCAGGGCCTCTACCCTCCACCAACGGCCCCTCTTTTCCTCCCAGCCCCAGCTTGCCCCATGCCAAGATTCTTACTTATACTCAGCTCTCCTACTCCTCGTTTCTCCCGCTATTGGGCATTTGATATCCCCCCGTGAAGTTCCTTTGTACCCCACACATGAGAGATCACTGCCTGCGCTTCTTGCCCTCTGACTGATTTCACTCAACATGATACGCTCCAGATCCATCCATACTGCAGCAAACTGCATGACTTTATCTTCCCTTAAGGCTGCACAGTTTTCCATTGTGTGCATTTATTGTTCTTGGATTTTGGGTTGTTTCCATATTTGGGCTATTGGATATAGTGCCGCACTACAATATAACTATTATTTATAATAGCAAAGTCATGTCTGGAAAATAAAAACTCAATCTCCCATCCCACCAATTTTACTGAAGAAAAACATTTGTTTGCAACAGGAGCAGGGTGCTTGCATTGCACGCAGCCACCCAGGTTCAATCTCTGGCACCACGTATGGTCCCCCGAATCCCACAAAGAGTGAGCACTAAGTACAGAGCCAAGAGTAAATCCTGAGCACCATGTGACCCAAAAGCCAAAAATAAATAAATATCGCAGGAGCAAAAGACAAACAGCAATCATAGCAGGCCTATGTTTGATCCCCAGCGTACACTATGGTCCCCGGAGCACTGCCAAGAGTAATCCCTTAGTGCTAGTGCAGAGCCAGGAAGAAGCCCTGAGCACTGCCAGGTGTGACCCAAAAAACAAATATAGAGTTTTCCTTAAAGTAACCAGGTGGTGTCAAATATAAAATAATATAGGTGATTGGCCATAATATTCATAACCTGAGTCCGACTAATGGGCACAATACTGTAGTCTTTCATTTGTGTTTATGCGTAAACATTTCTGTAAGAAGTTTACATAATATATATATATATAAAATAAATATATGGGGAACTGTGGGAGGAAGGATTAGATAGATAAAAGATTGGGGCTTTAAAACTGATCACTCTTGTCTAGGAATACAAGATCTAATGGAACAAAGGCAGCTTTCTCTGGTTCCTAATGTCATTTTCTTTTTCCAAGCAAGAGCAAAAATGTTTTCCTTGTTCACTTCTTACTGTAGTACCCTTTGATGACATCCCAGACCTGTAATTCTTGCTATCAAAGGACTCTAGTCCTCAACTACCACGCAAGTACAGCCACCCACCTTACGGGTGTCCCTCTATTTCCGGAGGCCTACCCAGTCCCCTAATTTCCCACTGTCACCAACTTAGTGCCAATGATGCAGACTTGAGTCTCGTGGCCTCCCCTGCCTGACCATCAGACACAAGATCCTCACAGTTGGACACAGGCACATGAAGCTGAACGTGGCGCCTGCCTGTGGCTCCTGTGTTCCATCATGCAGGAGGGTGGGCAGATGGGATGGCTGGCACAGTCGTAGTCCCGTCTGCCCTACCTCCAGCAGTGGTGCTGTCCTCAGCCATGGCAGCAGGTTGGGGATGGCGCTTCCGCCAGGGAGTGATGGGACAATAAAGGGAGCACTCCAGGAGTTCACTGGGCATGTGGATTATTCAGCAATCCAGCAGCTGGTCCTGCCCCCTAGCTCAGCACTGCCACCCGCTTCACTGAAACTACTGAGAGGGCCCCTGTGGGCAGGTGGGGGCTTCTTATCTTCTCGTCACTGTGTGCCTAGAGCACATGATGTGCAGGACAAGTCCAGTCTTCCCCACACGTCACTCACGTCCCTGCCTCTATTTCCGCACAGCCCTGCACACCCCTATGGAAGCCCAGGGAAGTACCTGTAAGAAAAGGCCGAGTCCTGGGGCTGCGCGGCTTGGCTGGCCGAGTCTGGCAGGTCATCGGCAGAGATGTTCTGCAGCGCGTCGTCACGAGGAGAATCCTGTGCACTTTCGCCGTCACCCAAGACCTCTAAACAAGCCCGCACCCCCCAAAAGGAGAAGCAGGTTAACTGGGACTGCACTGGAAGTAGGAGGTTCTGAGTGCGCCTCGACAGTACATAAACTCTGCTCTTCAGGAAAATGTTTTAAAAGGAGGGGTGTGTGTGCAAAAAGGAGACCGGAGTGACAGTACAATGGATGGGGCGCTGGCCTTGCACGTGGCCAACGTGGGTTCTATTCCCAGCATCCCACATGGCTCCTGGAGCCTGTCAGGAGTGACCCTGCTTGCAGTACCAGGAGTAAGCCCTGAGCAATGGTGGGAGTGGGCCCCCTCCCTCCAAAAGCAGAGACAGTGGCTTTATGGTCGAGCCCTGCTCAGGAGCACAAAGACAGGAGTAAACCCTGAGAACAGCCAGGTGTGGCCACACATTTTTTTTTTAACACACAAAAAGATATGGGTTTATGGAGGGAAAATGTCTTTAGTCTTCTTAGAAGATAATTTCTAGTACTTCAGGGGGTAAAATATTAAAAATTACTAAGTCCAGGTAAAGGGCATAAAGCTTTCTATTGTATTATGACCCTTCTCTCTAATATTTTAAAACTATTCCAAGTAAGTCAGAGAGATGAGCACATGCTCTGCATATGGGAGGCTCTAGGGTCTGCCTGGCCCCCTGAGAGGGCTTCTGAGCACAGAGCCAAGATTAGTCTAAGCCTGTCAGATGTGGCCCCAAGCAAACAAAAGCGCTAACAAATGAAAAAGTGCAGGAGTCCATTATCCCACCCCTGTTGCACCCGCTTACATCCAGCTCACAGCTGAATTCACACCTGGAGGTCCCTATTCCCCCTCAGTTCTCCCGGCAGTGCACCACGGTTCCAGACAGCTCTGCCCACTCTTCACTCCCCCTCCCCCGTCCCTGCGCCCCATGCGGCTGTCCAGCCCATCATGATCTTCACCTGCACTTTCATAGTTTGACAGTGCTCCTTCACTGGGGCTGGTGCGTTTGATGGCATTCCTGTACTTGTCCAGAATGTCCTCAGCCACCTGAGCCTGGGCACTGAGCCGAGGGCTGGGCTCATCTGCAGGGAGAAAGAGAGAGGGAGGATTAGGCCCGCTTGCTCAAGCCCACCCTGCGGTTAGTATGACACCAAGAGCATAATCCCGAAGGTGGATTAGGAGGTGAGACTTAAAAAGAGCACATATCTCAGGGTTAAGAGGCACCATGCAGCTACCAACTCATCCCGTTTCTACGGCTGAGAGCTTGGCCAAAGCGTGAAGCCGATCCGCTTCCCCTCCTCGTGACGGCCAGAATTCTGCACGACTGTGTCACAAGGCTCAGGGCAGACTGAATGGATGAAGGGCTTCTCAAGACTTTACGCTCAGATCACTGTCCTGAGCAGTTCATGCTAACAGAACTTCTAACCATGCACTTTATACGCAGATTTCATTTATTCACACATCTCCACGCTGAGGGAGGAAAAATTTCAAATTTAGAATTACACATCTCTTAACATGAACTCTTTAAAAAGCTTCTTCCGGGTTTCCTCCATGAACCTGGCCCTGCACGTGTGAAACGTGAAGAGTCGTATTTTATCTCACTGCCCCTCGCCGCAACAGTGCAGCTGCTAGAAGAGGCCTCGGTGTGTGCCCTGGGGCCAGGGGCACTACAGAAGAATCAGGACATTTGGGAAAGAGCTGGAGTTGTGTGGGATGCAGAGAGGAAAAGCTTCTCAGGGTCACAGGGCAGCACACTGCAATGCCTCCCTGGAGTCTCCGACGGCCAGTCCCTAATGAAGTCAGCCAAGCAGAGACTCGCTACAGGTCCCTGGGGCAAAATTAAGCTCCAGAGCAAAATGCAAACTCCTAAGGCAGAAATAGGCGAGCGGGTAATGACAACTGCCCACATTCTGGGAGAATCCCATTTTTAAAAAGAAAAGCTAAAGACACATCAAAGTCACTAGATTTTATAGAGTGTTGACAGCATCTACTCTTGAGAGCAGCTAACACTTATTGAGCACTTACCACATGCCAGGAACTAGGCTAAGCATTTTATATGGACCTTAATTAATGGCCGCAACTTCTTGACAGGGAGGCGCTAGTGCCACCCCTATCTGACAGCAGAGGAAATCAAAGCACCGGTTAAGTAACTTGCTCAGAGGCGCTTTTGATTTCATAAAAATAATATTTAGTGTTCGTGACCTTGTAAAATCATAGTCAGCCATAGAAAGGATTTCCAAAGTAATTTAACCTTTCTGCTACAACAGTTCTTGAACACACTGAATGTCCTAATAAAATCTGTTCTTCTATATGTAAATTGATAAAACCTGTATCATTATGAAATCTTTTATGGAGAGGGATTATTTTGATGTTACTGGTTATATGAAGTACTTTTAGAAGGGGAAATAATGGCCAGAGAGATAGTACAGGGGTCAAAGCAACGCCTTGCATGAGGCCAACCTAGGTCTGATCTCTGGCATTGCATATAGCCCCTTAAGCACAGTCAGGAGTAACCCCTGAGCAAAGATAGGTGTGGCCCAAAAACACAAAACAAGAAAAAATAAGGTCTCAGGAGCATTAAGAAGGCTGGAGTGCAGGATCTGCATGGAGGGGCATCCCTGGTTCAGTTCCCAGAACAAACTCCCCCCAGCCATGCCCAGTCCCCAGCCATGCCCAGTATCACCCTGAAAATACGGGACAGTCAGTGCTAGAGACGGTGCAGCGGGCAGGACGCCTGCTATGTATGAGGCAACCCTGGTTTGATCCCTGGCACATCCCATATGATTCCTTGAGCCCTACCAGAAATGATCACTGAGCACAGAGCCAGGAGTAAGCCCTGAACACTACCAGGTGTGGCCCCAAAACAAAAAACAAACCATCAAAACAAACAATAAAATATAGCTAAACTGCAGGTGTTTCATGTTGTAATAACCTTTTATTCTATAATGTCATCCTAACATTTTTTTTCAATCCCAGGAAAAAATGAGAACCCCCCTAAAATCACAATATATCTAAAGCTGTGACATTTTCTCCCCCCCACACACAAACACCCCCGCTTTTTGGGCCACACCCAGCAATGCTCAGGGTTAACTCCTGTTGGCTCTGCACTCAGGAATTACTCCTGGTGGTGCTTGGGGGACCATATGGGATGCCAGGGATTGAACCCAGGTCAGCCACGTGCAAGGCAAACACCCTCCCCACTGTACTATCGTTCCGGTCCCTACAGCTGTGACATATTCAGAGTAGAAATGTCCGTGCAGCGCTGGGGAGAGATTGAGTGATGGAGCACAGCTGTGGCGGGAAGTGACCCGAGTTCTACTCCAAGCAGCCACAAGTGAGCGCCAGGAGCGGCCCTCGAGCACCACAGGCTGTAGCCCAGAAAACAAAGCGTGCAAACAAAAAAGTCAATATGGTCAAAATATTCAAAAGCAAGAGACATTCATGCAGCAGAAAAATTATACAATGATAGTATTTAAAAACCATCTCAGTTCTGTCTAGTAGAAAAGTTTTCATGTGCTAAAGAACATAGCTATGTACATAACTCCACTTTACTAGTGAAAAGAGTCATGTACAAATATGAAGAGACTGGGAGAGAACACGAAAAAGGATTAATAGTAAGATGGTATGATATGGATAAGATTTAAAGCTCTTAAGTATCTTAATAATAATTTTCCATGGGCCATTAATAAGGACTACATAGAAATTTCTGCGCCAACAGGTTAGCAAAATTGCTAATATCAAATGCAAAGAAAATGAAAACTCTACAAAACTTCTGGTCTCAACACCAAGAAAAATGTACTACCCAGAGACACAAGTAAAACTAATTTACACCTCTTCCGAAGTTTCAAATTCAAGAATTTAAAAACATGACATTTCATTAAGAGCATTTCACTTTGTGAAGGTTGGTAGTACTCCAAACTTAGAAACACGAAAAGGCTAAATCTTATATCCCTCAATGAAGCCTTTCCAAGTCTCCTCCGAGTTCCTGCAGAACAGGGGACAGGGAATTAGATGGGAAAGACACAACTCTTAGCACGGCACCCGGCATGAGTCTGATGTTCAACGGTCTTTGATGAAGGAATAAGATAAAGTGAATGCTCCCAGCAGGGAAACACAGCTTGAAGACAAAGGTCCTGCTGTTCAAAACTTTGTTGGGGGGATGGAGTAAGAGGAGAATCACACCTCACACATGAGGCACTGTGAGTTACATCCCAGGCACCAAAAGCCCTGTCACCTCATCGAAAAAAGGACAAGAATGCATCCAGCTCTAGAACAGAACAGTGGGACATGCACAAAAACGGGATTCTACCTTACTATGCTTACTGCCTTACTGTGCTATTCTGCCTTACTAGTTAGTCTACTTTACTATTCCTTTTTGAGGAAGGTGTTCTTTTAAAAATCACTCCACATTTTTTTGAAGTCAAAAAAATCTCCATTTTTGGGGTGGGACGATAGCTCATAAGGCGATGTGCAAGCTTCACATTCCAAAGGCCTTGGTTCAGTTCCAGCACTGTATGGTCCTCTGAGCAACAAGCTGAGGGTAGTCCCTGAGCATCATTGGGTATGGCCCCACGTCACAAAACAATCAAAAAAAAGTCTTTGTTTTAACTTGCTAACAATTTAAATCAAGATTTTTTTTTAAAAAAATGAAAAATTTCCTTCCACTTCTGTGTACTAGAAACAGCCAATGCTGTTGACCTGAAGCTGACAGTGAATGATATTTCTCAAACTTTCTTTTTAGACTGCTTCATTCATTATGTGCTAAAAAGCAGCTAAAAAAAAAAAATCTTATGTTGAATTAGGTAAGAACCTGAGTCCTCACTGTATTTTCCTTGGGCCAAAGAGCAGTGTTCAAATGATTGAAGGGATCCAGAGAGACAGCTCAGCAGGTAAGCCACTAGCCTTGCACGCGGCCAACCTGGCTTCACCCCCCAGCACCCATACAGTCCCCTGAGCCTGCCAGGAGTGACCCCTGAGTGCAGAGCCAGGATTAAGCGCTGACCACAGCCAGGTGTGGCCCACAAACCAAAAATAAGGAAACAAATAAAAATAAAATGATTCAAGCTGTGAAAAAATGGTAAGATTTGTAAATAAAGGTATGATATTGTTTGAACACTCTGTCACACAAAAAAGGAAATGATTAGGCAAAACAAAATTTCACTGTGATCCTGAATAATCAAGAACTATCGATGGAAATGAATTCAGAACTCTATAAGCTGCATTAGCAGGTAAGGAGGGTCCACCAACGATCTAAAGATAAGGCATGCACAGCACGAAAGCCATCACCAGACGTCCCTAAAAGGCACTGTGCGTCACCATCCCATTAAGATGTCAAGCTTAAGATGCCAGGGAGGCCCAGAGGCTCACGCTCAAGGATTACAATGAGGATGAGATGGTGGTGGCTCCCTGCAGGAAGAGCACACTGAGATTCACTGCGGTTGCCAACGGGAAACCACAGACCCACGGAGAACATACTCCCACTCTACACACACAGACACACTCCTCGAAGAAGGCAACGCTTATGGCACCCAAGGAAAGTGTTATGAAATATGTGCTCTGGGAATGAAGGAGCCAGGAAGCCCATGGGTCTACAAACCTGTGAGTGTTGAGAATCTGTCAGGCCCCAGATCATCTTTGTCTTTTTCTTGTTTTTCTTTCTTTCTAAATGGTATGGGAGCTGGAAATTAAATAAAGTCAGTAGTGTGACATATAACATATGCACTACTTGGGACACAGCAGTCATTTCGGAATTACCTGGGGCGCCAACATTTCAAAGTGGAAAAGAGACTCAAAAGTTTAAAAGCGAATAAATCCCACATGTCAACGAATAATTTTTCTTAAAATAGCATGAAGATTCTTAACAAAGCTTTCAGAGTCTGCTGTGGGGGTCATCTGCACAGAAAGAATGACTTCATGGACTCTACGGGGACAAAAGTCCAAACCACTGCATCTAACCCTCTGCTCAAAAACAACACATTCAAAACTCAGAGCCTCGTTCTCCTCCTCAAGTGGGCTGGCATGTGGCGGGACAGCACTGCTCCTCAGCTCCTGAACGCCGCAGTGCCAAGAAGAGGCCTTGGGAAAAAAATCTCAGACTCTCCTTCCAGGAGAGATGCTGATGCCAACTCAGATCTCTAGAGCTACTATGATGATGCCAGGCTATTCACAAAGAAAGCAAACAATTTTATGCAACTGCCTTCCAAAGTAAACACTCACTGACATTCCAGGTATTAACAGTCTCAATGAACATAGACGTAAGAAGCTTCAGTGTCTTCCATGAATGGAAAGTACGAATTTTCAATATATACTGCTCAATAATTTTGTCGATTTTTTTTGCAACAATTTTCAGCAGTACACATGTCAGAAGCCCTGTGTTTAAAGGTTCTGATACTTCAACAACCATGACCTGCAAGACTTCCGTTCATGAAACCATTCCCACTTCCTGCAAAGAACAGTAACTGTCATTTCTTAAACTCTTCGTAATCACTGGAGCAGTATCATCTCCTACATCCTTAAAACAGAGACTTCGGTCCAGGAGGCTTCACAGAGGCGCTGAGATACCGGCTCCCTCCCTTGCTTCTTATTGCTTACACAGCATTTTAATGTTTAATAAAATTACCTTTAGGCATGGCTGAAACAAAACGTTTTCTCCACCAAGGTCTGTTTCTGTCTGATTTCTCATCATCACTATCTTTGCGTTCTTCAGTCTGTAGAGAAAGTTTGATGCTTTATTTGGAGTTGGGTAGCAGGATAAATTACTATGAAAAGGATTTCAGTTAATCTGTGAAATACAAAAACCACTTTTGTTTGCCTTCAAAACAAAATGGTTCTTAACTACCTTATGAGGCAACTTTTGGAACAAGAAAATATACTTTTTGGGGTGTGAGGGAGGGTGAGAGGATCAAGTCAGGAGTCTCAAATATATGATGTGTTTGTTTACCAGAGATACATCCAGGAAAATACACTTTAAGAGCACTTTTCAACTGCCTGCTTAAGGGCGGACAATCACTCATTACTATAAGCACACTAAAAGCATAATAAAGTAAATTACATAATACATAATACCAAGCAGGCACTCAAATACTTAAGACACAAGCAAATACAATCCAGTGTAGTCTAGAAGGTAGTAGAGATAATGCAAAATTAACAACAAAACTGAAAATCATCTATTGTGTACCAAATTCTGAGCATAAGAATATGTATTCTCTATTTAAATCTCACAATGGGGGACTAGAGTGATGGTACAGAGGGTAGGGTGCTTGCCTAGTACAGGATGGTCCGCTGAACCCTGCCAAGGAGTGACCCCTGAGCACAGAGCCAGGAATAAGTCCTGTGCACCTCTGAGAGTGGCCCGAAAACAAAAATAAATGAGTAAATCTCACAGTGGCTATTGAAATTAATACCATTATAAAGTCCTTTCTATAAATGAGAAACAGAATAAAAAGGTCACCAAAGTCAGACTGTCTCAAAGTAGTACAGCTGAAGCTCATAGTTCAAAGTTCCTATTTTGATGACCAATGACAGTGAGTTACTGAAACCACATGTCAGAGGCCCGAAAGACAGAACTGAGGTAAAGGTGCTTGCTGTGCCACGCAGCCCATCAGGTTCAAGCCCAGGCACATATGTACCTGAGCACCACCAGGGGTCACTCCTGAGCACAGAACCAGGAATACACCCTGAGCACTACAGGGTGAGGCCCAAGGCGCTGCATTCCCCCACGCCCACTCCAAATGCCCCTGCCAATACCCAAAAAATAAAGACCATATAGCAAAAGGGAAAACTGTAATTCCTTCTCTGCTCGTTAAGTGACTTTGGACTTGCTTCTTCTCTTCACCCACAAAACTGGGACTAAACAAACATACCTTATCTCATCTAATACTCCCAATAGGGTACAGACCCAAACAGAGACGAGGGGGCCCTGCTGGGCAGGCTTTAGCAGGGGGGAAGGGATACTGACTGCATACAGATGACGGAGCAAACAAGGACATACATGAAGCATAATGAGAGCAGATTTCTCACTGCTGTAAAAGAACCCATTCCAAAATGTTTAGACTGGAATGGAATCTATCAGTGTGAGCTCGTGGGTCCCTACAAATAAAGAGAATATAAAATAGAACATAAAATAAATACAAGGTCTCCTTGGAGAAATGGCTAACTTCAGGAGTAGGGTGGGCAGTTTAATAAAATCCTGTAACATTTAGTGTAAGAAAGCAAATTAAGGAGTGATAGCAGCATGTCAAAAGAACACAGGAGCCAGCATAAAGGGTTCCTGGCCACATCGATGACCAGTGAGCTGTAAAATAAAGGACAGTAGCAAACCCAGGAAAACACAAAATTCTAAGGCTGATTAGTAAATTGAATAAATTAAAAGTTGGATGAAGAATAAGATATCTACATAAGTACCCCCAAAGCACCCAAATATTTCTTCATTACAGTGGGAAAAAAAATAAAGTCAGCAAACCTGACAGGTAACACCTTCATCAAATGGCCCAAATGAACTTCCCAGTAGTGGGACGATTTAAACTGTGTGCTACCTGCTAGAATATGATGACAAGAACAGTGACACTCTTGGGTCACAACAGTGCTACTCTTGTCAAAGATGAAAAAGCTGAACCTAGGGGCCAGAGAGTACAGCACGCAGGATACCTCCCTTGCACACAGCTGACCTGGGTTCAATCCTCATCACCCCATAACCCTAAGAATCGTCACGTGTGGTCCCCAAACCTAAAGAGGGCAAAAAAGGGGAAAACCTGAATCTAATTATGAGAAAACATAAAACAATCCCACACTGTCAAAAAATAAGTAAGCGGCGTGAAATTTTCAGTCATACAAGATGAAGAATGTTCTAGACGAAAAGAGTTAAAAAGACATGACAGCTAAATACAACACGTGGATTGAAATGGAATCCTTTAGCTCCAAAGAATGTTACTTGGAACAACAGGGACACATGAGTAGCGTGTTTGGGTCAGAAAGCAGCCCCAACTCAGCTGAGTCCCGGGGGTTGATGGGCTCCAGGCAGTGAGGAGAATGCTTATTTGTCTGGAACTCATACAAGTTATTCAATGCAACAGCACACCAGGCAGACCACTTCCTGTCAGTGGGGCTGGAGGAGGTTCTTTTGGTAAACTTCTAACATTTTTGTAACTAACTGTTTCAAAAGAAATTGTGTTCTCCCTTTAATGGAGGAGACACAAAAGATCTTCTTCCAAAAAAGCTGAGGTTTAAATCAAACTAGATTCAAGATTATCTGGAGAAATGCTAGAAGTATTCTAAAAATGCCAGGTACATTACTGTATCACTTTTTAGGAGTTCTGGCCAAATCACCTTTGTCACTGTCATCCTGACTCACCCCAAACCCATACATTCCATGTGAACAAGTCTCAGGTGTCACGAGAACCGGGAGGCGAGGGCTGGGGAGCTGGCCGCAGGGTCCCGTACCTCTCCTCTGGAGGAGTCCTTGCTCGGGGAGGACGATGACGAGTGAGGGGCAGCCACCAGAGAAGCACCCATAGCTGCGGTTGGAGGCAGTTCTCGCTCCTCATTCCCAGGACGTCGGTTCCAGCTGGGGTCACTCATGGGCCGCCGGGCGGAAGACACGATGTCAGAACTCCGGCTCCGAACTAACCGCTCTGGGTAAGAATGCCGTTGCTTAAAGGCTTCCATTTCAGCTGGAGTTAAAATGTGGGACCCGAAGTTAGGCAACCGGGCCTCGTTGCCGCCCACAGCTCCTTCCAGAATTGGGGGGTCTGGTGGTGGATGCGACGGCCGGGCATAGTGAACTTTTGGCCGGACCACAGCAGAAGCCCCTGCAACAAGAGGAAAGCGTCAGACCTGGGACACAACCCATCCCAAGGGCGTTTCAGGTTTGCTCTTCTCTCCCTGTCACGATAGGGGCCAGGAAGTTGACCTGATGAGCATACCTTCATGTGAAGACAGTGGATCAAACATGGCAAGCAGAGACTCTGCCTGGGAAGGCGGAGAGGTCAGGGGATGGGCACCTAGAACAGATGCAAACAAGCATTCAGAGCAAGGCAGAGCTCATACGAGTTTCAATACGATGAGAAAGACGCAGGAATTCTTCCAATCTTTTCCTCTTCTGGATTGGTTACAACTGGAGGGGCATATCGGGGAGGGGAAGGGACTCATACATTTCAAATTCTGCTTAATTAAAGTCCATTTTAATGTCTTTATCTCTGTATATTTTAATTACTTTTGGAAGTGAAGTGCAGGAATCAAACCCAGGGCTTCATACATGCACTCAGTTATAACAGAATCAACTGGTCTGTAGTGCCCTGAATGGCTCTTCTAACTACACGATTTTGTCTTGTCTTTTTGTCTCTTTCTTTGTTCACATATGATTTTGTGGCATCACTCACTCATCATACAGAAAAGGTTGACTCAATGAGACATGTAAATCTTCCAAATAGTTGGCATATTTAATCATATATATTAAAAAGCCATACTTTTTCGGTTTGGGGATTTTTGGGGGGAGAGGTGGATACCCAGCTATGCTCATGGCTTATTTCAAGGGTCACTCCTGGCAGTGCTCAGGTAACAAGGATTAAACTGGGTTTGACCACATGAAAGGCAAGCACTTTAGCCCCTGTACTCCCTTCTCCAGACCCCCAAAAGGGTCACAGTCTTAATCTCACTATTCCTCTCATCAGAAAAGTCATTAAATAGTGAAAAGCTGGCAAATTTGTAAACTAAGGAACAAGCTTTCAGGATTCTAAAAAATCCTAATCCTTACCTGAAAGCTTGACAGTGCCTTTGGCATAAATTCCACCCTAGGAGTGTATGCCCTTGAACAGCAGGTCCACTTAGTTAATCTCTGAGACATACCTTCCAAGTGTCCAAGGAAGGACTACTTACAGACTGTCAGACCATTTCCAACTAAAAATGGTTTTTATAAAAAGTAGGATAACATTGGTTTGTCCTTTCTCCTCTGCAGCAAGGAGCTTAGGCTTATTGGGTAACACCCATCACAATGCTCCCGAAGCACTCCCATTTCCTCAGTATTCATCTTTAACTTCTCTGTGCTCTGCTTTCTCTACCTGTTAATCACTCATTTCCCCTAACTGGAACCTGTGACTTGTAAAGTCAAATCCTTCTGAGATCTCTGATTTTGTATTGATAAGTGAAATACTGCTATTCTCTTTTCCTTATGTCCTTTGCATAGTTTACTTCAGAGCAATGTCCTTTATGTATAGAAACAGGAAGACAGTTAATGCTATGCTTTTGTAACTTGGGAGCTAATTGACTCTAAATAATATTTACTTTTGGGCACCTTAGCCTCGGTTGTCCTTAGTTCCTAGCAACCCGGAAGCAGAGTCCTGACGAAAGGACTGGATGGGCCCAGGGCAAGTGGTAAGCTGGCATTGAAACGGGACAGGAGAAGTGCCATAAAACTTATAATAAGAGCACAGTCATGGACAAATTCTGCCATGACCCAAGGAGAAGTGACTGAACTTCTCCCCTGCAGGGATTAGGAAGGTCTAACCTGAGGGCAATGGTCTGGAATCTGTAGCAAGATGTCCCCAGGAGTGCCACCCTAAAAGATTAATTTATCTCTTACTGTAATTTATCTCATACAAAATGACTGGAAAAATGATTAAGAATTAAGTAAATCTAAGATGACTGTTTATGGACTAAGGAAAGGAGAATGATGTCCTTAGAAGGAATTCCGCCCCTGAGCAAATTTCCCAGCAGATCTTTGTCTTAGAAGGCTTTTTCACATGCTGACTGTGCTACCTCACCTAGGTGTAGTTGCTACCCCAAATGCTTGGAAGCTCTTGACTAAGGCAGAGAGCCAAGTGTGGCGTGGGGGACAGGAGGAATACGGAAGTGGGTAAGACTGGAAGAAGGCAGAGGGAGACGAGACTGGAATAAACTGCAACTGGTCACCAACCAGCCTGGCAGCCCTGTTTCCTCCTTTATACGTCTACTGGTGGCGGCGGTGGCAGGCCAGGGTGGGGAAGCAGCTCATGGCCACCAAACACACATAGTGGGAGAGAGACCACGCCGCCCCTTGCTCATTTATTTTTTGAATACACAATGAAACACAAAAGGATAAACAAGTGGGGGGGTACCTAGTTAATAAAACTTACAACTCTAAAAGTCACCCAGGTCCCTGTGACCCCTTGCTGCACCCCAGAACACAGCAGATGTATATCTGGTCTACTCCCTATCTCTTCACACAGAGAATTAAAAAGATGTTAACCTATATGTTAAGATGTAACTATTTTCTTTCTCATCAGAGAATAAAAAGCATTGGGGGGAGGGGTTTACATCTGACACTATCCAGGGGTTACTTTCAGTTTGGTTCTCAGGGTCACTCCTGATGCAGCGGCAGGGATCAAACTCGGAGCTCAACTAGCGAGCAAGTGCTGGAGGCTATCGAGCTGTGTCTTCAACCCAAAGACATTCTGAAGTCAAACTTTTTTCCCAAACTGGGATGAATACAATGACTGCTTCGCCTTGCTTCCTACCAGAGCAACACACAGCAGTACTCAGGGAGCTTCGCTGGTGCCTGGGGTAGTGCCAGGGATCAATCAAGACCTCATGCACTCCATCTCCCTGCGCTTCCAGTAGCCTGGCAGTCAGGCTACTGCCCCTGACATCATATAAGCTCATTAATGGCCATGATAACGAGACTCACAATCTCTCAGAACTGAGCAACATGAGAACAACATGCCATAGATATGCCTCTGGACCCCAAAGTCACCATTCAGATAAAAAAAATTTTTTTTCAATTAACCTCAGCTGTATCACCTTATTTAAAATTTTAGAATTCCTAGAGTGTGTGGCCATATTTGTGGCTACACATTTCATTCTATACCACCAACGTACCAAGACACGGGCTTAATGGCTCCAGGGTAAAATACAACAATCTTCATACACTTTCCTCTAAGGAAACTTTTTCGGATCACTTTTACTGGATTATTCATAGTAAACAAGATAAAATAAATTATTTAGGTCCTGTTTCGGAGGCAGGCTTTGGGGGTGGGGGTGGAAACATTTGAAATATGGTTGTGGGAAGGTATAATAATGGTGGGATTGGTGTTGGAATATTAAATGTAATCATTATGAACAACTTAAAAAAAATGAAAAAGACCTCATGCACTACAGCCCTTGAACTATTTCCCTGGCCTCTCATCTCTCATTTCCTTCCTTTTTCTTTTTTTTTTTTTTTTTTGAGGGGGGCGCCTGGGGTGGGTAAGGGGAGGAGGAAAGAGGGAAGAGCCTGGCAGTGCTCTGGGAGTCATACAATGGCAGGGATGAAACCAGGTCAGTGCTAACTCCCTAGCCCCTCTTTTTCCATTTCTTACCATGAGTTACTTCATCCATGTCTGGGCTAGTGACAGAGTCTTTACCCCCAAAATCAGAGCTGCACTCAGATCTCAGGTCTTCTATCTTATTAGGAATATCCTCAGAAGTTGCACTTATGCCTTTAAAGACAAAATAATTAAAACTAAGCAAACAAGAACAACAAAATAAACACACAGAAAGTTTATGAAGTCTGGAGAAAGTTAAATACCCTTAATTGTTTGTGTTCAGTTCTACACACATGGGAGCTGCCTGGTGTTTCAGCATTTATCAGTACTACTGCTTAAATACAGTTACCCGGATGTGTACAAAATATTCCAAAATATTCCAAGTTACGTGCTCTGTAAACTCAGCAGCAGAAGCTATGCAGTAAAGATAGTCAGGGAACACACACGAGCTGCAAATTACTTGAATGAGCTCTACGAAGCCACACCTAAGCTCTCATAGATATTTGGTACCCTAGAAATAATTTCATGCCCTGGAAATCACCCACTGGTAACTATCAAAGTTATACATGGGGTGGTAGGAACACACCTTCCAGTCCTTATTCCTTAAAACAAGACAGACATACCCGACACAACACTGAGGCCTGGTGTGCTGGGGCGGGAACTGACCTCCCTGACATCCGTGTCGTCAGAGGTGCTGCCCAGGCCGGAACAGCTCTCCAGTTCCTGCAGACGCTCCTCCTGCTTCAGATCTGGGGCTTCTAGACAGAGAGGTGAGGGCCCACATTAGAGACTCAGTCAGCAGGCACGGGCTCCACTTCTGTGACCCGGATGAGGAAACTGACAGGGCTTACGGAAGGGTCAGTGTAAATAGATTTCTAGGTCTGGGCCAGTTAGTAAAGTTGGTTGAAGAAACGTTAAGGAAGTCATATCAACTCTGATTTTCCCCAGCACAGGCCAGTTGTACAGATGAAAACTCTAGTTTTAGATTACTACTCTGAATGAGTGTGCTACGGTTAACATGAAAACTGAACAAGAATGCAGAGAAGATCAACTATTAAATTTAAATGGCTTAAATCAATCATTAGCATTAGATCATTTTCTAAAATGTAACTCCTACAAATGCTCTAGCAAGTGATCTACTCCTGTCTCCTTATGTAAAGGCCATCATGTCTGAACGCTCTAGCACTATAAAACATGTATCAGGGTAATTCAATCATTCTTCATCCACATAGATCAGCAGAATGTAATATGCACATATACTTATATTTTGCATTCTGTAGTTGACATTTAAAGGCAAAGGGTATCTTCATAATCAGAAAAGAGGCAGATATACAATACATAAGACAACGCACAAAACATTTTATATACATTTAAAATAATCCTGCACAAAACAATTCTTAAAACTTCAGGGTTTCAATTTCAAAGTATTTCAAAAATACAGCAGATATCTTTTAAAGGGTCAAACTCTCCACTGGGATTAATCTAAACATGCTTACCAGGCATCTAACCACTTGGAATTTGAGTTGAATTCTATGACTGTCAGTTACTGGGAGACCTGAATTCAGTGTCCCACAGACAGCCCAACTGAGTGACTAACAACTGCTTGAAAAATAATTGTACATGCCGTCTTAGCTTATGACCATCCAACAGGGCATCTGTGTCTTAAAGAGCAGAAGAGACCATAAACTAATTTTTCATTGAACATTCTTAGCTTTGGGAGTGCCTCCTACCTGCCAAATGTCTATCTGACAAGATATACCGACAATGGCTAGAGGACACCTTGCATTTAAAACTGCAAATCAAACACAGAGACGATGACAGCGTACTAACCTGAGTCACTTGGCAATACCTCTACACTCCAAGCTTCGCTTGTTGTCTCTGATATGGTAGAGCCAGTGCAGGGGTCAAGGAGCACTGAGCCTGACCCTGGCAGGCACAGTAAACTGCCTAACATGTTCTCTGCTGCGGCACCTGTATGACCAGTGGGGAGCAAAGCGTTAACAAAGATCCTGAGGCAGAGCAGAGACAGTGGAGAAAGGCCAGGCGCCAGGGGACTGAATCTTCTCCCTAACTACCCACAGGAAGGCAGCCACGGAGAGCCATCTCCATCCTTCTCACCACTAAAATCACAGACTCCTGTTTCCTATCACAGTGGCGAAGCTCCTCCTGATTACTTCGGGCTCAACACAGAGAAAATGCACGATATTGGGTCAAGTAGTTTCAACTAGCTTTCACCTGTGTTTTCCAGCCAATTTTCTATCTTCCTAAAATTTAGTCACTTCCCACTGTTCTCTTTCTAAAACGTATAGTTGTACAGGGATTTAAAACTTACAGAGGTTTAACCCCAGAAAGGTACACTGGCCAAATACAGTTTTTGCTGGCACGTGAGCCACAAATACAGAGCAATAAAATACATTTGCAGGAAAATACACATCTCTCCCCTAGCACTTATTCAGCTGCAAACGCAGCTCAACCGTTCAGTGCTTAGAGCCAAGAAAGAGCTGCTTTGGCATCTGAAACAAAGTAATTTAAAACCGATTAAGAAATCTATTTACACTACTAAAAAGTACAAAGAAAAAGATTAACCAACATTGTACACCTGTATTAAAAACATGCATTTTTTTTTTTTGCTTTTTGGGTCACATCCAGCGATGCACAGGGGTTACTCCTGGCTCTGCACTCAGGAGTTACTCCTGGCAGTGCTCAGGGGACCCTATGGGATGCTTGATGCTTGGAATTGAACCCGGGTCGGCCGCGTGCAAGACAAACGCCCTACCTCCAGCCCCAAACATGCAAAAATTTTTTAAATAAAATAAAACCACTCCAGAATGCTCTATGACCCATAAAACCTAACCCAAAAGGGAACAATTCTACTTTAGTACTGAAAAAAATCTTAGAAAAAAAAAAAGGTTTTCTTTACAGGGACAAATGGAGACGTTACTGGCGCCCACTCGAGCAAATTAATGGGAAGTCAAGTGATCAAGTTTTCTTTTAAATAAATATAATGAAATAACTACAATTAAAGTTTTAAACTTGCAAAACATAATGAGGAAAGGGGACAAAAAATGGGTGGTGGAAGAAAGGAAATAGAAGCAGCCCTGTCTGCAGGTGAAGCTGACGGACTGAGCAGGGGTCCACGGCACACTGCACACTACCCTCTCACATTTGCTCAAAACAGTCTCTATTTTTTTAAAAAAAATGATGGTTTTCTTCATTGGTACTACATGAAGACTACATGAGAAGAGATAGTACGGCGCGTTGGGCACTTGCCTTGCACGCGGCCAACCCAGGTTCAGTCCCCAGCACCCCACATGATGACCCCTAAGTCCTGCCAGGAATGATCCCTGAATGCAGAGCCAGGGGTAACCCCTGAGCGTCCCAGTGTGGCCTAAACCCCACCCAACCCACCAAAAAAGGTCACTGCACGAAAGCTTTCAGAACCCATAGACTAGAATTCTAAAGATTAAAATTCAATCAAATGTGTGGGTCAGAGATAGAACACATCTCTCTTATGCCAGGACCAGGGTTCGATTCTTGGCACAGAAGGAAAAAAAAAAAAGATAAAATTTAATGTATGTTCATTGTACCTCAATAAACTTGATACTAAAAAGAAAAAAAAATGAGGAAAACCTGGCTGAAAACAATAGTACAGGGGTTAAAGCACTTGTGATTCATGTGGCCGATCCTGGTTTGATCCCTGGCATCACACATGGTCCCCCAAACACCACCAGAAGTGACCCCTGAGTGCAGAGCCAGGAGTAAATCCTGAGCACAGCAAGGTATGAGCCAGAAAATCTAAAATATAAAATTGGCAACTCTTTGGAACTGAATCCTTCCAGAAGTAAATTCAATTTTTTAGAGAATTTCAGAGTATTATTCCAAATACTGGAATAATTAGTTGGAATATTGTGAGAATTTTCATCTAAAATTAAAAAGTCCAGGCTTGGGGGCTGGAGTGATAGCACAGTGGGTAGGTCATTTGCCTTGCTTGAGGCCAACCCAGGTTCAATTCCCAGCTTCCCATACGGTCCAGAAGCACTGCCAGGAGCAATTCCTGAGTGCATGAGCCAGGAGTAATCCCTGTGCATCGCTGGGTGTGACCCAAAAAGCAAAAAACAAAAAAAAAAAGTCCAGGCTTGGGCTAGAGTGACAGTACTGCAAGTAAGGAGTTTGCCTTGCATGAGGACGACTCCAGTTGGATCCCTGAGCACTGCCAAGTGCAGTGCTCCTGAGTGCAGAAACAGGAGCAAAACTTTAGCACTGCTGGGTGTGGCCCAAAAACAAAACCAAACAAAACAAAAAACTTCAGGCTCAAAGGAGGAACAGGCTATTCATTGACTAAGAATGCATATATCCTGCAAACAAGATTTAGAAAAGCTAATTCAGGAGGTTGATTTTTTTCATTCTGGGAGGAGAAAGGGAGTTAACAGGGAAAACACTATCTATACTTAAGAAGAAAAAGCTTCATTGCACAGTTAGCTCCGCTCCTTAGTCAGGGCTCATATAGCCAAACCTCACCCAGCACTGCATCCCCCCCACCCAGGAAGGGCTCAGGGAAGATGGGTGTAATGAGAAATGGCACAGAGGCATCACAGAGCAGTTACCTGCAATTTCCTGCAAACGATCTTCGTCAATGTTAGGGTCAAAATCACTCCCCAAGACGTCTGTGCTCCAGGTCTCGCTCACCGTTTCTGATATATCCCTGTCATCCGTCAGTCCCATCATGTCCCGGATCTCAAACTTCCGTAGTTTATCATCCAGATTATCTTGTGTTGTGGCTACCAAAAACAAGATTGCGCCATTAAAAAATTACTCAGCGCCTCTGGACAGCAAGATGGCAGCCACCTCGGAGCTTTTTGGAAAGCCAGGTATGAGCCGGTCGTGACGGGGGTGACTGAAACCTCATGGGAAGGGGGGGCGTTCCGGGCTCGTCCTTCACGCCCTACCGAGGTCACGAGTTGCCCCCCACGAGTGGCTCTCCGGCACAGCCATGGCTCCAGAAGCACAAGTACTTAATGCAGGACCTGGCAGCTTGCAGCAGTAAAGTGAATGGACTATGCATTAATCCATGCCACCGTGCCTGCCCAGAGGGAAAAGGATGTTGCTCCCTTCTGCCTTTTTCCCTCTGGACAGCAACATGGTGGCTGCCTCAGAGCTTTTTGGAAAACCAGGTATGAGCTGGTCGTGATGGGGGCAACTGAGAAACCTCATGGGAAGGGGGGCGTTCCGGGCTCGTCCTTCACGCCCTACTGAGGTCACGAGTTGCCCCCCACGAGTGGCTCTCCGGCACGGCCATGGCTCTAGAGTCACAGAAACCAGTCTCATAATTATCTGACTCTCGGCAGAAATTGTTCCAGGCTTAATAAGTAAAATATCAGAAATCCAAAATCGCACAGCCGCTATTGCGGCGGCGCGTCATCATTTGATTCTTGTAACCAGGTATAGAAACAAATTATTTCAGAATGTCTTTTCAACAGGTCTGATTTGGGGGTGTAAATTCTACATAATGATAATGCATCTTTTGTCGAAACAATGAAGCTAATCAAAGTAGATCTATCTAGTGTTAACTAGAATTCGTCTGCCTCACAGGCACTGGGAGGGTTGGGAGCGAGATATATTGGGGTTCTTCTTGGTGAAAAATAAGTACTGGTGAAGGGAAATGTGTGTGATGATTGCATGACCGAGACTTAAACCTGAAAGCTTTATAACTTTTCCCACAGTGATTCAATAAATTAATAAATTTTAAAAAATTACTTAGCATGCTACTTACCCTTTTTTTTTAATGATCGATACTGAGCATAGTCCCAAAATACTGAATTCTCCTCTTGACGTAGTATATGGCTATTACCTTAAAGGTAATGCTTCCCTCCCTGAACCTAACTTAGTCCATGTGTTCTTCCTTCTGGCATATTAACGAGGACCACGGGAGCAAACACTTGTCTCCCTAAGGTCCAGTGCAGGTGCACTCCGACCAAGAATGATCTGCATTTTCCCTCTGTGAATGCGCACGGTCTGCTGTCTGCTTAGCCAATAGAAGGAGGAGGAAGCATGCCAGCTGGAAGGCTAAGACGGCAAGAAATCCTAGGAAACATCTGCGCCTGGGTTCAGGGAGAGAGCTCAGGGGGCTGTAGCACATGCTTGAGGCCCGGGTCTGCGCCCAGTCTCCTCCTGGCCCAGCAGGTCTAGGGATGGCCCTGGGGCCCCAACAGCTGCCGGCCAAGCAGCACTTTTGGAAAGGGCTGGTTAACTCTTTCAACTTTTCCTTTTGTTTTGTTTTTTTGGTTCCGGGACAACACCCAGTTGTGCTCAGGGCTTCATTATGGCTCGGCAATCAGGGATCAGGGAATCATCCACGGTGTCAGGGATCCCCCCTGGGTCATCTGCATGCAATGCAAGTGGCCGACCTGCTGTCCCATACGTGATACAATGATAAACTGATCTAGTAAAACTCAGTATTACTTTTGTGTTTTCCTGATTGTGAGGGCCAGACCTAGCAATACTGGAGGCCAGCGGGGCTGCTGTTGGAGGAGTGGTGGACTGCATGTGTGATAAACACTCAACTCTGGATCAAAACCAGGTGCTACAAACGCAAATGTGTTTTCCCAGTCTGAGCTACAGTCCTAGCCCCTAGCATTAGTTTTATTCAAGTAACATATACAACAACTGGCATTACTCTTCTCCTTTCTAAAAATGAACCGAGTGGTTAAATCACGTAAAAGGGGGGGACGAATGTACAGAAAACAAGGAAAGAGACCAATCTTTACAGGCACACTTAATGTACTACATGCATATTGATTTATGAGGCTGTATTCCTGAAACTTATACAGTGGTTACAATGTACCAATACCTCATTAAATTTTTCTTAAAAATATAAAAATGTGGGGCCAGAGCAGTAGTACAGTGTGTAAAGTGCTTGTTTTGGTGCGCCATATGGTCCCATTGAGCAGATGCAGGAATAAGTTCTGAGCACAGGTGTCACCCCAAATCCAAAATAGAAATAATAATAAAAATGTAAATGAACCGAATAAGGATATCTAGAAATTAGACATGGGAAATGGCTTTTTTTTTTTCAGCTTCCCACAATTTTATATGTACTGAAATATAAGATAGCACAGTGGTAGGGCATTTGCCTTGAGCGCAGCCAGCCCAGCCGAGCCGGGTTCGATTCCTCTGCCTCTCTCGGAGTGCCCTGCAAGCTACCGAGAGTATCTCGCCTACACAGCAGAGCCTGGCAATCTACCCGTGACATATTCAGTATGCCAAACACAGTAACAAGTCTCACGATGGAGACGTTACTGGGCCTGCTCGAGCAAATTGATGTACAACAGGTGGACAGTGTGTCTGACAGCTGAAATATAAGAAAGCCAGCTACAACCCAATGCTCTACCATGAAGGTGACCAGTATTCTTCAAGTGAGCCAAACCAAAGATTATTTCCAACAACCCTTCCTACAGCATGACAGGAAGCCACTTAACATACCTGATAGCTCTTGGACACACACTATAGTTTTCCAGCCTTCCAGTCTATCCCTTCACCTACAATGACCAATCTCCATGAAGCCTTTATGGCTATGCTTTTTTCCTAATGAGCTTCCCCTATACAACGCGACTCTACAATCTCAGACAGAACTGCAGAAATGTTTTTAGGATAGTTAGGGTAGTATGGGGTTTGTCTGTTTGTTTGTTTTGAAAGGGGGGCAGCTGGGACACACAGTGGTCCTCAGGGGTTGCTATGGCAGTGCTACATGGGGAGCCAGGGGTCAAACTGGGGTCAGCTGCATGCCAGGCAAGCACCTTAATTCCTGTATTGTATCTCTGGTTCCACTTTTATGACACTTTTAATCACTGGTAAATCATTTTCTCCCTCAAAGTTCTTTAAGCCCTGAGTAATTATTTTTTGTATCCCTTAAAACTTAAAATATTAGAGAATGTAAACAATTCTATCATTTTATGCAATTCGAGCTTGCAAATAAAATACTATTTATTTTGGTTTGGGGCTATTCCCAGCAGTTTTCAGGAGCTACTCGTGGCCTGGTGCTCAGGGGCAGGTACTTAGAGGATCATGCAGTATCAGGAATCAAACCTGGGCATCACACTGCAAGGCAAGTACTGTACCACTGAGCCAAGTCCCATATAGTGCCCTCAGTCCAACCAGGAGTGGTCCCCAAACAGGAAGAAAAACAAAAAGGAACTGGCCTGTGAGACAGCAGATAGTACAGGAGGTAAGGCACTTGCCTTACCTGTGGCCAAACCCAGCTTGATCCCTGGCACCACAAACAATCCCCTATCACTGCCACGCGTGGCTCCACCCCACCACCACCTCCACCCAAAACATGAAAAACTCTAAGTATCCATGTGTGTTGGCCAATATTCAACTTCAGTTCACTCTTACTGAACGCATCCAGTGCCAATACCACAGACCACCCGACGACCGGCCCAGCGCTGCCCTCTGAGCACACACACGCAGCCCCTTTACCTTGCTCATGTTCCAAGAGCTGCAGGGCTTCCACACCATTACTCCCAGAAGGTCCTGCTCCAAGCTCTGAGACAGACTCTCCCTCTAGGTCTAAAGAGGATACTGAATTGGATCGATTTGATGGACCTGGAGAAATGTAACACTGTCAGTGATCTTTGTTTGACATCCTGAGCCACCGTGCAGTTTTCCACGCCATCACATGACACCAAAGACTAACGCGCTCCCAAGGACCGAAGAGACAGCACCGCGGGGAAGGTGCTTGCTGTGCATGCAGCCAGCCAACCTGGATTCAACCCCTGAGACCACATATGGTCCCCCAGGAGAGATCCCTGAGCACAAAGCAGGAAGTACTGGCCTGAACACAGCCAAATGTGGTTCCAAGCGCCCCCCCACCCCACACACACCAAGATTAGTTAAGAAAAAAATAAAGTGCTCTTATTACTAAATTTATATCTTAAAAATGTACATGTTCTCAATAGGGCCAGAGAAATACTAACAGAAGGCCCTTGCCTTGCATGCAGCTGACCTGGGTACAATCCCCAGTACAACATGTGGTCTCCTGAGCACTGCCAGGGGTCACTCCTGAGCACAGAGCCGGAAATAGCCCCCTGATCACTATCAGTGTGGCCCAAATCCCCAAAATTGACACGTCCTAAAACTGAGTAATGAATGAGAGGAGGGTGCAGGTAGAGTTAGCACAGGGTAAAGGGGCACACCCTGCACATGGTAGGCCCTGGTTCAATTCTTGGCACCTAAGAATTGCCACACGGGTACAGTCTTGGAGGTTCCCCAAGCACCACCAGGGTGATCCCCAGAACCAAAGGGTGCAAGCGCTGAGCACCATGTCGGGCCTTGCATTGCCCATGGGCCTCTGAAGCACTGTCTGGGAGCCCCCCACCCCACCAAACAGAAAGTCCCTATGCCCTTTAAGTTAACAATTTTGCTTCTAGAAATAAATCCTTGGGATCAAATAAAAATTCGTCTAAGGTTCCATGTTACAAGCCGCTTACATCTGACGAGTAGAGTGACCTGCATGTTTAATCATAGAAAAAAAATCTGGTTTTGTTTTTATGCCACACCCAGCTGCGCTCAGGGTTTACTCCTGGCTCTGCACTCAGGGCTCATTCCTGGAGCGTTTGGGGAGACCATACAGGTCAGGCAAGCTCCCTACCCACTGTTCTGTAGCTCTGTCTCCATAGTAAATATTAAAATAAATTATAAAAATATATACAAACAATAAATAGTAATTAAAAAAACTGAGGTTAAAGAAAATAGCCACTTACAATCTCATTACTTAAGAATGTTAAATTACAAAGGGAAATTTACTGTTTCACAATGAGAAGTTATAGAAGAGAATAAAGGTCTTGTTATAAATAAAAATGTTTAAAGGCTATTAATAAAATGGTAAGATTAAAGATGATTCTAATTCTTTTTGAAATGTCTAGAATGAACGCACATTACTTACATGTTTCAAAAAGTTAGAGAAAAAGGAAGTTATGTTTCATTTTTATTTTAAAACACTAGTAAACTTGAATTTTCCTTAGGGCCACAGCTGTCAATGGCGGTGGAGGCTCCTCCTGGCCCCGTGTTGGGGGCAGCCTGGGGGTTCCCAGCAAGCATCGAACGGGCACTGGCCCTCTGAGCTGTCTCCAGCCCTTACTTGAACCTCATGCATTAAACAAAGTTTGTCCCAGTACATGCAGAATGGCACACTCTTACTTCCCAGTTGTGGCTTTTGTCTTTTTATTCCATTTCCACTGTATCTTTCTGCTTCATAAAAGAGCAGACAGACATGGAAATATCTACACAGATATGTGTAGATAAGGAAATGCAGACTGTTACAAGTACATGCCATGTTCCGAGATACCAGTGAGCCCCCTTCTCACTGCGGCATGCATAGGTCCCTCTAAAGGAGCACTATAAGCTTCTAGAGAAACAAAACTTGCTATTACTCTACTAAAATCCCAATGAAGATTTATTTCTTCTCCATTATATATGACCAAGGGTCTCTTGCAATCTTAATTTTCTTCAAGAAACAATCTTTGCAGCCAACTGTTCACTATCATTAGAGGAAAACTTCATTACTCTCCTCAGTGAGAGGCACAGATGGCATAATTATAATTTATAAGGCTCCTTTAAAGAATGTAGACAAAATATTACTTGAACCACACAACTCCTTGAATGAAGTAACCCTTCACCTTCAGATATTCCTTCCAGATTATCACTGCAGAGGGAAAAGCGCAAGGTTTTATCAGGTTTACCGTGGAGTTTGTTTTCATCGACAGGGACATCTCCTTGTCCTCCATCCGAAAGCTGCATGTTTAGGACCTGAAACATAAAATGTCATGAGTGTACCATAACACAGAGATCATGGAGAAGAAACCAAGCCACAGCAACTGCAAATCTAAGTTCTTTATATCAGATTTTCACTTCAAATTAAAAGCCCATTAACGAGGTTCTGACCAAGCATTTAAGTACCCCTGGAACTTATATGCAAACAGAAGCCCATGCCATTCCGCCCATCACTCTGATATCAGAACTAGGAATCAGCCCCTGGGTGAACACAGCTGGGACTGTAGGAATCAGAAGGCTTTGTCAGCAGGTCAACCCTTCTTGCTCTGCTAGATACCAACTACACGACCCTGTCTAAGTTATTTACGCTTGCCCAGCCTTAGTTTCTGCATCAACAAAATTATGACCGTAACTCTTTGTACACCAAAGAGTTACTAAGGACTAATCAAACATGAAGGGGCCATGGAGCTAGCTCAAAGGGCCGGAGTATAAGTGTGGCATGTGCAAAGCCACATGTCCAACCCCAGGCACCACACATTCCCTAAGGACCACCACGTGTGGTCCTGGTGATCCCTGAGAGCCTCTTCGGGGGTCCTCTTGGCACTGATGGGCCCACACTGAACCATCCAGTCCACACAGCTGGGAAAGTACTGCTGAACGTGACCCCAAGTGAGCACTGCTTTGGAGACCCCAAAAATAAAAACAAAAAGATACATATAAAGCATCTGCGATGGTAAAACAACATATTAAATTTGCAGCACATTTTATTCAAAAGCTTCTAAGCTGATTCAACATGAAAAAAACCTGCATACAAATTGTCTTGTTGGTCACTAAGATTAAATCAGTGTCCATGGACTTTCCGTTCTAACACCATGTCCACAGCCTCCCCAGAAACTCAACTGTGACTGCACAACTCTGTCCAGCTCAGAGCTAACAGCTTTTTCATAGCGTTTTCTATTTGTTAATTTCCAAATGACATAATGACATTCATTCCCCAGAGGCCCCATAACTCAATGTTCTATGTACTTCTCCAACTTAATAAGGAACTTAATGCTTTCTTAAGAGTCACACCAAATGATTTAAGCACCCTTGGAACTTGAACATAAAGCCACTAGGCTTTTGGGGTCGTGCTGGGGGATTAAAGAATACTCCCTTTAGGAAAAATCACCAAGAAAACCTCTTTAAGTGATATTCTGACCCTGCATTTTAAATGAGCAAAGTTTTTTTTAATGTTTCTATATATTCATGAGTATGATGTATAAAGTCATTTTAAAGTAGAACCCTGGGGGGTGAAGCAACAGTACAGCAGGTAGGGCGTTTGCCTTGCACACAGCCGAGCCAGGTTCGATCCACAGCATCCCAAAAAGTCCCCTGAGCACTGCCAGGAGTTATTCCTGAGTGCAAAGCCAGGAGTAATCCCTGTGCATCCCCAGGTGTGACCCAAAAAGCAAGAAAAAAAATAGAACTTTGGGTTTGGGGTTCACAGGCTTGGCAGTCACACTTTGTATTCAGAAGCCCCCGGTTCAATCCCTGGCCCTGGCCCTGCACTGACCCCCAAGCACCTCCAGGAGCAGGTCAAAGTGCTAGAGTACACTGTTTCACTCCAAAGCAAAAAGAAGAGACTCTTTCCCTATTTGCTTCAAATTAAAAACTGTAGCACTGTAGCACTGTCCTCCCGTTGTTCATCGATTTGCTCAAGTGGGCACGTCTCCATTGTGAGACTTATAACTGTTTTTCACATATCGAATACGTGACGTGTTATCTTGCCAGGCTTTGCCATGCGGGAGGAATACTCTCGGTAGCTTGCCGGGCTCTCCGAGAGGGGCAGAGGAACAGAACCCGGGTCAGCCACGTGCACAAACATAGAAAATCTTAATTTTGTATTTTAAGACAACTTAGACCCTTAAATTCATTACAGCAAGTGATCCATGACAATCCTTGGGAAAAGTCTTTTTTCGTGTATGGCACGTGGAATCAAACCAGGACTCACAAGACTTGTTTCAGCTCTCCTTTGATTGCTATTTCTATTCTTTCTATATAGCATTGGCTTTTTAATTTCAAATTTCAAATGACTCTTATGTAAGTGAATCCTATTGGAGCAGGGGAGGTTGAACCATACTCAGCCATGCTCCAGGCTTACTCCTGATTCTGTGATCAGGGATCACTTCTGGTGCAGCTTGGGGAACCATATGTGGTGTCAGGGAGGGAACCAGGTCAGCCACATATAAGGCAAGCACCTTACCTGCTCTATTATCTCTATGTTCTCCCAACCACCTACAGAAGTGACCCCTGGGTGCCGAGCCAGGTGTAAGCCCTGAGTATAGTTGGGTGTGGTCCAAAACCAATTATTTGCGGGGGAGGGGGGTCTTCAATGCTTTTGACAAATACCATCTGTAAAGCTGCCTCGGTCCTGGGGGGAGATCCTAAACAAGCTTAACTTTGGGAGTCTGATCATCCCTTTTCCTGGCATGCTACAATTTTTCCTTACTGTTTTGATTTTGGGCCCCACTCAACTATAGTCAGGAATCACTGCTAGCAGGCTCAGGGCAGTCTTGGGGGACCATGATGGGCATCAGGAATCAAACCCAGGTCAGCCAAATGCAAGGCAAGTGCCCTACCTGCTGTACTATTGCTCTGGCCCCTCATGCCACAATTCTGAAAACTGTTTTATCATCATTTTCTCAACTACTGTAACTGGTCCCTCCTTCCCAGGCAATCCCTGAATCACAGCACTCACTGTTGAACAGTTGTGTTGACTCAGCTGTTCTTTCAGGAAGGCACACAGACTTTTTTTCCTTTTTTTTTTTTTTTCAGGGAGCTACAAATAGGAGGATCCCACCATTCAAGAGGCAGAGTTCTTCTATCTTTTTGCCTCTGTCACAAGCTCTTCTGTTTATAAATACCTTAAAACTGATAACAATACACTCAATCCTAAAGTATCTTACTTCCTTAATTCTCTTTTCAGTTATCTCTTCCACTTCTTACTAAGTGGCCAAAAAATAGCATTTCGAAAGAAAGCTTAGCTCTTGAGAGCATTGTAAGGAATATATCATTATATCATTATAAGGAATATCATGCATATTATTATACATGATACACATTATACATGATAAGGAAACAAATATAAAATGTTTCATATAAGTCACTAGGACAGGCTCTTTAATTCCATGACATAATTTTCTCGCTTTCTATCTCTACACTACTGCTATACTAAGAAAATTCTATTTTGGTGAGTAGCTGCTAACTAGCTTCAGAACTATGTGTGTACGTGTGTGTAGGTTTTGGGGTCACACCTGGTGGGACTCAGGGCTTATTCCTGGCTTGGTGCTGAGGGACCTTTTGCAGTGCTGGGGATCAATCCCAGGTTGACTACATGCAAGACAAGCACCTTACCTGATGTTCTATCTTTGTACAGGGCACCCAGAAGCGCAGATATACTAACGTGAAGGGTCTATAGAATTATTAGCAGGAATTTAATGGGGAGGGGGGGGTTTTGGTTGGTTGTTTGGGGGACGGGCCACACCCAGCAGTACTCAGGGCTTATTCCAAGTTCTGTCTGTGCTCAACGGTTATTCCTGGCAGGCTCAGAGAACCAAATGCAGTGTTGGAAATCAAACTGGGCTGGCCACATGCAAGGCAAGCATCTAATCCCTATACTAGCTCTATGGCCCGGTGATTAGTGTTTAACAGTGAGTCACTCAGGCACACTGAAAATGGCAAGACAAATTCATTAAAGGCATACTGATTATAAAAACAGACTGCGCTGACTAGAAGAGCATCTAAACTTCTAACTTAATAACTGTTAGGTTAAATGCGACTCTGATGCCTCCGTACCTCGGTTTCTGACATCATCCCTGGAGTGAGCTGTGGGCCTGTCCCTAGGGAAATGACCAACACTTCTTCTGGCTGTATTTCCTGGATGGTTTCCTGAGACGACCCTTCATGGTCCATGTGTAAGTCCATAAGCACATTGGTGCGGCTTTTGCTCCGAGCTGCTAATGAAAAATTGAGTTCAAACAAGGTAATTTAGGGGAAAAGACAAAAAAAAACCAAAATGATAGACTAAATACCAAAATTAATTTTCTATTAATGTAGACTGTGCATGCACAAAAATAAAGTGATGAAAATATGAATGAGAAAAGTACTAGATCTTCCAAGATACTCTACTGATGGTGAATTCAATGGTCCTTTAAAACTAATAATCAGAAGCAATAATCCACTGAGTGACAAATAATCCACCAGCAGGTCAGCAAGCACATCCAGATCTATTGAAGAGTCAGGGTGACAAGAAAAGCATCACCTTATTTCTTCTCAAGATAACTGCAATACTTTCTCCAGCAGAATGATTTAAATGCCAAATGTTTCCCGAAGAATTAAGAATTTGACATGGAAATCTTTCTGAAATGCATTAACCTCTTCCAAAGACGCAGGAGTGATTTCCTGGTGTTTAAATGCTTTATGAGAACATTCTAAACTAATGACAGTTCTGATTATTTTGGAGGATTTTGTTCTTGTCTGTAAGTAATGCTTTTTTTCTAAAATAATTTATCATGCAGATCTTTCAGAGAGATCTGGGCACTGAAAGCTGTAGAAAGACTGTGACAATTTCTCTAAGTTTTAATCTTCTGGGATGTTTCAATTTTCTTTTAGGGTATAATAAAATTCATTAAACCAAAATACTAACTAGAAATTCTCTTTCAGCATGAAATCACCAAAAGCACAAACATTTGGCAAAAATAATCCATAGTAACAAAAGCCTTTCAATGCCATTGGGGTAAAGGCTTGAAGAAGAAAATACAGTCATTTTTTCGTCAGCACTACCAAGCCGGCATTGATCAATATTAGGCTCAAAATTCAGAGTACACAACAACTTCTAAAACTTCTAAAACAGGTTCAGAGACCATAGCTAGGAACAGAAACGTTCTTTCCTCAATATATTCTACCGAAGTAGATGTGTATTCAAATCCAACTTAATAAAAAACTACATGAACCTTAAATTTAAACATTTATCCATTATAAAAATGCAAGTAATAAAATGTAGGCAGCGTTTACACAAAGCAAAAGCAACATGCAAATGGAACGCACATTTATCAACCATTCCTTAGGTGACAGTTAGAGGAGAGAAGTACAGCCTATTACCCACCAAATGGGGTTACTAGAGTAATGTGAGCAGTGAGGTTGGTGGCTGAGGACTCCCAGGCAGTGATGGCTGCTAACTGTTGTCCTGGGATGCGAGAGCAGTAAACAGAAAGAAGGTCAACCCTTTGAACAGTGGACACTTTCCAGAAATATGAAATAAACACAATGAACAAGTCCTATGACTATGCAAAATAACCATGGCCAAATAACGAAAATTTACTTTCCAGCCGCCCCATACTTAATGAAATTCTGGATGAAATGAAAGAACTAATGTATTGGAGTGAAAAAGTGAAGGGGAAAAATTCTCTGGTTTACCAAAAAAAGTGTATTTCTTTATATTAATGAAGTATAAACTGCATGTAGTATTCAAAATTGAGTAAGGATTGGCAAGACAGATCAGTGAGACGAACATGTGCTTTCCATTTGCGGCCAGGTACAGTCCCTGGCACGACATATTGAAAGTAAAACTTCGTTTTTGTCAGGTTACCAGAAAGATCGTAAAGCGGGAAAGGTGCCCGCCTTGCACACACCCAGGCCAGGTTTGACCCCAGGCACCACGCAGGGCCCTCAAGCCCCATGAAGAAGGATCCCTAAGTGCAGAGCCAGGAATAAGCCGTGAACACTGACCAGTGTGGCGCCCCGCCCAAAAAATAAAAATAAAAAACGTATTTTCTCTACTTTAATTCTGAAAATAACTGGGTATGACAAAAATCAAAGCCTCAAAGCCTTGAAGAAATAATGGTACATTCCTGAGGATATAATTCCATTGGGCCAAATGCAAGGTAGATTAGTTTTTTTTTTTAATGACAAATCTTTTTTCTTTTTAGTAAAATAAAACAATTTTATTTAAAGAAATTTACTTAGATATGTAAGGGGAGAAAGAGTGAGGGAGAGAGGAGAGGGAGACGGGGGGGAGAAGGAAGGGGGAAAAGAGAGAGAGAGAGAGAGAGAGAGAGGGAGAGAGAGAGAGAAAGAGGGAGAGAGAGAGAAAGAGGTGTTCAAGAGAGAACATGGGCTTTTCCAGTGTGGAAAAAGTCAGAAACTGACAATGCGTAACAAATCTGCTCCTGGAAGTTTAAAAATTAAATCCCAGTGCTAGGGAGATAGCTGAATGGCTGGAGCATCTGTGTCACATGTCACATGCTGAAACCCCAAATTTGATACCTCATTCCACAATGGTCCCCTAAGCACTGCTGGCAATAATCCCAGCACTGATCTGGAAGTAATCTCTGAACACCACTGTGTGTGAAATAAACAGCCCTGCCTCCAGAAAAGAAATCCCATTCTTCAAAATATGAGATATAATACCTAATCATGCTCACTAACTATTGCGGAGCATCTTAATACCATTAAAATCTTGGTAGTGGAGACCACTCTTACACATACGAGATATTGGGTTCAGTGTCCAGCACGGGGAAAAACAAAAAACAAACTGTACCGGGGTTATGGGACATGCCTCGGATTCAGTCCCCCGCACCACATGGCATTCTGAGCATCATAGGGTGAGGCCCGGTGGTCCCTGACACTGCAGGGCTGGAGCAGCACTGAACCTGAGTGTCCTGGCACTGAACTGCTAGCCTGGTAACCCAGTTGGCTGAGCTAGGAGTGACCCCGAGGTCCTCTGGGCACCACACAGGAGGCCCCAAAACAGTGGCACTAAAGAACCCTGGTCCCTTACCTAAACAATCTTTCCTCAAAAAATAAAAGGGGGGAATAAAAAAGAGAGGGGGTGAACCCCAAAACCATTCTTTCTAGTTTATTCAAAACTCCATGACACCAACTCAGTCCCCACAGCCCGAGATGCGTGTCTCCACTACATGCTTAGGACACGCAGGTACCAGCCTCTTCTCTTCACCTAGACTTCTGACCCCAAAATTGAGAATAAGAGCTGTCCTAAGATTTCTGTACTCCAGTGTCCCACCTGCAAGAGAGTAATGATACCAATTATCCCAGGACTTTGTGTGGCTTGAGTGAAACACATATAAGTCCTTATCAGTGTCTAGCACATGGATACTCACATGGAGCGAGTGGGTGCACACAGGTGCACACATGTACCAAGTGAAATTAAACCTATTTCTAGAGATTAACCTGCTTTGTCATTGCACTCTAATACTTTAAAAAAAACTGGACAAAATCAAATAAAACCTTTGCATTATTTTATAAAGTAAACAAAGGACTGATTATTAATACCAATGACGGAGAAAAGTCACTATTTTCCATTGCACACTGGAGGAAACATCTAGAGTATCATTTTATCGCATTATTATTATTTGGAACTTTGTATAACGGGCAGACTAGATAATTTTAAAAAGGACTTACATGGTATTTTAAATTCTTTTTAAAGAAAAGACTCTAAAATCTGAGCAGATCTAAGTTGTGGGTAGCACGGAGGCTAGTGAGATAGTATAGCAGGTAAGGCACTTGCCTTGCACGCAGCCAACCCAGATGCAATCCCAATTCCATGAGTGATCCTTGAGCACAAAGCCAGTAAGCCCTTAGTTCTGCTGGGGGTGGCCCAGAAACAACCCAAAAACACAAAATCAAATTAATTATAAAAAAGAATATCCACATAAGATTAAAATCTACTGATAAGCCTTCCTTAACCTTTAGGATTTGATGAAACTGAATCAGGATTTGTAAACAAGAAGAGAAAGAATTTTCCAAGTTACTTTTAAAACACCGAGCCTAAAATAGGTTAAGGAATCCTAGGTTTAAGGGAGAACCTCAATACGGAAAGTCCTCTTTACCTATAGGCAATCGATTCTTCTTATTTGCGGGGGTTGTTGCCGGTGAGAGCTGGGGAGTACTGTAGGGCGTCATTTCTAGGCTGCTGCTCTTCCCTGGCTTGGCCTGGGGTAAATTGGCCAGTAGATTGTCAAGAGCCATTCTGTCTTCCCTCAGCTGATCTCCAGACATCACACTCTTCATAAAATTCACCTGGCAAAGGAAAAAGGCTATCAGCTAGAAAAGATAAATTTTCAATCCTGGTATCTATTTCACACACGATGTACTCATCTTTGTCTCTACCCAGTCTTAGGTAAAAGACTTCTGAGAAAATCCTATTAAAAACTAAAGTCTAGGGGCAAGAACAATAGCACAGCGGGTAGGGTGTATGCCTTGCATGTGGCCAACCTGGGTTCGATCCCCAGCACCCTATAAGGTCCCCCTGAGCCTTCCAGGAGTGATCCCTTAGTGCAAAGCCAGAAGTAAGCCCCGAGCAAAGCTGGGTGCATCCCCCGAGCAAAACAAACCCAAAAAATAGATAAAAAATAAAGTCTGGGACTGAGCCTAGCAGGTACAGAAGGTAGGGTGTTTGCCTTGCATGCAGCCGACCCAGGTTCAATCCTCGACACTCCATACAATCCCCTGATCCCTGCCTTCAATGATCCCTGAGCACAGAGCCAAAGGAAGTCCAGAGCACTGCTGCCTGTAGCCCAGAAACAAAGATAAAACAAGTCATGGGGGCTAGCGAGAGCACTCAGGGGTCAGGGACGTGTATTCAGTCTCTGTCATGGTAGCCCCCCTGAGCACCACTGGTTGTGGCCGTGGAGACTCCAGAGGGGACTTGGTGATGGCCAGCACAGCATTACTGAGTCCAAGAATAGGACTGCTGAGCCTCGGGGTTGGAGAGAGGGCCTCCTTGCCCACGGCTGACCCGGGTTCAATCCCAGGCACCCCATATGGTCCCCAGGTCATCACTAAATGTGATCCCTAAGCTGAGCCAGGTACAGCACAAAATCATAACAAAAAGAACTATTGAGCCTGGTTGCCAAAGTATACTCAGGAGCTGACCCAGACATTCACTCCAGTCCACCAAAGTGAAAAATAATAATAAAGTCATAGGGCTGGGGAGAGCACCAAGAGGCAGAAAAGACACTTAATATAGTACACGCAAGGCCCAAGTTCCATGCCCAGGACCACAAGTCCCGTCCCCGCCACACCCTCGTCCAGGTATCCCCCACTCACATGTCCCCCCACTCACCCAGATTTTTTTTTAAAAGTTTAAGACAATAAAAATGAAGTCATTACCAGAGTTAGAAGCTGACTGTAGGTTATGTAAACCACGGTTCTGCTCAAACCTTCCAGAAGGTTAACGGAGGACAGAGGAGGCGTCTCCACTGCACGGCCCCCAATGACCACATCAAGGAAAGCAGCAACACAGCCCTGTTATAGCAAGGACATCACAATGAACCCCCACAACACGGTAGAAGGTAAGCCAGCAGCCAGGAAGCGTTTCTGAAAACCGTATTGAACCCAGTATTGAAGAAAACAAACTTTATAACTCGAGAACAAGCTCCGAGACAATCTGGTGAGCAATAAAAGACTGATCTCTCTGCTACCAGTCAGGAAAGGGGCGGGAAGGGGTGAGTGGGAGATCAGATATAGGAATCTAGAAAAATACACAAAAAATAATAATATCAAAAACCTTTTTAGGGGGACCAGAGCAATAGTACAGCATTTGCTTTGCACGTGGCTGACCCAGGTTTGATCCCTGGCACCCCTGGTGGTCCCCCAAGCACTGCCAGGAGTAAGCCCTAAGCAGAGCCAAGTGTCTCAAAACCAAACAGAAAGAACCTTTTAAGGAAGAAATGTAGACTAGAATTCAGAGGTGAAAGGGAAATTTCACTGGATAACCTTTGAATTTCCCCGTAGGGTGAACACACAGCCTACTCCAAATATAATTAAAATTTTATTACTATGTGAAACAACACTACAAAAGCTAACCAGCAGTTAAAAGGCTTAGTAATAAAAGCTACAATTCTGTTGATTCATTTATACATTTGTTTTTGTGACATTTTAAAGAATCAAACTTAAAAACACACCATTGATAGTTCTTTGATTCTAGCTACAATGGCATCTCCTTAATGTTTCTAGAAATGAGACCTAGTTATCTTTGTTTTCCACTGAGGTTCTGTGATTTTCCCTGCCATGACTGGTGGTTCCCATGCACTAATTTCACCACCCCACCCATCACCAGAGTCCCCACCTCCTTCCCTGGAGACCCTGTTATCTTTATGACATCTTTTACGTGCTGCTGGGCCAATACCTTATACAACATACTTTACACACAAACCACAAAATAACTGCGACCAATATTTCACTGATAACTTGCTACAGGCAATACTTAATGAACAGAAAAATTAGGCTCACACTTTGGCAAGGGTCTACAACATCATTTCACACTACGCAGTCTTCATGCTTACTTTGTCAAATTTTCCCAGGCTGCTCTTTGTCCGGGGATCCCCCTCTTCCGAGCCAGTCATTGCTAACTGCTGCAAAAGGCGGCCAACCTGCAAAGCGACAGGAGAGAGACACTGAGCTGGGCTTTCCAATTCCCGTGAAGCCTCCCGTTCATTCCAAACATCTCGCTGGAGAGACTAAAAATCAGTGAAATGTGTATCTTGCTTCGATCAGTTTTTTCTGATGCCAGTGCTGCATTTTGTATTAATTAAGCCACATTCAAGTGAGCACCAACAGAGATATATGCTGACACTGTATTAAATTGCTACTGGAATGACAAAATTTAAATGACAAGTACATTAAAAGAATAAAGTTTCATGTTTTCACAGCTAACAATTTTTTTTTTCGTTTTATTTTAGGGATTTTTATATGGTTAACTGCAAAGCATGCTAACATGACAGAACATATTATCATTAAATTTTTTTTTTAATTTAAAAAGTATTGATTTTTAAATCATTAAAAATTTTTAAAACTCGGGGACTGGAACGATAGCACAGCGGGTAGGGTGTTTGCCTTGCATGCAGTTGACCCGGGTTCGATTCCCAGCATTCCCTATGGTCCCCCAAGCACCACCAGGAGTAATTCCTGAGTGAAGAGCCAGGAGCAACCCCTGTGCATCGCCGGGTGTGACCCAAAAAGAAAAAAAAATTTTAAATCATTAAAAAATTATTTTAAAAAATTAGAAAAGAAGGGGCTGGAGCAATAGCACAGCAGGTAGGGCATTTGCCTTGCACGCGGCCGACCCGGGTTCGATTCCCAGCATCCCATATGGTCCCCTGAGCACCTCCAGTGTTAATTCCTGAGCACAGAGCCAGGAGTAACCCCTGTGCATTGCCGGGTGTGACCCAAAAAGAAAAAAAAAATTTATAAAAGAAAAATTATTCACAAATAATTGAGGAACCCAACCTCCTCACAGTATTCTGAGAGGTCTGATATAATTACAAATTCTCTTAAGAAATAATAAAACAGGGACTGGAGCAACAATACAGTGGGGAGGGCATTTGCCTTGCACACAGACAACTTGGATTCAATCCCTGGCATCCCACATGGTCCTGTGAGCAGTCAGAAGTGATTCCTGAGTGCAGAGCCAGGAGTAACCCCTGAGCATCACCAGGTGTGACCCAAAGAGCAAAAAAAAAGAAAAAGAAAGAAAGAAAGAAAGAAAAATAAGTATAAAATAGAGGCTAGAAGCAGTACAGCAGGTAATAAGCTTGCCTTGCAGGTGCCTGACACAGGTTCAATCCCTGGCACTCCATATGGTTCCCCAAACCCTGCCAGGAGTGATCTCTGAGCACACAGCCAGGTATGACCACAAAACAAAACAAAATAAAAAATAGCACTGTAGCACTGTAGTCCAGTTGTTCATCAATTTACTCAAGTGGGCACCAGTAACGTCTCCATTGTGAGACTTGTGACTGTTTTTGGCATATAAATTATACGATGGGGAGCTTCCCAGGCTTTGCCGTGCGGGTGGGATACTCTTGGTAGCTTGCCGGGCTCTCCAAGACGGGCAGCGGAATTAAACTCGGGTCAACCTGGTCAGCCGCGTTCAAGGCAAATGCCCTACCTGCTGTATTATTGCTCCAGACCGAAACAAATAATAATAACAATAATAATGAATGGGGCCACAGAGATAGCACAGTGGGTAAGGTTCTTGTCTTACATGCAGCCAACCAAGGTTCAATCCCCAGTACCCCAACAGGCCCTCAAACACTGCAAGGAGTGATCTCTGAGCACAGACCTAGAAGAAGTCTTGAGCACTGTTGGGTGTAACTCCCCGCCCCACCACACACATTTAAAAATAAAAAGTAAACTAGGGGTCAGAGAGATAGTATAGCACCTGCTTTGCAGGTGGACAGCCCAGGTCTATCCCTGGCATCACCAAGAGTGACCTCTGAGCACAGAGCCAAGACTAAGCCCTGAGCACCATCAGGTATGGCCCAAAACCAAAAGAGAACATTAGTAATACAATTAAAAATAGTACAGCAAAAATAACGCCAATGTAGATGGAAAAATTCTTTTCCTGAAACTTCTAGGTCCAGACTGAGTTTCAGGACTTAGAATCAAAGACTCAGGAAGAAAGATCCGGCTTGGCGGTGTGAGAATCACCAAGCACAACACCCTGGGTTACTTAGATCCCCAGCATGGCAAAGAGAGAGAACATAGAGCAGGGTCTGGTGAGTTTAGAAAGGCAGGTGAGTGCCTGTGTGTAACACATCCAAGGCACAGAGGAATGTCCTGTAATCAAACGCACAAACATGTCTGCAGAAAAACGCATAAAAATGTCTGCAGAATATTCATTAGCAGTAAAAGGAATAAGCAACAAATACCAACAGCCCAGCATTAGTTCAGGTGATACTATAAAAAAATATATGACCCTTTATTTTCAATCATTTGGGATTTTGAAACGATGGAAAAGGGATGATGAACTTATTCCAGAAAACAGAACCATGCATTCATAGTAAGCAAAGACACTGTCTGAAAATTAAATGATAGGGTCGGGGATATAGCTCATTAGAGTAGAGGGCATCATGTCTCACATATCTCAAGTCCTGGGTCCAACCTAGATATCAAAAAGCATACATATATAATAACCAAGTTTTATTAAAAAAAAAATTGAGTCACTAGTAGGGGTGCTACACCTGGCAGTGTTCAGGGCTGACATTTCAAAATGCTCAGCTGGAGACAACATAGAATTAAGGCACTGGCTAATCCCAGTTTGAACCCTGGGCACCCCCTGTGGCCCTCTGTGCATAGAGCCAGGTACAGCCCCTTGAGCACTGCTGGGAAACCCCCAAAACTGATTTTTCAAAATCCCAATATGATTGCTTTTATTAATATGAAGCACATATGGCAGTTTGAGGAAGAAAAGGAATGAAAAGAATATGTTACTACCCTCAGTTTCTTTAAACTGACTTTTAAGGAATTGCCTCATTTAGTATCAACAGCAAAAGTATACCTGCATCAGATTAAATCTTGCCACTTCGTTAATGGGAGCATCGGAAATGATCCCGTACTGCTCTGGGTTGACAACTGCAGGACAGATGAAGCAGGCCAGCAGGAGGTCAGTACACATTGCCCTGACCTCCCCTACTTCCAGCCTGTCCACACAGGAAAGGGTTTTGTACATCTGCGACACGATCCACCGCAAACTATGTGGAAAGCAGTATGTGTTCTGCTTGAGATAGCCGATAAACTTGTTCACCAAAGCCACGAGCTTGGCCTCATTGGAATCCACCATCTCCTGAACCTTTTGCCTGAACCTCTCTGAGCCTTTTTCTCCAAAGAGTTTTTCCTGTTGAGCCGGGGAAAACCGCTCAATGAGCTTGTTTGGATCCGTCTCCAGGTGATCTTCATCTTCAACCAGCAGCTGCATGATTGGCTCATGTAAAGTAGCTGTGAGGAAGAGCTTGGCAGAAAAGAGTCCTTCAGAAAAAAGCTTAAACAAGATGCTGAAGGCACAAGTTCCTCGCCTCAAAAGTCGCCTAGGGTTGTCACTTTCTTTAAGTTCAAATTCAATCAAGTATCTCAAAACCTGAAGGAGGTAGCTTTCATCCTCTTGCATAATGCAGTTACCATAGAGGGAGGTAAAGACTGTGTAAATAACACTTTGTGTGTTCTCCTGATTGAGTTTCTCTCCGGCAACCAATGAAGAGGCAATGAGCCGAGGGTTTTCCCGTAATCGACTCAGGAATTCTCCATAAGCAGTCTCCTGAAATCCCAACTGCTTATATCCATCAACAAACTGCGTATCTTCCAAAATCTTGGCATGCTGGCAACATTCAGCGGGGGAAGCTTCCGCACTAACGAGCAAACAAGCAAAATTAAAAAAAAAAAAATTAACAGCCTCAGTGATCTGATACGTATTCTACACTAAAACAGAAATGTGAGCTGACTACAGTCTCAGCAATGAAATCACTCTGAATTCCTAAAATGTTTTATTAGGCCATCATGTTTTTTAATGTGTTAAAAAAAAAAAAACACAAAATACAAAGGAGGAAAAAATGGAAAGACAAAGTCTTTAACCATGTATTTTGTGGGAAATAAATTCCCTCAGTACAGAATTATAATAGCTGATAAGATTTAAGGCCCAGAGGACTCACTCAAGGTCTTCTGCGCATGCCTTGCATGCTTTGCATGCGGGAGGTGCAGCTTTGTTCCTCAGCATCTCCAAACAGTCAGAAGAAGCTGCTGGGACCACCAGGTGTGGGCCACAAACAAAGGAAAACTGAGAAAACAAAACCTTTTCCTGGGCTGGAGAGAAAGCGTGGGGTTAAGCCACTTGCCCTAAACGCAACTGACCAGGGTCCAGTATCCAGCACCAAATATGACCCTTGAGGAATGCCCTGCCACAGTGGCAGGGGGGGATGGGGGGATGGGAGGATGGGGGGGGAGGGATATTATCCTGGTGGTGGAAAATGGGCACTGGTGGAGGGATGGGTATTTGATCGTGGTATGACCGAGCTGGAGCGATAGCACAGCGGGTAGGGCGTTCGCCTTACAAGCGGCCAACATGGCCGACCCGAGTTCGATTCCTCCGCCCCTCTCGGAGAGCCCGGCAAGCTACCGAGAGTATTCGATATGCCAGACACAGTAACAACAAAGTCTCCAATGGAGACGTTACTGGGCCCGCTCGAGCAAATCGACGATCAACGGGAGGGCCTTTACTTTACTTTATGACCGAGATCCAAGCACAAAAATTTGTAAATCTACAACTGTACCTCATGGTGTTTCACTAATAAAAAAAAAATTTTTTTAAAAAAAAATGACCCTTGAGTTCAGAGGCAGGAGGAAGCCCTGCTCTGCTGAGTGTGACCCAAATCCCACCCACCACACCCCACTCAATTAAAAAAAAAAGTTTGTTTTTCTTAAATACCTTTTCCTTGGGCCAGAGAGAGAGAGTACAGTGGGTAGAGCACTTGTCTTGCTAACAGCTCACACACGTTCAATCCCCAGCAACCCATAAGCAACCCCAAGTACCCCCTGGAGTAATTTCTAAGTGTAGAGCCAGGAGTACCCCTGAGCACCACTGGGTATGGCCCCAATACAAAATCAAAAACCTTTTCCTTACCTGGTTATAATAAGTCGATCCAAATTAATTCTCTGTTGCTTAGCAATCCATGCTGTCCGGTACAACTTTTCAGCTGTCTTAAGTACATCTGCATTAAGCCTTTGAATGAGCTGCTTCTCAGAGTTTACATATAAGCGTTCCTGTTTGAGGTGATGGGCCAAAGTATGAATATCCAGTTTCACCATCTTCAAATGTGGAAAAAGATCCAAAGGTTGGTCACTAAGAATTGAAAAACAAATGTTAAAATTATGTCACTAAATTTCCAAAATTAAAAAGGATAGGAAATCATATGAATTAGGGGGCACACAGTATCACAGCTAACTCTAATCTTTAAATTAATCCTTTCAGCCATCTGACAAGGGGTTGATATCCAGATATACAAAGCACTGGTTGAACTCCACAAGAAGAAAACATCCAACCCCATCAAAAAATGGGGCGATGAAATGAACAGAAACTTTCTAAAAGAAAAAATCCGAATGGCTAAAAAAGCACATGAGAAAATGCTCTACATCACTAATCATCAGGGAGATGCAGATCAAAACAACAATAAGATATCATCTCACACCAAAGAGACTGGCCCACATCCAAAAGAACAAAAGCAACCGGTGCTGGCACGGATGTGGCAAGAAAGGGACCCTCCACTGCTGGTGGGAATGCCGACTGGCTCAGCCCTTTTTGGAAAACAGTATGGACAATTCTCAAAAACTTAGAAATTGAGCTCCCATTTGACCCAGCAATACCACTCCTGGGAATATATCCCAGAGAGGCAAAAAAGTACAGTCGAAATGACATCTGCACTTCTATGTTCATTGCTGCACTGTTCACAATAGTCAAAATTTGAAAATAAAACCCTAGTGCCTGAGAACAGATGACTGGTTGAAGAAACTTTGATACATCTACACAATGGAATACTATGCAGCTGTTAGAAAAGATGAGGTCATGAAATTTACATACAAGTGGTTCTACATGGAAAGTATCATACTAAGTGAAATGTGCCAGAAAGAAAGGGACAGACATAGAAAGATTGTACTCATCTGGGGAATATAAAGTAACAGAATGGGAGTCGAACACCCAAGAATAGTTGAGATAAGTACCAGGAGGTCTGCTACAGGGCTTGGAAGCCGGCAGCACATGCTCGGGGGGAAAAGGCAGCTCAAGATAGAGAAGGAAACACCAAGTAAAGGATGTTTGGAGGACTCGCTCGGGATGCGAGATGTGTGCTGAAAGTAGACTATAGACTGAACACATGGCCACTCAATACGTCTATTGCAAACTACAAGACCCTGAAGGAAAGAGTGAGCAAAAGGAAATGCCCTGCCACAGAGGCAGGGTGAGGGTGGGGGTGGGGGACGGGGTGTGGGGGTGGGAGGGCTACAAGGATCATTGGTGGTAGAGAATGGGCACTGGTGGAGGGATGGGTACTTGATCATTGTATAACTGAAACCCAAGCACGAAAGTTTGTAAGTCTACAACTGTACCTCATGGTGTCTCATTAATTAAAAAAAAAAGGGGGGGGGAATAATCCTTTCAGGGGCTGGAGTGATAGCACAGCTGGTAGGGCATTTGCCTTGCATGCGGCCAACCTGGGTTTGATTCCCAACATCCCACAGAGTCCCCCGGGCACCACCAAGAGTTATTGCTGAATGCAGAGCCAGGAGTAACCCCTGTGCATTGCCGGGTGTAACCCAAAAAGAAAAAAAAAAAAAACTTTCATTACAAAAGCATTACAATTTCAATATAGAAAAAAAAGTAAAAATAAAAGCACCAGAGATACAGTATAGAAGTTAGGGGCTTGCCCTTGTATACAGCAGATCTTGGTTTAATCCTGGCACTGCACATTGGTCCCCTGAGCCAGAAGTGACCCCTGAGCACAGAGCAAGGAGTATGCCCTGAGTACACTGGGTATGGCCAAAAACCAAAAACCAAAATGAACAAAAGGAATTTAAAGGAAAAAGAAAAAGAGAAGAATTCCCAGTAAAGCGGCTATAGTCTGCAAGAGACTGCTACTGCTCCCTTTCATTTCACACTGTCACCAGAGTTACGACTGCCGCTTCCTAACACACGTCCTGCTTCCTCTCTGTGCTTCTAAAAGTCTGTTCTAATGCAAGTCCTTTAAACTTCCATCAGCTCACATTATTCCCCTACTACAAACCATCCCAGCTTATTTCAGACTTTCAAATATTATCTGAAGGTGCTACGTACCCTGCCTCTGCCATTCTAGTCTCACATAGACCCACACAAGCTGACTTTCTTGCTTGAGTAGATCCAGATGCCTGGTCCTCAGACCCCTACATCTGCTGACCCCTCTGCCAGTGAGGTGACTATTCTTGCTTAAGGGCCATACCCAGCAGCGCTCAGGGGCCATGCCCTGGTGCCAGGAATGGAGCCCATGCCTCCAGCATGCCAGGAGCCAGAGCACTACAGCCCTATGAGTGACTGCACCAGTGTTCCGCCGGAAGCCTTTGGTTCTTTTAAGACAGCCTGTGCAAATGTCTACTTAGAAAGGCCTCTGGACACTCTTTCTGAAATAGGAAGTATTGCTTCCTATCCCATTAGTCCATTCTTTTAAGCACTTGCCCCTGTCCTGCAGCTTGTAGTGTGGTGTCTTGTCTGTTTTGTTCTGTCGGAGCTGTGATTTCAGGGCTGAGGAGAGGGCCTGATTCACAGCAGAAGTTAAACAAACATTTGCCAAAGGAATAAATGAAAGCACACAATTCTTATTTATCTAGTAACTAAACGGATCCAAAGAGCACACATATTTTAAAGCATTATTACTTAAGCTATACTCCTCAACCTAGAATGCCTGCCAGACCACAAATATTTTGTATCAACTAAAAAGCTTAGTCCAGATAACAGAATACAACCTGGCGTCTAGACAGCAAATAGTCATGACATAGAAAAATACCAGTCATTAAGAGTCATGGGGCTGTGGAGGGGGGCAGGTGAGTCCCCCCACCCACCCTAACAGAGCCCTGGCAGCCAAAAACCTCCAGAACTCAATCACCACCACACTCGGAGCCAACTTCCACAGGCTCTGATGAGCCTCATCCTTGAGTGAATCTGCTGAAACACCCAGGTATGTGGGACTTGTGAACAAAATCTCCAGGCTCGCATAGAGTCAGAAATGGGCAACCTCCCCGCTTCTCCCTGGGCTTCTGATAGCCTGACAGTCATGCCCACAAACTGCCTCTGGCGCCATATAAGCTCATTAATGGTCATGATCCAGACTCACAAATAAATCTCTCAGGAAAGAGCAACATGAGAGCAACGTGCTGTTGAGATGACTCCGGACCCCAAAATCCTACCATCCAGCTAAAACAGTAATTAACCTCGGCTGTATCATATTTAAAATTTCAGAATTCCTAGAGCACACAGCCACATTTGCGGCAACACAACATCTCATACTCCACACCACTGATGTATCAAGACAAGGGTTTAGTGGCTCCAGTATGAAATACAACAATCTTCACACACTTTCCTCTAAGGAAACTTTTTGGATCATTTTTAGCAGATTACTCATAACAAGCAACACAAAATAAATTATTTAGGTCCTGCTTTGGGGGCAGGCTTTGTGGATGGGGTGGAAACATTCTAAATATGGTGGTGGAAAGGTGTAACGGTGGTGAAATTGGTGTTGGAATATAAAATGGAATAAATTATTGTGAACAACTTTATAAAAATAAAATTTTTAAAAATTCCTGGGGCTGAATCAACAGATGGTAGGAACAGTGGGTAAGTTGTCTGCCTTGCACCAGTCAACCCAGGTTCAATCCCTGGCACCACATATGGTCTCCAAAGTCCCACCAGGAGTGATCTCTGACCACAGAGCCACAGGGTCAGAGTAGCCCCTGACCACTGCCAGGTGTGGCCCAAAATCAAACCAAAAAATTTTAATCATTACAATTATATGTGGGCTGGAGCAATAGCACATCAGCGATAGGGCATCTGCCTTGTGCGCAGCCAGCCCAGCCGAGCTGGGTTCAATTCCTCTGCCCCTCTCGGACAGCCTGGCAAGCTACCGAGAGTATCTTGCCTGCACGGCAAAGCCTGGCAAACTACCCGTGACGTATTCAATATGCCAAACACAGTAACAACAAGTCTCAAAATGGAGATGTTACTGGGCCCACTCGAGCAATTCTATGAACAACGGGAGGACAGTGTTTGTTGGGTTGGAGTGATAGCACAGTGGTAGGGCATTTGCCTTGCACAAGGTCAGCCGGGCCAAGCCGGGTTCAATTCCTCCGCCCCTCTCGGAGAGCCCGGCAAGCTACCAAGAGTATCTCGCCCGCACAGCAAAGCCTGGCAAGCTACCCGTGACGTATTCGATATGCCAAACACAGTAACAACAAGTCTCACAATGTTACTGGGTCCGCTTGAGCAAATCGATGAACAACGGCAGGACAGTGCTACAGTGCAGTGCTACGATTATATGCAAAAATTGCTCTAAGAGTAGAAATTGAATGTCTGCACCATAAGAATAAGAAAATGAGGTCAGAACAATAGTACAATAGGAAGGTAGAGGCTGACCTGGGTTTGATCCCTGGCACCCCATATGGTCCCCCCAGCATCACCAGAAGTAAGTTTCTGAGCTCAGCCAGGCATATTGTCACTCCAACCTTATTTAAAGCCATTATATTTTAAAAAACAGATTTAACAATTTTTAATTATTTGATTTTAGAAATTCAAAAAGAACATTCTTAGGACGGGAGGATAGTACATCAGGTAGGGCGCGTGCCTTGCATGCAGCCAACCTCGGCTCTATCCCAACACCACAGACATAAGGTCTCCTAAGCCCTGCCAGGAGTGATCCCTGAGTGCAGAGCCAGGAATAAGCTCAGAGCCCTGCCAGGTGTGACCGCAAAACCAAAAAAAAAAAAAATTAAAATGTCTACTTTACCAAGATGAGTCATTGAGTCACTATTAGGTCAGTAAGAAAAGCATTGTGTACTTCTGAAAAATGGTGACGCGTGCGCACACACATTGAACAGCTAGTTAGCACTAGGACACTTCTCATATCTTCCTGTGAGACCTATAACGTCCTCCAGGGGGCTCTCTGCCCACATAATCTTAGAACAAAACCACAGTGCAAAGGGCTTTCATTATGAGGAGATAATTAATGAAAACAGGACTGCAAATGAATCTTTAAAATGCAAGGCACAGCCTCAAGCACCCCATGGGACAAGGCCAAAAACCAAATGATCAATAGTCTGTAAGGCTCATTAATGAGTTCTGTGGCCTGGGTACATAATGCATATTCTCTGAATCTCAGGTTTGTTTTCATTCATAAAATGTGGGTACAACATCTACATTTATTTTGTGCCTGGTACAAGAAATATATTGACTACTAGAAAAGAAAAAGGGGTAAAGCCCAGTGTTTATTCTCAAGGAATCTCACCTAGCGGAATGAGACAGATATGCAAGCCCATGACAAGCCCAGAAATGTTACTAGAATTATGCTTGAAGATTCTCTAAGGTATAGCAGCAGCCCCAAAAAAGATTGGCTGAAGAGTTAGATGCCTGTACCACATCTGAAAAGACATGAATGGGGGCAGCATTAAAGAGGATGGTGGGTGAGGGCAGGATTCCTGAGAGAGGCCACGCTAGAGGCCCTGATTTGACCAACCCCGGGCACCACACAGTCTCCCCGAGTACTGACAGGGAGCAGTCCTTGGGCACTGCCAGGTGTGAGCCAACAGCAAGAACAAGTCCAGAGACAAAGTCAGTCAAGTAAATGCAAAGAGACAGAAGCATCAAGTATAGAGAATGACACATGTCTGGCTATAGTTAAGGTCACGCATGCTTGCATGTTTAAGAACTACACTGGGGGGGGAGGGTGAATGGATTATGAGATAAGGCTACAGAGCAGAAAGGGATTAAGAAGCCAAAGTTAAGAGCCATGGACTTTGCTGAGCAGGTGACAGGAAGAGCTTTAAACTAACAGGACTAAATTTATATTTGAAAACATAAACTGGTCATTTGACAGGGCGGGGCATGCTGGGCAGAGTTTTCAGGGGGCTGGAATGCACGCTCTGCATACAGTCCTGGACTGGATCCCCAGCATGGCGCTGCACGGTCCCCCAAGTAAGCCCAGAAGTGACCCCCCGCAAGCATGGAGCCAAGAGCAGTCCCTGAGCACCAACAAGTGTGCATGTCACTTCGCCCACCAGTGAGGATGAGGAAAGGCTGGGATCAGATGAAGGGACAAAGAAATTGTTGATAAGTAAGAATTATTGCAGAGGAAATGGAAAGAACAGGACAAATCAGCGACATGTCAAGAGAAAGAAAAATACTTTAGAAGTTTCGACTAGAGCCAGAGAAGTCACACGACTGCTGAGCGACGCTCAGGTCCAGTCTGCTGGTTTCTGGCACTGCTGGCCAGAGCAGCACATCAACAGGGTCGAGCACAGCTGCCAGGACTTCAGGAGAGGCCCTGCTCCCGGGAGCACTGCTGGCGGGGTCTCCCCTTGACATCTATGTGTGTAGAAGGTGGGGTAGATGTTTCTGACTCTGATGATAAGGGTGGGGCAGATATCACAATTGAGAATCACATGAGAAAACTTTAGTGGAAATTGCGCCTCTCCTGGTTCCAAGGAGTAGTTAACACCCTTAATATCATAATAGCCCTTTGAGATAGGAAGTTGCATCTCAGAAAGGGAGTCTCAGAGATACTCCATGCCCAAGGCACACAGGTGAGAAGACAATGTTAGAAGCAGTACACTGTGTCATTACCCAGATCTTCTGCAAGAGTGACTCAGAGATCCTTTCATTTAACTCTGACCCATCATTGAGAACCACTCATACCCTTTCAGTTACCACGCAACCACATGCTCTGGGTAGCCTTCCATCTCTAACCGTAATTTCTTTTAAAAATAATGTTAAAAGGGGCTGGAGCAGAGTACAACAGGTAGGGCACTTGCCAGATTTGATCATTGGCACCCCAGAAAGTCCACCACGCCATGCCAGAAGTAATCCCTGAACACCACCACCAGGTATGGCCCAAAAACAAAACCAAAATTACAAAAATAAATAAATAATGAAAATTCTCCTCCAATCCCATCTTTTAAACCCCTTCTGCTACTATCCCGCTGTCTTCTTTCTACTGATAGTTCTGCTACAATAAAACAGGGTGATCACTTTTTTATCATCCGAGGCCCTTCTCCATTGTGCTGGCTTATCTGATAGGTACTCCGTCCTGCAGACAACATCACCACCTCCATACGCCTACATCACTAAAATCATGTCACTGCTCTGCTTAAGATGTCTTCAGTGGTTTCCTACTCCTTCCAAGAAAAGCTATTTTGGTTTATAGCATTTATGACCATCTAAAATTCAACCTTAAACTATCTTTTCAGACTATTTCCACAACTCACTCACACAGTTCCACACTATCCCAGCACAAACGTTTCTTCAACTACTGGTGATGACACTGTGCCCCTCCCCTTCTGCAAAGTCCATCTGACACCTGCACATGGCCACAGTGTGCCCACTCTCACACTGCCCTGGACTAGTAGGTATTTCATCTGCACTTCATGCATACATCTCCCAGTCTCTCTCATCATTTAAAGGGAGTACTTGGAAATCACTATAATTTAAAGAAAAAAATTAAACTTTGGAGAGCCCGGCAAGCTACCGAGAGTATTCGATATGCCAGACACAGTAACAACAAAGTCTCCAATGGAGACGTTACTGGGCCCGCTCGAGCAAATCGATGATCAACGGGAGGGCCTCGAGCAAAGTTTAAAATTTATGGTAAGTGAATTCTATCTTAACAAGAGTACATTTAAAATTTATTCCTCTGGGGGCTGAGGGGTTGTACAGCAGGTGAAGCACTTGCCCTGCATGAGGCTGACCCAGTTTCAATCCCAGGTGCCCCAGATAAGCATCACCAGGAGTGACCTCTGAGTGAAGAGCCAGAATAAACCCTGGGTACCGTTGGGTGTGGCCCCAAACAAAAAACCACCAAATAAATTGTATTCTCTATTTCAATGCACATGCAAGCAGGTTTCACTCACCAAAATCAACATGCATACAAACATTTCAATTTCACTAATATAGTGATTTCCAAGTACACCCTTTAAAAAAAATTTCAGAGTATGGTAAAGTTCCTTAAAAAATAAAACCCACCAAGGGTCTGAAGGTGGTCACAGGCTGAAGATCCTGACTTGGAAGCAGGATGCTTGAATTCAATCCCAAACACCGCTAGCATATGCCAAGATGGATCCTGGAAGTTCTCCTGTCTGGAACCACTGGGGCCCCTGGTGTTACTTTCCCCTGTCGGGAGTATGCACAACAGGTGATGTGACCCTGGCCAGTACAAGTAAAAGCTATACAAGCACCAGGGCCAGGAATGGGGTCCCAGCGAGTACCTGTGTGAGTGTCCCAGTCACAGTGCAATCACCATACCCCACCCCACCCCTTGCAAGCACACCAGAATATTCTGGGCCCTGACTTCCATTCCTGGACTATGACTCTGTGATGCTGGTGGTCGTTGAGCACTTCTGGATGTGGTCCCTAGAACAATGCAAAAATCTCAGGATCCCAGCTCTGAACGCCTCTGTCAGCACTGTCGTGACTAACAGGCTCTGGCTGCAATCTCTCGCGCGCCTCCAACACAACACTCCAATCAGTGACCATCCAACAAGACTTTCAAGCCACTAATCCTACCATCCTCTCTACCCCGCCCCTCCGTCTTCCTTGCCTAGTATAATCACTACCAATCATTAGAATCACTTCCTCGAACATACTTGCAAAAAGTCACTCACTGAGCTAAGCCACAATCCCACTGTTCTGCCTACTCTGCCTACACCCATAGCAGAGAAAGCAAACACACCCACCGTGCAGGGTCACGCCAGACTCAGACCACGGCCTGCACACTATCAACTCGCTCCGCCCACCTGTCCATCCTCCACTCCCAGACATCGTCTTTCCTCCAATCCCCACCCCCATCCCACATCATTAGTTTCTTCTGCCTAGAAAATCTAAAGCAACCAGAAGATCTCTGCCACAGCTCATAGACAAGAGATGGATAGATGGTTGCAGAGACAGATAAACAGGTAGACCTACATTTGAGGCCTAGCTTTTATCGTTAAATTAACTGCCTTTCACCTGGCTAAAGCCAATTCTCACTTGATTACTAATTCCTCCCTCAATCTATCAATAACATCCATACTCCAATAGCTCCCCTTGGGATCATTCCCAGTATGCAAAAATGCTTATGCTTTCATCTTTAAACATATGTATTCATCTTCTGTTCCAATCTTTCTCCTTCCCTTTATAAGAAAACTCTTTGGAAGAAAAGTTCCTAAACCCACAGTGCCCACCCCAGCATTAAAGCAAACCTGCCAGTCTCAGGGCCCAGGAACGTGACTCGGCATTGAGCAGGCCGGAGGCCCCCTACACCGAGTGTGACTCCTGTCATCACAACGCAAAACTGCACACACCCACGGGACTGGGTACATGCTTTGCCAGAGGGAGAACCAGTGTACATGCCAGCACCATAGTACCCAACTATGCGACCCCTAGGCATTGCAACCGTGAAAGGGTGGGGTGGGGAGCTGCAGGCCTTCCAGTCACCAGAACTAGCAGGGCGCATCCAATGCTGGACGTTCACTCCTCTTCATCCAGCCGCGGGTCGCCACTCACTCCATTCCTTGAAGCAGCTCTGAGTCCTAGGACCCGTGTCCGCCCAGTCTGCCCCACTCAGGCTCAGGCTCCTTTGCAGTTTCCCCTCCTCTCCCTGCTTTCACACACTGGAGTACCCCACCCTTGATCAGTCTTGGATCTTTCTCCTTTCGCTCCCTGCTCAGTGCCGAGGCCATCTCACTCCATCTCACACCAAGAACCATCAGAGTGTAATGCCCAAACCAGCGCCTCCTGTCTGCCTCTCCCCAGAAAGCCAGAGTCCACAGGACCCCTGTCTGCTCACTGACTACTTAACATAGTCAAAGATTAATGCCTCTCTCTTCCCTGCCTGCACCCCACCTCCACCTCACAATAAAGCAGTTTATTCCCAGTCTAACCCATCCTATTTAGTGGTCATCAAGCTCTATAAGGGCTCCAGCCAAACTGCTTCCCCTTCCAAATGTAAAGGCTGTGCTCAGTCTGCTGACTCTCTCTTGCCAGCCCTTGTATTTTTGGTATCGGGAGCTTTCTTTCCAGCGAGAAGCACAAGTCCCCTCCAAGGCTGAATGAATCTCTTAGGCCAGGGGCTGGAGCAATAGCACAGTGGGTAGAGCGTTTGCCTTGCATGCGGCCGACCCAGGTTCAATTCCCAGCGTCCCAGATGGTCCCCCTGAACACCGCCAGGAGTAATTCCTGAGTGCAGAGCCAGGAGTAACCCCTGACTATCGCCGGGTGTGACCATAAAGGAAAAAAAAAAAAGAATCTCTTAGGCCTCACACAGTCTAAAATATTACTATCTAGTCCTTAACAGAAAAAGGTTGCCACCTCCTGATAAGCAAGCAACCCGATAAGGTGAAATGTGCGAACTAGAAAAGACTTAGAAGTGCCAAGGAAGATGCACATATTACAACGTTAGCAACTGTTGCATGAATGAATGATAACTCACGAGGATTTGAAGGTAAGAAAACACTATTTCAACTATTTTACAGGAGAATTTTACATTTCAACCATTTGAAATATAACAGTACTTCAGCCCTTTTACAGACAGAGAATCACCAGTTCTTGCTTTGCTATTCAAGTTTTCTATTTATAGGTGTCCCAAGTCAGACCAGGAAGTCCTCTCCCCAGCCCTAATTTTTCTGTCAATTTTAAACTGTCCTAAAAAAGAAAGGGGCCAGAGCGATAGAACAGCGGTTAGGGTGTTTGTCTTGCACGCAGCCGACCCAGGTTTGATCCCTGGTATCCCATATGGTCCCCCAAGCACTGCCAGGAGTAATTCCTGAGTGCAAAGCCAGGAGTAACCCCTGAGCATTGCTGGGTGTGACCCAAAAAGCAAAAAAAAAAAATTTAAAAAATAAACTGTCCTAAAAAAAGAAAGAATAGGGGCTGGAGCAACAGCACAGCGGGTAGGGCATTTGCCTTGCACACGGCCAACCTGGGTTCGAGTCCCAGAATCCCATATGGTCCCCTAAGCACTGCCAGGGGTAATCCCTGAGTGCAGAGCCAGGAATAAGCCCTGTGCATTGCCAGGTGACACAAAAAGCGAAAAAAAAAAAAAAGAATATTTAACATTTTCAATCACACACCCTAACTCCAACATCCAATCTAAAAACTTTTCCTCCTGTCCTCCCGCTGGTGACAGTCACTGTCCTGACGTATGGATCCCAACTTTGTGATGTGGAGTCCTGGCCTCATGTTTGCAAGGAGAGTACCATGCCCCCTGACCCTTAGCAATCTTTTGCAGTAAGTAAAAAACAGATACAAACTTGAAGAAAGCAAGTTTGTACACTGAAATGTATCACAAACCCTAAGGCTGCATCCAGGAAAAGGCCTGCCAGAGATTAGATAATGCTCAGGATCCCACAAGCATCTGGTAGAACACTGTTGAGTTTTAACCCATTAGAGGCTCAGGGAGATGGACAGAACATCTGGAAGGCCGAGTTCAATCCCTAACACAAGCCAGTCCCCTGCACCCCCATCCATTGCCGAGTGGCTCCTGCGCCCCCAGCTGTCACTGAGTGCCCCTGGCCCCCAGCCTAAGCAGTCCCAGCACTGCCTCACAAGACCTGAGCACTGAAATGCTCAGCTTGTACAGCTGGGCCCAGGATCCAGCAACCCCATGATCCCTTGCCCTGCTTGGGAGACTCCCACAAAACAGAAACAACAAAATTAACCATCACGGGGGCTGGAGCGATAGCACAGCGGGTTGGGCATTTGCCTTGCACACAGCTAACCTGGGTTCGACTCCCAGCATTCCATATGGTCCCCTGAGCACCGCCAGGAGTAATTCCTGAGTGCAGAGCCAGGAGGAACCCCTGTGCACTGCTGGGTGTGACCCAAAAAGCAAAAAAATAAAAATAAATAAATTAACCATCACACTACAAGAATTTTTTATTTTGGGGGGATGTGTTTTTTTTTAAGTCACACCAAACAGTGTTCAGAGTTCAATCCTGGCTCTCTGCTCAGGGGTCACTCCTGGTGGGTTCAAGGGCCCATATAAGGTACAGGGTATCAAAGCCAGGTTAACCATGGGCAACATCCTCCCCACTGTACTATCTTTCTAGCCCCTAAGAATATTTTTTTCCTTGGGGCAAGAGAGATAGTACAGTAAGATGTGTGTCTTACACATGGCCAACCTGGTTCGATCCCCGGCATCCCATATGGGTGCCCAAGCACCACCAGCAGTGATTTCTGAGTACAGAGCCAGGAGGAATGGAGTAATCCTTCAGCATCACCAGGTGTGCCTCCATATATATATAATATACACATATATTACATTTATACATAAATACATAAAATATTTAAATATAATAAATGTATTCTATATAATATTTAAATATATTCTGTATAACATATAAATATGTGTATATAATTATTATATAGTATATAAAATATATTTATATATAAATGTGTATTTTTTACACACACACATCATGATCAGAGATCCAAATCCAGTTACCTCACAGGATCATAGCTCTGCTCTGCAGCACGCTGACCAACTAACCAGGGCAGGCAGATCCTCCCAGCAAGGAGGGGCAGCACAGCGGTGCCCGAGCCTGCCTCACGGGATATGGGCATGCATCCGAACACCCGCTGTCCCACCTGTCATGGGAATGATCCTGGCCACTATGCAGTCAGGAGCCGAAAGCTCTGCCATCTATGACTCCTGGCGGTGCAGGTGATTCCCAGCCGCACATGTGTGACACCAGAGCAACCCCGGGAGAGCACCACAGCTGTGATCTATGCACTCCGACTAAGGTCAGCCATGTAAGCACCACAATGAAGGGAGCTACTGGGGAGCCCCGAGAGGGGCGACACCGAGAGCCCTGCCAGCACCACCTCCAGCCTCCACGGGCACCCCCCCCCCCGGGGCTGAGGGGAGCAGCTCCCAGTCACACCCACTTCAGAAACGCCAGGTTCGGGAGGCCAATGCTGCTGCCCTACCAGCATCAAACCAAGAGTTCCTGGCACCACCCCACATGGCAAGTCCAGTCCTGATGGCATCGCAGCTGGGACCCAGTGCCACAACAGTGAGTGCGATCTCTGGCACGCTGCAGCCCAGTGTAAGTAAGCGCCCGCAACCCAATGTGAGTCTCAGCAAGCGCAACCAAGGCGTGTGCAGCAAGACACCAAGAATGGGAGATTCCTCTCCTCACAGGACGAAAGGAACGGGGAGGAGGAAATAAGCACGCAAATAAAGAGAAAAAGAAGGTCGGGGAAACAGAGCTCAAAGGGCAGGCGATCAAACTCTGCATGGGGGGCGGAGGGGGGCACCTCCAGCGCCACCTGGTCGCCCGGGCACTGCCGGGAGCAACTCCCAAGCACTGGAGACCCGAGCTGTAAGCCTGAGCACTGCCAGTGATGTGTCCCTGCCCTTCCCACCACCAAAAGAAAGACAAGAAAAAATAGTTTTATGTAAATTTCCACCTACCAGCATAGGGGTCATGCTCATTAGAAAGAATGGTTGAGAGTGAGGGGAGAGCTCGGGGCATAACTCTAATCCCAATGCCACTCGCACATGCCAACTGTAATCCTGCGGCTCTGCTGCTGGGACCCCCTGTGGTCAAGGGTGTGAACCCTGAGCATGAAGGCTGTGCCCCTGCAAGCACCATGGCAAAGTGAGTGTGTGGGACCACAGCTACACTGGCCTCCAGAACACTGCAGCATAATACGAGACTCCGGTGTGCCCAGCAGAGGAAAGGAAGAAGTTGGGGTTCTTTTAACGGTTGGATGGATTCGTGGGGCTGGAGAAATAGGACAATGGAGAAGGGGCACCTGCCTTGCATGCAGTTGAATGGGGATCAATCCCCAACATCCCATATGGCCCCCCTGAGCACTGCCAGGAGTAATTCCTGAGTGCAGAGGCAGGAGGAACCCCTGAGCACTGGCAGGTGTAGCCCCCAAACAAATAAACTGCTTATTTTCAAGAAACTCCAATCTGGTCTCTTTGGCCCTAGTCCCCTGTGAAGATCCCACCAACAAAGTGCATCCCTTCTTCCCTTATGACACTAATGACACTGAGTCACTCATGGGAAAGGTGTTCTCTGATCTACATCATGGAGAAAATCTAAACAAGGTGCCAATTTGTCTTCAACACTTCCCTAACACTTGCAAATATCTTCTTTTATTAAAGGGCAGGAAACCTCAAATTCAGCACCTTCTGCAAACAGCAGCTAAGTTTTATAATTTTGTAAAACTATATATTTAAGTTGCCTTTAATTAAGAGATGTTAGCTTTCTAAGTTAGTACTATCTTAAGACTCTTTAAATACACACACACACACACACACACACACACACACACCTATATTTGGGGAATGCCAGGCAGTGTGTGGGGTCATTCCTGGTTCTGTGTTAGTCCATATGCATGCCTGCAGGTACTCAGGGGACCATATGTGGTGCCAAGATTTGAACCAGTGTCTAGCCAGCTAAGCCACCTTTGTACTATCTCTTTAAAACTGTGTGTGTGTGTGTGTGTGTGTGTGTGTGTGTGTGTGTGTGTGTTTGGGCCACACACAGCAGTGCTCAGGGCTTACTCCTGGTTCTGCTCTCAGGGATCACTTCCTGCAAGCTTTGGGGATCATATGGGGTGCCAGTGATCAAACCTGGGTTGACTATGTGCAAGGCAAGTACCTGACCCACTGCACCATCTCTCCAGTTCCTCTTTAGCCCTTTAAAAAAATTTTTTTTAAGTGCTGGAAAGTAAACCCAAAATATATATATATCACTGTCACTCTCCTCCCATTGTTCATCGATTTGCTCGAGTGGGCCCAGTAACATTGTGAGACTTGTTACTGTGATTGGCATATCAAATATATCATGGGTAGCTTGCCAGGCTTTGCCATGAAGGCGAGATACTCTCGGTAGCTTGCCGGGCTCTCCGAGAGGGGCGGAGGAATCAAACTCTGTTCAGCCATGTTGGCTGCATGCAAGGCAAACGCCCTACCCGCTGTGCTATTGCTCCAGCCCATTAATATAATACAGAAATATAATAAATATAACAATATATAGAATATATATATATGCATGGAGAGGGTCAGGGAGTTGCCCCAAAGGGTAGAGTATGTGTGCTGCATACAGAAGGTCTGGGTTCAACCCCCAGGATTGCACGGTCCCCAACATCACCAAGGAGTAGCCTCCAAGCACCTCCAGAAGTTCCTAAAATGGCAAAAAAATTTTAAAAAAACAAAAGATGTTCTCCAAGCAAACAACGCAAGATTGAAGCCCGGGCAGGCTTTCATCCCCTTTCTTCCCTTGCTGTAGCAGTGGTGCTGGGCTGAGCAGGGGCCCCACAGACCTGGCTGGGCTGCGTGCATCTGTGCTCACCAGGGACCTGCCCTGGCCGTGGTACTCACACATCTCTTAGCTGCAGTGCTCACCAGGGGTCACACTGTACTGCAGTGTTCAGGTGCTCGTGTGTCTTTCTGGTTTTGCACCACACCCAGTAATCCTCAGGGACTATTTCAGGCAGTGCTGGGGGCCCATGTGGTGCCAGGAATCAAGCCGGGCCATCTGTGTGCTGAGCCTGTGTTCCAGCCTTTCATGTCAACTCCCAGCCCTGCTCACACACTCTTGAGGTGCCCACACAAACTGAACTCACAGCCTCGGACCTGCAAGACAACTACAGGTGGGTTTTTCAGTCACTGGGCTTCTCCTGGGCCTCAGAAACATGCTCGTTGCTTCCTGTCTGTTTTGGGGGGCCACTTCCAGAGTGTGGCTGGGGAGCTGGGTGTGGGCACCTACCCCAGTACTGCTGGATAGGGCCCCAAAACACAAAAACCTCCAGTGGTGTAAAAGTTTCACTCTGATTTTATTAAATTACAGCATCTGAAAAATCAAGTACTGAAAGCAACAAGCTCATCTCTTTCCAAACGCTGGAGATACAAGCACAGGAAGCTTCACTTAACTCACTGCTTTTACTCCATTCATTGCAGCATTTGGTAAACACCTCTCGGGTACACAGACTGACAAGGTCTGCTTTCAGAGGGGCTGTGTTCTCAGGGAAACACTGCATACTAATGACAAGTTCAAGTGGTTCTCATAGATCAGATTCTTACAGAGCCTTTCTTTAAAATCCTTTGCCCATTCCTCTCACTGGCCAGTTAAAATCTCACTTAGAGTGATAACACTGCGTGTACAGTGCTTGCCATGTACACAGCTGATGTAGGTTGATCCCCTGCATGACGTGATCCCCTGAGCCCTGCCAGGAGTGATTCCTAAGCGCAGAATTAGGAGTAAGCCCTGAGCACTGCCAGGTGCGGCCAAAAGACTTAACAAACAAAAATCTCACTTAGGCGGGCCACAGAGATAACAGGCTAGAGTGCAGGCTTCGCATGAAGGGGCCCAGGTTCAATCCCCAGCACCACATGGTCCTCTGAGCACAGAGCCAGGAGTAGTCCCTGAGAACTGCCAGCTATGGCACCCTCCAAAAAAGTCCTCTTGGGTAGCAAACTCCATCTCAAATGTGGGTGTTCAACTAAGTATCTCATGAGTTATTCTCTATCTTTTCTTTGTCCTGGGGCCACACTAGGAGGAGCCTATTCCCGGCATAGTGCTCAGGAGTCACTTCTAGTGTTGCTCAGGAGATCGTACAGTTCTGGAGACCAAATTCAGGACTCAGACATGCAAAGCACATGATCCCGTCCTTTGAACCACCTCCCCCACCCTTTAGTTATTCTTCTGACAAACACTTCCTCATTTAAGTTCATCTCTCTAACAAGATTTACACTGGAAAAAACTAAAAATGTGAATTTCTCAAGAAAACTCTGAGTTCCTGAAGTAGGAACACAGTCATCCTGGTATAGACATTACTTAGCAGAGGTGCTAAATAGATGCTTACATTTATACATAACTAATAAACTACTCATGATGAAGAGTAACGCTGCAGTGTAAAAACAGCCAATCTGTTGCTAACTCAGTTCCAAAATGATCAAAGAGGGGGCTGTAGCGATAGAGAGACCTGCGTTCCTTCTCCAGTGTGCCATATGGGCCTCCGAGCACCGCCAGGAGTAATTTCTGAATACAGAGCAGGGAGGAACCACTCCTGATCATGGCTGTGTGGCCAAAACATAAACAAAAACAAAACAACTCTCCCTCCCCCCAAAGAATCACCAAAGAATAGTAATCAAATTTAAGCAGAAAATACCTATCTGTTTTCAAATTATCTGAAACTATTAATAGTCAAAAAGTATTTCCTCAAATTGATAAAAGTGTATCAATAAGGAAAAGGATACAAGTGTTTCTTTAAATCTTTCTCTGATCCAGTTCTGTTAAACTGTTACATGTATCTTGCTTAAGTTAAAAAATACTTTTAGTAGCACATTTGAAACAAAAGTAAAACATTGTAGAAAAGTAGAAAAATAACGGACTAGTAGAATTAAGCCTGAAATTCAAGAACTGAAAGGCACACTATTTTAAAAACACTAGTAATTTAAAGTCAGAGTATTGAGAATTCTAATCAATACTACACTAGATTATAAAAATAAAAAATATGAAAAACCTAAATTGTAATGACACCAAATTTCTAGTCTCTGCACAAAAACAAATACATGAAATCCAAACAAATGCTGATTTTATCCTCAGTATTACTAATTTTCCAGAGCTAACGAATATATACTATTGGGGCTGGAGCGACAGAACAGTGGGTAGGGCTGCTGTTTTGCATGTGACCAGCATGGATTCAATCCCCAGCACCACATACAGTCCCCTGAGCACAGAGCCAAAGCTCACCTAAGAACAGCCACTTGTGCCCCTCCCCCAAAAATGACTATAGATTCTCCCCCTCCCCACAAATAATAAGACTAACCACAAAAAGAATGGAATCCAAGGCCTTAAGATATTGTACAATGGATTGGGGGCCAAAGCAATACTACCGCAGGTAAGACGTTTGCCTAACACTCAACACTCAGCCAACCTGGGTTCGATCCCTAGCATCCAATATGGATCCCAAGCACTGCCAGGAGTATTTCCTGAGTTCTGAGCCAGGAGTAACCCCTGAGCATTGTCAGGTGTGACCCAAAAAGTTGTGAGAGAGAGAGAGAGACAGAGACAGAGACGGGGGGGGGGGGGGGGGGGAGGGATGATGGGAGGGAGGGAGGGAAAAGGCATTTTTCTACCATGTTACTGACTGACACTGGTTCAATCCCCAACAATACAGAGTCCTCCAAGCACCAATAAGGGTTACTCCTAAGCAAAGAGTCAGGAATAGCTCTTGAGAAGCACCACCAAAACTCTCCAAAAAATAAAAACAATTCTCCCTGCTGGAAGATGTTAGATGAGAGACCTGTGTTCCTTCTCCAGCGTGCCTTCTCACCATACTGAGACCACTCTCCACACGCATGAAGGTACCGGCAGAGAAACAAAGGCATGCAGGTCCCAGGGCTGAGATCTCCAAGCCTGCTCGGATCAGGGCTGAGCATCCTCCACCCAGATCCTCCAAATTCCAGTAGGCGGGGGTCACACCCACCAACTGGCCCTCTGGCACCGTGTAATCCCATCAACGGCCAAGACTCAGAGACTATAAAACCCAGCTCCCGGAAGAGAACAGTGCAGAGTCTCCTGCCCCCACACCTGGCTGTCCCCGCAGGGGCCCCTTGGAGGGGAGCGGGTTGAGTTTCCCTCCCCACCCCAACTAGGGCTCCGGCAGCCGAAGACCTCCAGAACCAGCCACCACCATGCTGAGACCACTCTCCACATGCATGAAGGTACCGGCAGAGGAACAAAGGCATGCGGGTCCCGGGGCTGAGATCTCCAAGCCTGCTCAGATCGGGGCTGAGCATCCTCCACCCAGATCCTCCAAATTCCCGTAGGCAGGGGTCACACCCACCAACTGGCCCCCTGGCACCATGTAATCCCATCAACGGCCAAGACCCAGAGACTATAAAACCCAGCTCCTGGAAGCGACATCTTATTATCTCATTCCTACTTTGGACAAACTGGCAGGCTACCAAATGTAACCTGCCCACACGGCAGAGTCTGGCAAACTACTCATGGCGTACCCAATATGCCAAATACCAGTAACAATGATGGGGCTCATTCTCCTAACTCTGAAAGAGCCTTAAATATGGCACTTTTTGAAAAATCTCAGGGCTAAGACAAAGGAGACGTTACTGGGGCCTGCTCGAGGCAATCGACGAACAACAGGATGGTCGTGATCGTTAGCGTGATCATGAAGATGTTATTGCAGTTACTTAAACAATCAAGACTAGAAAATGTCTGTATGGCTGGAGAGATAGAAACGTGATTAAGTTGCTTGCCTTGCACACAGCCAGCGGCCAGCCCAACTTGATCCCTGGCATCTCATATGACGCCGAGCCGTACCAGGAGTGATCCCTGAGTGCAGAGCAAGGACTAAACCCTGAGCACCACTGAATATGACCCACCCCACCCATGACCCCCCCCCCAAAAAAAAACTATGAACTAACAATGAGAAAATTTTCAACAGTAATTAAATGGACTTGGTACTTAATTTCTAGACACAGTTCAAGAATAACAAGAAAACCACAAAAAAGCAGAACCTCAATGACAGCAAAATTATATCCTGGGGTGTGGGGATGGCTCACTGGCTAAAAGCACCTACCCTGCAAGCACGTGGCCATGAGTTCAATCCTTGACATCGCTCACATGAGCCAGGCACAGGCCCTGGAGCTCCACCCTGGGACCCCCTGCACCACAGCCAAATGTGTATGTGAGCACTTGAGTTGCACCACAACTCAAGTGCACAGGTCGTGGTGAGCACCGTGACTGAAAGATCTACAAGTTCATGGCTACAAGGGCAGCGCCAGCAGTGTGTGAGTCCCAGAAGGCACGAGACAGCAGCAAGGTCCAAGAGTACAACGACCCCACCATCAGTGGGAGCACTGGAGCCCTGCATGCGCGACCCCAGCCCGGCCTTCACAGCAAGAAAGAAGGGAAAGGGGGGAGAAAAAAAGGAGACCCCTGATTTCCCACAGACAATAAATGATAGAAAAACATAACCCTAGGGGCTACAGCAATAGCACAGCAGGTAGGTACCTGCCTCACACAAGGCCAACCTGGGTATGATCCACAGCACCTCATGGGGTTGGTTCCCCAAACCCCGCCTGTGGCAGTGCCTGAGCACAGAGCCAGCAGTAAGCCCTGAGCACCAACGGGTATGGCCAAAAACAAATGAAACACACACACACACAGACAAACACATACATACACAATCAACAGTAAGTTAATCAGGAACTTTTATAATGGATGGAACCGGATCCAGGGAGATACCTCAAAGGAAGGAGCACATGCTTTTCATGCAAGAAGACAGGGTTTGAGCCCAGAAACCATATGGTCCCTTGAGCAAGGCTGATTTGTGAGTGATCCCTTAGCACCAAGCTGGGAGTAGCCCCTGGAAATTACCCGAATGCAGCCCCGAAACAAAAAATTAATTTTCTCAAGTCTGAAATTAAATAACTCTGCCAAACCTAATCCCTCCATCAACAATCACTGATGACAATTCACTGAAACATGCATGTCTACTGAAAGATAAAATCAACTAAAGGAACCCAAAAGGAGAGAGAGAACAGAGGGGAATGTCCTGCCACAGAGGGAGGGTGGGATGGGGGGGATGGGGGGTGGGAGGGATACTGGGATCCGTGGTGGTGGGAAATGGGCACTGGTGGAGGGATGGGTATTTGATCATTGTATAATTGAAACCCAAGCACAAAAATGTGCAAGTCTGCAACTGCACCTCATGATGTCTCACTATTAAAAAATTTTAAAAAAAAATCAACTAAAGGAGGTCCTCAAATCTCTTGACTCCTCTGCAGACTTTGAGGATGACTTCCCCACCCACATGCTTTGAGGAAGCTCGGTCCTCTGGATAAACTTAGCTTCAAGTACACGGACTACCACAACCACCAAACAGAAGGGCTGAAAGAGACTCTGGGTTTCAGCTGCAGTTCTGCTGAGCTGTAATACTGGTAAAGCCTGTTTCAGAATGCGAGAGTCCACCCTCAAAATTAAGGAAACTATCCCAACAGCAGGCTACAACGCCCGTTTCATCACATTTACCAGACTGTGGTGTTTCATCAAATTATAAGCATAATCAGATGTCAAACAGCACTGCTAGAACTGACTGTGCTCGATCTAAAAGGCACCTTCTGGGCCCAAAGGACAGACACAGCCCAGCTTGATCCCAGGCACTAATGACTAAGGCTGACCCCAAGGCAGAGCAGGGAATAGCTCCCAAACATCGCCGTGTGGCTCTCCCCATCCCCCAAGATTCAAAGGCACCAGGGCTGGAGCAATAGCACAGCGGGTAGGGCGTTTGCCTTGCATGCAGCCGACCTAGGTTCGATTCCCAGCAACCCATATGGTCCCCTGAGCACCGCCAGGAGTAATTCCTGAGTGCATAAACCAGGAGTAACTCCTGTGCATCGCCGGGTGTGACCCAAAGAGCAAAAAAAAAAAAAAAAAAAGAAAAGGCAAAGGCATCTCCTAAACCACACACACAAAATTAGCGGTTAACCTAGCTTTTAAAAAAGAAATCAATAACTTAGATGCCCCTATAGAATTAGGAATTTAATAAAATCAGTTTATGTAAGGCCCAGAAATTGTTCAATGTTCTTTTACTGTTGCATTAAGACAATGTTTTGTAATGAGAGGACAAAAAATTATACATGAGTAGGCTTAGTAAGTCATTTCCCATCAGAACCAAATACCCCAACATAAAGTAAATTTGTTATGTGCCCAAGGAGGCAGGTTGGGGGTGGGAGGGAAAATGGGGACGTTGGTGGAAGGACGGTAAAAACACTGATGTGTTGGAACACTAAATGCCTGAAATAATTTTACAATTAACAACTTTGTAAATCATAATGTTTTTAACCACTATCACTACCACCTGGTTATTCATCGATTTACTCAAGTGGGCGCCAGTAATATCTCCACTCATCCCTCCCTGTCACATGCTAGCATAGCCTGATGACATATTGGGGGCTCTTTCACGGTCAGGGGAATGAGGACCATCATTGTTACTGTTTTTGGCATATTGAGTATGCCACGGGTAGCTTGCCAGGCTCTGCCATGGAGCAGGATACTCTTGGTAACTTGCTGGGCTCTCTGAGAGGGATGGAGGCTTTTAGGGCAGCCTCTAATTGCCTTTACAGTCAGGCATATATGCGGGCAGAATACTCTCAGTAGCCTGCCGGGTTCTCTGGGAGCAAGTTTCCGGGAGGTTGGTTTTATAGTTTTATGTTAAAATGTTTTTAATATGGCTGGAGCAATAGCACAGCGGGTAGGGCATTTGCATTGAACGCAGCCGGCCCCGCCAAGCCGGGTTCGATTCCTCCACCCCTCTCGGAGAGCCCGGCAAGCTTCTGAGAGTATCTCGCCCGCACGGCAAAGCCTGGCAAGCTCCCCGTGACGTATTCAATATGCCAAACACAGTAACAACAAGTCTCACCATGGAGACATTACTGGGCCTGCTCGAGCAAATCGATGAACAACGGAAGGTCAGTGCTACAGTTTTTAATAAAAATAATTTTTTTTTTGGCTTTTTTAGGTCACCCGGCAATGCACAGGGGTTAATCCTTGCTCAGGCACTCAGGAATTACTCCTGGCAGTGCTCGGGAGACCATATGAAACGCTGAGATCGAACCCGGGTTGGCTGCATGCAAGGCACACACCCTACCCACTGTGATATCACTCCAGCCCCCATTTTTTTTAATTTTTAAATAAAATTTTTTAAAAAGAAAATATGAAAGATGAAATGCTACCTATCACAACCCTAATGCAATGAAGTGCTATGACTTTTAGACCTGATAAATTTTTGTCCAGTGCTCATGATTTATATATAATGGAAGTAAAATTAGGAGATGGGTCATAGTTCTGCATAGAAAGTGAAAGAGAGCTCAGAATGAGTCAAAAATAGAATGGCTTAGCCTAGGTCCCACAGATAAAGTCCAGTTACATATGGTCAAATCAGGTTCGATCCCCAGCACTGCATATGGTCCCCCACTCCCAGCACTGCCAAGAGTGACCACGACCACAGGACCAGAAACAGCCCTGAGCAATGAAGGGTGTAACCCTGCTCCTCCCCCCCCCCAAAAAAAAGGGAAAAAATGTATTTGGGTAAAATATTGAGCAGGTAATAAGATTCTGATCCTGCCCCCCCAAAAAGGGGGGGGGACAAAAAAAAACATAAAGGAGGGTGAGAAACGTGTTAATATTATTTAGCTAGTTTTCCTGCCTTTTACATTTCTCCACTAGTGAAACAGTTTAATCCTTTAACATTTACAGAAAGGCGAAGGACTGAACACGTTTGGCAACATGTTCACCACTGGTCTCAGCGTGGGCGTGCTGGCAAGCGACTGGGCAAGATCCAGCAAGCACCATGCAGACAGACAGACATCCTGAGCAAGGCGCAGACATGGAGCCTCTTGCCACCACTGCTGCAGGCACAAAGGCCTGCCTGACTGAGTGGCCTAAGAAAGGACACAGATGAGAGTACATTTACTGGACCAGGCACCTGGCTCGTCTTCAAACTAGAGACAACGGACATCAAAGCAGGCTTTGGGTTTTTTTCTTCTGTTACTGAGGTCACATGAACCGAGCAGTGCCCAGGGCACGTGGGACCATGCAGTACCAGGGATCAAACCCAGGCTTCCCACACGCAAGGCACGCTCCAACCCTGGGGTGCTGTCTGGGAACACCTGAGTCAGGTGTTCCCCATAAGGACATCTGCAACAAGGGCCAGAGTTTTGTTTTAATTTTGTCACCATGAATTACAGCATTTTTCATGATTGGATTTCAGGCAACACTACTCAGGCACCAGTCGCTTCACTAGTGCCACCTCCCCCCATCAATGTCCTCGGTTTCCCTCCACCCCCAGTCTGCCTCTATGACAGGCACCTCTGGGGCTGTGGGGTGGCCCACACCAGCTCTGCTCAGGGCTTACTCCTGGCTCTGCACTTAGGGATTTACTGGTGGGCTCGGGGGAACATATGGGGGTGTCAGGAACTGAACCCAAGTCAGCTGCATGAAAGTGCCCAAACTGCTGTGCTATCGCTCTGGCCCCGACAGACATCTTTAAGGCGATTTTAGGCTTGACGGTTTCTAGTGCTGTTAGTGACAGGGTTTCATGCATAGCACTCTGGCACCTCTTGGTACCCACTGTGCCTCCCAAGCGACCACTTCCCTCCACCACTGTGACAGTGGTCTCTTCCCTGTCCTGTCCCTGCCCTATGTCTCCGCCGCTCAGTGGGAACTTTCCTACTGAAAGTTCTCGTATTCTTCTGTTTCTACTGCCTTTGGGCAGTCATTATTCCCCTACTATGTTTCTTTATATCCCACGTACGAGAAAGATCATCTCTGTCGGTCTCTCCCTCTGACTAACTTCACTCATCATGATACTCTCCGGGTTCATCCATGTAGTTACAAACTGCATAACCTAATCTTTTCGTACAGCCATGTAATATTCCACTGTAATATTCCATAGTGTCTTTACCCACTCATATGTTCTGGGACACTTGAACTATTTCCAGATTTTGGCTATTATGCTGGAGCAATAGCACAGCAGGTAGGGAGTTTGCCTTGCACGCGGCCATCACAGCCGACCCGAGTTCGATTCCTCCGCCCCTCTCGGAGAGCCCGGCAAGCAACCGAGAGTATCTCGCCCGCACGGCAAAGCCTGGCAAGTTACCCGTGATGTATTCAATATGCCAAACACAGTAACAAGTCTCACAATGTCACTGGGCCCGCTCGAGCAAATCAATGAACAATGGGAGGACAGTGACTCAGTGCAACAATGAACATAGGAGTACAGATGGCTTTTCTGCATTTTGTTTTTGAAGGCCCAGATTTGATCTTTGCCATCACATGGACCCCAAAGCAAATCCAGGAGTGATCCACAGGGGCACATTCCCCAGCACAGAGTCAGGAGTAGTCCCAAGCACCACTAGGAGCTAGGCATGCTCCCAAAATAAACAAATTATTTGCTCATGCTCACCCACTTATTCATTTGGATTGCTATAAAAACTCAGAGTAACAACAGATGGTTACCACTTCTGACCCACTGCATCAAGTTCAAAAATGGACTTCAGGGGTTGGAGCGACAGTGTAACGACAGTACAACCCATGCAATCAGCCGACATGGGTTCAATCCCGACATTTCATATGGTCCCCTGAGTACCACCAGAAGTGATTCCAGAGTGTGAGTCAGGAGTAACCTCTCAGTGTTAACCGGGGGTAACCCAAAAACCAAAAAAAAAAAAAAAAAAAAAAAGGAAAACCTGGACCTTGGTTTAGGATGAAGTTGTCATTCTGAATATTTTTTTAAATTTGTTTTGTGTTTGTTTATTTGTTTGTATATTTGCTGTGCTCAGGGCTTACTCTGCACTCAGGAATCACTCCTGGCAGTGCCTGAGGGACCATATGGGATGCCAAGTATCTAACGTCATTCTGCTGCATGCAAGACAAGTGTCCTACCAGCTGTACTATCTCTCTGGCCCCAATTAAATTTTTTTCCACAAAATCATAGTAACACATCAAAACTTTTTTTTAAATCAGAAAATAGGGGTTGAGAGAGAGAACAGGGCTTAAGGCACCTGCCTTGCACCACAGCCAACCTGGTTCAATCCCTTGGAGTATATGTTCCCAGAAGCATAGCCAAGAGTGATCCCCAAGCACAGAGCCAGGAGTAATCCCTGAGCTCAGAGTCAATAGTAAGCCCTAAGCACTTGCAGGTGTGACCCCATACCCCGTGCCCCAGAAAAAAAATATAATAAATCAGAAAATACAGGTAAGCAAAAAGAGGGAAATTCTGTTTCCCTCTATTCCCCCCAGGGAGAGCACAGACAACAGTTCCTGCTACCACAAATTATGCAGCTGAGTTTCCCACATTTGGGGAAACAGCTGAGGCATCAGGACATCCAAAGTACAAGCCTCACCCTGGTAAAACCACGATCATAATCTTGGTCTCTCCCCTGTCACTGATTACCTATAACTTTAAACACCAGGAATCAAGGGGCTGGGACTGTGGCTGAAGTAGCAGCTCAAAAGCCCTGCACGGTATGTCCCCCACCCACAGCACTGCTGGGGTGTCCTGCTGTCTATGAACATCATAGGCGTTAAATTGTTAAATATATATATATTTAATCAAATGCTCAACACTCAAAGTTTCATATAATACGTATATATTATAGAAATCACTGACCCTAGTCTTATTACAAATGAAAATTTCTTAATGAGGACTATGAAGTTAGTGTTAAAACTGCAAATAATTCTATGCAGACACGAGTTTAGGCAAAACAATGTTAAAAAATACATAACGGGAGCCAGAGTGATAGTACAACTTGCATTGCACATTGGCCAACTCAGGTTCAATCCCCGGCACCCCACAGGGTTCCCTGAGCCCTACCGTGACCCCTTGAATAAAAATCAGGAGGAAGCCCTGAGCACTGGCTGGGTGTGATGCCAAAAAAAAAAAAAATGAAAACAACAGGCTCTAGGAGATGGTTCAAAGGGCTGGAACATATGCCTCACATGGGGTCCAATCCCCAATATCAAACTTTCCCCTAAGAACAGTAGAGTGCAGCCCAAAAACAAAATAATATCAATAATAATCACGGTCACGGTCCTCCTGTTGTTCATCGACTTGCTCGAGCGGGCCCAATAATGTCTCCATCGTGAGACTTCTTGTTACTGTGTTTGGCATATCGAATATGTCACGGGGAGCTTGCCAGGCTTTGCCGTGCGGGCGGGATACTCTCAGTAGCTTGCTGGGATCTCCAAGAGGGGCGGAGGAATCAAACTCGAGTCAGCCATGTTGGCTGTGTGCAAGGAAAACGCCCTACCGCTATGCTATCGCTCTAGCCCAACAATAATAATAATAATAATAATAATAATAATAATTTAATGGGGAAAACCTTACTTCAAGAACTAGTTTTTCTTGGGCTGGAGTGATAGAACAGCGAGTAGGGCAATTTGCCTTGCACGCAGCCAACCCAGGTTCGATTCCCAGCATCCCATATGGTCCCCCGAGCACCACCAGGATTAATTCCTGAATGCATGAGCCAGGAGTAACACCTGTGCATCGCCGGGTGTGACCCAAAAAAGCAAAAAAAAAAAAAAAACCTGTTTTTTTTTTGGCCAGAAAGACAGTATAAGGGGGAAAGCACTTGTCTTGGAGTCAGTCAACACAAATCCAATCCCTGGCCCTGCATTCAGGTCCCAGTACCGGGATCACTGCCAGGAGTGATCCCTGAGCCTAGTCAGGAGTAAGCCCTGAACACTGCTGGGTGTGACCTGAAAACAAAACAAACAAAAGAGAACTGGTTTTTCGAAGTAATTAAGAGAGTCTGTCCTAAGCCCAGGATGTGGCTCAGTGGTAAAGTGCCTGGCATTGTATATATGAGAACCTGGCTACAACACCCAGCACAACACATAACAAAACCACATATATTCCCCTTATATCTTTCACATACAAAAAATACATTTATCTCATACTGCACCTTGGAGAATCCTACAGCAATGTGTAACCAACTCCTATACAGGGAGAGAGGGAGGGAGGAGGGGGTAGGGAGGGAAGGGAGGGAGGGAGGGAGGGAGGGAGGGAGGGAGGAAGGAAGGAAGAAAGGAAGGAAGGAAATTATCATTTTCATTTTACAACTGGGAATATATTCACTCTCTCATTTAAATTTTACACAAACATTAGGAGTAATTTTTCCATACTTGGAGCAATAACATAGCAGGTAGGGCATTTGCCTTGCACGCAACCGACCGGGTTCAATTCCTCTGTCCCTCTCGGAGAGCCAGGCAAGCTACAGAGAGTATCCCGCCTGCAGGGCAGAGCCTGGCAAGCTCCCCATGGCATATTTTATATGCCAAAAACAGTAACAAGAAGTCTCACAATAGAGACATTACTGGTGCCCACTCGAGGAAATCAATGAACAATGGGAGGACAGTGCTACAGTGCATTCCTTCTTTGTTTGGGGGCCAAAAACAACAGTGCTCAGAGGTAAGAATATATGTGATACCCAGGACTGAGCCGGGCTATGCCACATGCAAAGCAAGAGCCTAAATCTCTATACTATCCTCTCCAGCCCCTGAAAAAAACTAACTTAAAGCATATCATTTTTTTTCTATCTTTTTGGGTAAAAATGTTCACTCAGCAATGTTCAGGGGTTACTCCTGGCTCTGCACTCAGGAATCACTCCTGGTGGTGCTAAAGGGACCATATGGAATGCCAGGGATTGAACCCGGGTTGGCCACACGTAAGGCAAATACCCTACCCACTGTACTATCACTCTGACTCCGCATGTCACATTTTTAAATTGCAAGATTTGGGTTAGGACAGAGCACAAAGGTCTGAAGCACATGCTTGCCAGGGGGAGGGTCATGTTTGGTCCTTGGCACCACCAGAAGCAACCCCTGAGTACTGCCAAGTGTAACCCAAAAAACAAATATTTTTAAATGTCAAATTTTAAATATTATTCACGGATATCTCAAAAAAAAGTTAGAAAGCAGCTTCCAGAAAGCTTTGATCAGGTCATATTACCTTGGAAGGAAGTAAGCGCTGGTCACTGGGAAAATGGCTCAAAAATCCCAGTCAAGGGGCTGGAGCAATAGCACAGCGGGTAGGGCGTTTGCTTTGTATGCGGCCAACCCGGGTTCGATTCCCAGCATCCCATATGGTCCACCGAGCACCGCCAGGAGTGATTCCTGAGTGCAAAGCCAGAAGTAACCCCTGAGCATCACCGGGTGTGACCCAAAAAGCAAAAAAAAAAAAAAAAAATCCCAGTCAAGGGCTGGAGAGATAGCACAGCAGGTAGGTCATTTGCCTTGCACGCGGCTGACACGGGTTCGATTCCCAGCATCCCATATGGTCCCCTGAGCACTGCCAGGAGTAACTCCTGAGTGCAGAGCCAGGAGTAACCCCTGTGCATTGCCAGGTGTGACCCAAAAAGAAAAAAAAAAAAATCCCAGTCAACTGGGGGAAAGACAATTAACAAAACTGTTACAGTGGCCAGTGGCCGAGAAAGTAACAGGAAAGTCGAGCCTGTTTTAAAGCCAGGGATATAATACCAAGGTGGGCAAGTGTGAAAGATATTTGAGCTCAGGAGCACCAAAAGCTAACTGGCAATTATTGAATGGAAGTCTCCATTTTATAAGAGAAAACAGGTTTAGCAAAGTCAAATAACTTACTGCCTCATCACTGAGCTAGCACACAGCCGAGGAGGAATTTACCTTTGGCTGGCTCCGCGTAACTTCCTTTCCCCACGCTGCCTCTCTGGTTCTTCTTTAGTAAATTGGCTCCGGGTTCCTGGGAGGAACTTAACAGGAATGAGCACCAGCCAGGAAGGACCCACCACCGGGAGGCAGATGATCACATACTATCACCACAGTGGTGCACATTTCTCAGCCTTCCTGCAACCCCAGCCACTTTTACAATCTTGTGCCCTCATTCTCCTGTTCACTGACCTAAAACCCACAGATGAAAGAGAAAGAAAAGGGCTGGTATACAGGGCACTTGCCTTGTATACAGCTCACCCAGATTTGATCCCCAGCATCTCAAGTGATCCCTTGAACCCCACCAGGAGTGAGCCCTGAACGAAGAGCCAGGAGTAAACCATGAGCAATGCCAGGAGTGGTGTGTCCTTCCTCCCTTCCTAAACAAAACAAACTTAACCTTACTCTGATCATGAAGAAATATTTAGAGAAACCCAAATTCAGGGTCTTTCTACAAAACACCTACAGTTATTAGACCCAAAAGGTCTGGAAAACAATTCTAGATTCAAGCAGGCAACTAAATGCAAAGCAGGATCCTTAACGAAAATAAACCCAAAACAGAGGTCTAGGGCTCTATGGCTTAGAGCCTCCAGTTCGACCCCTGGTAGAACCACACGTGCCAAGCCAGATTCTAGTAGGTCCACTCTGTGTGTCTGGGATACAAAGCTACAAGTCCCAGCCGCCAGCAGCGAGCTGTGCACGAGCTCCACAAAGGCAGAGTGCAACCCTCTGCAAGTGGGACTGAAAGATGCGCGAGCACTGTGGTCTGGCCACACAAGTGTGAGCACTACAGGCAGAAGCGCGTCAGCACCACCACCCAAGACTACAGCCCCCACCAGGGAAGTATGTGTGCACAGACAACAAGCTGCACTGTTCCATCCTCAGGAGCACGCTGGCCAACCGTTTGGGTACCACACCTGATAAGCAATTCATGGCGGGAGCTGCAGCTAAGTGGACAAGCACGGCAGTCAGCTGAGAGCATGACCTCTGGTCCCCACAGCATCTCCACCATCAACAATGAAGAGACGGCCAGAGGAAAACCAAAATCTAAGAACAGCACTAGAACAACATAAGAAATTTAGATAGAGACTACACATCAACTATCATTAAATTCACAATTATTTGCCCAAAATACTCAATGTGAACTTCACTTGTGTTCTGGTCCATACTCAGGGCTGCTAGGTAAAGATGATCAACTGACGCCGAGGACCACACCTGGAGCTCCTGCATGCAGGGCGTGCTCTCCAGCCCACTGAGCCATCTAGTTTCCTGGACCCAGAAATCAACTTACTTTTTCCTTCTCTCTTTCGCAGTGACAGATCTTGAGCTCAGGTCCTCACACCTGCAAGGCCAGTACTCACCTGCTGAACTACATCCCCAGCCCCCATGTTAACATCCCTTCTCCGCTTGTCAAAACAGAACTGACAACTACCAGATGTGGGTAAACAGTATACAGATATTCACTGTACCATTCTTGCAACTCTCTGTAGCTTTTAATTTTTCAAAGACTTGGGAAACAGTATTTAAAAGTTACAGAGCAGGGGCTGGAGCGATAGCACAGCGGGTAGGGCGTTTGCCTTGCACGCAGCCAACATGGCCGACCCAGGTTCGATTCCCAGCATCCCATATGGTCACCCGAGCACCGCCAGGAGTAATTCCTGAGTGCATGAGCCAGGAGTAACCCCTGAGCATCGCCGGGTGTGACCCAAAAAGAAAAAAAAAAAAAAGAAAAAAAAAAGGTTACAGAGCAGCCAGAGACATGATAAAGGGATTAAAAGTCACATGCCCTACATGCTGCCAAGGCAAATTTAATCCCCAGTACTAGATGATATCTCATGCATCATAGGGTGCAACCTGGAGGCCTCCCATAACTGCCAGTGTGGCCCTGGAGGCCCCCAGAAACCACCAGAGCCCACCTACACAGCACTGGAACAGCATCCTTGGGCTCAGCACTGAGTCAAGAATTGGCCAAGAATTCACTGGCCAAGAATCATTGGACTGGCCTCCGGGCACCCTGAGCAATACTTGGGAGGATCCCCCCCAAAAAATAAAAATTATGGATTTTAAAAAAATTGACAGGGCCAAGGATATGGGTCAAAGTCAAAGAGCCTTGCATGAGCAAAACCCTAGTTCTGATAACTGGCATCGCATGGCACCATCAGGTGTGGTTCCCACAACTAACAACAACAGGGCAACAACAACAACAAAAAACAGTAAAAGATGCAAATATGATCCAGCACTTGAATCATGCCTCCCAGAGCCAGCTTTGAGAGTTGCTTCTAATTTTACAAAGTCAGTAAGTATAGTTATCATCCCTTTGGAAACCATCTCCCATTCTTTTTAAGTTTTTTTTTAATTAGTAAAACACCACCATCTCCCATTCTTGCTGCCTTCCAGAAGCTGTGAGATGATGGGGTAGCTTGTGCCCATTTCCAGCTTTACTCAGTACTAAAGAGTACAGAGTAAAGTCCAGTCTCTTAAAGTACCTATATAGGGTCAGAGCGACAGTACAGAGGGCTTATAAGGCACTTGTGTAGAACGCGGCTAGCCCAGGTTCCATTCCCAGCATCCCATTTGGTCCCTGAACACTGCCAGGAATGATCCCTGAGCACAGAGCCAGAAGTAAGTTTTGAGCACTACAGGGTGTGCCCCCCAAAAAATATGTTTTTAAAATTTTTTAACAAAAATGGGCTGGAGTGATAGCACAGCGGGCAGGGCGTTTGCCTTGCATGCGGCCGACCCAGGTTTGATTCCCAGCATCCCATATGGTCCCCTGAGCACCGCCAGGAGTGATTCCTGAGTGCATGAGCCAGGAGGAACCCCTGTGCATCGCCAGGTGTGACCCAAAAAGCAAAAAAAAAAAAAAAAACAAAGACTTAAATACTTATTATATTATACAATATGCAAATAATTTAACATATATTTATTAATGAATATATATCTAGGGGTCAGATGAATAGTCCAACAGGCTGAGCTATTTGCATGCAGGAGACTCAGGTTCAAATTCCAGCATCCCAGCATCTCATGATCCCCCCAAACGCTGCCAAGAGCAACCCCTGAGCACAGAATTGGGCACAGTCTGAGTACACACATACATATATGCATAACTACATATACACATACTTAACATGATGAAAAGGTTTAAATTCAATTTAGCATACATATATAGGGAATATTTGAAAGTGGATATGCTTATTCCTAAAAATAAAGTCCTAACCGCAGTAAACTGACCATTTACTAATTTAGCAAATATTTACTGAGTACCTGTTGCATGCCAGCCAGTGTTCTAGCAGAGCTCACAACCAAATCCCTATTCCATCAGAGCTGATGTTCTAATGAGACAAAAATTAAAGTACTCAGTAAGAGTTGGCCAGCGCTTAAAGGGCTGGAGCATCTGCTCTGCATGCAGGATGCCCAGCTCAATCGCAGGCCACAACGTGAGCACCTCCAGGAGAAACATCCTCCACCACCCAGCAACAGCTAGGACTAATCCCCAGCACCACTAGATGTGGCTCCAAAACAAAATCTAGACAATAAATAAAATGTGGAGCTTCTACACAGGGACCTGGAGAGGTAGCAGAGGAGGGAGGGCACTTGCCTTGAGCTCGGCTGACCCTACTTCAGTCAGAGCACTGGCAAGTGGGACCCCTACGCACAGAGCCCAAAGCAGTCACTGAGCACACTGGGTGTGTCCCCCAAACCCAAATAAATTAAAGAATGAAAATAAATATATACATAATTACTCTTGCAGATAGACACATAGATAGAAAAAAGGGAGGGGGTCAAAGGGAGAGAGTAGCACTTTCTTCACACCCGGAAGCCCTGGTTAGATCCCCTCAGCACTGTCAGGAGTGATCCCTGAGCACAGGTGTGAGCACCCCCCCAAAAAGAAAAATAATGAAGAAAGAAAAAAAAGGGGGGACAAGTGAGGGGCCATGAAGAATGACAAAAGGTTGCGGCTCCATATCTCTAGGTTTAGAACTCTGATCTCCTAAGAATAACAAAAGGGTCTACAAAGGACACAAAGTAACAGGCAAGGCCTCTCCAAGGTGAAAGTCTGTGAGATACACCTTCATCCCTCTTAAACCACTTCGGCACCAGTCACCCGGTCCATGAAACACCCCTCTCACCTTTCCCTTTACTTTTTCCAGAAAAAAAAGTGTGCTGCAGTGGTTTTTTGTTTTTTGCTAATAATGTAGAGAGGGCTAAAAAAAACTCACACAAGATGCTGACACATACTCACAGACAGGTGCAAATCTCAAGTCACACATCTCTGAAAAGATGTTCAGGGTGATATGTCAGTCTAAGTCTGACACCAGAAGGAAGCAAAACTAGAAGAACTGAAAATGGAAATTCCAAGAACATAACTTACCAATGACCCAACTCCACAATCCGCATGTTTACGTACATGAGAAGATTACAGCCACATCAAAAGCAGAGACTCAGGCTCCATTCTCAATACCACATGGTCCCCGGTAACTGCCAGCCTGGCCCCTGTGGCCCTGAGCACTGTCAAACCTGAGCAATATAGGCCAAGTGATGGTGGGAGTGGTCGTGTGCCCCCTGAGAACTGTCCCTCTGGAAGACATCCCCCTCCCCCAAAATAAGGACTTTAAAAAAAATTAAACAGCTCTCTCTCTCTCTCTCTCTCTCTCTCTCTCTCTCTCTCTCTCCCTTTACAAGCGAGACTAGGGCTGGGGAGAGAATGCAGGGGGCTGGAACAAATGCTCTGCATGGTCCCTGACCCCACAACCCACCTCAAATGAGAGAGGAGTAGCTCCTCTCCCAGTACCACCAAGTGTAGCCTAAAAGCAAAAGCAAAGTCAGACTAGCTACATGATTTAAAGAAAACCATCGAAGGGCCCAGGATAGGGCACAAAGGGCTAGAACACACACTCAGCATGCTCAGGGTCTGGGGTCAACGCCAGGAACCACCTGGTGAACCACCCCAAGCACCAGCGTAAAAAGCAAGCCAGCAAAGGGTTACTGGACATCAATGACTTGGAACTAGAAGGTTCCTAAACACAAAAATCCAAAGGCCAAAGTATGCACTTCCCTTTCTTCTTCAAACTATTTTGCTGATTGCGCAGTACCCTGAAGGGAATAGCTGTAGTTTTTCCATCTCTGAAAACCATTACTCTTGACCCAAACAAATCTATCATTTCCTTAATTACAAAATTCCGTCTTTCATCTACCCTGCCTTTTTTTGTTCTTGTTTTTGTTGCTTCGGTTTGATTTGGGGGCCAGATCTGGCAGTGGGTGGTAATAGCTCCCGGCAAGAGGTGCTCAGGAGGGGCTGGAGCGATAACACAGCGGGTAGGGCGTTTGCCTTGTACGCAGCCAACCCAGGTTCGATTCCCAGCATCCCATATGGTTCCCCAAGCAGGGCCAGGAGTAATTCCTGAGTGCATGAGCCAGGAGTAACCCCTGTGCATCGCCGGGTTTGACCCCAAAAAACCAAAAAAAAAAAAAGAGGTGCTCAGGAGACATGCAATGCCAGGGCTGGAACCCAGGGCTCCAGCATGCCAAGCCAGCACACTCCCCAGTCCCTGTCTATGGTTTTTGGTTTTGGGGCTTCTAGGGATTAAACCCGGGTCAGCTGCATGCAAGGCAAGTGCCTTCATCTCTATGCTATCTCTTTGCCCCAGTCTTCTTTCATATCTAATGATTCAAATATTCTTCAAGGCAGGTTTATCTCAAGAAATTGATTTTACTTCAAGAGAGTTTAACCTTTCTGTGCCATAGACCTCACTATTAGTCTGATGAAGCCTGTGGATCCCTACTCAGACCACTTTTAAACGCACAATTAAATACATTAGATTACAAAGAAAATCAATTAAACTGAACAAAAACAAAACCAAAATAAAGCCACCAGAGAGTTAGCTCAATGGGCCGAATGCGTACTTTGCATGCAGGAGGCCTGGGCTCAATCATGGGCACCACATGGTCCCCAGAGTCGCTGGGAATGGGAGTTGAGCCCCTGAGCCTGCCAGGTGAGGCTCCCCAAAACAAAACAAAACCCTGATACGGTAATTCGAGCGTAGATGTACTATCGCATTGAATAACAAGATTTAACAGAGCCAAATACCACCATCAATTAAAAAAAAAAAACACATAAATAAAATGTTAAGCTATCCGCAACAACTGTAAACATGAATCAGAAATATCTAATTGCTACTAGGTGACAAAGTCACAGGGATCGCTAATTTTATTGTGGTTTTGCTGTCTACATTCATAATTAAAAGAATTGACAGATTACAGTTACCCAATAACAAAGGGGCTGTTATCCTCAGGGTAGTTCAAGAGCCCCTAAACTGCAAACACCGAACTGGTGAATCCCAGGTTTAAAAATCATAATAATAATGATAATTTTTTTTCTGTTGCCAGCCTTGCTCAAAGGGATTTCTACCACGATCTTAAATTAAAGCCACGGCCTCCCCACCGATGCCCAAAGCTCTAGTCTGAAGCAAGCACCACCAGGCCTGCCGGGTTTCTGTCAATTTCACACACTCACTCACACACACACACAATCTCATCAATGTCTGCCAATTTCACACACACACACACAGAATCTTGTCAATGTCTCGGGCTCGCCCAGCGTCGCACGCGTGTGAATTCTGTCAGTAAGAGATCGAGTGGAGGGAAAGGAGAGGGAAGGAACCCACCGCCTCTCGCCTCCGGACCTCCGACAGCCGAGGGCAAGGGGCCAGGTACAGGCTGTGTGTGTGTGTCTGTGTGTGTGCGCGGCCGGTGGGCAGCCCCCAGACCCCAGACCCGAGACCCGCAGGGGCTTGAGCTTGTCAAAAGTCGCCGGGCGGCTCGCGCCACGCAGTTCCCCCCTCCCGCTGGCCTCCCGGACGCCGGTCCCCCCACCTGCCGGCGCGCGAGGCAGGCACCAGCCGCTGCCCCGTCCACGCCGCCCCGCGGACCCCGCGTCCACTCCCGCCCGGCCCCCTCCGCGCCCCTCCCCCACCCCCGCCGCGGGCGGCCGGGGCCCGTCGGCGTCCGCGCGCCCGGCGCTGGGCCGGTGGCGCCCCCCACCCCCACTTCCCCGACGCCGGAGGGAAGGGCCCAGGGGTCAAGCGGCCCCGGCGGCGCGGCCGTCAGGCGCGGCGGCGGCCCTAGGCCAGAGCAGCGCGGGGGCTCGGCGGGGCGCTGCGCGCTCGGGGCCGGACGGCCGTGGACGCGCACTCACCGACGGGATTCTGAAGCAGCGGCCACCGAGGTTTCCGCCGGACAGCCACTCGGCCTCGGAGCCGTCGCCCTCGCAGCGAACTGCCACTGCCACCGCCGCCGCCGCCGCCGCCGCCGCCACTCGCTCGCTGACTTGCCTGCGTCCTGCGGCGGCGCTGCCGCCACTCCACTGCGCGTGCGCGGCACCGCGGTGCCTTCTGGAACTTGTAGTTCGGAGCCCGCGGGGCAGCGCGCGGAGCCCACTCGGGGCTGGCCGAGGTCTCGCCTCCTGCGGAACCGAGCAGCGTCTTCCCGGAAACTGCTCTGCGCCACATACCTGCGCTTCCGCCTACGGTTACTCTCGGATGGGAAAAGTCCTCCTAAGCCAAGATAGGGAGAGGGAAAACGATTTGGAGAGTTTGTGTTTTTGAAAACAGGTGCCGCTTGACCAGCACACACCGTTCAAGTCTCACGCACTTTCTGTTCCAAGCGTTGCTAATTGTTTCAAGCGGCACCTGGATTTTCAGGGGGTTTAGGTGCTTGGGGTGGGGGATGTAATTCATTTGTGATTGTTTTGATATTTTGTTGTTGTTGTTCGTTTTGGCTTTGGGTAGTTATTTGGAGGGCTTCGGAGGACTACACTCCACCCTGCAGCTACTCCTGGCTCTGTGCTGGGGGTACCATGAAGATACTGTAGATTCAACCCGGGGAACTCGCATTCGAAGCATGTGATCAGCCCACTAAGCAATCTCTCCAGTTGGATCTTCCGTCTTAAACCTTATTTCCCACTCCTCTTATTTTAGGCTTTTTTTTGGGGGGGGAGGGGTTGGTCACACCCGGTGATGCTCAGGGATCACTCCTGGCTCTGCACTCAGAAATCACTCCTGGCAGTGCTCAGGGGACCATATGGGATGCTGGGGATCGAACCTGGGTCAGCCACGTGCAAGGCAAACGTCCTCCCCGCTGTACTATAGCTCCAGCCCCTCCCATTCCTAGGTTCATCAAATTTTATTTATTGTAAACGTAATCATACAGCTTTTTGTTTGGTTGCTTTTGAGGTCATACCTGGGTGGGGGTGAAAGATAAGTTAGTTTACTCCTGGTATTGAGTTACATCTTGCTTGGTACTGGCACTGTGTGACCCCATGGGTGGAACCTGGGCCTTCCCCATGCTACACTCTTGCTACAGCCCTTTGAGCGTCCTCTTTGCCCCCATCCCCCTCTACAGCTTTTTACCACTAATTGACCATTTAAATTTTGGTTTTTCGCAACATTTCACTTTTGTTATTTATTTATTTTTGCTTTTTGGGTCACACCCAGCAATGCACAGAAGTTACTCCTGGCTCTGCACTTAGGAATTACTCCTGGTGGTGCTTGGAGGACTATATGGGATGCTGGGAATTAAACCCAGGTTGGCAGCGTGCAAGGCAAATGCCCTACCTGCTGTGCTATTGCTCAAGCCCCCATTTTTCATATTTCAGATATGTGGACTGAACCCAGCTGTGAGCATTCATAGAAACCTTAGAATTGGGAGGCTCCAAAGGGGTCACTAGTCCAACTGCTGCGCTGGAATGAAAGTTTTCTTGTATATTCCAAATAGCTCATCCAGCTAGTATTTCAAGAGTTCTCATTTTAAAGAGCTTCCTACCTGAAGACAGTCTGTTGCATTGATGCTCCAAATGCAAGGAACCAAACCTGCTGGATTCTCTTTTATGTCCTTGCACTGCTGAAAATGAAAAGATCCTGGAGCAATAACAAATGTTTTTCGTTTGACAGCCTTGCAAAAGCTTAAAAACAGTGATTATATCTACCCCAACACCAGGAGTCTCCAGGCAGAGAAGTAACAATAATCATTTCCCAACTATTTCAAGTATGAACGAGCTGCTTTCTAGTTAGTCATCCTCCCTGGTATACTACCTTTAATAATTATACAATTTGGGTGCTAGAGGGGCAGTACAGCAGGTAAAGTGCTTGCCTTGCATGCAGCTGGCATGGGTTTGGTCCCTGGCATCACATATGGTCTCCTGAGTCCCACCAGAGGAGTGATCCCTGAGCATAGTCAGGTGTGGCCCAACCTCTGACACACACGCAAATTATGAAATTTTTGAGCCAGAGAGATAGTACAATGGGTAAGGCACTTGCCTTGCATGTAGCTGACTCAGGTTTGATAAAACAACAACAAAAACAAAAAAAATTGTGAAATTTGTCTTCATATTTATGCCCTTACTTTCTGTTTTGTTTTGAGGCCATATCCAGGAATGCTCAGGGCTTACTTCAAGCTCTGCTCAGGGATTATTCCTGGCAGGGTTCAGGGGATCATATGGGATGCGAGATCAAACCTGGGTCTGCCGTGTACAGGGCAAGAGCCTTATCTGTTGTACTGTCTCTCCAGCCCCTTTTATATCTATTATTACCACAAAAGCAATTCATGGTATGATTCAGGATTGTTCTCACATGGCCATTTAATTCATTCAAGAATTAAATTCCGTCAGTGACCCTCAAGGCCAAGGAAATAGTTCAAAGGACTGAAGTCCATGTTATGCATGCAGGCTAAACTCTATCCCTGGCACGGTCCCCCAAGCACCAGTGAGGGCAACACCCATCAGTGAGCTGGGAGTGACCCCTGAGCACCATTGGGTGTGGCTCCTAAACGGGAACAGATGATTTGTCAGTGCTAAGCAGAAAGGGAACGGGAAAAAATAAAAAGCAACAAGATACAGTTTTCCATCTACAACAAAAGGATGATTCTCACAAATAAAGGATCACCGGAATAACATAAGGTACAAATTTTTATGCGATGTGCGGGAAAGACTTCATCCTAAGTGGGACCAGGCCCTTTGTGATGAGGGGCTGGGGAAAGGACTCGAAGGGATTGTGTTTTGCATGCAGGAGCCTGGATTTTATTTCCTGGACTCACATGGTTCTCCTGGGCTCTGCTGGGTGTGATTCCGAAGTCCTGAGCAGAGGTAACCCCTGAGTACCTCTGTGTGTAGACCAACAACCAAGTCCATGCCCCCTTCAAAAATAGAGCAGGGCAGGGGGCAGCAAAAGCAGTAGTCCAGAAGGTAGGGTGTTTGCCTGGCATGCAGCCAACCAGGGTTCGATTCCTGCCTCTCATAGGGTCCCCAAAGCACTGCTAGAAGTAATTCCTGAGTGCAGACCCAAGAGTAACCCCTGAGCATCGCCAGTGTGACCAAAAACAGAAAAACAAAACAAAATAAATTGGAGGAGGCTACAGAAGAATTTCCTGTCTGGCTGGATTTCAGAAAGGGAAATAGCGTGTGAGGATTACTGAGGGAGACATTCACACAGATTGCTCTCAGCACAGAGTGGTAAAACACTGAGTGTTGTGGGCTGGAGTACATAGGCCAGGGAGGAGAGGAGGAAAGTTGGCACCATCAAATGGCATACATCAAACATGGTCAAACATCAAAGTTTGCAAAAATTTCTTGAGGGCTCTGAAGAAACCGCACAGAGCGTGGTTAGTAAAATGAGAACTGAGGCTGGTGCTGGAGAGATGGTAGGCGGGGTAAGGCACTTCCTTGCATGTGGCCACCCTGAGTCGATCTTAGGAACTACCGAGGGTCCCCGAGCACTGCCAGGAGTTATTCCTGAGCAAAGAGCCAGGACTAGGGAGCCAGAGCGATAGGATAGCAAGTAGAGCATTTGCCTTGCACGCACCCAACCCTGGTTCAATCCCTAGCAGCCCATATGGTTCCCCAAGCACCACCAGGAGTAATTCCTGAGTGCAGAGCCAGGAGTAACCCCTGAGGACTGCCGGATGTGACCCAAAGAGCCAAACACACAGACAGACAGACAAACAGACAGACAGACAGACAGACACACATACACACACACATTAACACAGAATTTTAAATTTGGGGGAGGGCATACCCACCAGTGCTTAAGGCTTATTTGGGCTTGCTCCTGGCTCTGTTCTTAGCCCTGAGTCAAAAATCGAAAAAGAAAAAAAAAAGAGCCAGGAATAACCTTTGAGCACCAATGAGTGTGTCCTAAACCACTGGAAGCCCCTGGAGATGGTTTAAAGTACTAGACTCCTAGGATCACAGCACCACAGAGTCTTTCAAGCACTTTGGGGCTAGAGCGATAGCACAGCAAGTAGGGCATTTGCCTTGCATGCAGCCGACCTGGGTTTAATTCCCAGCATCCCATATGGTCTCCTTAGTATTGCCAGGTGTGACCCAAAAAAAAAAAATCTTTCAAGCACCCAAAACTGAAGCTAAAAACATAAGAAACAAAGCCAGAAGGGATGGGGGTATCGAACCCAGATAGGTCGCATGCAAGGCAAGCACTGTACTATCTCTCTAGTCCCCAATAGTACTTCTTGTGGAATAGAGCTAGGGTACCAGTCTCATCATCTGTTACCCGTGGGGCAGAGGCAAACTTGCTCCGTGTGAATAAGTTGTACAGAGAACCTGCCTCATTCACCACTGTCCCTCTGGAACCTGGCTTCCTGCCTAGGCTGTAATCCATACTTGTCCTGTTCTAATGAATGGAATGAATGAACAGTGAACCCTGGCAGAGCTTTTCATTCCACTCCACTCCACTCCGTCTTCCCTGACCCACAGGGCTGGGAAGTGACAGGGCCACAGGGACAGGACTCAGACTGGGTCCTGCCTGCAGGTCAATTCTTTAGACCCCAACTTCACACTCTCCATTCAATAGCAGAATCAAGTAGTCACCAGCTCTGGACTTCTATTTTTAAATTCTTTTCTTGCGTTTGTGTACAGTGGTCCCAGAGATAAGCCAAGAAAGTATGTGCTCTGCCAAGTGATGTAAGGGGCCGTTGACAAGTATTTCTGGGTGAAAATATTTAATCCTCAGATCTGTGAGCAGTTCCCAAAACGTCGTTGCTAGCAATAGGTGGAGTGCAGACACTAGAGTCAAGCTCATCCTCATTCTTCTTATCTGTTCACCAAGAGATCCCAGTTAGGGTTCAAGAGATAGAGCGATGCAGGGCCAAAAAAAGCACTGCAGGCAGGGCACTTGCCTTGCATCAGGCTGACCTGAGTTTGATCCCCGGCACCACATAGGATTCCCCGAGTCCTGCCAGGAGTGATCCTTGTGTACAGAGCCAGGAATAAATCCTGAGCACCACTGGGTATACTCCCCAAAACAAACAAGACAAAACAAAACGAGATCAAGATACTAACTCCAATGAGGAAGTAGAATGAGAAGTGCAAGCTTTGATGCAGGAGCCTGCATTTGATCCCCAACACCACATGGCCCCCAAGTACTGCCAGGACTAACCTCTGAGCACCACTGACTGTGACCCAAAGAGGAGAGAGTCCTAACGTGCATATGCTGGGCCAGTGCGGGTAGAGCGCTTGACTTGCACAATTCCTGGGTCCAATCCCTGGCGCCACATATGACCCCTACAAGGCTGGGAGTGATTTCTGAGTGAAGACTACTTGGACCAAATAGTAAAAAAAAAAAAAAATAGAAAAGAAAGAGAGAGAAAGAGAAAGAAACGAAAAAAGAAAGGAAGGAAAAGAAGAAAAAGAAAAAGAAAGAGAAAGAAAGAAAGAAAGGAAGGAAGGAAGGAAGGAAGGAAGGAAGGAAGGAAGGAAAGAAAGAAAGAAAGAAAGAAAGAAAGAAAGAAAGAAAGAGAGAGGGGGTGGGAGGGATACTGGGATCATTGGGGGTGGAGAATGGGCACTGGTGGAGGGATGGTTACTCGATCTTTGTATAACTGAAACCCAAGCACAGAAACTTGTAAGGTCAACAACTGTACCTTATGGTGTTTCACTAATAAAAATTTTTTAAAAAGAAAAGAAAGAGAGAAGGAAAGAAAGAGAGAGAGAAGGGAAAGAGGGGGAGGGAATGAGGGAGTAAAGGAGAAAGAAACAAAGAAAGAAAGGAAACAAAGTCTATATGCTACTTGGAAAGCAACATTTTATGTTATTATGTATCTTTACTTATGGAAAGAAATGACAGTAGAGTGAGGACACCCGCCACCAGAGGAAAGCAGTACGTATCCAGAAAAATTAGAAAGAGCAAAGAGAAAGGAAAGAAACAGGGCTTGCCCCTCGGACCTGCTTTATCTACTTGGCACACGGTTTGGAAACAGGTTACTTTGAACTGATAGTACACTTAGCTGTGGGAAGTAACAGCTTGTGGAGCGATTAGCAAGTCATCTGAGTCAATTAAGCTATAAACTATTTGATAAGTAAATACAGCATTATCATGAGAAAAAACCTATGTAGCAGAATATTCCACTATAAACTCTGAGACTTGTTTTAAAAGTAAAATAGGTCTGAGGCTGGAACAATAGTACAGCGGGTAGGGATTTGCCTGGCATGTGGCTGACCCAGGTTCGATTCCTGGCACCCATATAGTCCCCCCAGCACTGCCAGGAGTGATCCTGAGTGCAGAGCCTGGAGTTACTCCTGAGCATTGCCGGGTGTGCCTCCCCCCTCAAAAAAAAAAAGTAAAATTGCTTTTGAGGGAGATTGAGGGAAGATACTAATTCCAATGCAAAAGTAGAATAAGAAAGAGAGACGGAGACAGAGACAGAGACAGTGAGGAAGAGAGAAAGAAAGTAAGAGAGTGTGGGGGGAAGAGAGAGGGTCCTATAAAGGAAGAGAAATTACACACCCTGAGCTGAGAGGGGGCAACAATTGAAAAACATGTGCCTCAGAATGCATCATTTTTTTTCTCTTTTTTTATTAATGGGGGGGGGGCATGGCACAAGCAGCACCCAGCATCCTCCCAGCACATTACTTGGTGCTGTTCCTGGTGTGCAGGGCAGTGGGCGGGTGTGGGGGGGGGGGGGATACAGGACGGGACCATGAGGTGCTAGGGATGGACCACTGGGGATTGAACTCCTGCATGTGAAGCCTGCATACTAGTGCCGTGTGCCCTCTCCTGGCCTGAGACTGTATTTCCAAGTGGAAAACAGAGATCCACCAAGTCTTTTATCCCAGTCAACAATTGCCAGATCAAAAATCAAAGGATGCAGGCCAAAAATTACTTCCCAAAAGACCAGAGAATTAGCATCATGGGTAGGGATTTGCTTTGAAGCAGGTCAACCCAGGTTTGATCCCCGGCACTGCATGTTGTCCCCAAAACCCTACCAGGAGTGATCCCTGAACCCAGAGTCAAGGGTAAGCCCTGAGCACCATCGAGCGTATCCCATCCTTCAAAATATTGCTTCCCGTAAAGCAAAAACACAAATGTGCATCTATGTACTATTGACATGCATCAAACAGCAGGCAAGCATTGGAAACATGCAGTGCAGTTCTCAACACTAAAATCCTTTTTTTTTTTCTCCCAGGCCACACCTGGTGGTGTTCAGGGCTTACTCAGGGCACTGTGCTCAAGAATTACTCTTAGCAGGGCTTGGAGGACCTTATAGGGTTCCAGGGATTGACCCTAATCAGCTCCATGCAAGGCAAGTGCCGTACTTGCTGGTCTATCCAGCTCCCTAAGATCTGTTTTCAGTTGACTACTTTTCTTTGGGGGTGGAACCCAGGAGCCACCCCGATACTTGACCAACTGGGGTGGGACTTTAGAGGTTGACAGTGTGAGGAAACACAAACACAGAACTTTTAGTGTTTTGGTGGCCTCAGACTGGTGCTGGGGGAGTGGCATAGTGCCAGCAAGTGAACCAGTCCCCTAGGCATAGCATGCACATGTTCCTGAGCTTGTTCCCCGGCCCCTCCCTACCTTTCATTTCATTGTTTATTTTTGGTTCTTAGACCCAGCAGTGCTGGGGTTACTCCCAGCTCTGTGTTCAAGAGTCACTCCTGGTAATGCTTTGAGCACCATTTGGTGCTAGGGATCAAACCAGGACCTCCAGCATACAAAGCATGTGCTCAGGGGCCAGAGAAATAGTCCAATGGGTAAGGTGCTTGCCTTGCATGTAGCTGACCTAAGTTTGATCCCCGGCACACATGTGATCCTTCAACTGCTCCAGGATGTCTTCTGAGGACAGAGCCAGGAGTAAACCCTGAGCACAAGGGGGCAAAAATCAAAATTTTAAAAAAATGTGCCTAGTCCTTTGAATTATCTCTTTCTCACTACATCTTTCATTCTCTCTCTCTTTTTGACCACACGAAGCAGCATCTAGATTTGGGGTGTGCGCATGTGCGCATGCGTGTGTATAAAATAGGATTGCAGTGTCCATCACGTTTTGTGTTCCTTGAATTTAGTAATTTCTCTAGAGTGGGGTTAGGGATGTGGCTCCAGTGATAGACTACAAGCCTTGTGTATTGGAGGTCCTGAATTTGTGAGAGGTTTTTTTTTTTTTTGCTTTGTTTTTTGTTCATTGTTGTTTTTATTTTGTTTTATTTTGTTTTTTGGTCACACCTGGCAATGCTCAGGGGTTACTCTACACTCAGGAATCACTGCTGTCACTGCTCGGGGAACCATATGGGATGCTAGGGATCTAACCCAGGTCAGCAGTGTGCAAGGCCAGCACCTTATCTGCTCCGGCCCAAAGAGGAAGTCCTAATTTGATCCCCCACGTTTTCCCGGGACCCATCTGGATATATCCCCTGAGCATTGCTGTGCTGGGTTTCTGGGAACAGCTGGAGTGACCATTGTCCCCAAATAATAATAATAAACCCCAGGCCTCTTTCTATACCAATCCATACAAAATTGACATCTTCCTTTTCCTCTTGCTTATGCTATAGTGACCAGGGTTACACTCACTCTTTTAGTTCTGGTGTTTGCACAAGTTTTGAAAGCAGGACGCGGGGGTGCCACTGGGCAGTCCATAGCCCTCAGTAGGGGGTTGAACTCTCCACTGAAATCACTATGACATTAGTACCTGAAAGAGCAGAACCAGGAGAGTACTATGGACTGCCCAGTGGCAACCCCGCTTCCTGCTTTCAAAACTTGTACCTTGGCCTCTAAGACATCTCCCAAACACATTACATCATGGCTTGAAAGTTTGCATGCTATTTTCAGTGTGATTTTCCGCAGCCTAATTAGCATCCCCTATTAATAGACATTTAAGTTGACTCATTACAAAAAGTATGTGAAATAACTGCTACTTTATTTGTGTTTTTATGTGGCCTGGGGAATCAAACCCAGGGACATATTAAAGACAAATGCATTCCTGGCTGTTCTGTTATTTTATAATTTTGTTTAGTTAGTTATTGGGGTTTTTTGGGGGGGAGGGGTTCGCACTAGACAGTGAACAAGGAACTGTGTGATGCCAGGATTCCTCTATACTACTTTTTCTTTTTGCTTTTTGGGTCACACCTGGCGATGCTCAGGGGTTACTCCTGGCTCTGCACTCAGGAATCACTCCTGGTGGTGCTCAAGGGACCATATGGGATACGGGGAATGGAACCCGGGTCAGCCATGTACAAAGCAAATGCCCTACCTGCTGTGCTATCACTCCAGCCTCTACTACTTTTTTATTGGGGAAAGTTTTCTGTTTTGTTTTTTATTGTTGTTGTTGTTATTGTTTGTTTTTTTGGTTACATCTAGTGATATTCAGGGCTTACTCCTGGCTCTGCACTCAGGAATCACTCCTGGAGGTGGTCAGGGGACCATATGGGATGCCAGGGATCAAACCAGGGTTGGCCATGTGCAAGGCAAGTGACCTACGCACTGTACTATCACTCCAGCCCTATTGGGAAAATTTTTTTTTAGAAAATGAAACTAGAAAATAAAAAAATCACAGAAGATATGCATGGGAGCCATCCTAAACCTGTGTCAGAAAATATCGTCCTAAAGATAATGAAACGTGCGGCTACCTGGAGGGGCCTAGAGTGTATCTTGCTGAGTTAAGTTAATCAGAGGCAGAAACTGACACAGAATGATCTCTCTCATATGCGGGATATAAAGAAGCATATGGTGGAATCGAACTCGGGTCGGCCATCTTGTTCGATTCCTCCGCCCCTCTCGGAGAGCCGGCAAGCTACCGAGAGTATTCGATATGCCAGACACAGTAACAACAAAGTCTCCAATGGAGACGTTACTGGGCCCGCTCGAGCAAATCGACGATCAACGGGAGGGCCTTTACCTTTACCTTTACCTTATGGTGGAATAACGAATACCAAAGACAATGGAAACAAAGAACATAGAAGCTGGTATTCAGTAGGGAATTTGACATTGGAGGGATCTGAGGGATAGGATAGGGAGGGGGCAACATCTATGGTGAAGGAAAGTGTTCAACTAAATGGAGGAGACGGTGCTGAATGGTGGTAAAATGTTATGTATGAAACCCTGTCAGCAACATGTGCAAAAATAGTGCGAAAACTACATATATATATTTTAAAGAGTTTCTCACAGAAGCAGACTGGTGGAGGGAGGCAAATGGAGTGTGTGTGGGGGGAACACTGTGAAGGGAAGTGGGCACTGGTGAAGGGACCAGTGCTGTAACATTGTATGCCTGAAACCTAATCATGAATTGCTTTGTGGTTTCACAGTAACTGGAAAAACATTTTATGAAAAATATTTAATGGAAAAAAAGAGAAAGAAAGAAAGGGAAGGAAGGAAGGAAGGAAGGAAGGAAGGAAGGAAGGAAGAAAATATTCTCCTGTAAAATCCTTTGTTCCACTTTGAAAGAAACAATCCAATGGGAATTAAGGGACAGAACTCATTACTGAGTTCTGTGCCCTTGGTTGTCCTACACTGTCCCCCCCTGGTAGGCTCAGAAATAGGCTCAGAAGCTGATTTACTATAAAACAGATGGTGCTTAGGCTTCTGATTCCCTCACTTGCCTGGGCACCCTTCCATTACCCTGCCAACCTATTCTCTGAAATCATGCGATTCCCACTTCAGCCCAGTGAAATCTACTAACCCTCTTTTTCTACTAGTGCCAAAGCTGTTCAAGCTGATAGTTTCTGGGATGTGCATTACCTGTACTAGAACCTAAACCATGATCAGTTATAATAAACAACCAGTCCTTAATAAAATGATATGCCACGAAACTCCACTGACAACTTTATTTTGTTCCTCTTCTATTTTTTTTCTCTTCTATTGTTAAAAAATACTGGGGGAGAGGCAGAGCGATAGTACAGTGGGTAGGGTGTTTTGCCTTGCATGTGGCCGATGTGGGTTTGATTCCCTGATACCCCATAAGGTCCCCCAAGACCCACCAGAGTGAGCCCTGAGTGCAGAGCCAGGAGTAATCCCTGAACACTGCTGGGTATAGGCCCCAACCCAAACTGGGTGAGTAGGGTTTAGGGATCAGTCTTGGCAGTACTTGAAGACCATATGTAGTGTTGGGATCAAACTGGTACTGGCTGCATGCAAGACAAGCACCTCACCTCCTGTACTATCTCTCTGGTCCATATACATATGTATAAATATGTCACTGTCCTCCTGTTGTTCATCGATTTGCTCGAGTGGGCCCAGTAACGTCTCCATTGGAGACTTGTTGTTACTGTGTTTGGCATATGGAATACATCACAGGTAGCTTGCCAGGCTCTGCTGTGTGGGCTAGATACTCTTGGTAGCTTGCCGGGCTCTCCGAGAGGGGCAGAGGAATCGAACTCGGGTCGGCCATGTTGGCCACTTGTAAGGCGAACGCCCTACCCGCTGTGCTATTGGCTTCATGCAAGGCAAATGCCCTACCGCTGTGCTATCGCTCTAGCCCCATGTATAAATATATATACTATAACTATATACTGTATATCGTATATGTATTTTATAATATATATTATATATGTGTGTATGTATTTTTCGAATCACCATGATACTCAGTTACAAAGTTGTTCAAGATGGGGTTTGTCAATGTTCAAACACCTGTCCTTTCACTAGAGAACATTTCCCACCATCAAAGTCACCAGTTTCCTTCTTGCACCACCCCTCAGACTCAAGAGCAGACACTTTTCTTTTTTCTTTCTTCTCTCTCTCTGTCTCTTCCATTTTAGGCATTATTGTTTGAAATACAGGTACTGAAAGGTTATCATGTATATCCCTTTACCTCCTTTCAGCACGCAGTTCTTGTCCAGAGTGACCATTTCCAACTCTCATTGCCATAATGGTTCCTTCTCTATCCTAATTTCCCTTCCCCTCCCTCTTTGTGGCAAGCTTCTCACCATGGACCAGTCCTTCTGGTCCTTGTTTCTACTGTCTTTGGGTACTATTCACATAGTAATTTTTTTTTTGCTTTTTGGGTCACACCCGGTGATGCTCAGGGGTTACTCCTGGCTCTGCACTTAGAAATTACTCCTGGCAGTGCTCGGGGACCATATGGGATGCTGGGAATCGAAACCCAGCTTGGCCACGTGCAAGGCAAACGCCCTACCCGCTATACTATCGCTCTAGCCCCAACATAGTAATTTTTTTTTTATCCTGCAAATACATGCAATCATTCTAAGTCTGTCCCTCTATCTCTGGTTCATTTCACTCAGCATGACACTCTCCATTTTCATCCATGTATAAGCAAATTTCATAACTTCATTTTTCCTGGTGATTGTGTAGTAGTCCATTGTGCAGATGCCATAGTTTCTTTATCCAGTTGCTTAAAAATATTTTTTAATTGAGGATTGAATGCCTACTGATGTTTAGGAGCTGCTCTGACAGGAATCTGGGGACCATGTGGTGATGGGGATTGACCCCCGGTCTCCAGCATAAGAAGCATAAGCTATGGTCCTTTGAGCTAACACCTGTTTCCTCCTAGATTTCCAAGTTTGGTAAATCCCTAATAGATTTATTTTATTGCTTTATTTATTTTTAGTCTTCCCCTTTCCCTTTCCACTTTCCCTTTATGCTTTGGTTGCTGTTGGGAAAAGATGTATCATTTGGGCCACATCCTGCTAACACTTATTTGAGTCCTAGGTACCACAAAGGGCCCCCTACACACCACCAGGGGTCACTCCTGAGCACATAACCCTCCCTCCCCCCCACACACTTCCTCTGCAAAAAGGAGGAAGAAACTGGAGCTAATGCTTATCATAATATTTTTGTTTATTGGCTTCCTCTTCAAGCCTGTGTTCTCCCCTGGACATGTATTTTGTCCGCCTTATGTTTCATTGCTCTATTATTTTCACTTTGGAGAAACCTGTGCCCTCTCCAACATTACTTCTCCCTTTCTCTCCAGTCACATTTTTCTAAATCAGTTTCAATAAAAACTTTCTTGCCAAAACATGGGACCGGAGTGATAGTATAGTGGGGAGAGCGTTTGTCTTGCATGCAGCTGACCCAGGTTCAATCCCCAGCATCCCATATGGTCCCCCAAGCACTGCCAGGAGTAATTCCTGAGTGCAGAGCCAGAAGTAACCCCTGAGCATCGCTGGGTGTGACGTAAAAAGTAAAAAAAATAAAAATTAAAAAAATTAAAAAATAAAAACTTTCTTGCAAAACCAATTTTTTTTTAAATTAGACCATATCTAGCATTGTTTACTTCTGGATCTGTTGTCAAGTATGACCCCTGGCAGTGCTCAGGGACTTCTCCTGGTGCTAGGACCCACCCAGGGATGTGTAAACACAAAAAGGGATAGCACCAGTCTATCTCTCCCGCAGCCCGCGTTCGGTAGTCTCAGGCCCTTTCCCGACTCCAAGGAGGTCGATGGCGATGGGCAGGTGAAGGAAGGAAACGAGGGCCAGGCTGGTTGGTCTTAGTAGCAGTTTATTGTAAGGAAGTTTATCCCATAAAAGAAATTTGTTATGGAGGGCCCAGGTTCTCTCAGACTGTCACCTCCAGGTTCTCTCAAGCAGTGTTCCCCCAGAGAGCCCCAAAAATCTCCTTATATGGATCATGGTACCTCTAAAGGGTGCAATATAGTGATGTCATCAAAAGGAGTTACAGAAAGAACATTGAGGTAGCAAAACATATATTGTTTCTTTACATCTGCAAGCCAGTAATTTTGTCCTCTGAAAGAAGATACAAAACCAAGACTGAAACCTTTCACAAGCACTTTCTTTTTTTTTCCTTTTTTTTTTTGGGGGGGGGGTCACACCTGGCAATGCAAGGGGTTACTCCTGGCTCTGCACTCAGGAGTTACTCCTGGCGGTGCTCAGGGGACCATATGGGACGCTGGGAATTGTGCTATCTCTCCAGCCCTTCACAAGCACTTTCACAAGCTATAAGCACTTGGATTTGCATCCCAAAGACCAGTCTGCTAGAGCATGGAATCTACATCCCAAAGATCAGGCCTGGCTAGCACCTGAGATTTGCATATTTAAGACAAGCTAGGTTTCTGTGAAAAAAGGGAAACTGCCTCTTAAATATACTAAAATTATTTACTGAAGGCAGTTTGAAAGGGAAAAATGTTCAGCCTCTTCCAAACTAGTCAGGACACACGGGAAAGCTGCTTCTAGGCCAGATTCTCATTTAGCAGATCAACCCACCCTAGAGCGGAATCCCATGGGTGTGTTTCTCCTCTCCTTGTCCAACAAACATGTAAGCATACATAATATAAATCATTTTGTATGGACACAGTAAGGAACACTTTAAGTTTATAGAATTGCTCTCCTAGGGCCATCTCGATCTCAGACTACAGTTCTCAGGCCAGATAGTCTTTGCTATCCCTAGCAGGGTCCTAGTCTTGTCGTTACTTTTGGATCATGACAGCATTTGTCTATGATCAAACTCCTAACTTATAGTTAAGAATCGTGGCACTTTGGCCTGGCCCATCTCGATGCCAGGGTAGCACATAGCTTACCTGCTTGCCCTGGTTCCATCCAGTCCCTCGTCAGGACACTGCTTTTGCGGGTGCTAGGAAGTGAGGGCAACTGAGACTTAAGTTGAGAAAGCAGATGCCCCGGGAGTGAATAATATTCAAAGTCAATTAAATCCTAAGTCACAAAGCATAATATTAACTGTCTTCCTGTATCTATACAAAAAGGTCATTGCATTAAAGTAAACTCCTCAAAGGACATGAGAGGAGAAAGGCAATATAAACTTACAAGCTCAGTGTCCTAGAAGGATCTGACCTTACAAATTAACAGATTTTGATTAGGGGAAAAGCTGATTAACTGGTTAGTGTAGAGAGCACAAAGAAGTGGTTAAAGAAAAACAAAGTAATGGGAATGACTCAGGAGCACTGTGATGGGTACAACCTGATAAACCCAAGCTCCTTGTAGCAAGGGAGAAAAGGACAAATCAAAAGGACAAATTGTTATCCTACACTGGACCTGCTGTCAAGTGTGACCCCTGGTAGTGCTCAGGGACCTCTCCTGGTGCTGGGAGTCAAACCAGGGTTGACAGAATGCAAAGCAAGCACCTTAACCGCTATACTGTCTCTCCAGCCCAACAAGTCCTAGGTTCTTAAGCCCATACTCACAACCCCACATGGGGTTATGTAACTTTTATTTATTTATTGTGTTTCTGATTGGGGGAGCACACACACTGGTGCTGGAAGTTCTTCCTGGCTCAGTGCTAAGGAAGCTGTGGTGCCAGGGATGAAACCCAGGGCCTCACATCTGTACGACCCCGCTCTATCACTGAATCACTTCTCTGGAAAAGCTCATATATTTTTGTTTGTTTCAAACTAAATTTATGATTTGATTCTTTTTTAATTTTAGAGGGTTTGTTTTGATTTCTTTGGGTGTCACACCTTGCAGTGATCAGGACTGACTCCTGCCTCAGTGTTTGGGGGTTGCTTCTGGTGCTGGGGATAGAAACAGAGTCTTCTACATGCAAAGCATGTGTTCTAGGGTGGGAGAGATAGTAACACTTGCCTGGCACATGGCCAGCCTGGTACTGGGTAGTACAGTACCTGAGCACAGCCGAGTGTAGCCCCCAAAACAAAACAAAAAGCATGTGCCAAGTGTTTTTCAACCGTTTGTACTACCACTCAGATCCTACCCTACTATATTGGTTTTGCAATCATTTTTGTGGCCCCCAGATTACTAACAGGTGTGGTCACCCCACAACTAAAAACAATATCAAAAATATATACATGGAAGGAAAACTAAAATGAATGCTTTATATACAAAATTAAAATAAACTACACAGATGTGTACTTTTTTTTTTTTTTTTGGTGCTGGGGTATTCCAGGGGCCACAGTTGCTGTACTTAGGAGGTTATTCCTGACACAGTGCTCAGAGAATCATGCAGTACCAAGGATTGAACATGAGGCTCCATCGAGCAAAGTGCGTGCTCCAGTCACTTTTCCTCTTGGTAGTGGGCAACAGTGCTCAGGGGCTTTTGCCAGAATAGTGCTTAGGAGATGCTCTTGGTGGTGACCGAGGAGACCACACAGTGTAAGTGATTAAATCATGTGCAAGGCAAGATCTTTAAACCTGTAGAATCTCATTGGTCCTACCTCTTTTTTGAAGTAATATAATTTTACTTAGAGAATATTGGGAGGGAGAGACAGAAATAGAGCATAAGAGAATGTGGTCTTCTTCAAAGAAGAGTGAGCTAAGATACCCCAAAAGGGAAGAACTACATGTCCCTTTTTGTTTGTTTTGGTGTTGGGAACACACGTGGTGATGCTCAGAGGTTACTCCTGGCTCTCACTCAGGAATTACTCCCTAACCCCTGTCTCAAGTTTTGATGCATACTTCATAAATGAGATGGCCTTCACGGTCATGGTCATCCCGTTGTTCATCGATTTGCTTGAGTGGGCCCAGTAACATCTCCATCGTGAGACTTGTTACTGTGTTTGGCATATTGAATACATCAGGGAGAGCGTGCCAGGCTTTGCCGTGGGGAGAGATACTCTCAGTAGCTTGTCGGGCTCTCCGAGAGGGGTGGAGGAATTGAACTCGGGTGGGCCATGTTGGCCGCTTGCAAGGCAAATGCCCTATCACTGTGCTATCGCTCCAGCCCTTCAATTTTGCTCGAGGAAAGGCCCTCCCGTTGATCGTCGATTTGCTCGAGCGGGCCCAGTAACATCTCCATTGGAGACTTTGTTGTTACTGTGTCTGGCATATCGAATACTCTCGGTAGCTTGCCGGGCTCTCCGAGAGGGGCGGAGGAATCGAACTTGGGTCGACCACGTTGGCCGCTTGTAAGGCGAACGCCCTACCCGCTGTGCTATTACCAGCCCTTCAATAATTTTTTTATTGGTGTACATTAATATATAGTTTCAGGTTTTAGTTTCATGCCTTATATGTACATTAAGTACTTTTACATATATTATTTTAATGTAATAAATTCGGTCACGGTCACGATCCTCCCGTTGTTCATCGATTTGCTCAAGTGGGCCCAGTAACATCTCCTTCGTGAGACTTGTTGTTACTGTGTTTGGCATATCGAATACGTCACGGGGAGCTTGCCAGGCTCTGCCGTGCGGGCAAGATACTCTCGGTAGCTTGCCGGGCTCTCCGAGAGGGGCGGAGGAATCGAACTAGGGTCGGCCATGTTGGCTTCATGCAAGGCAAACGCCCTACCGCTGTGCTATTAATTTAATTATTTTAATTATAAGAACAACCTTATGAGACAGAATTATATCCACTTTACGGACTAGTAAAATAAAGCTTTAGGGACTGGAGTTATAGTATAGTGGGGAGGGCATTTGTCTTGCACACGGCTGACCGGGGTTCAATCACCAGCATCCCATATGGTCCTCTGAGCACCACCAGGAATAATTCCTGAGTGCAGAGCCAGGAGTGACCCCTGTGTAACGCTGAGTGTGACACCCCCCCAAAAAAGCAAAAAAAAAAAAAGCTTCAGAAAAAATTTCCCCCTAAATAATAACAAATTTACATTTAAATTAAAACAAAAAGAGGAATTAATGTGGTTTTTTAAAAAATTGTTGGGGGCAGGATCAATAGTACAGCAGGCAGGGCATTTGCCTTGCACACCGCTAACCCAGATTTGATCCCCGTCATTCCATAGGGTCCCCCAAACACTCCCAGGAGTAATTCCTGAGTGCAAGCCAGGAGTAATTCTAAGCATTACTGGAGATGTGGCCCCAGACACTAAATCAAAAACTTGGGTTTTTGGCCACACCCCCTCAACGAGGTCACTCCAAAGGTATTTGGGAGACCATGCAGAGCCTGGGGTCCATCCCAGGTTGCAGCATGCTGAGTTAGCTCCCCAGTTTTCACCTTTTTTTTTTCTGCTTCTTAACCTCTTTCTCACACTAATAACATGTCTTCCAGGCCTGGACTATAGGCCCCTGGGTTCACCAGGCCCCTGGGGAAAAGCGCAGACCCTATGGACTCAGAATCAATCAGTGGGTGCAGAAACTCCAGCACATCTTCAGGAGATGAAGATTTGCCATCTTGGATAGGTCCATGTGCTGTGCTCTGCACCCAAGGAAAACATTGTGAGAAATGTGCTTTCTGCTGGAACAGCTCTCCAGAGTGGCCCGGCCTGAGGAGAGGCAGGAAGGAGAGTGCAGAGTGAGATGAGGGATGACTCCAAGTGCCTTGGACTCCTCAGGCCTGCACAGAGACAAACCTGAGAATGGCTCCAAGCCTGACTTTGGGTAGTGTCCCTGACCCATCACTTGAGGAACTGAAACATGGACCCCATTGAGATCACGGAGACCAACTCCTTCTGGGCTGAGAGTGTTATGGCATGAGTTGTGGAGGGCCTGTGTCACTCAGAAGACCTTGCAGAGGAGCCCCAGCCCCACTGGCCAAATACCTGCAGTCTCTAGAGCTGCAGGGAACACCACCACATTCCCACCTTGCAATATAGACTCCTCACGGGGGCATATATTATTATAATATATGCCTCGTAATGACTGTGAACAGGCCATCAGGATGAGGAGACAGGTCCTCAGAGTGCCAGGACTTGGAATCTGGTTCCTCTGTGGTGAGGAAAGCTGGCCCAGAATAAGTCCTAAGGATCAGCGAGACGGGGGTGCTGAGAACAGTGTCCTGGATGCAGGAGCCATTCTGACATCTTGGTTTGTGGCAGGCCGTTCTTCCTGTGAGTCTCTGGCTCCCAAACTACCCTCCTTTTCCTTCTAAGATCACCAGCCACTGGACCGAGGGCCCATGCTCAAAGGGATGCCTCCCTCTGGGGGTGGAGGGGGGATGTGGTTTACCCCCGGATCCGTAACCATGGGACAGAGAGATGGCTCAATGCACTGGAGCACATCCTTCTCATGCAGGAGGCACAGGTCCTCTCCCTTGTACTGCAGGGTCCCCCTAGCACTGCCAGGAGTGACCCCTAACTACTGAGCCAGGAATAGCCTCATCACCTGCAGTTGCAGCCCAAAAGAAGAAAAAGACCTCTATGTGACCTGTATGAGAGTGATTTAGTTTTTGGTTTTGAATCACACCTAGAAATACTCAGGGGTTACTCCTGACTGCATTCAGGAATTACTCCTGGTAGTGCTTGGGAGATCCTATGGGATGCTGGCGATCAAACCTGGGTTGGCTGCATGCAAAACAAGCACCCTACCCTCTGTACTATCTCTCCAGAGAGATAAAAATGAGAGTAAATAAAAATAATAAAATAAAATAATAAAAAAATAAAAATAATAAAAATAAAAATAAAAAATAAAAATAAAAAATATAAAAATAAAAAATGCTGTAGCACTTTTTTCCCCTTTCAGTAATGGGATCAAACTCAAGGCCTCGAACATGCAAGGTAAATGCTCTACTTTGTCCCTTGATGGAGTACTTTTAAATAGCACAGCGGTTGGGCATTTGCCTTGCGTGTGGCTGGCTGGCTGAGCCAGGTTCAATTCCTCTGTGATTCCTTTGACCCTCTTGTAGAGCCCGGCAAGCTACCGAGAGTATCTTGCCCGCACGGCAAAGCCTGGCAAGCTACCCGTGAAGTATTTGATATGCCAAATACAGTAACAACGAGTGTCACAATGGAGACGTTACTGGGCCCACTCGAGCAAATCAATGAACAACGGGAGGACAGTGGTACAAAAATTGTCACCAAATTCAATATAGTCACCAAATATTACTTTCCATCCAAACAAAATGTTTGTATTTTGGGGCCATACAATGCCCAGGGGGGTCATTCCTGACAGTGATCAGAGACCAGTGATTAACTGGGGCCGACCATATGCAAGGCAAGTGCCTTACTCCTGCACTCCTTTCTCCTGCACTATCTCTGTTGTTTTGTTTTAGGGTCACACCCAACTGTAGTCAGGGCTTACTCCTGGCTCTGTGCTTGGTATCACTCCTAGAAATCCATATGTGAAGACAGAAATTAAATCCCTGTCAGCCATGCTGTACTACCTCTCTGGCACATGTTTCTTCCACAAGAGCTGGTTTGAGGAGGTTCTAAAATTTCTTCTCATAGCGTATTTAATGCTAAATCATAACGTTTACACTGCTTTTCAAATTTCTTGCTTTCTTATTTTAGAGCCACACCTAGCATGCTCAGGGATCATTCATGGAGGGTTCCAAGGGGCATAAGAGGTACTGGGAATCAGATCAGATCAGCTGTTACCTGCTGTTATTATCTCTGCAGTCTTATTTTACAACTTTCAAAATACTTTCGCGTCAAGTATCTCAACTGATCCCTGAAACAAGACAAGTCCCTAAGAGCTGCAGAGATGGCTCATAGGGCAGGAGCACATTTGACATGCCGGAGTCTGGGGTTCGATCTCTGGCACTGCATGTTGTTCCTTGAGCCAGCAGTAGGGCCCAATAACAAAGAGAAATCCTTGACAACCAATAGGTGAAGAAACACCCTAAAAAGGTAAAGGTAAAGGCCCTCCCGTTGATCGTCGATTTGCTTGAGCGGGCCCAGTAACGTCTCCATTGGAGACTTTGTTGTTACTGTGTCTGGCATATCGAATACTCTTGGTAGCTTGCCGGGCTCTCCGAGAGGGGCGGAGGAATCGAACTCGGGTCGGCCATGTTGGCCGCTTGTAAGGCGGACGCCCTAACCGCTGTGCTATCGCTCCAGCCCTTAAGAAGAAACACCCTAGACAAGCAAAATTAAAATCAGACTGACACGGCTCTAATTCTGACTTCCTATCTTATCAGCTCTGTGATCTCGTAGGCAATTTTCTTTACCTCTTGGGGATTCAGATTCCGCAGCTCTAAAATATGGATTAAGAAAATATTTCTACTTTGTTACATTTGGGATACATCTAAATCATCTCATTTAATATGCATTTTTAAAAATGCCATAACTATTAAACACCTTGTTTACAGACAAATGAAATTAATTTAATCCAAAAAAAGAAAAAATAAAACAAAAATGTTTCCAGATCTGGAGAAAAGTACAGTGGGTAAGGATCTTCCCTTGCACATGGCCAACCCATTTCATCCCTGGCTGGGCCAGAAGTAATGCTTGAGCACAAAGCCAGGAATAAGCCCTGAGCATCACCAAATGTGGACACCCCCCCAAAATGTTTTAAATTAAAAATGATTAAAAATGATAACAATGTACCTAAAATGGCTAGCAGTCTAGTACTTAAATATTAATAACTTGACACTGGTAGAACTATTATCATTTAACATTCAGCAAACTCATTTCATCTAAGTATTATCTGATTCAATTTCTAGGGGAAACTATAATATGTGTGTGGGTCTGAAAAATTAAATAAGCTAGTACACTTAATTTTCTTCATAATTGTCAGATATCACATTTCTAAATCTTAGAAAAAGGAGAATTGCATAAGATTGCTCTATTCATCAGGAGGAGACTCAACCCAAGCCCTTTATTCTTAGTGGGAAATGGACTGTGAAATAGACAGAAATGATCAGGAAATGAAGTTGTGATGTGGCTTAATGGTGAGTGGTACCTTGAGAATGGACTGATGAAACCTCAAGACAACAAGGGTCAGTATTTCAGCTCTATTACAAGCTTGGGGGAAAGACATGGATGATGCAACATCTATAGGAAGAATGGAGTAGACTCTGAGTCACCAATGTAAGCTTTGCAGAGCACAGGAGAGAAGAACATTCCTGAGTGCTGACTACTACCTCCAGCATCTCAGTGAACTGTGTAAGATGCATCAGTGCTTTTTGAATATGGAATAGCCCTCACCAATGAACCTCAAAATACAAATAGCCAAGAAAACATTGGCATCATTCTTCACAATGGTATCAGACACATTTTTCTGTATCTCAATAATTTGCATCAGGCTTTCTGCCTGCCCAATAGAACTTCCAAAAAATGCTGTTGACTTATTTGATTTTTTAAATTGTTAAGAGCATTAACTATGGGCCAGGGAGTTGGTTTAAGGAGGGCTAGAAGGCAAGTTTGGGAGTCTTGAGTTTGATCCTCAGCATCACCTGGTTCTCCACCCCTCCAATCCTTCCCAGCACCACCAGGTATAGCCTCCAAGCAAGAAAAACAAAGGAAATATTGGCTATGGAGTCAAGATAACTTGGTCATCAGGCTTAATCCTGTGAAGATAAGTTATCTTTCCGTCTCATTTTTCTCATCTGGAAAATGGGAAATGCCTATCTAACACTCAACCATCAGTAGGATGAGATAAAACAGGAAACAGAGAACAATGCTTGGCACCTACAAAGCCCATATAGTAGCCCCTATTTTTTCCTCTTTTGGGGTTTTGGGACCACACCCAGGGTTCTGAGGAGACCATATCTGGATCCACAACATAGAAGGTGAAGTGCTTTACCTCCTGTGCTATCTCTCTCCGGCCCCTAAATTTCTTCCTTTATAAGAGTTTATGCAGGAGTAAGGCATACCCTAGGCATCGCTGGATCTATAAAAAGGCATTTAAGCACCATCAGACCGTTTCCAGGAAGGGTAAGATAGGAAATATCCACAATAAAGGGCAAAGAAAGCTCTTGTAAATGTCATTCTGAGCAGGAGGGTCAAGCTGAAATCCACCGTGGCAGGGTGGGTGTGAGGCATTCCTAAGCTCTCCAGAGGGGCTGTCTCCTGTGGGTGGACACTAGAGACTTGGAGGTCAGGACTTTGGATCGTCCGACTTATCATGGGGCAGGACAGTGTGCTGAGGCCCGACTGGCATAGCGGGCACAGACAAAAGAGAGATGGGCAGGAGTGCTGGGAGCCAAGATCCAGGTTGTACCCAGCACTCTGAGCAGCAAAAAGATCTGAGGCTCGTGTGGGGGAGGTGGGCTTACAGGTGTGAGGTCCTGGGTGGATATCACTAGAACCGCAAAAAAAAAAAAAAAAAAAAAAAAAAGAAAAAAAAGGAAGAAAGGAAAGAGAAGAATGCAAAGAAAAAAAAAGAATGGAAAAGAGAAAAGAGAAGAACAAAAACGTTGGGGTTTGAATACTCGTCCCAGTAGTGCCCATGAAGGGCAGAGAAATTTGTACCTAGGTGACCACAGCCCCCATGTTGAGATGCTTAGGATGGGATGGAGACAGAGAGAAAGGGAACTGGCTTCCCGCCTCGGGATGACGGGGAGAAAGGCCGGTGGGCAGAGCGGGAAGAGCCAAGGACGCGAGTCCCACCACCTTCGGGAATCCGTCACCGGGAAAGCTCCGGCCCCCTCGGGGCCCTCCGGAGAGGTGGGACTTCGGCGATGCCGACGGAAATGGCCTCGGGGGTTGAGAGGTTGCGTGAGGGACTGGCAGGCGCTTAACCAATGGGACCAGCGGCTTGGGGCGGATGTTGCTTCCTATTGGTGGCGGGTGGGCGCGCTCAGCAGCCAATGAATCCGTCCAGGGGGCGTAGCGGTGACGTCGATTGCGGAGGAGGCCGCTTCGAATCGGCTGCGGCCAGCTTGGTGGTCTGGCCCAATCAGCGGCGTCCAACGAGCAGTGCTTCCGCCAATCGGCGGCCTCCACGACGGGGCTGGGGGGAGAGTATATAAGCGGAGAGGCGACGGCGCGGTCGACGCTGAGCCAGACATCACAGACTCACGGACGCGCTCGAATCGGCGGGTGTGAGAGGTAAGCGCCGCGGCCTGCCTGCCTGCCACACCGGCGGCCCTCCCGCCTGCCCCGGGCCCGGCGCCTCCTGACCCCGGGGCCCTGTCGCCCACAGGTCGGCGAGTCCGCGCTGCGCTCCCGTGCTGCGACCTGTGACCGGATTTCCTGCGACGTCCCGGGGATCTTGCTGCGACTGACGGGCCCACGGCGCCAGCAGGATGAAGCTCTCCGTGGTGGCCGCGGTGCTGCTGCTGCTCGGCTCAGCGCGGGCCGAGGAGGAGGACAAGAAGGAGGACGTGGGCACGGTGGTCGGCATCGACCTGGGGACCACCTACTCCTGGTCAGTGGGCTTGGTTGCGGAGGGGGGGACGGGGCGTGGCTTCCCGGGCGGCGGCGGCGGCGGGCGCGGCGGGGTCCCGGGCCCGCGGCCCGAGGCGTGCGGATCCTCAATGTTGAGGGGGGGATTTTCTTCTCTTTCCGCCAGCGTCGGGGTCTTCAAGAACGGCCGCGTGGAGATCATCGCCAACGACCAGGGCAACCGCATCACGCCCTCCTATGTGGCCTTCACCCCCGAGGGGGAGCGGCTGATCGGCGACGCCGCCAAGAACCAGCTCACCTCCAACCCCGAGAACACGGTCTTCGACGCCAAGCGGCTCATCGGCCGCACGTGGAACGACCCGTCTGTGCAGCAGGACATTAAGTTCTTGCCGTTCAAGGTGAGCTCGGCGTTTCGCCACCCCCGTGGAGCGGCGGGGGCTGGGGGTGGGGGGAACCCGTGACTTGAGAAGTTGCTGCAGGGGCTGTGTCCGGCCCCGTGGCCCAGTGACCCGCCTTGGCCAGACCCCAACCCCGGCCTTGCATGTGTGACCCCACTCCCAGGGTTCCATTCCCAGCATCGCCCCCAAAAGGAAAAAAAAGGTTACTGGAAAAAAAAAAGTTGTTGATGCAACAGAGAGAGTTGTGGAGACGGGATACACAATTTTTACTTAATCATTTTTAGCATATTAACAAACGTGTTGTTTGGCTGGTGTGGAAGACAGGCCGACCCACCAAGAAACTTCACACAAATGGGTGAAAAGACTGATTAAAACTGAAGAGACTTGTCTGTTACAAGACACAAGTCCTTTTAATTATTTCTGGCCCTTATTTGGAAGGGGAGGGAAAAAACCAGACTTTGGGGATTAGAAAGTGGGTCTAAGGTGATCCTATTTTTTTTCCCCCTAAAAGTTGTTGAGCTGTCTTTGCTGACCATATCTGAAAGTGGTGATTTTTTTTTTAATATAGGTGGTTGAAAAGAAAACTAAACCATATATCCAAGTTGATATTGGAGGTGGGCAGACAAAGACATTTGCTCCTGAAGAAATTTCTGCCATGGTTCTCACAAAAATGAAGGAAACAGCTGAAGCTTACTTGGGAAAGAAGGTAAATATATCTAGAATAATGTTTGGCAATTTAATAGCATTCTGGGTTGACTATATTGTATAGATGTCTATGTCATTCTAATCCTTAGAACATGAATGATATTCATGTTTATCCATTTTGAGTGCTTTACTATAAGCCAGACAAAATACTAGTAGCATTTTGGTGTGCTATATATCTTCATACTTGCAGACTCATGTGTACAAACATATATTAAGTCCATCTTAAAAGCAAATAACGTTGAACTTATAGTTGATGTGTATTACAGTTAATGTGTTAAATTAACTTGGTCACTTCTCATTGTTCTCTTAGGTTACCCATGCGGTGGTTACTGTACCAGCCTATTTCAATGATGCTCAGCGCCAGGCAACCAAAGATGCTGGAACCATTGCTGGATTGAATGTTATGAGGATCATCAATGAACCGTGAGAGCTGGATTCAGGGGCTGGCCTATTTGCCAATTAGGAAGAATGTAAATTTGACTAAGGGTATTTCTTTTGTTTGCTTCCAAACAGAACAGCAGCTGCTATTGCTTATGGCCTGGATAAGAGGGAAGGAGAGAAGAACATCCTGGTGTTTGACCTTGGTGGGGGAACCTTCGATGTGTCTCTTCTTACCATTGATAATGGTGTCTTTGAAGTTGTGGCCACTAATGGAGATACTCACTTGGGTGGAGAAGACTTTGACCAGCGTGTGATGGAACACTTTATCAAGCTCTACAAAAAGAAGACGGGCAAAGACGTTCGGAAAGACAACAGAGCTGTGCAGAAACTCCGGCGTGAGGTAGAAAAGGCCAAGCGTGCCCTGTCTTCTCAGCATCAAGCAAGAATCGAAATTGAGTCCTTCTTTGAAGGAGAAGACTTCTCTGAGACCCTGACTCGGGCCAAATTTGAAGAGCTAAACATGGTAAGTTCCTTGGTTTTTGCTTTGCTAATAAAAGCCAAATTCTGAATTTGGGGCCATGCATTTAAGTAACTAGATAGCTTCTAGGTAGAATCTCCATCCTAACTATTCTTTTTATTCTAGGACCTGTTCCGTTCTACCATGAAACCTGTCCAGAAAGTGCTGGAAGATTCGGATTTAAAGAAGTCTGATATTGATGAAATTGTTCTTGTTGGTGGCTCTACTCGAATCCCAAAGATTCAACAGCTGGTTAAAGAGTTCTTCAATGGCAAGGAACCATCCCGTGGCATAAACCCAGATGAGGCTGTTGCTTATGGTGCTGCTGTCCAGGCTGGTGTCCTCTCTGGTGATCAGGATACAGGTAGGTCAATGGGCCAGCATTTTCTGTAGTGTTTCAGTAGCTTGATGAGAACAGTAATAAACTGTTGCTTTAGAAAGCAATAAAATAGGAGCAACAAGGTCATACAGATAATAAGGTTACAATGAGGACAAGACCTGGTGCTGGCCTCAGAGCCTTGGCATCTATTAAATATAAAATAGTTTTGCATAAAACAAAGCATATGGCAGGAAGATTAATATCCTATCCATGGGGACCCTGCTTGGTAGTGCTCCTGTGATTCCTGATTTCTAACTTGATTAATTTACCTTTGCCAGGGGATCTGGTTTTGCTTGATGTGTGTCCCCTTACCCTTGGTATTGAAACTGTGGGAGGTGTCATGACAAAGCTGATTCCAAGGAACACTGTGGTGCCCACCAAGAAGTCTCAGATCTTTTCTACAGCTTCTGATAATCAGCCAACTGTTACAATCAAGGTCTATGAAGGTAACTGGCTTATATTATATACTAACTATGCCATGGAATGTTTTTTAAAATGTGACAGTTTGATCTGGTGTTTGTTTGGGGGTGTGGGGGGTGTCACTCCTGGTTCTGCACTCAGGAATTACTCCTGGCAGTGCTCAAGGGACCATATGGGATGCCTGGGATGGAACCTGGGTAGGCTGTGTGCAAGGCAAATGCCCTATCTGTTGTACTGTCCCTGTTCTAGTGTTTGAAGTAGCTTAACTTTCTTGTTAGTTCCAGTTGCTGCCTCATACTGTGCTACTTGTAACTTTCAAAAGAGTATATTACCAGAGGCATCCAGGTGTGGTGCTTATAACAGCCAGTCATTTTGTTTGTGTGTAATTTCTAGGTGAACGACCTCTGACAAAAGACAATCACCTTCTGGGAACTTTTGATCTGACTGGAATTCCTCCTGCTCCCCGTGGGGTGCCACAGATTGAAGTCACCTTTGAGATAGATGTAAATGGCATTCTTCGAGTGACAGCTGAAGACAAAGGCACAGGGAACAAAAATAAGATCACAATCACTAATGACCAGAATAGGCTGACACCTGAAGAAATTGAAAGGATGGTTAATGATGCTGAGAAGTTTGCTGAGGAAGACAAAAGGCTCAAGGAGCGCATTGATACAAGAAATGAATTGGAAAGCTATGCCTACTCACTAAAGAATCAAATTGGAGATAAAGAAAAGCTGGGGGGTAAGCTTTCCTCTGAAGACAAGGAAACCATGGAAAAAGCCGTAGAGGAAAAGATTGAATGGCTGGAAAGTCACCAAGATGCTGACATTGAAGATTTCAAAGCTAAAAAGAAGGAACTGGAAGAAATTGTTCAGCCAATTATCAGCAAACTCTATGGAAGCGCAGGCCCTCCCCCAACCGGTGATGAGGAACCAACAGAAAAAGATGAGTTGTAGACACTGTTCTGCTAGTGGTGTAATATTGTAAATACTGGACTCAGGAACTTTCGTTAGGAGAAAATTGAGAGAACTTAAATCTCGAATGTAATTGGAATCTTCACCTTGGAGTGGAGTTGAAAATGCTATAGCCCAAGTGGCTGTTTACTGCTTTTCGTTAGCAGTTGCTCACATGTCTTGGGGAGGGGGGAAGAGGAGAAATTGGCTATCTTAAAGCGGGTCAAAAATAAAAAGCAATGTCGGGTTAGGGCATGTGTTTCTTGGAAATGTTCTATTTAACAACTGGGTCGTGTGCATCTGGTGTAGGAACTTTTTTTCTACCATAAAGTGACACCAATAAATGTTTGTTATTTAAACTGGTCTAATTTTTGTGATAACTTCTGATAAAGGCCTACTGTTTAAAAATCTGTTTGGGGAGGCAAGCACCCTAACCGCTGCACTACCGCTGAGCTATGTATGTGTTTTGGGAGTAAGAAGTTTGCAGGTGTTGAGATTAAAAACTATCCATTACTTCCAGGGAGTTTGCCTAATGTTTATCTAACTTTAGGAAAGACTTAAGAGATTGATCTACGGATCTTTCTTTAGATAAGGGCCATTTTACCACACCTGAGAGCAGTGTGATCTTGAACTTCTGTGAAATTTCATATTCTTTCTGGAGATGACCTTGGTGGTGTTTTATTACAAATACTTTATACCAGCTTGAGTTTTCTTTTTTTGTTTCTGGGCCACACTCAGCTGTGTTCAGGACTTATGCTTAGTTTTGTGCTCAGGATTTGAGTGCTCCCTGGTTTTTGTTAGTGTTGTGGTTCTACAATTTTTTTTGTTTTTCTTTTTTTGGGTCACATCCGGCGATGCACAGGGATTACTCTAGGCTTTGCACTCAGGAATTATCCCTGGTGGTGGTCAGGGGACCATAGGGGATACTGGGAATCGAACCTGGGTTGGCTGTGTGCAAGGCAAACACCCTACCCACTGTGCTATCACTCTAGCCCCCTCTACAACCTTATTGTTTAGAATTTTTTAGTTCATGGAGCCATGCCCAGTGCCATGTATTGACTGTGGACCAAACAGGAATTGGCCAGATAAAAGGCTAGTGCTTTAAATCCCTGTATTGTCTCTGTATCTTTCTTTTATGGAAGGAGGCACAGACTTTGTTGGGGGTGTGGGGTGGCGAGCACCTAAGGCCACTTCAAAGATATTCAATCCAGCAGTGTGGGAGCCAGTTTGGTGATCCTCGGAGTTGCTAGGCATGTGCTTACTCTTACTACTTGAGCCTTCTTTTTGTTTTGGATTTTGGTCCAAGATAACCATTGCTGTGATTAGGGTGCCTTTATTTTTTTGGTGTCGGGAGGACATCTGGTGATATTTAGGAATCAAGCCTGAAGCTCCTGCCTGCAAAGCTCTTGGAGTCATCTTTTCCATTATTCCATAATTTTCCACTAGTGTGTGTGTGTGTGTGTGTGTGTGTGGTTGCAGGGTATTGCTGGGACTTGAACCCAGGTTGTCTGCATGCAAAGCATGCACTTTACCACTGAGCCACACTCCTACACGCAGAGGTGCTCAGGGGCTACTACTCTTGGCTTGGTGGTCTGTGATCACTCAGGGTGGTGCTTGGGACCATGTGGTGTCAGGTTCCAACCTAGGCTTTGGGCAAGCAAAGTATGCACTTTGTGTTTTGTTTTTTTTCTTTTTCGGGTCACACCCAGTGATGTTCAGTGGTTACTCCTGGCTCTGCACTCAGGAATTACTCCTGGCCATACTTGGATCATATGGAATGCTGGGGATTGAACTCAGGTCAGCTGTGTGCAAGGCAAACGCCCTACCCTCTGTACTATTGCTCTGGCCCCAAAGTATGCACTTTACCTCCAATCCTCTACTGTTTAATTTTTTGTAGTCACACCCAGCAGTGCTCAGGGTTTCCTCCTGACTCAGCTTGGGGGTCAGTCCTGACGTCTTCAGGGGCCTTATGTGGTACCAGAGATGAACTCTGGGTCAGCTGCCTGCAAGGCGAGCACCAACCACTTTACCCTTTTGCTGTACTATTTCTCTGGCTCCCACATTAGCCTTTTGAGCCAATTTACTGGCCTGTGATTAATATTCTTGTATTTGATTTGTGAACCACACTTAGCAGTGCTCTGAGGCTACTCCTGGCCCAGTGCTTTTGGTACCATATGGTGCCAGGAACTGTCTGGCCTGCATGCAAACCATGCACTTAGCCCTTTTAGCTATTTCAAGAGCCCCTGGGATTAGTATCCTTCAGCAACCATAATTACTTGGTTGTGCTGAAAAAACCCTTATTAGGTTTCTGTCCTGGGCTACCATAACATTTTCTGCATATATATGTTTATGTTTGCATATATAAAACAAAATATCTTGGAATTATAAAATAGCTAAGATCATTTAATTTTTTTGAATGGAATGGATGTTTAAAGGTAATAAAGGGCCAGCGGGATAGTTAGTACAGTGGGTAAGGCTTTTGCCTTGCACAAGACTCAATTGCATAAGGCCTGGTTCAATTCCTGGCACTGTATAATCTAAGCACCACCAGAAGTAGCCTCTGAGTACTGCTATCTGGGGCCCAAATTGCACCCTCACCCCCAAATAAAAAAGAATAAATTAATAAAAAGTTTTATTAGTCCACAATAGTCACAATACAATCATCGTAGATTTCCCCTTCTGTATTCATCCCACCAAATACAAAACAGAGCAGTGTGTCATTCTGGCTCTTCTGGCTCTCCTGGCTCTCATCACCTTCGCTTGTTCCTTGGTCAGTGGGATTCCCCGTCTTAGCATCACCATTTAAAGAGACAGAATTTGTAGTTTTTTTCTCTGCAGCAGACATCACTGGCCAGGGAATGATACACATCGAATGGTCTAGGCGTCCAGCAGGTAGCAAAGTATCAAATCTAAGCAAGGTCCAGTGCTGCTTTTCTAGGTTGGGGAAGGGGACGGGGAGGAAAGGCTTCATTAAGAAATGTCCAGAATGACTGTTGCAGCAGCACATACATGAAACTTGGAATAGCAGCATGAGCCCTGTGTCAGGATGACATGCAAATTCACGAAGATTTGATGTTGAAAAAGAAAGATGGTGGGAGAGGGCAGACGAGCAGAGCAAGTAGGTGCTTGCCTTGCTTAAGCTGATCCAAATTGGATCTCAGACATCCTGTATGATCCCCTGAGCACTGCCAGGATTGATTCCTGAGTGCAAAGCTGGAAATAACCCTTGGGCATCGCTAGGTGTGATTCCCAAACCACAAACAACAACAAAAAGAAGGTGGGAGAGAGAGCTCAAAAAACTGTGAGTTGAGTGTGGTGAGTACATGCATTAATTACACACAGGCCCAGCTTTGATTCCTGGCAACCCATATGATCCTCCAACATTGCCAGGAGCAACTTCCAAGCACAGAGCCAGGAGTAGCCCTGAGCACAGCTTGATGTGACCCCAAAAAGAAAGAAGATCCCAAGGACCTAACAACTCTGTTCACTCCTATAGTCATTGCAGCACTATTCACAATAGCCAAAATCTGCAAACAGCCTGTGTCCAAGAACAGATGATAAAGAAGCTATGTTACTATTCAGCTATAAGAAAAGATAAAATGTAATTGCTGCTACAGAGCCAGATTTGAAGAGTATCATGCTGAGTGAGGTTAGACAGAGGAGAACAGGAAGGCAGGGGACACTGGGACAATGGCAGAGGAAAGAGGATACTCTGGTGAGGGAGGTGGTGTGGGAGTGATTTATGCAAGAAATCCTACCATTAACAGTATTGTAAAACCAGAGTGCCTAAACTGAAATAGATTTATTTTGTGGGGGCCAAATCCAGCAATGCTCAGGGGTTACTCCTGACTCTACTCAGGAATCACTCCTGGCAGTGCTTAAGGAGCTATATAGGATGTTGGGGATCAAACCCTGGTGGACTGTGTCAAGGCAAATGCCCTACCTGCCGAACTATCACTCTAGCCCCCTTAAATGATATGAACTTTTTTTTTTTGCTTTTTTTGGGTCTCACCTGGTGATGCACAGGGGTTATTCTTGGCTCTGCACTCAGGAGTTACTCCTGGAGGTGCTAAGGGAACCATATGGGGTGCTGGGAATCAAACCCGGGTGGGCTGCATACAAGGCAAACGCCCTACCCGCTCTGCTATCTCTCCAGCCCCCCCCCCCTTTTTTTTTAAAAGGAGGGGCCAGAGTGATAGCACAGAGGGTAATGTGCTTGCCTTGCACACAGCCAACCCAGATTTAATCCCCAGCATCCCAAAGGATCTCCGGAGCATCACCAGGATGTGATTCCTGAGTAGAGAGCCAGGAGTAACCCCTGAGCACTGTCAAGTATGGCCAAAGAAAAATAAATAAAAAAGGAAAAGCAGCGGGGGGAGGAAGGAAAAGAATGATTAGCTATACCAGCTGAGTGCTAAGGAAAATAGAAGATAAAAGGAAAAAAATCTTAACAGCGAATAAAAGCCAAACATAATGGCAGTATGACTGCTTTGATGATGCTCCTCTCAAACTTGGTTTTCACTCCTGAGTGTGGGGTGGAAGGACCAAGTTTGGTGAAAGGACAGCAACAGTCTCCCGAGACCTATCGAAGTCAGCAGTGAAAGGTGCTCACCGATGTGATACTGGTACAGTGTGTCCAGTGCTCCAGTGGGAGTCATTCCTCCAAAGATGTACAGGTGAGTCCCCACAGTCACTGCCGAGTGGGCAGCACAGCCTGTGGGCACTGCCCCGGTGGGATTCAGCCTCTGCCACTTCATGTCCCCTGCCAAGAAAAAGCGTTTGGGCTCAATTGGGTCTAGGATGTGACTTCAAACTTCTCTCCCAGAAACCCAGTCCCTAAAAGTCGGTTATTAAGGGCCTGAGAGGAGCTACAGCAAGGCCGAGGGTGCAGATGAATTACTGGGGAGAGCTTGAAATTCTGTTTGGGTGGTCGAGGTGAAGGTTGGGGGCCAGTTTGCTTGGCTATTTTTATATATTTTTTCACTTTTTTTGGTCACATCCAGCTATGCTCAGGGGTTACTCCTGGCTCTGCACTCAGGAATTACTCCTAACAGTGCTCAGAGGAACTATATTCGATGCCAGGAATTGAACCCAGATCAGCTGTGTGCAAGGCAAACACCCTACCTGCTGTACTATTGCTCTGCCCCTACTTTGCTTGCTTATTGATAACTGAACTAATATCCTGGAAATTTGGGGCATAATGGGGAATTGGACACTCCCTTTGGTTTCTTGAGGCCCACATGTCTGTGAGGTTCTAAGACTGTGTGCTTGTGTTAAATACTAAATTATTCTTTTTGTTTTGGGTGGGGGGAGTCTCCAAAAATCACCCAGTGGCTATTCTCAGCTATGTGCTCAGGGTCTGTTTGTTGCTTAGGGGGCCAAGCAGGTGCAGGAATTAAAGCTGGGCCTCCATTACACAGCATGTGCTCTAAGCCAATTTAGGTATCCCCCTGGCCCTAAAATACAAAATTAGTAGCACTGTAGCACTGTCCTCCCACGGTTCATCGATTTGCTTGAGCGGGCCCAGTAACACTGTGAGACTTGTTACTGTGTTTGGCATATCTAATACTTCACGGGTAGCTTGCCAGGCTTTGCCGTGCGGGCGAGATACTCTCGGTAGCTTGCCGGGCTCTCCGACAGGGGCGGAGGAATCGAACCTGGGCCAACTGGGTCGGCCACATGCAAGGCGAACGCCTTACCCACTGTGCTATCGCTACAGCCCACAAAATTAGTAATTATTATTATCATTGCTTCTGGGTCTTACCCGGCAATGCTCAGGGGTTACTCCTGGCTCTGCACTCAGGAATCACTCCTGGCGGTGCTTGGGGGACCCTATGGGATGCCGGGGATGGAACTCAGGTCAGCAGCATACAAGGCGAGTGCCCGACGTGCTGTACTATTACTCTGGTCCCACAAAATTCTTTAGAAAGAAACTTTGAGTTGGTTTTGTTTCCGCTCTTGGACTACACCTGACAGTAGCTCAGAAGCTCCTCTTGGTTACTCTTGGCTCTCTGCTCAGGAGACTATTCATGGTACCGGTGACTGAGCCATGTGCAAGCCAAGTGCCTTAACCACTGCATCGCTCTCCAGTTCCAGTTCCAACTTTAAGCTGATACTTGACAACTTAAATATCTTGTTGAATTGACACTTCAAAGATCTTGTTCACTTAAATCTCCTAACAATGCTATGAAATGGATCAGAGAGGGAAAGACAATTGCCAGTGATTACACAGCTAAGCTAATGGAAGAGTGTGTATGCGTGTAAGTGTGTGTGTGTGTGTGTGTGTGTGTGTGTGTGGCAGGGGAGGGGGACAGGGGCTTCCGGGGCTGTTCCTGGCAGTGTTCAGAGACTGTGGTCATGGGCCCTAAACCTTCTGCATAGCTGTAGTCCACTGAGCTCTCAAACCGCAGAGCTGTATTCAGATCTCCGTTCTCTGGACTCTAATGTACTGCTCACGGTCTTCTTCCCACTTACTTATTCTTGGGGATTTCCTTTCTAACGAGCATGCAAATGCTAGATTCTAGGCTGGGAAAGCTCACCGGAGAAGACAAGAAAGAGAAGCTGCTAAAACGAGTACCTGGGGCTGGAGCGATAGTATAGTGGGTGGGACTTTTGCTGGCAGGCGGTGCGATTCCCGGCATCCTATATGGTACCGCAAGCACTGCCAGGAGTAATTCCTGGGCACAGAACTAGAAGTAACCCCTGAGCATTGCCCCGGATGTCACCCAAAACGCCAAAAAAATTTCCCCCAAAAAACCCCAGAAAGCCCCCCAAAATCTAGTACCTCAGCACAAGAGAAAAGGACTTCCTCTTAAAAATAAATCGTACTGGGGCTAGAGCAATAGTATAGGAGTAAGGTACCTGCACTGCACATCGCTCACCCTGATTCAATCCCAGCACTGCGTATGGCTGTCCCCTCCCAGTCCTGCCAGGAGTGATCCCTGAGCACAAGCCAGGAGTAAGCCCTAAGGACTGGCAGGAGTGGCTCTCCCAAAGAAAAGCAAGCGGGGGTGGGATGGATGCTGGAGCAATAGCTCTACAGGCAGACAACCTCGTTTTCCTTTTCCTTTTAAAATTTATTTAGTACCACGAAGCTACGAAGTTATTCATGAATGGGTTTCAGGCATTCAATGTTTAAATATCGATCCCTTTATGGGGTCCACTTCCCTCCCCCAAAGCGCCCCCCCCTCATTTGCCTCCCACTAATCTGTTTCTACAAGAGGTGGTCTCTCCCTCTCTCTCTCTATATATATATATGTGTGTGTATATATATATATATATATATATATATAGTGCTATATATAGCACTGTGGTTTATAGTACCGTTGCTGACAGGGTTTCATATATTAACACTTGACCATCTTTCAGCACCTCCTCCTCCCAGCTGAGTGCTTCCTTCCACTATCAGTATTGCCTCCACTGCTCCCCCACCCTATTCTCTCGTCTCCCCCCCAACCCCCACCTTGACTGGTTTTGGTTTCCTGATGAATACCAGTCCTTCTGTTCTTTGTAAGAAACCCAGTTTGGTCCCTGGAACTGCATGGGTCCCTGGACAGAGAGCTGAAGCAGCCCCTGAGCATTGCTGGATGTGGCCCCCAAACCACACACACAAAAGTAAATTTTTAAAAAGTAAGCATGACAGAGGCGAGGGAGTCAGCTCAATGGGTGGAGGGCATGTTCTGCGTCCAGGAGGACTATGTTTGATCTCCAGTACCATGAGGACTGAGCACCACCAGGAGTGCCCCCGAGCACCATAGGTGTGCCGCCGCCTGCCCCCCCAAATAACAAAAACAAGCATCCGACCTCATTTGAGCCACCTGCCAGGGATAGTTTTGTGAAGAGATTTTCCATCTGTCAATGTAAGGACTGAGAAGCTCCTCCCAGTCCAGCCCAAATTCTATCCCGTTTGGGACTCAGCCAGTATCTTCCGGCCTCAGCTGCCGCGTTGGACACCCACTCCTGGGCAGGGCACAGGGACACGGCCCAGCAGTTCTCGTCCCTTCTGCCCCACAGCCCGCTTCTTGGGGTCTGGAGCACAGCACATGCTCCATTTTCATCTGTTCATCAGCAGCAGAGATGTGCTTGTTGCCCTCTTGCTGCAGTGCTGCTGAGAGCGTGAGCAGGGGGACAAAAAGGGAGTGTCCCCGCTCTGTGAACAAGGCCAGACTGGCCAGGGCATATTTGTCCTTCAGATACTTTAAGGCTGTCTAGAGATATAGTACAGTACATGGTTGACCTGGGTTCAATCTTTAGTATCCCATATGATCTCCTGACGTCCGTCAGGAATGATTTCTGAGTGCAGGTGTAGCCCTCTCCCTCACTCCCAACCCCCCAAAAAAGAGACATTTCAAGGCGACCCTCATGTCTTCCCTAACTTTCCCATTCCGGGGTGGTTCATCGTTTACCATAAAAATTCTGGTCAACACCTCCCCCCACAACAGACACATTCTAGGAATTATCCCCCATTCCCTCATGGACATGAATTCAATGGTTAATGTTCGTAAGAAATCCAATCAGGGAACATAAAAGCTGAATGAGCGCTAATGAGAGGAGGCTGGCTGTGTGCCGGAGACAAGGCTCAAAGGAGCGAGTGTGACACATGCAGGAACACCAGGTCTGGCCCTGGGTACCAGAGTTCACGGCACTGCCAGGGGTGCCCCTAAGCACTGTGCTGGCCCTATGCCCATCCAAAAAAAATATATTGCGTTGGTAAAAGGATGAAAGATAAATGGTTGGGTATATAGCATTTCGAAAGCAACTGCTTCTATTGTTTTTATTATTATTATTATTATTATTATTATTATCGTTCAAGCAGGATTTAACAGAATCTGGTGAATATTTTTCTGCTGGCTGTTATTTATACTTGTGAACAAAGCTATCCTCCATCAGAAGAATTCACTCCCTCACTCATTCTTTCATCTGTATATTTTCTGGTGTGGGGAGCCAGCCCAGGGCCACTTCCATGTAAAGCACGAGCTCAAGCACTGAGTTACGTTCCTGGTAAAGCACTCCTTTAAAAAATTATTGGGCACAGCTTCTGTGCCCAGGGTTTACTCCTGGCTCTGCACTCAGGCACCAGTCTTGACAGGGCTTGGGGGACCATCTGGGATGTCAGGAATTACACCTGGCATCCAGGTCAACTGTATGCAGGGCAAATGCCCTACTACTGTACTATCTCTCCAACCCCACAAAGCATATTTTATGTCTTTCCAGGCAGACAAGTTCCCATGCCCTGTACCCAACTTACTTATATCAATGCAGTGGAGATCATCATAGAATCTGTCCCCTGACAAGCCACCGTGGATGAAGAGCTTTGTCCCAGCTGCCACCATCACGTGGCCGTGCCTGTGGGCAGGAGGGTTTCCAAGTGTCTCTGGCTGTGACCAGGTCAGAGTACCTAGGAAAGCAAATTCAAGGACACCAGATGACAAAGCTAGGAAGCCAGAACATATAGAGTTCAGGCAAGTTTCACTTCCGGGAGAGCAGAACTGCTCCAAGCAAAAAGTGAACTCAGGGTCATTTGTTCCAATTCACCAACCTGCATAAAGCTTCTAGTACATCTAGACACTTCCAAGGCTGGAGGACTCACTAAGATACCTGCCCTTCCTGCAGGGCATTGGAAAACCATGTCTAGCTTTGAATTTAAAAAGAGCTTTTCTGGGGCTGGAGCAATAGCACAGTGGGTAGGGCGTTTGCCTTGCATGCGGCTGACCGGGGTTCAACTCTCAGCATCCCATATAGTCCCCAGAGCAAGCTAGGAGTAACTCCTGAGTGCAGAGCCAGGAGTAACCCCTGTGCATTGCCAGCTGTGACCCAAAAAGGAAAAAAAAAAACACCTTTCCTTAGAGAGCTTGATAGTATGAGGAAGGCTCATACCTTGTACACAGTCACAGTCAACCCGAGTTCTATTTCAGTGCCATGTATGGTCCCTGAGCACCCTGAGCACACAAACAACGGGGGTGGGGGGGGATGCAGGAGACTCTCAGTAGCACAGTATAGAACTAAGATTGGAAAATGGAATTTGTTTATTTATTTTTGCTTTTTGTGTCACACCCGGCGATGCACAGGGGTTACTCCTGGCTCATGCACTTAAGAATTACTCCTGGCGGTGCTCAGGGATGCTGGGAATCGAACCCAGGTCAGCCCGTGCAAGGCAAATGCTCTACCCACTGTGCTATCGCTCCAGCCCCTGGAAAATGGAATTTGGATGCAAAATCAGGTTATTTCTCTAAATAACTGTGTGCCCTTGTAGCAACTATTTCTGTTTTTGTAGCAACTATTTTTGTTGCTATCACTGTGAAGTATAAAGATAATATTTGGGGTCCAGAGAGATAGCGTAGTGAGTAGGGTACTTGCTTTGTACAAGGCTGACCTAGCATCAATCCCCAGTACCCCATATGGTCTCCTGAGCCTTCCAGGAGTGATCCCTGAGGGCAAAGCCAGGAATAAACCCTGAGCACAGTCAGGTGTGGACAACCTTCTCCTTTACCCTCACCTCCACAAAAAATAGAATACCTTGTCATTCCTACCTCTCTAGGTTGAAAATACAGATTAAACGAGATAATGTACATAAAATTCATGAAGAATACTGGCCAGTACTAAGAATATGAGGACTGAATATGGTCATTATCCTAAAAGTAAAGATACATCCACCTAATTGGCAGTCTTGTACAGCTTCAAATTTATATATGTAGAGGGGGCTGGAGCAATACATGGGTAGGGCATTTGCCTTGCACACAAACGAACAGGGTTTGTTCCCCATAATCCCATATGGTCACCTGAGTACCATCAGGAGTAATTCTGAATGCAGAGCCAGAAGTAACCCCTGAGCATTGCTGGGTGTGACACAAAAAGCCAAACAAAAAAAATTATATATGTAGAGAAAATTCTTGAAAATGAATCATTTCAACAAATCAGGCAGGTCTTGGGGTCTTGTAACAGCTGGAGAGATTACTCAGTGGGCTTTGTGCATGCTATAATGTGCATGCAGGAGACCCAGGCTTGATCCCCAGCACTGCATGGTCCCCCAAGTACTATAGTGAATGAGTCCTGAGCACAGAGCCAGGAATAATGTTGATCAGTTCTAGGCATAGTCTCAAAGCAATCAAAAACCACAAAAATAGGGCTGGAGCGATAGCACAGCGGGTAGGGCGTTTGCCTTTCATGCGGCCAACCCGGATTCAATTCCCAGCATCCCATATGGTCTCTGGAGCACTGCCACGAGTAATTCCTGAGTGCATGAGCCAGGAGTAACCCCTGTGCATCGCTGGGTGTGACCCAAAAAGAAACAAACAAATAAACAAACAAAAAAACTCACAAAGATATAAGTATTACTTCTGAACTGGAGAGATTGTACTTGCGCATGGCTGACCTGGATTCTATCCCTGGCACCCCAATAGTCCCGTGGGCACTGAACCAGGAGTAAGCTCTGAGCATTGCCAGGTGTGGCCTAAAATCAAAAACAAAACGGGAAATATAACTTTTTTGGTATACTGTTTTGTGAAAGTGTTTGAGACATGCTCTGCATGCAGGAGTCACATGTTTGAACCCTGGCACTATATGGTTCCCTGAGCACTGCTGAGAGAGTGACCCTCGAGAACTGAGCTGGAAGTAGCCCTTCAGCACCACTAGGTATGTCTGCTCTGCCCGCTGCCCTCCCCAAAATAAAGAACAGAAAGCCTATTTGAAACAAGGTCTGCCAATTTCTATTTGAAGAACCGTTTGTGGTGTGCCTGAGTGTTGTTAATAGCACTCTCGATGCTCTAAGGAGTACGAGCTGCAGTAATCCGAGAAGGTTTATGCACAAACACTATCAGAGAACTGGGAATAATCTAAATCCAGCAGAAGTGAGCCGCGGCATTTGTGCAATAGTCACGCTAGCTCATTGTACATTTAGTTATTTATCTTGAATTTTTTTTGGGGGGGGGAACCTCCTGGTGATGCTCGGAGGCTAGATGTGGGACACTGGGGAGATGAACTTGTGACCACACACTTGCAAGGCGGGTGCCTTGAGTTCTGCATGGTGTTTCCAGGCCCAGAATACTATGCATTTATTAAACATCAAAGACTTCCCGATTACAGGGGAAAAGTTTAGGTGAAAATTACAGGATACAGGGCCGGAGAGACAGCTCAAAGGGCAGAGTGAATCCTTTGCGTGAGGGAGGCCTCAATTTGATCCTGGCACCGCCTGGTCACCTGAGCACCATCAAGAGTCATGCCAAGAATTTCTCTTCTTTCAGTTCCTTTGTCTCCACGGAGCAAACAACACTGACAAAAACCTACCTTCGAAGGGCTAGAGCATTAGTTCAGCAGGGAGGGAGCTTGTCCTGCATGTAGCAGACCTGGGTTTGATTCCTGGCACCCAACATGGTCCCAGGAGTGATCCTTGAGCACAGAAACAAGAGTAAGCTCTAAACACTGCTACATGTGGGCCCCTCTGATGCCCCAAAACAGGCATGAAAAAGTCTGGAAGGAGATGTGGGAAACTGTTTACAGTGCTTTTTTTCTGACTGGGGAGAGGGAAGGAAAGGTTAAAATTGACCTTGTTTCTTTATAAAGCGTACTGCTGGGCTGGAGAAGTGGTGTGAGGGCTTAGGTGCTTGCTTCACACATGTGACCCTGGTTTGACCTGGGCCACCAGGTGGCTCCTTGAGCACCGGGAGAGAGCTGCCATTTCTGGCCCAACCATGACACAGAGGTTGAGCCGAAATTATTCTGTTTAAATTTTATTCTTTTTGCTTTGGGGCCACATGAAGCTCAGTACTTGGATGTTGCTCCTGGCAGAGTTCAGGGCTCAAACTCAGGTTCCAATAAGCAAAGCATGTGCTCAAGTCCTTTGGGCTAGCTCTCCAGCTCTGTTTAAGCTTCTTCTTCTTTTTTTTTGGGGGGGGTCACACCCAGTTATGTTCAGGGGTTACTCCTGGCTCTGCACTTAGGAATTACTCCTGGCAGTGCTTGGGGGACCATAAGGGATGACAGGGATAACATCTGGGTCAGCCGCATGCAAGGCAAATGCCCTACCTGCTGTACATCGCTACGGCACTCTGTTTAAACTTCTAAAGTGATCATTTAGAGGCCAGAGTTATAGTACAGGGAGTAGGGCATTTGCCTTGCACGGGGCCAACCTGGGTTCAATCCCTGGTATCTGATATGGGTCCCTAAGCCCTGCCAGGAATAATTCCTGAGAGCAGAGCATTGCTGGGTGTGAACCTCCCCCCCCCCCCAAAAAAAAACCCCACAAGAACAACAAATAAAGTGATCATTTATAACTTTTTAAATGAAACTTTGCTGTGAGAAGCAAATTAGTCAGGACACTCAGCCAGGGCATCATTTTTCTAACCGTGACCAGGAAGCCCCCCCCCCCCCCCCGCCCACCAGCCTGCCCTCTCATACTTGCGTCAAACACATGCAGCTTCTCATCCTGCACGGGCTGGGCGCCTCTCTCTCCGCCCCCAAAGACAAACAGCTGGTTTCCAATAGCTGCTGAAGAGGTGTGGAATGTTCTCGGGGATGGTGGGGGGCTGGACACCTCTGGCACGGTCCAAGCCCTGGTTTCTGGTGGAGAGAAGAGAAGGCACCAAAAATATTCAGGTTGAGGGAGTTTCTCACCTTGACTCGGGCTGGGATGGGTCACCTTTCAATAGCACAGTACACAGGAATCTTTGGTGGCAAGAATCTCATGCCACCAACCTCAGGAGGGGGAGGGTTGCAATACTTAGAATGTGCCCACATAGATTTAAACTACCACCACTGGAAAGTCACAAGTCCAATTAAGAATGAGGCCAGGGAGCTAGAGAGACAGTACAGCAGTAAGTTTTGCCCATGGCTGACCTGGTTTCAATCCCCAGCACCACATATGGTCCCCAAGCCCTGCCAGGAGCTGGCTGGGGCCTGAGCGCAGAGCCAGGAGTAAACCCTGAATACAGCTGGTGTGGTCCAAATACCAAACAAGGGGCTGGAGCGATGTGGCCCAACCATGCCACAGAGGTTGAGCCCAAATTATTCTGTTTAAATTTTATTCTTTTTGTTCTGCTTTGGCTTACAGTGGGTACAGTGGGTAGGGCGTTTGCCTTGCATGTGGCCAACCCGGGTTCAATTCCCAGAATCCCATATGATCCCCTTGAGCACTACCAGGAGAAATTCCTGAGTATAAAGCCATGAGTAAATGCTGTGTATTGCTGGGTGTGACCCAAAAAGAAAAACAACAACAGTCATGGTAAACAACAAAAATCCTCCCAAAACAACCTAACGCCCCAAAGCAAAAAGAACAAAGAGTAATACAGGAGGTAAGCACTAGCCTTGCATGCGGCTGCAGTGGTCAGGAATCTGGTTCAAATTTCCAGCACCATATATGGTCCCCTAAGCAATGCCAGGGCTAGATCCTGAGCACTGACCCAGGAATAGCCCCTGAGCACTGCCAGGTGTGGATGTCCCTCCATCCGCCAAAAATAAACAAAAATAAATAAATTAATACACCAAAATTAAAAAAAAAAACAAACAGAAACAAAAAGAATGAGGCCAGGGAGGAGAGAGAGTTCAATGGGCTGAGCACATACTTGCATGCAGAAGGTCTGGTTTGGTTTCGTTTTTGGCCCTTCTGGGTGGTTTCTCAAGGCTTGTGGTTACTCTTGGCTCTGTGCTCAGTGATCATTCCTGGCAGACTCAGGAGACTCTATGGGGATCTAACCGTGGTCAGCTTGTGCCAGGCAAAAGCCCTGCCCGCTGAACTATTTCTCCGGCCCAGAAGGCCTGGGTTTGATCCCCAGAACGTGGGTTCCCTGAGCACAGAGCAACCTACAGACACAGAGACGGGAGAATCTCTGGGCACAGTTAGGAAAAACAACCAGGGAAAAAAAAAGAATGAGTCAATTTGTTGGGTAGGGTGTTTGAACATCTTCTCTGCCCTCTGCCTCTTTCACTGACTGACCCACTCTGCCACGTGGCCATTCAGAGAAGCCCTGAATCTGCCCAAATTCCTTCCCATTGTCACTGTAACTGTTCTCCCGTTGTTCATGGATTTGCTCGAGCGGGCGGGCCCAGTAACGTCTCCATTGTGAGACTTGTTACTGTGTTTGGCATATCGAATACAACACGCACGGGTAGCTTGCCAAGCTTTGCCGTGTGGGCGAGATACTCTCGGTAGCTTGCTCGGCTCTCCGAGAGGGGCAGAGGAATCGAACTCCAGTCGGTCATGTAGGCCGTGTGCAAGGCAAACGCCCTACCGCTGTGCTATCGCTCCAGCCCTCCTTCCCATTAGATACTGGAAATCAATGTGCCAAATTCCCCAGGACATGTGGCTATTAAAAGAAAAGACGACAATATTATTACTAGGTCAGTAGCACTAATAACAATCCCCACTAACAGTTAGCACTCAGTAATGACCAGTTCCCTGACCTTACAGATAAGGGAAATTATAGCAGAGACAGAGCAGGTCACCTGTGGAAGGTGACATAACTACGTTGGAATTCTAATTGTTTCGTAATAGCTTGGCATTCATGGTCCCCTGAGCGCCATTGGGAATAACCCGTGAGCAAGAGCTCAGGAGTATCCCTGACCTCTGGTTGAGGCAGAAAACCAAACCAAACCAAACTAAACAAAAGAAATCCAAGATACCAAACAACGCTTTTGTGATGTTTCTGTGACTCAAACCTGAGCCTAGAGACCAACTAAGTTTTGGACCCTAGCCAAAGCAAAATGTCTCTACTGCTACAGGTCTTGGGGTGTGTCTTGGATTCAGGAAAGTCAGAAGATCCACATATAGGGGCAGAAGATTCTAGTGAGTGATACAAATAATCAGAAGGGAATCTAAGTCATTTGAGAGAATGGCGTTAATAACTGAAATAACTAACAATTCATTGAGCATGTTTCGTATTTCTAGGGCATGCTATCGAATGACAAACTAGGTGAGAAAAAGAATCTTGTGGAAAATCAATTACTTTGATGGGAGCTTTCCAAATTCTTACTAAATTTTATTTAAAATGTATTAAAAAAAGAAAAGAAAAAGAAAAATAGGGGCGATACTGGGGACATTGGTGGTGGAAAATGTGCACAGGTAGAGGGATAGGTGTTCAATCATTGTATGACTGAAACTCAAACATGAAAGCTTTGTAACTGTATCTCTTGGTGATTCAATTTAAAAAAATTGTTTTTGGGAGGGTCACATTCAGCAGAGGGATCATATGTGGTGTTGGGACACCATCATTGGCTGCCCACAGCCAGGGCACCAGAACTGATTTCTGTCTGTCTATCACTCAAATAAAGATATGTTTTTTTTGTTTGTTTGGTTTGTTTTGGTTTTTGGGTCATACCCTGCAGTGCCCAGGGATCACTCCTGGCAAACTCAGGGTACCATAAGGACTGGAGAGTTCAGAAGGTGAGGCACTTGCTCTGATCTGAACAGGCACTTTGTGACCCTCGTTCAGATTCCCAGCATCACATCTGAATGTGACCCCTCCCTAAAAAAAATTATAGGGCAGAGAGATAGTATAAAGATTAAGCTGCACAAAGTCTACCGAGAGTATCCCGCCCACACGGCAGAGCATGGCAAGCTCCCCGTGGCGTATTCGATATGCCAAAAACAGTAACAATAACGGGTCTCATTCCCCTGACCCTGAAAGAGCCTCCAATGTAAGACAAGTAAGGAGAGGCTGCTAAAATCTCAGGGCTGGGATGAATGGAGAAGTTACTGCCGCCTGCTCGAGTAAACTGATGAACAACAGGATGACAGTGATACAGTGATAATGGTAAAAACCTGAACACAAATTTTTTTTATCGTCTGGCATCAACTGGACTATAATGCGGAAAACGAAAAATTATGCAAGAATTCAAAATGGTGTTAAAAGAGGTAGGTTGTTTTTTCTTTTTTTGGGGGGCGGGGTGTCTGCGCCATACCAGGCAGTGCTGCTGAGGGTTTACTTCTGCCTCTATGCTTAAGGATCACCCCTGGCAGGCTGAGGGGATCATATGAGGTCTAAGGGGCTGGGGATGGAACCCAGTTCCACCATGTGCAAGGCAAAGGTCCCACCCACTGTATTGTCGATGCAGTATTTTGTTTTGTTTTTGGCCTTTTTGGGTCACACCTGGCGATGCTCCTGGCTATGCACTCAGAAATTACTCCTGGCGGTGCTCGGGAGACCATATGGGATGCTGGGAGCTGGGAATCGAACCCGGGTCGGCCACGTGCAAGGCAAACGCCCTACCCGCTGTACTATCGTTCCAGCCTGCTGCACCCTCTTAAAAGTTTTTTTTCTTTCTTTTCTATTAAAGTTTTTCATTAAAAAAATTTATATTTATTTTGGTTTTGGGGTCACACCTGGTGTTGCTCAGGGATTATTCCTAGCGGTGCTAAGGGGACCGCATGGGATGCCATGGATTGAACCTGGGTCACGCTGCCAGGCAAACACCCTAACCACTGTACTATTACTCTGGCCCCAAAGTTTTAATTTTTCTCCACATCCCACAGTCCTCAGGAGCCATTACTGATTCCTTGGTCAGGAGACACACCTGGTGGTGCTCTGGGGGCCAGATGTGAATTTGTACCATTGTCTCTGTCACAGCCATGTGCAAGTCCAGTGCTTTAACCTAAGTATTATTTCTCTAAGTATAAATGTCCCAAGAAATCATTTAACAGAAGATCATTTCTGCAGTGACTAGGAAATTAAAAAGGAATGTTATGAGAGTGTGAAACTGGTAAAACAATATTTCCCACTTAGAAAAATGCAAAGGAAATAGGAACATTATTAATAGCCTTATCTTTGGAGCTGGAGCAGTAGTAGAGCAGGTAGGGCACTTGCCTTGCATATGGCTGACCTGGGTTTGATCCCTGGCACCCCTGATGGTCCCCCAAGCCCACCAGGAGTGATCCCTGAGTGCAGAGGCAGAAGTAATCCCAAAGCACTGCTGGGTGAGGCTAAAAAAAAAAAAAAAAAAAAAAAAGAAAAAACCTCATTGTCACAGGGTGATAGATAGCTCATGCCCACCCATTGGCACTTTTTAAATATCTTATATCATAACAAGGGCTGGAGCAATAGCACAACGCAGGGTGTTTGCCTTGGGCGCAGCCAGCCCAGCGGAGCTGGGTTCGATTCTTCCGCCCCTCTTGGAGAGCCTGGCAAGCTATCGACAGTATCTTGCCCGCACGGCAAAGCCTGGCAAGCTACCCGTGACGTATTCAATATGCCAAACACAGTAACAACAAGTCTCAAAATGGAGATGTTACTGGTCCTGCTCGAGCAAATCGATGAACAACGGGAAGACAACGGGAAGTGTCCCCTTTGAGACCCTGTATTCTGGGGCCCTGGGTTCCCAGTCTGGCCATCACTACCTTCTTTGCAACTTTAGGAAAGTCACTTCCTCTTGTTAGATCTAGGCTGCCCATTAGCCAAGACTGTCCTTGGAAATTCCACTGAGCTCTGACTTTTTTTGTGTGTGTGTGGTGGGGAGATGTCATACTTGATGATGCTCAGAGGTTACTCCTAGCTCTGCATTCAGGACTCACTCCTGGAAGTGCTCGGAGGACCCTATGGGATGCTGGGGTCGAACCCGGGTTGGCCACACGCAAGGAAAACTCCCTACCTGCTGTACTATATAGCTCTGGCCCCAGAGCTCTGATTTTCAAAAGGTGGTAACAGGGGCCAGAGAGGAAGTCCCAGGGACCAATCACATCACCAGCATTCATGCAGAAAGTGTGGGTCTGATCCCCAGCATTGCATGGGCCCCTAAGCGCTGCCAGGAGCAACCCCGGAGCACAGAGCCAGGAGTCGTCTCCAAGCACTGCTGGGAGTGGTCCCACCTCAGCCCAAAATACAAAAATGAAGTTGGTAACTGTAGGTATTACTAAAAGAGGACAAGGTAAGTTATTTTCAGAATCTGCTCCAAGTCAAAATAATTCTTTTCCATGATGTAAACAAAAATTAAAGGGACACACTGGAGTAATTCCAAAGAACTTGAGTTCAGGAACGGGAATTGGATTAATTACAGGGGTCCCTTGGCTACTCACCAGGATTGAGGACTTGCAGGCAGTTTCTATTTCCTGACTGGTCGGCACCTCCAAACACCCAGATATGGCCCGGTGTGCAGGAGGGAATGAAGCTGGCATGTTCATAGCGGGGTAGGAGTCCCTCTGCAGAGGCCAGATCCCACTGGTGTGTTCCTAAAAAACATTTCAGTTTGGGGTTTTGAGTGATTGTACTGATGGATCCATAGATTGGGGGGTGGGTAGAGAGAGGTTCAGAAGCGCAAGGTTCAGATCCCTCAGCGGGAATGAGGGGCAGGTATGTGACTTAGGGGATGAGCACAAGCTTTGCTGGGGAGGATCTGGGTTGGATCCTGGCACCAAATATAAATGAATAAGCAAATAAGGGGAATGCGGCTAACTCCAAAGAAATTCTGGAAACAACCTATCAGGGCAAACTACCTGATCCACAAACCCTCTTCTTGGAAAGGAAATCCTGGAAGATCTACACCTCCTTTTCTTGGGGTGCTACGTTCAGCAGTGCCCGGGGGCTATTTCTGGTGTTTGGATGTTAGTTTTGGTGGTGTCTGGGCAACCATGCAGTGTTGGAGATCAAGAAGCCAGGGCTTTCTGCACGCAAAGCATCAACTCAACCCCATTGAGTAATCTCGCTACTCTCAAACACCTTGGCTTTCTAAGCTTTGCTTAAATGGATCCAAGTGGTCACTTGACCCCAAATCAGATCCTCCGAAGAATCTGAAATTTAGAGATTTCTAGATAAAGACAGAAGATACTTTGGAGAGGAAAGGAAAGAATCCAAAAGTACAGAGAACAAAACATCTACAGAAAGCAGCAGATGTTTCAGAAGACAGTAAGGAGTGAAGTAGATTTGATTTTTACCTAGCACTGCTCGGAGACTACTTGGTTCTTTGGTTCCTTGATCAAACCTAGGACATCTGCATGCAAAGCATGTGCTCCAGCCCTTTGAACGGTCTCTCTGACCCTGGGACTCTGTTTTTCTTTTTTGCCGGGGCTGGAGCAATAGCACAACGGGTAGGGTGTTTGCCTTGCACGAGGCTGACCCGGGTTCAATTCCTCTGCCCCTCTTGAGAGCCCAGCAAGCTACCGAGAGTATCCTGCTCGCAAGCCAGAGCCTGGCAAGCTTCCCGAGGCATATTCGATATGCCAAAAACAGTAGCAACAAGTCTCACAATGGAGACGTTACTGGTGCCCACTCTAGCAAATTGATGAACTACGGGGAGGGCAGTGCTACAGTGCTACAGTGCTGATGGGGGGCTGGGGGAGTGGGGGGATGGGGGGAAGGTTGGTGGGTACACTCTGCAGTATTTGGATCATTCCTGGCTCTGTGTTCAGTAATCTCTCTTGGTGGTGCTTGGGGAGCCCTATAGGGTCCCAGGGGTTGAACCCCTCATGTGCAAGGGAAGTGCCCTACCCCCTCTATTATCTCTCCAACCCCTGGACCCTGTTTGTTTAGAAGTAGATGCAGGGCTGTAAAGATGGCTCAGATGTAGAACACTGTCTTCCATGGTGAGGCCCCGAGTTCAATCCCCAGCCCCCAAAATATTCATTTTTGTCCCAGCCCATTTCTTTTTTTAATATTAAAGTAAGAGTTGAGAAGAAACACAGAAGAAGAAAAGGAAATAGAAGAGATTTATCTTTTCTTTGTAGTCCTGCCTAAGAATCCAGGAGTTTTCAGGGAAAGTTCCTAATGAAAATAAGGTTTAATATTTAATCTCAGAATCTGAAAGAGCAACAGAAGCCACACGTCAATGAAAGAATCACTTGTCACTTGTATCACTTGTCATCCCGGTGATCAAAGATTTGCTCAAGCAGGCGCCAGTAACGTCTCGTTACAATGAAAGAAAGAGGCTTTTAAGCACTGGGCAGACTAAGTACAAAGCCTGAGGTCAGAGTTCAGGATCTGTTCAAGAAAAGGAAGGAGGGTCAGAGAGAGTAGAGAGGGTAAGGCACTTGGCTTGCATGTGGCTGACCCATCTGCTGCATCACACAGCCCCCAGTAAGACTGTGTAAGGAGTGACCCCAGAAGAGCTAGAAGTAGCCCCTGAGCACTGGAACAACTAATGCTCCCTCCAAAAAAATTTATACTCAGTTGTGATAAATGTATGTTTATATGCAAACATACATCTATATGTTTATTTTGTTTTGGGGTCATGCCCAGCAATTCTTGGTGTTTATTCCTACCTGTGCACTCAAGAATCACTGCTGGTGGTGTTTGGGGGAACCACATGGGATGCCAGGGATCAAACCCAGTTGCATGCAAGGCAAGTGCCCTACCTACTGCACTATCTCTCTAGCCCCTTACTGGTTTTTTTCTTTTTAATGTAATTTTGTTTTTGGTTTCGTTTTTGGACCACTCCTGGGGTTACCCCTGGCAGAGCTCAGGACTATGTGGGATAAAGACTGAATCCAGGCCTCATGCATGTTAAGCACTCAGTCCATTAAGCTATGTCTTCAGTCCCATATTTATATATTTTTAAAAATTGCTTATTTAGGGGCTGGAGCTATAGTATAGCAGGTAGGACATTTACCTTGTACATGGGAGGCCAGGTTTTGATCCCTGGCTTCCCATATGGTCCCCCAAGGCCACCAGGCGTGATCCTGAGAATAGAACTAGGAGCAAGCCCTGAGCACTGCCAGGTGTATCCTCAAAACCACACACACACACACACACACACACACACACACACACACACACCACCTATTTTTGACAAGTCACCTGTTTTTCAAGCTGGAGAGTTAGTATAGCAAGTAGAGCGAATCCTGAGTGCAGAGCCAGGAGTAACCCCTGAGTATTGCCAGGTACGAGCCAAAAGCAAAATAAATAGATAAATAAAAAGTTTGTTTATTTTTGATGAGTCACTTCTAATGGTGTTCCACATCACCAGAACCACACCAAGTGCTTGGAGGACCATGCAGTGCCAAGGATCAAACTCAGAGCCTCGCATATGCCGCTCATGAGCCATCTTTGGTCCTCTGATTTGTATTTTGGACAACACTTAATGGCTAGGTATGAAAAATATACTTAAGTATATTAAGTATAAGTAGGGTAGACTTAGAAGCAGGAAAACAAAAGGAGACTATTGACAGAGTCTAGTTGAGAGGAAAGAAAATGAAGAGACAGGGGCTGGCTGGAATACAGCACAGTAGGCAGGATGCTTGCCTAGCGCATGGCCCATATGAATTTGATCCCCGACATTCCACCTGGCTCCCCAAAAGCTGCCAAGAGCGATCCCTGAGTGCAATGCCAGGAACAAGCCCTGAACACAGAGGAGTGTGGCCCCCTCCCCCCTCAACAAAAAAGAAAAAATAAAAAAACAACAAAAGGACAGATATGGATAAACAGATGTTTAGGATCTGGTGGTCAACTGGCCCTATTAATCTTTGAAAAAGGAAGTGGCAGTGAGTGACAGTCAGAGATAGCTCAAAGGCGGAGCCAGAGTGATAGCCCAGTGGGGGAGGGCGCTTGTCTGGCACATAGCTGACCCAAGTTCAATCCTTCGCACACCACTGAGCATGCCAGAAGTGATCCCTGAGTACAGAACTAGGAGCGATCTCTGAACACAGCTGGCTGTGGCCCCAAAACTCCAACCAAAAAAATAAACCCTCAGGAAAAAAAACCCCAAAACCCCAAAGCAAAGGAAAAGTGGCTTTACATGCAGAACCTTGGATTCATTTGCTGTTGCTGTAAGGTCCCCAGGTGTATCATGGTGCTGCTTTTGAGCACTGCTAGGCACGATCCAAAAGCCAAAACAGAAACCGAAAGAAAAGAGGGGTTGGAGTCCTCCATATCTCTAGAGCAACAGCTGATGAATGAACAGAAGAGGTCAACGGTTCCCCTCTGGCTCTTTCCTGCAGACAAGGAGGTATTGGTCTGAGGGTAACGTGGCGGCAGTCTGCGGAGATTGTGGGGCGCACTCAATGATGTTCATTTATCTTGGAGGGAAACCCTGCCGTGTGTTCATACTCAGTTCAGGTCCAAACCTGGGCCTCCGGGCACACCAGGCGCTTGTGTTAGTTCTGAGGGCTGCCTCACGGGTCTGGCCCTGATTTTTCTTTTTTTTCTTCTTTTTGGGTCACACCCCGCGATGTTCGGGGGTTACTCCTGGCTCTGAACTCAGGAATCACTCCTGGCAGAGCTAGGGGGGCCATATGGGATGCTGGGAATCAAACCTGGGTCGGCCGTGTGCAAGGCAAACGCCCTCCCTGCTGTGGCCCCTGCCCCAGCACCCTGGTTTTAGGAACGGTCAGAGCAGCAGCACAGAGCTCTGCTCCCCAGTCGCCGGCCCCCAAGGGCTTACCCAGATCCAGGCTGTGCACCTCTGAGAAGCTCCTGAGCGGGTCTGCTCCCCCAACAATGAAGACCTTCCCTCTCTTGGCATCCCCAACTGCGGGTAAGTATGAGCAGCTGTGGCCAACCCGGGCAGAGGGGCTGTCTCCAGAGGGGCTCAAGGTGTACCTGCCAAAAGGAGGATGCGTTCAGGAGGCCTGAGCAGAGAGAAATCAGAGCGGCAGCATGTTTGTCTTAGTCCTTGTGAAATATTCACCCGGAGGCATGGACATTGAACCTGTAGTCAGCAAAGCAGCTTGAGTAATAATAGCCCCTAACCTTTGACTTTTCAAAGCTGTCACGATCGTAAACCAGTAGAGAGTCAGTCGCTGGGTGAGTAATTGATGCCGTTCTGTAGATGGGGAAGCTGACATCCACATCCAGATACATTCATGGGTGGGGTTTAGCACAGAAGGCAGCCATGGATTGGGGCTGGAGAGACAATACGATGGGCAGGGCACTCGCCTTGCAGACAGGTGACCTGGGTTTGAAAACAGCAATCCATATGGTCCCCTGAGCACTGTCAAGAGTAATTCCTGAATGTGCCTCCCATAGAGGGAGGCTGGGGGTGGGGGTGGGGGTTGTTGGGGGATGGTGGTAGGAAAACAGGGGACATTGGTGGTGGGAAATGTACACTGGTAGAGGGATGAATGCTGGATCACTGTATGACTGAAACCCAATTATGAACAGCTTTGTAATGGTCTATTTCACAGATATTCAATTAAAAAATATTTTTTAAAAATTAAAAAGTAATGTGGAGTTCATGCCCAATTCAATCAGCTAACCAATGGCTGAATAAAAAGCAGTACTCCTACATTAAAAAATAAAAAAGAGTAACTCCTGAGTGCAAAGCCAGGAATAACCCCTGAGCATCGCCTGTATGGCCCCCAAACAAAAACAAAAGGTAGCTTTGGGAAAGGTTTGTGGGTTCAGAAGACTTCATTCAGTCCCAGACTTTACATATGAAAGTCAGTAACCCTTTCAGAACCTTAGTTTTCTATTTGTTAAGTGAAAATAGCAACAGTATTATCTGAAAAGATGAAGTCTTGTGACAATGCAGGGAAGAATTTCATAAATGGTGCCTATAGCTTTATGGGCAGCGAATTGAAACCTGCAGCCAGGAATCCTTCCTTCTCCAGTGCTATTTCTCAGAATTTATTGATCTCTCTCTCTCTCTCCTCTCTTTGGGGATTGAACCCAGAGCCTCACACATGCAAGGCAGCACTCTGCCATTCACACGAGCCCTGGCTCAAATGTATTGATCTTAAGAGCTTTCCCAGGTCAAAGAGATAGTACAGTGGATAGGGTGTTTATACTGCATGTGGCTAACCCAGGTTTGATCCTCGGCAGCATATATGGTTCCCTGAGCCCCACCAGGAGTGATCCTAAAGTATAGAGCCACGAGTAAACCCTGAGCATAATGGTATAAAACCCAAACCCAACAAAGGGAAAAAATAAGGGGTGGACTGGAGAGTAAGATAGCTCAAAGAACTGGAGTGCATGATCTGCATGCAGGAGGCCTGACACACCATTGTCTCTCTCCCACCCCAGTGCCACCAAGAATCAGCCTGGAGTAAAGAGCTGAGCGTATCCCCCGAGCACTGCTGGATGAGGTCCAAACCCCCTCCCCACCCATTTGAAAAAGATGAAGAGGCTGGGGGTGTAACTCAGCAGTAGTGTGTGTCTTGCATGCCTGAGACCTATTTTGATGCTCAAACATAAAAAAAAAAAGATGGAGGGGAAAGTGGTCCAGGAGGAGGGCCCAGAGAGTTCCTGAGAGGAAATGTAGGTTAAAGGAGGAAGAAGAGAGGCTAGAGAGATGGGACTTCAGGTAAGGTACTTGCCTTGCATGTGGCTGCCATTGAGGTTTAAAAAAAGTCAAGAAGGAATAAGGGGATATGTGTTATTGTTTGTGTGGGGGCCACGACACTGCTACTCTCAACTCTGTGCCGGGGGCGGGTGTGTTTGGGAAGTGGGGGAGTTATTTTTAGCAATGTTCAGGGGACCATCCACTGTTGGGAATTAAGGAACACTGGGCCTTCTGCATTTGAACTATATTTCCCACTTCAGGCTTATACTTTGTGTATTTGTTTCATTTAGAGATTTTTTTTGGGGAGGGCAGTGTGGAGATTACTTCTGACTCTCTTTGAGGGTCACAAAAGGCAGCAGTGCTGGGGATAGAACCTGGACTTCTGGCATGCAAAGCCTGTGACTGGTCCACTGGGCACTATCTCTAGCCCTAGGGCAGTGATTCTATTTATTTTTTGGCTTGGGGGACCATACTAGGCAGTGTTCAGGCTTACTCCTGGCTCAGTGATGGATCACTCCTGGCAGAGCCTGGTGGTCCATATTGGATGCTCAGGATTGAGGCCGGGTGAGCTAGAAGCACTTTACTGCTGTGCTCTCTTTAGTCTAGGACTATTAGTTTTAACCCTAAAATTAAAAGCAAGACACAAATTAGAAACAGGGAATGCCATGGTCAGACCCCTAGTTGATAGAGAAAAAGAGTAGAGGAGGGTGACTGCCTTGCACGTGGCTGACTGGGTTCAATCCCTGGCATCCCACTTTGTCTTCCGAGCACTAATCAGAAGTGATTCCCAAGTGCAGAGCCATGGGTAACCCCCGAGCATTGTCAGGCCCCAAAACAAACAAAAAAGAGTAGAGAAGGAGGGTGTCGGATGAGACGTCTGCTGGAAGCTCATGCCTGGCCTCCTTCAAGGCTCTTACACCGGTGATGCCGCACCATCACCAGCATGGGCTTCACCAGCAGTTCCCGCTATACCGTGGCTATTCACCTCGGAGCCTGCAGCACCGACACAGCAGCTCCCCCTTAGGCCAGCAGCCGCTGCCCAATGAAGCTGAGCAAGCAGCCAAGAAAACAGAAAGGTTTAATTCAAAGCCAATTCCCTGACAAATCTTAAAAACGAATCACAGTGTGGGGGAAGACAGATGGCCAATGCCTTCCTCTTCTCGAAAAATGGATTTTAATAAAACCAGCATCTGCTCTGTGATAATTACTGCCCCCCCCCCACCATCTTTTCTCTGAAGACCTTTTCAGAGAGTTGGAGTCTAATGACCACAACCACATACGGTCTCAGCGCTACCCTTCCTCATCATTGATCAAACATGTTAGTCAACTCCTTAGAACTGAAATGCAAACTCCTGTTTTCCTGCATCTGAATCCTTCCTTACTAACCATGTTGCTTTCTGGGGCTTGTCTCCAGGCTCCAAGACTGGCAGCTGCTTCATGGTGTCCTATGCATAAGAAAGAGAGGCAAGTCTTTAATCTTTAGGGTTATTTTCAACCTAAAAGAGAACAAATTAGATCACCTACTGTAAACCTTTCTTGTTGAATACTATAAATACTACTTTCCTGTTGGAAACTATTCTAGGAAATGATTAATTTGATTAAGTATTGCCAATCTTTTTTGGAATTGTGTATTTGGGGAGGTAAAGACAATATAATTTTCTGGGTATTTTTGGGGTGAGGGGGTTTCCAGCAGTACTCAGATTACCAGGGAGTATTAAAGACAGAAACCAGATCAGTTACATGCAAGGCAAGTACCTTGACCACTGGACTATCTAGGCTCTAACACAATTTTCTTAGTATTCAATTGCATAAGTATTTTTACCTAAAGTTTTCTGTCTGTGATTTTCTTCTTTTGTTTGTTTTGGGGGCTTGCACACAGCTGACCCAGATGCTCCTGGCTCTGCACACAGGAATTATTTCTTTTTTTTTTCTTTTTTTTTGCTTTTTGGGTCACACCTGGTGGTGCACAGGGGTTACTCCTGGCTCTGCACTCAGGAGTTACTCCTGGCGGTGCTCAGGGGACCATATGGGATGCTGGGAATCGAACCGGGTCAGCCGCGTGCAAGGCAAACACCCTACCCGCTGTGCTACCTCTCCAGCCCCTCAGGAATTATTTCTGGTCCTGCACTTAGGAATTAGTTTTGGCAATGCTTTGGGGACCATATGGAATATTGGGAATTGAACCAGGGTTGGTCTCGTCCAAGACAAGTGCCCTCTCCATTGTATTTTCTCTCGAATCCCACTGTCTATGATTTTCATGGAGAGGGGGCAGCTATAAAAATTTATTTTCAAGTGTTATACGATGATTATATTTATCAAAGGGTAACACAATCTGTTTTGGCATGTGAAGTGAAGTAGTTTTATTTAGGAAACATGAGAGAAGAGAGAGAGAATCCCATAAAGAACAGAAATTACACAGCCAAGCTGGGACACAGACAACTCCGGAATGGAACTGAAAAATAACACATTTTCAGGGCTGAGAAAATACTGAACTCGAAGATAAACCCTGGGCACTGAGCCAGCTCAAAGGCTGCATAGCCACAGGTTCTGGGAGCCACAACACTGGGTGTGACCATGGTGGCCCCCAGTACAGCCCTGCTCCCAAACCAACCACCACCACGAACCCTGGCCTCCACGTGGTTTTCAAAGCTTCCGGACACAACTTTCTTAGAATCTCCTGTCCACAAATTCTAGCTATTTGGGGGCATTCTTGCTGTACTATTTGTTGTTTCTCTGATAAGGCAAGTATTTACTAGTTTTAGCAGAAAACTCCTAGTCAACCTCCAAAGCCCAGTTCAAATATCCCCTCCTCAATAAAATCTTCTCAAATTATTTCCTATTTCCCTCTGACTTTCAGAGAGATTTATTAGGCCACCAACATTTCGGTGATCACCCTGAATGTAACAATCTATTAAAAAAAAACAAACTCTCAATTCCAAGAGATCTGGGCCTCTTTGTGAGAATTTACCAAAAGAGCAACTTTACAGAGAAGTAAATATAGACGATAGAATAATAAGAGATGAATGACTAGATCCGATGTTCAGTCTAAGTCACTTAGACTTAGTCACCCTGTTCCTACGTGCAAAGCTCATTCAGCCAGGTGACCTTCACCTGGAGGGGGGCTTCCACCCTGGCCAGTCCTATACTCCAACCCTCTGCAGCGTGGCTGCTACTGGGGGTCAGGAGACAAGGTCGGGCGAACACGGCTGTTTCCCTTCGATCAAAAGGCCGGCTCGGCGCTCTCCATCCAGCCGGGGCCCACTCCCCTGATGGATGCGGCCACCCCCGCCCGGGATGGCGCCAGACCCCGGGCCCAGGGCCGAGACCCCAGACCGCGCTGCATTACCTGCGGAGTCCCGGGCCGTGGCTCCGCCCAGCGGGGGCGGGGCCTGCACCTGCGCCTCCCGCAGACCCCGGAAGCGCGCAGCCAACCGCTCACCTCCAGGCTCCCGGGGCGGGGCTTGGCTAACGGGCTGGGCTGGGGGTTCCCCCGGCCCGTTTGGGGCCGGGGAGAGGGTCATTGGCTGAAGCATTTCTCGGGACCCAAACAAGCTCTGCCTCCCCAGAGACCACTTATCCCCCGGGAAGAGGGTGGGTAAACAAATCCGAGCGACTTCCTAAGGAAAGGTCGGCGGTGGGGGTGGGGGATGGATCATATTGTTGACCCGGTTCCTCCAGCAGCTGGGCTACCCTCAAGGGACAAGCTATTTTCAGTACAGAACTGGTTTCTGACAGTGACATCTCTCCCGCAGACTATAGGCCAGGTCAAGTCAAGTTTAAACAGCTGACTCATTCCATAGTTAGCACTGGTGCTATATTCAGCAGTCTCCTCGGCCAGAGCCCTGGACTTCTGGATTTTCCACTCTAACCAGAGAAAGATCCAGCAGAAAACAATAATAATAAAATGATCTTGAACTGAAAATTAAAAGAGTTACTGAACTACAACTAACTAGCAACAATTGTAGAAAGTGCCAGGAATAGGGGCCGGAAAGATAGTATAGGAGAGAAGGTTCCTGCGACTGCCACATGACTCTGGCTGAACTCCTGGGAACCACATCCGGTCCCCCTGAGCACCGCCAAGGGTCACGCCTGAGCACCTCCAGGTATAGCCCATACCAAGCCCCCCTGCCCCCTAAAAGTGCAAGAAGTAGAGCAAGAAGGGAGATAGCTTAAGGGGCTGGTGCCATGACTTGCATGCAGGAGGCCTAGGTTTGATCACGGCCACTACCCCCAGCATCACCCAGCATGGCCCCCACAGCAAAAAGAAAAAAGCGCAAACAATAAAATAATCACCCATTGAGGGATTGCTTTTCTCTGGGCCTTAGAGTCCTCTGGACTAAACTGGAGCTAATAAGCTTTCTGAGCATCAATGTTGGGGCAGGGGGAAGGATATAACAATTTACTTTTATTGTTTTGGGATCACACCTGGGAGTTCTCAGAGCTTAATCCTGGGATCTCCACTCAGGGATCACTCTGGTGGTACCAGAGAGAGAACTCAGGTTGGGCACAAGCAAGGCAAGCATCTATTCTGCTGGACGATCTCCCTGGCCCTAATACAATGAATTTAAAGTGGTGCGGAGTTCCAAGGCAGAGCAAGTTCTCAGCATCCTGCTATTCCTAGATTCCGTGAACTCTGGACACCAGTTCTGAACTGGGCATTATCTCTGGTTGTGGCCAGCTTCCTCCCTAATGATAGATCCCTATGGCTTGCCTTGAAAATGGAAGTGAGGAAGAGGATGGGGAGGAGAGAGAAAAGTGAGAAAAAGGGAGAGAGAGAGAGAGAGAGAGAGAGAGAGAGAGAGAGAAAGTTCAATGGGCAATGGGCTGAAGGAGGACATGTTTTGCATGCAGGAGGCCTGGGTTCAATCCCTGGCACTGTCCGGTCACCTAAGCACTGCAGGAGTGACTCCCAGCTTGAGCACCTGAGCACTGCTAAGTGTTCCAGATATCAAAAGGAAAAGGTGGGGTGGAAGAAAAGCAAAGGGAAGAAAAAGAAAGGAAAAAAGAAAACAGAGAGGCCACTCAACTGGATGGTTCAGAGAATACCACACTTAGGAGTGCCAGAGCAATCTTGTGTCCTGGGAAAGAGAAAACTGCTTAGGAAGGAAGCCATAGGAATACCTTGAGGACAGAGCTATGCTTGCAAAGCAGAAGCACTCAAATGTACAAACATACTCTGGTTCATGAGGCTGAAGAGACGGTACAGGGGTTAAGGCATTTTGCTGTGCATGCAGCTAAACCCCAGTTTGATCCCTTGGTGCTCAGGGGTTGCTCCTTGAGATACCAAGAGGACCACGAGGTGCTGGGGATCAAAACAGGCCCAAGCATGCAAAGAATTTTTTTTTTTTTTTTGCTACACCCAATTGGTGCTCCAGGGCTACTCATGGCAGTGCCCAGGGGGACCATCAGCATTCCAGCACTGAACTGAGATCTGCCACGTGCAAGACAAATGCCTTGATCTCTCCACCCTCTCTCCACTCTCAGTCTTCTGAGCTCTCTCGCTGATTCTCATACACGGCATTAAAAAAATTCCTTTCCATGTACTAGTTATATTAAGCTTCAGTCCAAGGCGATGAGGTAATTATTACTTTTTTTCATTTCCATTCAAGGTAGGCACTATTATAATCTCCATATGGGAGCAGAAAAAAAGTAGAGCTCAGAGAGGATAGATAATTTTGTCACTGAGATGGGAAGTAAGGGTGTGTCATTATTATTATTTTGTTTTAGGGGCCATATGTGGCTGTTCTCAGGGCTGACTCCTGCCTCTGTGCTCAGAGATCATTCTTGGGCAGTGCTCAGGGAAACATATGTAGTGCTGGAGATCGAACCCAGGCAAGGGAAGTTCCCTACCCTCTGCACTATCTCCCAGCCTACATGGAAAAGTCTGAACTTGAGCTTTATCCATGTGGTGCTGGAATCTATACACTCTACCTTCACTCTGCTATCATCCAAAAGTAGGTCTATTGTCCATTTTTCTTACTCAGAGTACCCCCTCTTTTCCTTTTCAGCACAGATTACTTTGTAATTAACCATTTGTTCATAAGCGTCAGGAGGACCAGAGCCATAGTTAACCCTATCATATGTACTATATAACTATTCATTAAATAAATGAAAAAACATATACTTGTGAGCATCATTCATTCAACAACCTTTCCCCTCCTTTGATTTTTGGGCCAGACCCAGAGATGCTCAGGGCTTCCTCCTGGTTCTCCACTCCTGGTGGAGCTCAGGATATCTTATGTGGTCTGTCCAGCCCAATACACATATTAACAAAATTTTGTTTGGGGGTGGGGAACCTCCTCAGTGGGCTTGGCAAAGGTCTCACAATGTTGGAGGTCAAACTCTCGCCCTGGGCATGCCAGGCATGTACTCCAGCCTCTTGAGCCATCTCTCCAGCCTCTGAATATACGAATGTTGAAGGTATAATATGCGCCAAGTGCTGTTCTTGGCGTTAGGGATAATAAACAAACAAACAAAAAAACCCCCTACTGCCTGCAGGACTCACCTGTATATGACACCAGTGCAGCTTGCCCGCTATTCCCTGTGAGATTTGGGAGTAAGTGACTCATGAGGATCAAACGGAAAAACAGCACTTGCATAGCAGTCTGCATAAGAGATGCTTTAATAAGTTTCCCTTTCTCTTAGGCCGGATCGGTGGCCGGGTCTCTCTGTCCTAGATAGAGGTAAGGTTTTCACGAAGGTCTAGCAAAGCTGCCGAGAAACACATTACTAGAGCCGGGTTTACTCCAATCTTTAACTGATCTGCTTAGAAAATGCTTAAGAGGGACCAACTGTGGCCCGGGGAGACGGCTCAAAGGGCTGCTGGAGCACCTGCTTTGCTCGCAGGAGCCCCCATTTCGATCCACCCCAGGAGGGAGCCCCTCTGAACCCGGAAAAGGGGGAGCGAGCTCCCTCGATTCCTCAAAAACCCGAGTAGCCCGGGGGCACCACGGGGTGTGTTGCACCCCCCGCTTCTTCGCTACTGCCGAGAGAGAGAGAGAGAGAGAGAGAGAGAGAGAGAGAGAGAGAGAGAAACCCGAGAAAACAGAGTGGCTAGAACGCTTTACCTCGGGAAAGCCTGGCTGGGTCCCCAGAGGCGAAAGTCAGGAGCCAAGGATGCGGCGGGAAAGAGGAGTCGCGAGGGACGCGCAGCCAAGACTACAAGTCCCAGTGTGCCCCGCGGCGGGCGCGTACGGGTCCCCGCAGGCGCCGGTGCCTGGGCCGAGGAAGCCCCAGGGACCGGCAGCTCGGGTTCAGCGGGCGCGGGCGCGGGCGCGGGCGCGCCGCGGGAGCGGGGAGAATCGGGTCAAGCTTCACGCCGCTGCGCAGACGCCTCTCCCGGGCCGGACGTGACGTCTCCGGAGTTCCGGCCTCGGCCTCCGCCGCCGCCGCCGCCGCCGCCGCTACTCCAGCCACCGCCGCCGCCGCCGCCGTCGGGGCTTGTTATTTCTAAAATGGCGCCCCTGGACTTGGACAAGTATGTGGAGATAGCGCGGCTGTGCAAGTACCTGCCAGAAAACGACCTGAAGGTGAGCCCCGCCGGGGTGGGGGCCCCGGCCCGCGGGCTCGCCCCTTCCGGCTGCGGGGCGCCCGCCGGTCCGCCCTTCCTCTCCCCGCGGGACCCCCGCCGGGGCATCCCGTCCCGTCGCGGGGACGGGCCTAGTAGCTCGGCGCCGGGCGACCGGCCCCGACTGGCCGTCCCGCGGGCGGCGGGGCGCGAGGAGCCCGCGGCCCCCGAGTGCCGTCCCGCGGCGCGGCGCGGGGATCTGGAGGCGGGTCGCGGCCTCTGCCCCCGGGGGGCCTCGCGGGGGCTCGGGCGCTGCCCCCGGCGTCGCGGAGGAGACGCGGGTGTCCGGCCCGAGCCCCGGCGGGCAGTGCCCCCGGCTGGTGACAGGCGCGCGGGGCGGCGGCCGGCCGCGTTGACAGGCGCCGCCGCGGGCTCCGGGGTGGGGGTGGGCCCCCGCGGAACGCGCCGTCGGGACGCCCCCTTTCCCCGTGCCGCCCCCCGCGAGCCGGCGCTCTCCTGCGGGTCGGGACCGAGAGCCGGGGTTCGAGTGCGCGCTCGGGCTGGTGTCCGGAGTGGAGCGTGTCGCCCCCCTCGCCCCCCACGCCCTCTCTGGCTTGACGCTCGGCCTCCGTGCTCTCCCCCTTCCTCACTCCAGGTTTCGTCGTCTGGGTTTCCTCAGGTTGGTGGTGCTTCCCGCCGAGCCTGGACCGAGGGGGCGAACGCGCGGCCGTGCAGCGCAGCGCCGGACCGTGTCGTGTGTGTGTGTGTCTGTGTGTCTGTGTGTGTCTGTGTCTGTGTGTGTGAGGGGCTGGACCAAGCTGGACCAAGGGGGCGAACGCGCGACCGTGCAGCAACAGACTGTGCCGTGTGTGTGTGTGTGTGTGTGTGTGTGTGTTTCAGTATGTCAGGGGAGAGCCGTGTTGGGCCCGTTGTGTTTGCTCAGTGACTTCTGATTTGCTCTGGGCCAAGCGGGTCGGCTGTTGATCGGTCCGAGTGGCTTTTATCATTGTGGCTTTAAAGCAGGTTATCACTGTCCGCAAAGTTCCTAAGGACCAGTCTACTGTTTTTGTTTGGAGTGTGTGTGTGTGTGTGTGTGTGTGTGTGTGTGTGTGTTATCACTGTCCGCAAAGTTCCTAAGGACCAGTCTACTGTTTTTGTTTGGAGTGTGTGTGTGTGTGTGTGTGTGTGTGTGTGTGTGTTATCACTGTCCGCAAAGTTCCTAAGGACCAGTCTACTGTTTTTGTTTGGAGTGTGTGTGTGTGTGTGTGTGTGTGTGTGTGTGTGTTATCACTGTCCGCAAAGTTCCTAAGGACCAGTCTACTGTTTTTGTATGGAGTATGTGTGTGTGTGTGTGTGTGTGTGTGTGTGTGTGGCGGGTGAGGGGGGAGGCCCTTCCCGGCAACGGTGCTTGGGACTTAGTCCAGGCTCTGGGCTCACAGATTATTCCTGGTGGCATCGGGACCTTACGGGCTTCCAGGGATAGAACCCGACTGGGCTGCGCGCAGGGCAAGCGCCTTACCTGCTGCAATATCGTGTGTGTCTGTGTGTGTGTGTGGTAGTGGGGTGCGCTCTCCCCGCCTACCTCCCCCTACTCACTCTTTCGGTATGGAAGGTTGATATTTAGCATTAACAGTATGCAAAATGTATTAGGCTCACACATGTGAGACTTGTTTTTGCATGTTAATATATGTTGTAAGATAGGAAAGTCATTCTTGAACATTTGCCCCTGTTCAGTAGGGTAAGCTATTTTTTGGGGGAGTCTTGGCCCGCACCCAGTGGTGGTCAGGGCTTACTCCTAGCTCTGCCCTCAGGTTATCACTCCTGGTAGTGCTCAAGGGACTATCTGGGATCGAATCCTGGCCTGCCGAGTGCAAGGCCACTGTACTATCTCTCTTGTCTTCCTCAATAGGATTAGTTAAAAGCCAATAGTTGTAGAACTGGAGTATTCATGCTTATCTGGTTCTTGTCTGATTTGAGTTTTGGGGCTTTTCTCCCCACTGATTTTGGTGGGTGGAAGAGGGACCACACTCAGGGCTGTGTTTAGGGACTCACTCCTGGTGGGCCTTGGAGCCTTGCCTGTGCCTGAGATCAGGCTCCAGATTTCTTTGTGTAAGGTAAGAACCTTAACCCCTGTGCTGTCTCAACTGCTCTGCTTATCCTTTTAGAAAGGGAATGAGAATGTAACCAATATTAGTGTCCAATTTGCAGAAAATTAACCAGATCTCTTACTGTAGCGTTGTTAAAATATCTTGAAGTGAAATTTGTTTTTACATATCAGTGAATTGATGTGGACATTTTTGTCCCTTAACATCTGTAAAAGTGTTTTAAGCTTTGTGTTTATAATCAATAAAATAGTACTTATATTGGAAAAATAACATTAACTTGAAATTGGATGTTGAAATGATTTGGAAGTTAAGCAGTTGGATTGGCTCTCAGTTTAATAAACATCAGATTTCTTTTTCATCTTAACTATTTCATTTTCTTTTGATTATACTTGTGGATGATGCCTAGCTGTTTCTTAAACTTTTTTGTTTTGGGGCCACACCTGAAGGTACTCAGTGCTTACTCTTGACTCAGAGCTCAGGGGTCATTTCTGGTGGGGCATGGGGGACCGTATGCAGTGCTGGGAATCTGATCCAGGTTCGATGCATGCAAGACCTTATTGCTATACTGTATCTCTGATTCCCCAATTTTTTTTTAATCCTTTGGAGTACTGAGTGAAGTTCTGAATTAAAATTTAAAAATTTTTTAAAATTTTAGGCCTAGTGGTTCACAATACTACTAATGATAGGGTTTTATGCATAGCAATCTATCACCACACCCTCCCCTAGAGTGTTCACTTCCCTCTAGCATTGTCTCAGTGTCCTCTGCCCCAACCCCCATCCCAGTCTTAATCCCCCACTCAGGTCCCTTCCCTGTGGTAAACTTCCTACTAAAGACTAGTTCTCAGTTTCTGCTGCCTTGGAGCATTTGCTGTGCCTCTACTTTGTTTCTTTAGAGTCCACTCGAGAGATTATTCTTGTCCCTCTTCTTCTGGCTAATTTCGCTTAGCATGATATTTTCCAGATCCATCCATGTAGCAGCAGATTGCATGATTTCATCTTTCCTTATAGCTGAGTAGTTCAGTGTGTGTATGTACCATAGTTTCTTTATTCAGTCATCTGTTCTTGAACACTTGATTTGTTTCCAGATTTTGGCTATTGTGAGTAGTGCTTGGAATGAACATAGGAGAGCAAATGTCTTATCCAAATAGAGTTTCGGGAGTTGTTGGAATTGGAGTTAATAGCTTGATACCTAGTTTCTGGAGACGTGTCTGTGTTGTTTTCCAAAAAGACTGGACCAGTCAATATTCCCACCAGTAGAGAATGAAGGTTTCTTTTTGCCCCATACCCTCAATAAACACTGGTTGTTTTCATTCTTTGTGTGTGTGCCAGTCTCGCTGGTGTGAGATGATAGCTCATTTTGATTTGCATTTACCTGGTTAGTGAGTAGAGCATTTTTTTCATATACCTTTTGGCTATCTGTTTATCTTTTTTTTTTTTTTTTTTTTTTGGTTTTTGGGTCACACCCGGCGATGCTCAGGGGTTACTCCTGGCTCATGCACTCAGGAATCACTCCTGGCGGTGCTCGGGGGACCATATGGGATGCTGGGAATCGAACCTATATCGGCCATGTTGGCTGTGTGCAAGGCAAATGCCCTCCCCGCTGTGCTATCGCTCCAGCCCCATCTGTTTATCTTTTTTGAAGAAGTTTCTGCTCATTATCCCTTCCTCTCAGTTTTCTAATAAAGCTTTGTTGTTTTTCTTTCCTGTAATGTTCATTGATCTTTTTTGTTTCTTTGTGAAGCAAGATAATTGTCTTTTTTTTTTTCTTCTTGCTTTGGCAGTGTTCAGGGCTTACTCCTGGCTGTGTGCTCAGGGATCACTCCTGGATGGATTTGGGGGACCATTCAGGGTGCCAGGGATTGAACCAGGGTTGGTCCTTTGCAAGGTCCCGGCATCTTTGTTTACCTTGGCTTGGCTAATGGCATTAAATCATTAAAGATATCTCTAGCATCAGTGTCTGGAGTGTTACTTGTTTATTGTTATTTCTTTGTTTTTGGGCCATACCTGGCAGTGCTTAGGGATGACTCTTGGCAGGACTTAGGAAACCATATGGAGTGCTAGGGATGGAATTGAGGTTGACTGTGTGCAAAGCAAGTACCTTATCTCTCTGGCCAATCACGGAGTGTTCTACTTATGTTTTCCTCGTTATAATTTATGGTTTCAGGACTGTTATTGAGATCTTTATCCATTTTGATTTGAGTTTTCTGTGTGGTGTTAAATTGGGGGTGCTTTAATTCTTTTGCATGTGACTGGCCAATTATCCTAATACCATTTATTGAAGAGGATTTCCTTTTGCCACTTCACACTTTTTGCTCTTTTAGCAAAGGTTAATTGATTATATATCTGAGAATCTTTCTGTTCCTCATCCTCAGTTCTCTTCCATTGGCCTGAGAGAATGTCTTTATTCCAGTATCACAGTTTTGATTGCTACCACTTTAATGTACAGTTTGAAGTTGGAGAAAGAGAAAACTTCCATATTTTTGCAACTGGGGTTGCTCTAGCTATTAGGAGGGGGGTTTGTCTGAATTTATTAAGTATAGGCTTTTGTTTGTCTTGGTAATGTCTTTCCGATTAATCTGCTGGTGTTGCTCATCTATGGCTATTCTTGTGTTCTTTGAGTTTTCTGGGTCTTTCTCCCCCTTCTGTTTTTTAGGGCCACACCCGGCAGTTCTCAGAGACTTTTCCCAGCTCTATATTTGGGGCCAGAGATCCAATCTGGTCCTCCTACATGCAAAACTTGTGCTCAGTCTTTGGCTCCTCATCTCTGGCTATTTAAATAAATTTAATTTTGTTCTATTTCTTGGCATAAAGTGAAGATAATATTAGACAAACCAAGAAACTTCCTGGGTTTAGAGAGATTCCTGGGGCCTCCAGGGTTACCCCCGGAGATGATGGAGGCCAAGTGGTGCAGGGTCCAAATGGGTCTCCACATGCAAGACATGCACCTTATCCCTGTTACTCCTGCCCCTGCTATTGTCTCTTCCCACACCCCTTCCCTGTTATTTGTATTTTTGACAACATAACCACATTCTGTTATCTGAACATTTTCTGTAAAAGTTCTATTGAACAGAAACATTTGGGGGGCTGGAGCAATAGCACAGCGGGCAGGGCGTTTGCCTTGCACATGGCTGACCCGGGTTTGATTCCCAGCATCCCATTTGCACCTCTAGGAGTAATTTCTGAGCGCATGAACCAGGAATAATCACTGTGCATCACCAGGTGTGATCCAAAAAGAAAAAAAAATTCAGAAATATGAGCTTCAAATTTTTTTAGTAGCTGAATCAAAAAAAGTAAGAAGAAACAACTGGCAATGTGAAAATAACTGGCAATTTGTTTATAAATGGATGGACACGGAGAGTATCATGCTGAGTGAAACAAGAGGGACAGACAGAATGACTGCACTCGTTTATGGAATATAAAAAAAAAAACATAGTCTGAGACTAGTACTCAGGAACGGTAGAAATGAGGGCCAGGAAAATTGGTCCATGGTTAGAAATTTACCATTAGTTGGGGCTGGCGGGCGGGGGGGGAGTGGGGAGGGCAGTTAGGATAGTGAAGTGGCCACTATGACAATGATGGTTGGAAATATTCACTCTGGACAACAGAGTGTTGAAAGAAGGTAAAGGGATATACATGATAACTTTTCAGTACCTGTATTGCAAACCATAATGCCCAACAGGGCGGGGAGAGACTGAGAGAGAGAGAGAGACATAGACGATGTTGGAACATTGTATGACTGAAACCCAATCATGAACAACTTTGTTAACTGTGTATCTCACAGTGATTCGTTTCTAAAAAAAGAAAAGAACTTCAGTAATAGTTTATTCAGCTTAATTTCATCATGTATTCAGTATAAAATAATTCATGTAGTAAGGTGCACATTTTGTACCAAATTTACCAAATATGTGTACATTTTATATGTATAATACATCCAGTTGGGACCAGCCACCTTTTGGGTTCTCAGTCACTGCATGAGACTATTTTGTGGGACAGTACTTGCTTCTAGAAACTCATAGTTCCTAGAATTTCAGAGCTGATACAGCATCAGTTTGTTTAGTCTGTTCTTTTTTCTTTTTCTTTTTTTTTGGTTTTTGGGCTACATCCTTTAGTACTCAGGGCTCACTCCTGGCTCTGTGCTCAGGGATCATTTGTCAGGGCTTGGGGGATCATATGGGGTGCTGGGGATTGAACCTGGGTTGGCTGTGTGCAAGGCAAATATCCTATTCACTGTACTATTTCTCCAGCCCCTAGCCTGTATCTCTTTACAGAGAAAATACCTGAGACTTTCTTTTTTTTTTGTTTTTGGACTATACCCAGCTGTGCTTGGGGCTTTCTCCTGACTCTGCTCAGGGATTGCTCGGGGTGGTGATTGGGGATTATATGTGATATCTGAGATTGAATGCAAGGCAAGCACCCTACCTGCTGTATTATCTCTGGCCCAGAAACAGCTTTGTAGAGTTTATAATATGATTAAAGATAATAATTGCTGAGTTAGGTTGCAAAGTCTTGTTCTACAGAACTCTTTCTAACAGTTAATAGCTTCTTAGTATGGTGAATGGCATGCTTTTGAATAAGTATCTTCCTCCTTATTTCTGTTTCACTAATAAAAAAAGCATTCCTAAGGTTACAACCATCTAGCATTTTTCTCCAGAACTCTTCATCCACCTCACCCATCAACCAAGGACTCTGACCCTCCAGCAACCACATTTTACTTTCTGTCTCTGTGAATTTGACTATTCGAAGGACCTCAAGCAATTGAAATCACAGAATGTGTGTCCTTTGGTAACTGACTGACTGACTTCATATCCTGTCCTCAAAATTCATTCACTCTGTAGCTTGTGCCAAAATTCCATCTTTTAAAAAATTACTTATTTCATTAATTTATTTATTGTTTGATTTGGGGCCACACCCAGCAGTGCTCAGGGTTTACTCCTGGCTGGCTCAGAGGACCATATGCGATACTTGGGATCGAACCTGGGTCAGCTGCATGCAAGGCAAGTGCGTTACCTACTCCATCACTCCAGCCCTAGAACTTCAAGCTTTTGAAGATTAACAATACTCCACTATTTGTACAGAACATATTTTACTTCAGTGGCCACCAGTGTCACCTTTAGCTGTTGTGAGTAATATGGCTATGGACAGGGGCTGGAGTGATAGCACAACAGTAGGGCATTTGCCTTGCACATGGCTGGCCTGGCCGAGCCGGGTTCGATTCCTCCGCCCCTCTCAGAGAACCCGGCAAGCTACCGAGAGTATCTCGCCCACATGGCAAAGCCTGGCAAGCTACCTGTGACGTATTCAATATGCCAAACACAGTAAGAACAAGTCTCACAATGGAGACATTACTGGGCCCACTCGTGCAAATTGGGACAATAGTGATACAGAGATATCTTTTTAATCTCCCATTGTAAGCACATTTGAACTGCTGTCTTCTGACAATATATTTTGTATTTCTGTACTTCATTGCTTCTGTTCAGTCTGTTTTCTTATTTTTTTGCATAAAACTTACATAAAACAAATATTAAATAATTCAGTATGCATAATCACTTGATCACTTGATATCCCATCACTCATCGATTTACTCGTGGGCGCCAGTAACGTCTCCATTTGTATGCATAATAGCCCTATGAATTGTATACTCACATTTGTCCTAAATTACAGACAGATAAAGTTTTATAGGTACAAAGCTTTAGGAGCTAAGATTTAAATCTAGGTGGTCTGGCCCCAAGGTTTACATTCACAAATAACACTTTGGCTCCCTCATTACAATATCTTTGGCAGAGCCTGGCAAGCTACCCGTGACATATTCAATATGCCAAACACAGTAACAACAAGCCTCACGAAGGAGACGTTACTGGGCCCACTCGAGCAAACCAATGAACAATGGGAGGACCATGACCGTGACTACAATATCTTACATACTTCTTTTGCACTCTACCTTAGAGGCGTGTCTCTTTCTCCATGCAAATTTGGATTCCATGGTCTGAATTACTAGCAGTGATTGGAGTTTTCAGAACAGCCTCATATACATTCTTTTATTAACACAATCCTGTAGTAAATAGAAGGGGTGGCAGAGTTAGTACTTGATGAAGTTAAATGATGTTTCAGCAGAGTACCTGAATTTCTTTGCTATTGAAAATTCCTGTTCTTGAACTTGGGAGATTGTTCAAAGGGCTGGAACACATGCTTTGCATGCTAGGGCCCCAGCACTTAGTGATTTCAGTTCCCTGTCCCATCCAATTTGGGAGTGACCCCTCCCTCCCGCACTGAACCTGAAGTAGCCCCTACCATCCTGGCTGTGGCCCCGAAACCAAAACCAACCAAACCAAAAAATTGACATTTCTGAGACAGGAGATACACTATAGGAGGTAAGGCACTGCCTCGAATGCAGGTGTATCAGCCATGACCATATTTCAAATTCCTGGCACCATAAAGCCACAAGGAACCCCTGAGCACTGTCAGGGGTCAGGGGTCAGAAAATTCTGGAATGGCCCTTGAGCAGTGCCTTGTGTGACCTTCCTCCTTCTCCTAACAACAACAAACAACAACAACAACAACAGCAAAATATCCATTCTTTTTGGATTTTGGGCCACATCTGGTGATGCCCACAGATTACTCCTGGCTCTTCACTCAGAAATCACGACTGGTGGTGCTTGGGGGACCATAAGGGGTGCTGGGGATCAAATGCTGTTGACTGCATGCAAGACAAGTGTCCTACCACTGTACTATCTTTCCAGCCTCCAAAATTACCACTCAGGGATGGGGGAGATAGCTTACAAGGTCATCCGTGCTTGCTTTGTAGGTGCAAGGACCCAAGTTTAAGCCCTGGCACTGTATGGTCCACCAGCACCACTGGGTGGGGTCCTGGAGGCCCACCGAGCAATGCTATGCTAAGCATTGAACTATCAGACCCTGCTAGAATTTGTGTTTCACCCCCCTCTCCTCCACCATCTTTTTTTATTTTCCTTTTTGGGTCACACCTGGAGATGCACAGGGGTTACTCCTGGCTCTGCACTCAGGAGTTACTCCTGGCGGTGCTCATGGGCCATATGGGATGCTGGGAATCGAACCCGGGTCGGCTGCGTGCAAGGCAAACGCCCTACCCGCTGTCCTATCTCTCCAGCCCCTCTCCTCCACCATCTTGAGAACAGCTTGGGAAGAATTCCCTGCTTTCCCCCAACCTCCTATCCCCCCCCCTCCCAAAAAAAAAGATAGGACTGGAAAAATATTACAGGAGCTAAGGCTCTTCCCTTGCAAGTAACTGACTTGGGTTTGATCCCAGGCACTATGTATTGTCCTCCAAGTACTACCAGGAGTGTTCTTGAGGGCATAGAGATAGGAGTTGCAGTGTATGATGACCACTCTCAGCCCCATGAGCAAAGCAAAACACAAAAAAAGTATAAGTATTTATAAAAAAAAAAGTACAGATATTCAAAGGTATTTAGAAAAAGTGAAAGGGAGGGTATTTGAATGGGCTGCTCAGGGCTGGGAACCAGATTCTCCCTCCCTCCGTTTTTAGTTCTTTTTTTAAGATTTAAAAAATTTTAGGCTTTGTGACTTACAGTACTGTTCTTGATAGGGTTTCATGCATGTGCTGTCAAACATCACACCTTCTACAAGAGCATTTGTCTCTCCTTATCCTCCCTCCCCTTCCACACCTGGAAGTGCTCAGAGCTCACTCCTGGAACTCAGGGATCCTGGCAGAGCTTGGCGAACATACGGTGCTGGGGATCAAACCTAGGTTGGCCACGTTTTATCTTTATTTTTTATTTTTGGGCCACATCTGGCAATGCTCAGAGCTTACTCCTGGCTCTGTGCTCAGGGATCACCGACAGACTCAGGACAGTGGGTAGTGCTGGGGATCAAACCCAGAAAGGCTGAGTGCAAGGCAAGTACTCTGCCCTTTCTATTATTGCTCAGGCCTGAGGCAACTGTTTAGAGACTTAGCTCTCTAAATCCTTAACTGGGATCTGCAGAAGTGACAGTCACAGGTGGCAGCTATTACTTCACTCAGGTTAGTGACCCTGGCCTCTGGTTGAGTGAGGCTGCCTCAGGCGGTAGTTTACTCTTGACACTCTCTGGTGTTTGAGATTGTCAGGGTTGCACACTGGTACTCTACAAGTTATGTTCACTGTTACTTTTTTTTCAAATTTTATTTTATTTTCCCCTTGCACTTTATATAAGCACTGTGAGTTACAAAGTTGTTCATGATGATTCGTTACAGACATTCAGTATACCAACACCAGTCCCACCGCCATTGCACCTTTTCATCCTCATTATTTCCACTTATTTAAAAAAAAATTTTTTTAAAAAAATTTTTGGCACTTTCTGGGATCACACCAGAGATGCTCAGGGGTTACTCCTGGCTCTGCGACTCAGGAATTACTCCTGGCGGTGCTTGGGGGAAATCATACAGGATGCCGGGGATTGAACCCAGGTTGGCCGTATGCAAGGCAAACGCCCTCCCTGCTGTACTACCACTCCAGCCCCTGTTTTTTGTTTGTCTTGGCCCATCCCTGGTGGTGTTCAAGGCTTACTCCTGGCTCTACACTCAGGTATCACTGCTGGCGGGTCTCCAGGGATCATATAGAGTCCTGGGGATCAAACCTGGATCAGCCAGATGCTATACACGCACCCTACCTTCACTGTACTTTCTTAATTATTTGTTTTTAGGTTTTGGGCCATACCCGGCAATATTTAGGGATTACTCCTGGCTCTGCACTCAGGAATCACTCCTGGCAGTTTTGGAGTACCATATGAGATGCAGGAATGAAATCCAGATTGACCAGTTGGCCGTATGCAATGCAAGCTGTACTATCTTTCTGGCCCCAAGTTTGAGGTTTTTTTTTAAATTTTTGCTTTTTGGGTCACACCCAGCGATGCCTCAGGGGTTACTCCTGGCTCTGCACTCAGGAATTATCCCTGGTGGTGCTCAGGGGACCATATGGGATGCTGGGAATTGAACCTGGGTCGGCTGCATGCAAGGCAAACGCCCTATCCGCTGTGCTATTGCTCCAGCCCCTTGAATTTTTTTTTGATGACATCTTCGGTCAGTGATTCTTGGCTGTAACTAATATTCCTTACTCACCACACAGTTACAGCCAGCCACCTTATGGGGCTCCCCTCTTGACCCTCTACACGGAGACCTAACTAATTTCTTAATTTCTGATTATCACCGACTTTAATTATTTGGTTCAGTGTTAAGCACATGGTCCTGCACCAACTTGACATAGGCTTATTGCTCTTGGATTTTGTTTGTTTTTGAGCCATACCCAGCAGTGCTCAGGGATCATTCCTGGAAGGCTCAGGAATCGTGTGGCATGCTGGGAATCGAACCCAGATAAGCCGTGTTAAAGGCAAGTGCCCTACGTTCTGTACTGTCGCTCTGACCCCAGAGGTTCATCACTCTTGAATGCTGAAGATTGAACTTAAGAGTTTTTTCATGCAAAACTTTCATGCGTTCAGCTTGTTGAACTATCTTTTCTCCCTTCCCTCCAAAAGATCTTAATCAGGCTGCTATAGTGATCACTTCATAAAAAGTAAATACATAAGAGATAATTAAAATATTTTAGGTATGGGCAATAAATTCACATGGTTCCAAGTTATAGCCCTGTATAGCACTGTTTTTCCATTGTTCATCAATTTGCTCGAGCGGGCACAAGTAACGTCTCCAAGATAAAAATGTCTAAATTGGGTGCTGAAGAGGTGGTGTAGTGTAATCCTTGTACATAGCCAAGCCAGGTTAGATCTCTCGCACCTGGTTCCTTGAGCTCTACCAGGAGCCAAGACTAAGCCCTGAGCACTGCTGGGAACTGCCCCTTTCAAAACAAGTGTAAATGGGGGACCTGGGGAGATAGGTCAAAGGGCTGGAGCTCATGCCTGGCATGTGCACTCCCCTACTTTAATTCCTGCTACCATCTGATTTAATCAAACCATTTACTTCACTCCTGGCACTGCTCCAGGAGCACCCCTGGTGAGGCTCAGGAGATTGTATGCGATAGCAGGGGGTTGGCTACGTGCAAGGCAAGTACCTTAACCCTTGTTCTATCTTTCTGGGCCTAAATCTTTTGGTTTAGGGTTCATACCTCATGGTTCTCAGGTGTGATCCCTGGTGGTGCTTGGGGGACCATATAGGGTGCCATGGATTTGAGAGCCAACCTGAGAAGGTTTTTGTATGTATTATTCCACCTCAAGATTCTCAAAAATATAAAACTGGAGGGCTGGAGCGATAGTACAGTGGGTTGGCCATTTGCCTTGCACTTGGCTGACCCGGGTTTGATCGCTGGCATCCCATATAGTTCCCTGAGTACAGCCAGGAATAATTCCTTCCTGAGTGCAGAACCAAGAGTAACCTCTGAGCACCACTGGGTGTGGCGCCCCCCACACCCCAAAATAAAAAAGGGGGGAATGTAAAACTGGAGGCAGTATAAAGATTAGTAGTTTGTAGGGTTTGGGAGTAAGGAGGAATGAATAGATGAAACACAGAGGACTTTTAGGGCAAATACTACTTGCCCTAAACAACTCTATGATATTATAGTTCTGGATACATATGTTTTTATGTATTTGTCAAAACCATATATAGCAGCAAGAGGGAATCCTAATATAAACTATGACTCTGCCAAATAATGGTGTCAGTGTAGGTTCATTAGTTGTAACAAATATACCACTTTTGTAGATACTGATAGTGGAGGCAGCTGTGTGTGTGAGTGAGGCATAGATGAGATCGATATTTTCTGCTCAGTTTACTCTGAGCCTAAAATGGCTCTAAAAATATTTACTGGCTGGAGAGATACCTCAGTTGGTCTCTCTACTTCTACATTGGCCTCTTCCCTTCCCTAACTTCCCCATAGTTCATTTTCAACATAGCTGACTTAATGATTGTATCATTCTTGTTCAGTATGATCTAGTGGCTTCCTATTAAAATCCCAGATCCTGGGGGCTGGAGCGTAGCACAATGGGTAGGGCGTTTGCCTTGCACGCAGCCCTCCTAGGTTTGAGTCCAGCATCCCATATGGTCCCCTGAGCACCGCCAGGAGTGATTCCTGAGTGCAGAGCCAGGAGTAACCCCTGAGCATCGCCAGATGTGATCTAAAAAGCAAAAAATAAAATAAAATAAAATCCCAGATCCTTACATTCATCCCTAATGACCTAAAATCAGTGATTTGCCTACTATTCTTTTTATGTAGTCCATCTAGCCATATCAGCCTCCATGTTTTCTCTTAAACAACAAGTGTGCTTTTAGGATATTTTGTCTTTTTAATTTTGCTCTGATTATTGTTTTGGAACAACACTTAATTGTGCTCTGGGGCTACTTCCTGGTCTGTGTTGGAGGCGGGCTAGGTTGCTCCTGGTGATCTGCTATGCTGGGTCCCATGCAGAAAGTGCCCCAGCAGCCCTTTGAGATATTTATCTCCCTGACCCTTCTAGGGAATTTTGTAGTTAGTGTCCCCCCCCCCCCCCCTTCTTAACCGTTTCTCCCTCAGGTTTTTCACTCAAAAGTCACTTTATAAATAAAACTTTATGTTCATTCTATGTAAAATAAAACCTTAGGGCTGGTGAGATGGTTCACAGAACTATTTGCAAGAACCCCAGGTATGACCTCCAACACCTCATGGTGCCCTGTGAACCATTGAGAGTTGACCCTGAGCGTCACTGGGTGAGCCATCCCTACCCTCCCCAAATTAATACTCCCCACCTTTACCATTCCTTATCTCTTCTGTTAACTCATTTTCTTTTATATCTCTTATGTATTAGGATTATTTTAATAGTATAATTTAGTATTATTAACTGACTCCTGTCAGGTTAGTATTATTTATATGTGGTTTACATCTCTTCACATTACACTGTCAGCCCCTTGGCAGAAGGGGTTTTGATCTGTTTGGTCAGTACTATTTACTCTGTCTAGAACAGTACCCAGAACCAGGATCATTTGGCACTCAATAAATATTTGTTGCAATGAACAGCTTTGTTTCTATATTCAAGAGTGTATAGTGGGAAGAAGTAGGAGACCTGGTCTGGATCTGTTGATAGGGGTGAGTGGCTTTGTGATCTGAATGTTTATGAGGCTATCTTACTGTTTGGATTAGCAAAGAGATATGGCAGTTAGATGGTTTTCAATGCAAACCTGTGGTTTAGTTTACATTTTTGTGGTGACAGGGATCGAACCCATGTCCACTGCAACCAAAGTGAACACCTTCCCTGCTGTTCATTCTCTCGGACCCAGTATTTAGATTCCGTAATGTTTAAAATAATTTCAAGCACTCCAGAGAATGTTTGTGTAGTTTAATTTCTTCTTTCCTGGCAGACCTATCTAAAATCCAGAATGTTCTTTGTCTGTAGTATTAGCTGGTCTCAGGCAGAACAAAGGTCCTCGAGTTCCCTCTGCCCAGCTGTGCTTCTTCTAGAGCACTGTTGAGGGAATAATTTTGTTTCCGCAAGTTATAGGGGTACTTCAACTCTGTGTTTGGAGAATCATGTGAATCCAGCAATGGAATCTGGGGCTCATGAATGCAAATCATGTGCGTAGCTTGTTGAGCTCTCTCAGAACCCTCTACAGAATTTTTTTCTTTTTTTCTGTGGGAGTAGGTGGGTCACACACATTGATGCAGTATAACAGTGTCTTGAGTTTGGGTGTTGCTGCTGGCAGTGTTGTGGGACCATGTGATGCTGGGTATTGAACCAGTTCTGACTCCATGTAAAGCAAGTACTTGTACTACATGGAAACCCTGTACTTTCTCTCCTGCCCTACAAAATCTTTTGATTTGATGTTTTCAGAGGGAATATAATTTTGTTTTCTTTTGTGGGGCGGACATAGTCACTGGTGTTTGGTACTATTCCTGACTTAATGTAGTCCCGCTGGAAGTGCTCAGGGAACCATGTGTTACCAGCAGTCCAACGTTAGGTCCTACACATTCAAGGCAAGCACTTTGCCACTGAGCTGTATCCCAATTTTTGACAAATAGTTTAGTTTGTTTGTTTTGGTGCCATCACCATATTCAGAGATGTTCAGGTCTTTTTCCTCGTTCTCAGGTCTTTTTCCTCGTAATCAGGGATCATTCCTGGCAGTGCTTAGGGGACCATATGCTGTGCCAAGGATCGATTGTGGGTCCACTGTGTGAGGCAAGCACCTTTCCCATTGTACTTTCTCTAGCCCCCAGATAAATAGTTTTAAAAATGCAAACATTTAGAATCTGTTTTTGGTTTTTGTGCCACACCTTCTTGTGCTCGTGGCTCATTCTGGCTCTGGCTTGAGGACCTAATTGGGTGCTGGGCATCAATTCAGATTCTGTGTGCAAGGCAGGCAAGCATCTTACTTGCTTTACTATCTTTCCAGCCCGTAGAGTTCTTTTTAAAAAGTAGAGTGATTCCTCAGTTTCAGATAAAAAATTTTTTTTGTATTTGGCTGTGCTCAGGTCTTCTCGCCCTGCTCAGGAGTCACTCCTGGTGGAACTCAGGGGGCCATCTATGCATTGAAGGGTCAATTGCATGCAAGCCATTAGACTTATATTTGTAATTAAATGTAGTTAAGACAATCATAGATTTTATGCAGTTTAAGAAATAATGCCAAGGAACCTGAGCGATAGTACCGGACTTAAAGCACTTGCCTTGCACATGGCCAACCCAGCACTGCATGTTGTCCCTTCAGCACTGCCAGAAATGATCCCTGGGCACAGAGCTAGGTGGGCCCCTTGAATACTGCTAGGCGTGCCCTCACCTACCAAAACGTCCTGTGTGCCCATTACTTAATTTACCCAGTAGTAATATTTTGTCAAACTGTACAGAGGGGCCAGGAGATAGTATAGCAATTAGAATGTTTGGTTTGATCTCTGGTACTATATGGCCTCTGGAGATCCCCAGGTGTAGCCCTGGAGGTCCCCAGGCCGTAAGGCCTCCAAGCACAACTGGGGTGACCTTGGTGTTCTCTGGCATTAATGGGCCCAAGCTGCACCACATTCTCAGGACTGGCTTGGTTGTCTGAGTAGACCCAGGGCTCTCTGAGTGCCACGTAGAATACCCTCCCCACTCATCAAAATCCTGTAAAACTGGGGCTGAAACAGCGGGTAGGACGTTTGCCTTGCACACTGCCTACCCAGGTTCAATTCCCAGCATCCCATATGATAATTACAACTGCCAGGGGGAATTCCTGAGTACAGAGTCAGGAGAAACCCCTGTGCATCGCCGGGTGTGACACCCCCCCCCCAAAAAAAAAAAAGCAAAATCCTGAAAAACTATAGTTCAGATGCCACAGATAGAATAATGAATTATACCCATAGGGAATTGCATTCCCATTAAACAATGACTATTCCCTACTCCCTTCAGACCATGGCAACTTATCTTTTTTCTTTCTCTATGAATTTAGCTTTTCTGGATGTTTCAGGTAAATAGAAGCATACAACAAACAACCTTTTGTGTCTGTAACCTTTTATTGGGCAAGGTTTTCTTCTTTGGCCTCCAAAGCATTATTCAGGGTGCCTGGCCCACACCTGGAGATGCTTGGGGGCAAATCAAGGTCAGTGTGTGCAAGGCCTGTTGCTTAACCTCTGTGCTATCTCTAGTAGCTCAGCAATAGTTTTTTGAGGTTCATCTATATTGAAACATACTATCTGCACTTTGGGCTGGAGTGATAGTACAGCGGGTAAGGCGTTTGCCTTGCACGCAGCTGACCCGGGTTTGATTCCTCCTCTCCTCTCAGAGAGCCCGGCAAGCTTCCGAGAGTATCTCGCCCACATGGTAAAGCCTGGCAAGCTACCATGGTGTATTCGATATGCCAAAAACAGTAACAATAAGTCTCACAATTTGTTGTGAGGACAGTGCTACAGTGCAGTGCTACTATCTGCACTTCATTTCTTTTATGACAGAATAGCATTCTAAATCCTTAGTTTTAATATTTTAGTAAAAGGTTGCTGTTTTCTTTTCTTACAGCGGCTATGTGACTATGTTTGCGACCTCCTTTTGGAAGAGTCAAATGTCCAGCCAGTATCAACACCGGTAACAGTGTGTGGAGACATTCATGGACAGGTAAGAATGAGTGGATAAATGAGTGGGATTTTTTGGCTTGCTTGTTTGTTTTTGGGAAACACCCAGTAATAATCAGGGGTTGCCGCTGGCTTTGAACTCAGGAACTGCTCCTGACGATGCTCAGGGAACCATAAGGGATGCTGGGGACGGAATCAGGACAGCTGTGTGCAAGGCAAGCACCCTACTAGCTGTGTTATCTCTCCAGTCCTAAATGGATATATATATATATATATATATATATATATATATATACATACATACATACACACACACACACACACACACACACACACATATATCTCCACCCACATGGAGTGCCAGGGATCAAATCTGGGTCTGCCACATGCAAGGCAAACACTTTACTCACTGTACTAAAAACTCTAATACAAAAATATAAATGAGTGGAATTTTAAAAATATATTTTTTTGGCCACATGCAGCTGTGCTCACGCTTAATCCTTGCTCTTTGTTAACTCCTGGCAGGGCTTGGAGTACCATAAGCAGTGCTGGGCCTCCAACCTGGTTCAGCTGCATGAAAGAAAAGCACCTTACCTGCTGTACTGTCTCTCTGGACTCATGAGTGGGTTTTAAGCATCATGCAGCATGTTTCTACCTGTACTACAAAAAAGAAACAAAGAAACAGCTGGTGGTTACTTGTATACCTTAGTTAATTTTATATTCATTATTCTTGATTACTGTGACTAAATAAAAGCAGTGGTCAAGTTATTCATGAAATTTAATGAAATTGTACTTGGCATGTGATTAGAGAATGGCATTTTTGTTCTATAGAAAAAGAGATAAAACACAAACAGACTTTAAAGTTATTATGATTGATAGGATATGCTTTGATTTTAGGCAGTACATTTGTATTCATTCTATTCAGACGTGCCTTTGTTTGGTAAACATTTGTCATTTCCATAGTGGGATTAGGAATTACTAGATTCAGAAAGACAAAATTGTTGGTGCATGACTTCACATTATGTCACTGGTAAAATGTGATAAGAAGGATTTAATTTTTTTGTTATTTTGGAGCTACCTGATGGTGCTCTGGGGACTATGCAATACTAGGGATTGAACTTGGGCTTTTTGTATGCAAAGCATTTAGCTAGCTGTTTTTCCTGGGCCCTTGGTTCATATTTTCCATCTGCTGAGCTTTCGTCTTTTTTAAGTATTTGAAAGGAGTGACAGGAGTACTACACCTTTAGACTCTTTCAGTCTTTCTAATTCTAGGCTTTTTCAGTCTTTCTAACCCTAACCCTAGTGCCTTGTAGAATTTTCTTTTTTTTGCTTTTTGGGTCACACCTGGCAATGCATAGTGGTTATTCCTGGCTCTGCACTCAGGAATTACTCCTGGCGGTGCTCAGGGACCCACATAGGATGCTGGGAATTGAACCCAGGTTGGCCGTGTGCAAGGCAAACGCCCTACCCGCTGTGCTATTGCTCCAGCCCCCACCTTGTAGGATTTTTTTGTTTTTGATTTACATACCACACTGGATGATGCTCAGGGTTTACTCTTGAGTCTGCATTTAGGAGTCACTCCTGGTGGGCTCAGGTAACCATATGGGATACCAGGGATCAAACCTGGGTCAACTGCATGCAAGGCAAGCACCCTTCCCACTGTACTATTGCTCTGGCCTGAGATTTTTTTTTTTAAACTGAGAATAACACTCATAGCTTACTCTGTGCATGCAGTGCACTTAGGGTTCTAAATCATATAAGGATGTTGTGAACATTACAGTGTTTACGAATGTCAGCAGGCATTTCTGTCATTTGTCTGATTTCCCTATCTTAAGATAATTGCCGAAAGGGGTATAAATATGCATAAACTGATTGTAATTGGGGACTTATTTATATGAAAAATACCATTTTGACTACTTCAGAGCGCTTCCCCTCTCTATTTTGTCTCTATCTGATGACGATTCTAATAAACCATGCATTAATTATCAGTTTCTAAATAGAAGCCCTGTTATGTCATACGTTAAAATTCTGGTTCACTTAAAGGGTTGGAGACTGAGTGGTAGAGCTCTGGCCTTTATTTATTTATTTATTTACTTATTGTTTGGGGGTTATACCTGGCTATACTCAGGGCTTACTACTGGCTTTTCACTCTGGGATCACTTCTGGTGGGCCCAGGTGACTGTGTTATCTGGCCCCTTATTTTTTTAAGTCATATTTTCCTATTTTCCTTTCTAAATTTTGTTTGTGGCACCATGATTTGCAGTAGGGTTTTATGCATACAACAGTCTGACACCACAGCTTCCATCAGAGTGTCTGCTGCTTCCTGGTATCATTGACTCAGTGCTCTCGACAACCCCCTTCCCTCCCCCCACATTCTTGGTAAGCTCAGCTCTGTCAGAATGGATTTATTAAAGCTTTCATGTAGCATTACTTCTTTTTAGAAGTAGCATTTTATTTTGCTTACGTAAAGCTTGCTAATATAAGCAGTGCCTTAGCACATTTCCTAAAAACTGGAGTAAACCAAATATTTTCTTTTTCTTTTCTTCTGGTGGTGATGGAGACTCCAAGGTAGTTCTCAGGATATCCAGGAACTATTCCTAATGGTACTGGCTAACCAGGCTTAGGAAGTTGTTGCTAGGCCTGAGGATAGAGAACTACTTCGTCCCTCTGCTGACAGGGACCACCTGGCCATTCTGGTGGTACTCAGGGGCCTTAGAACTAACATTCAATGATGGTAGGGGGTGTTTTGAACTTGGATTCCAGTATATGCAATAGCCTTTAAACTTTAATTAAAATCATAGATTTGTACTTTATATTATATATAAGTATATCCAATCAGATGTACAATTCTTGCCCCCTCCTCACTCAGCTTACCTTGTTTTGTAAATTTGAAATTAAAATATGTATGTAACTTTTTCTTTTAAAAAATGATTAACAATACCTATTTTATTTTATTTTATTTTGCTTTTTGGGTCACACCTGGCAATGCACAGGGGTTACTCCTGGCTCTGCACTCAGGAGTTACTCCTGGCAGTGCTCAGGGGACCATATGGGATGCTGGGAATCGAACCCGGGTCAGCTGCGTGCAAGGCAAACGCCCTACCCGCTATGCTATCTCTCCAGCCCCCTGTGTGTTACTTTTTAAATGAGTTTATACTGATTTTAATAATGTCATGGTAGCCCAAATTTGAAAACAGCCCTAATGTACAAGAACAGATCACTTGATCACTTGACTTCCCATTAATCGTTGATTTGCTTGAGTGGGTGCCAGTAATGTCTCCAGGGGAATGAGACCCTTTGTAATTACTGGTTTTGGCATATTGAATATATAATGTATAGCTTGCGAGGCTCTGCCGTGCGGGCAGAATACTCGCGGTAGCTGCCAGGCTCTCCAAGAGGGATAGAGGCTTTTGGGGCAGCCTCTAATCGCCCTGTACAATGTACGAGAACAGATGACTAGAAAAAGAAACCACGTTGTGTATGCACAATATAGTTCAGCTATAAGGAAAGATGAAATCATGCAATTTGTTACAACATGGATTGAGCTGGAGGGCATCATGCTGAGCAAGTCAGCCAGGAGAGTGACTGATACAGAATGATTTGCCTCATATTGTAGGATATAAGAAACCCCAGCCGAAAGCAATAGAGTGTAAGAACTGGTCTACAAAAGGGAGCTTACCAGGGCAGTGAGACATGGAGAAAATGAGCACTCTGGTGGTGGGTGAGGTGTTTGTTCTATGCATGATACCATTGACAGTAATGTAAAATTGTAATCATGGGGGCTTAATAAGGAAAAAGAATTTAAACATTGAAAGTGATCTTTTTTTTTTTTTTTTTGGGTCACACCCGGCAATGTGCAGAAGTTACTCCTGGCTCACGCACTCAGGATTTACTCCCGTTGGTGCTCAGGGGACCATATGGGATGCCGGGAATTGAACCCGGGTCAGCCGCATGCAAGGCAAACGCCCTACCTGCTATGCTATTGCTCCAGCCCAAAAGTGATCAGTTTTAATTTCTAATATGGTAACTAAATTCTGAAACAAAAAATGTTGAAAAAGTTCTGAAATCTACACACTTTATTGAAATATTTTCATGTTGGGGCTGGAGAGATAGTACAGTGGTTAGGGCACTTCCTTTGCACATAGCCTTCGTGGGTTTAATCCCTGGCACCCTATATGGTTCCTAGAGCACAACCTGGAGTGACCTCTGAGCACAGAGCAAGGATTAAGCCTTGAGCACTGCTGAGTGTGATCAGAACAAAAACCAAAACAGCAAAAAATTCCATGTTAGTCATAAATTTACTTTTAACACATTTTTAAGAATTTTATAGCATTTGATTTTTCCCTCTTCTAAGAGGGTCATAGAAGGGCTGGAGAGATAGTATGGGAGTGAAGATGGTTTGCCTTACATGTGGCTGACTCCAGTTTGATACCTAGCGCTGATGATGGTCCCCAAGCACTATCAGGAGTCATTCCTGGATAAGCCCTGAGCACCACTGAGTGTGGCCCCCTATTCCCCAACAAAAAGTGAGTCACAGAAATAGAATTATTAGAGCAGAGAAACCCCTATGCTTATATGCATGTGTATATAGACATTTATATATACTTTCTACAAGAATTATACTGAACGCATTTTCCCCTCGTTCATGCACAGCTGTTCTGATACCTCTATGCAAGTAATGACATATGGATTTGAACTCAACCTTTTTTCTGGGCAAGTCCCTTAAGCCACTGAACGATCTTTTGGGTCCCACTTCAAATTTCAGTGTGTGTGTGTGTGTGTGTGAGGTAGTGGGTAGGGTCACATCCTGCAGTATGCAGGGCTTACTTCTGGCTCTGCACTCAGGGGTCACTTCTGCCTGGAATTAGGGGACCATATGGAGTGCTGGGAACGAACATAGGTTGACTGTGCAAAGCAAGTGCCCTACCCACTGTATTATCTCTCTAGCCCTGTAAGTTATTTCTCCTAAGGAAGAAATGACTATTTATTTCTGTTTTTTGGTCACACTTGTCCTTTCTCAGGGGTTTACTCCTGACTCCACACTCAGGAATTAATCCTGGTGGTGCTGGGGGACCATATGGAATGTGGGGGATCGAAGCTGGGTTGGCCACTATCTACTGCTCCGGCCAGCAAGTAATGACCTTAGATTCATGGAACTTTGTTATAAGTGGTAGTGGTTATGTCAGTAACTAAAATTTCTTTATTTCAGAGGTGACTATTTGAATGTGAGAAATTTAACTAGTTCAAGTATAAAAGTTAAATGTAAAATGGTAGGTGAGGTGGGATGGGGTTTTTTTGGGCCATACCTGGCAGTTCTTAGCAGAGGTGATTGGAATGTAGCTCAAAGATAGTATGTTTGCTCTATATATTTGAGGCCCAGCAGTTCTCCTCTCCCCTTCCACACAAGCACAAATTTTCATGGGCAATGTGGGAGAAAGCAGGCCTTTAATAACAATGCTTTAGAAATGACTTTAATGGGAACTGAACTTTACTCATGCCTTTTTATTAAAGGCTTGGGAGCTGTGTACTCTCAAGTTTTGTTTATACTTTCTTTATTAAAGTAAATATTTGAAATCTTTTTCTTTTTAAAGTTCCCCTTCCTCTTCATTTTACAGTTTTTAAATTTTTTTTTTTTTTTTTTTTTTTTTTACAAAAGCCTTTATTTTGGTTTCCTGGGATCACACACCCGGTTGTGTGCCCTCCCTCCTGGCTGTGGTGCTTGGGGTTGCGTTCTTCAGTGGTGGTGCTCTCCTATAGTTTTTGGTTGGTTTGCTTGCTGGGGGTTGCATTCTTGGCTGGGGCGCTTGCTGAAGGTCGTGTTCTTTAGTTGTGACACTCAGACACACCTGTCTCTTGTGTGCCAGAGATCACAGACTCTGTGGTGCCGGGGATCGCAACGCAGTGACCCCTGGAGTGTACTCAGTGCACATGGGTCAGTGATGGGGAACTCAGCAGCCTCCTGTCGCAAGGCTGGCACTGTGCCACAGGACCATCCCCAGGCTCCTGAAATCCTCTTCACCGCTGCTTTACACATTTTGCTCTCAGTTTTGCTCTTCTTCTCTTGACAGCAATTGTAATCAGCGTATATTGCCTTTCTTTTTTAGTTTTATGACCTTTGTGAACTATTCAGAACTGGAGGTCAGGTTCCTGACACAAACTACATATTTATGGTATGTAAATACTTGTTTAAAATGGAAAGGATCTGACTTAGCACATGTGAATTACATATTGTCTTTATCTCACAATCACTGTTTCAACATGTGAAAAGGTGGTTTTATGCTTTTCTGTATTTTTCATTTTCTCTTAAGTAGCTTTAGCAAATAGTTGAAAATAATTGCTTCAGTAAATTTTTCTCTGCATAGTACAAGATTGTAGCCCTTTTTAATTATAGTCAATGGACAGAGAAAACTAGCAAAAAACCACTGGTCTAAATACTTAAATCTTTCACGATCACGATCACGACCATCCTGTTATTCGTCGATTGCCTCGAGCAGGCCCCAGTAACATCTCCTTTGTCCTAGCCCTGAGATTTTTTAAAAAGTGCCATATTCAAGGCTCTTTCAGAGTTAGGAGAATGAGACCCATCATTGTTACTGGTATTTGGCATATTAAATCTTTAATGTGCACTTAAATCTTTAATGTGCTATTATTATAATTTTGGTTTTGGGACCATACCCAGTGGGGCTCAGGACTTACTCTTGGCTCTTTGCTCAGGGATCACTCCTGGTGGTGCTGGTACAACCATATACAGTTCTGGGGAGACTGAGCCAGTACTAGCTATATGCAAGGCAAGCACTTAATCCCTGTACTATCTCTTTGGCCCTTCAACTCATTTTTCTTTTCTCATAGACTAGCAAAACATTTAACAGACTAGTTTATTCATGTCCACTTGAGTTTTTTGGTTAAATGTTAATTTCCAAATTTAATATGTAACTCTTCATTTTGATTATTTTGGGTTTTATTGCTATTTTGGCACATGATATATTTAAAAAATACTAAATGCTATTGTATTGATGTAATTGTAAACTTTTACCTTACAGGGTGATTTTGTAGACAGAGGTTACTATAGTTTGGAGACCTTCACTTACCTTCTTGCTCTAAAGGCTAAATGGCCTGATCGTATTACACTTCTTCGAGGAAATCATGAGAGTAGACAGATAACACAGGTGTATGGATTTTATGGTAAGATCTGTTTCTCTGAATCTGAATATTGTTTGACTTTCCTCAGTGGGGGAAAAAAAAAACCACACACACAAGTCATACATTTGCTATGTAGTAAAGTTAGAAAACACAGATAATCTTTTTCTATTTTCTTTTTTTTCTTTTTCTATTTTCTTTTTTGTTTGCTTTGCTGGGGATTCAACCCAGGGTCCAAAGAAGCAAAATCTGCTCTGTTGCTGAACTACACCTCCAATTGCTGATTCCTCATTTTGGTTTTTCCAGTCAATTGAAAACTTTACCATAGAAGAAAGTCATCTCAGTTTTCTGTTAAGCATTTTTCTGGATCAGTGCTTTGAGGTGTAGTACTCAGTTGATCTCATTGGAACACCTGGATATGTGTTAAACTATAGCTTGCCTTTGTACCCTGACCCTGCTGGGAGTAGCCTGATAGCCTCCACACTGCTGTGCCTGAGCATCATCATATTGCTGGGCCTAAGCATCGAACTGTCAGGCCTGCACTTCCTGACTAAGTGTTTCCCCGAGCAGCCCCAGTCCCCTCCCTCATTGTAAATTACTGAACCCACTATAGACTGTTGCTGTGGGGGGTGTGGTATGGGGCCATATCTGGCAGTGCTCAGGGCTTACTCCTGGCTGTGTGCTCAGGGATCACTCCTGGCAGGGTTTGGAACCAAATAGGGTGCCAGTATTGAACATTGGTCAGTCAAGTGCAAGGCACACGCCCTATCAGCTCTACTCTCTCTTTGGCCCACTAGAGTGACCTTTTGAGGAAAAGATCCAAAATGTGCTGAAGTTGAATGTTCTGCAAACTCAAGTTTGAGAACTTCATCTTCCTTCCTTCTTTCCCCCCTCCCCCTCATCTCCCATCCCCTACCTGCCCCCCCTCCCTTTCTTTCCCCCTCCCATCTCCTCCCCTCCCCTCCCTCCTTCCTGGGTTGTGGCTTCAGCTATTTCTATAAAAGCACCTTTGCCTTTGCACCATTTCTATGGAGTGTGTATGTGTGTGTTTATATGCATATCATCTTGGGGCCAGAGAGATAGTAATACAGGGATTAAGCACATGACTTGCATGATATAGGTTCAGTCCCTGGCACCAGATTGTCTCCTCAGCCATGCTGTGTGCAGCCCTGGAGGCTCCTGGGCATTGCTGGGTGTGATCCTGGTTACCCCCGAGCACTGTAGGGGTAGTCAGGATAAACCCTGGTACCACCAGGGCAATAGCAGCACCACATCCTTGGGCCTTCCACTGAACTGCCAGAATGCTTGGTCAAGTTTCACAGGGAAGAGTCTCTAAGTCCCCAGAGCACTGTTTGGGAAGGATCCCCCAAAATGAATGTGTGTGAACATGTATACCCCAACCTAAAAAGGGGTTATGTCTCTTTTTTCACTTAATTTTGTGACCAGCATTTTCCCTTTGAAATTCTTTTGTGTGTGTGTGTGTTTGGGCCCCACCCAGCAATATTCAGGGGCTACTCCTGACCTGGTACTTAGGGGTTGCTCCTGGTGGTCCTCTGGGGACCGTGTAGTGCTGGAATCAGTCCTCTGAATGCAAAGCATATGCTCAGTGGCATGCACCCTACTCATTGTACTGTCTCTTCTGCCCCATACCTTATTTTATTTATTCACTTATTTTGGCTATACCCATTGGTACTTGGGGGTTGATTAAGTGCTTGGGTGACTATGTGATGCCAAGAATTGAAGTAGGGTCTCCTGCCTGCAAAACATGCCCCCAGCTTATTGAGTCACCTAACTAGCCCTTTGACATTATTTCTATAGTTGAATTTATATTTACTATATGGATGTATCATAATTGATGTAGCCAGATTTTTCAACTTAGGTCTGAGGAGTTTGGAGCCAGAGAGATTATACAACTGGCAGGGTGCTTGCCTGGCACACAGCCTGTGTTTGATCCCAGACTCCACCAGCAGTGATTTCCTGAGCACAGGACCAGGAGTAAACTCTGAGCACCACTGGGTATGGCCCAACCCCCCCCCCCCCCCCGCAAAAAAAAAAAAAAGGAAGGTGCTGTTTATAAACTACTATTGTAAGCATAGTTGATATATCTTTGTGCGTAAATACCAAATATCTTTTGATTTTTTTCTTAGAGGCAAAGATTTAGGTGCTTGCCTTGCTTGTGCCCTGGCAGCACATATAGATCACTGAGCTCTGGCAGGAGTGGCCTCTAAGCACAGTGCCAGAATTAGGCCCTTCGCATAGCTGATATGACCCAAAACAAAACAAAGCTTTGCTTTTTAAATAAAAAGCAGATAATTCAGATAATTTATACTCTTAGCTCAGTGAAAGCAGCCAGCTTCAGTGTTTCAGGTTTAGGTTCATGCTACACATATAGTTACAGCCCAGAATTTGACCAACATTAACTAATGTACAGCAAATAAAGATAAAATGAGGAAAGAAATGAGGACATTTTATTTTTATTTCATTGTTTTATAATTAATTTTTTTATCATATTGAAAAAACACTTTTCCATCTATTTTTCATTATACAGGTGTTTCTTCTATATTTGTGGGTGCTCAGGGTACCATGAGGAGTTGGGCATTGAACTCAGGCCTTCCACATACAAACTCAGCTCATTGATCTCTCTCTGGCCCAGGAGGAAATTTTATTATATGTGTTTTGTTTTTGTGTTTTTTTGTTTTGTTTTATTGGGGGCCACACCTAGCCTTGCTCAGGGCTTACTCCTGGCTTTGAGTCCAGGAATTATTCCTAGAAGGACTCGGGGGATCATATGAGTTGCCAGGGATTGACCTGGATTGGTCGCATGCAAGACTGCTATATGCAAGCCCCTAAGAGGACACTCTCATTAAGATGCTCTGACAAAAAATAACAATAGCCCAACATCTAGTATTGAATTTTCTTTTTCAATACTAGAGGAAGCTATTGTCTCAGAGTGGGTTTTATGGTTTTATTTAATAAGAGGAAATTCAAATCCTTGGGAATGTGATATATATATATATGTACATATATATATTTATTTTGGGTCATACCCGGCAATGCACAGGGGTTACTCCTGGCTCTGCTCTCAGGAATTACTCCTGGCGGTGCTCAGGGGACCACATGGGATGCTGGGAATCGAACCTGGGTCGGCTGCGTGCAAAGCAAACACCCTACCCGCTGTGCTATCGCTCCAGCTCTGGGAATGTGATAATTGTAATCATCATTGTATTTTAATCACAGTGATGACAAAATAATATAAAAAGTTCCTTGAAAATGAACTAATTTACTAATTTGACCTTTCATTGCACACTGATAAACCTATATGAGCAATTTAATGAACGAGCGGCTCTGTGTATGTGTAAAGATGCGAAAGATACAAAATTATTGACTGTAAACTGAGCTCAGTTGGTAGAGCTCCCATGGTAAATTTTTAAGGATTCTGCTTCACATACATAATTTAGAAAATCTTGGGAATTGACCATTTTCTCTCATATTTTATGGTCTTCTAACATTTTCATAAGACAATGGTGATGTGCCAGGGGCTGGAGCGATAGTAGAGCGGGCAGGGCATTTGCCTTGTAAGCGGCCAACCGGTTCAATCCCTTGCATCCCATACGGTCCCCCAAGCACTACCAGGAGTAATTCTTGAGTGCAGAGCCAGTAGTAACCCCTGAGCATTGCTGGTTATGACCCAAAAAAAGCAAAAAAAAAAAAAAAAAAAAAGCAAAAAAAATAAGGGATGTGCCTTTTTTTTTTCAAATATTTAAGGAAAAATTTAAAGATGAGAACTCCCATGGTATTCTTTGGAAAGAGAGGAGTGTAACTTAATTATGCATCAGAGAATGTTAAGCTGGGAGTATGTAAGAACATCTTTTGATAGTCCCCAGTAACTACCAGTCAGATACTGATATTGAATCTCAAATATTTAGTTGCATAACTACAGAAAATCTCAGAAGAGACAACAAAGACCTGAGAAATGTTGAAGTATGAATTAATTACCCATAATATTATAATTAAGGATCTTCTAGATCCTTCTTATCTTGCTAGAATAAAGTAAATTAAATAAACTGTTTAACAGAATTACCCAGTGTTAGTAACAATAGAGAAAAGTATTTTCTTTGGTTGGTGTGAAATTAATATCTACCCCTGTTTTGTTGGCGGGTACAGCGTGGTGGTGTGCAGGGCTTCTTCCTGGTTCTGGGGTCAGTGGGCTATATGCAGTGCTGGGGATTGAACCAGGGTCGGATGCTTGCACGAAAAACACCTTATCTATTCTCTTTCTCCAGTCTTATTTAGCTTTTCTTTTATTTTTTTAAATTGAATGACCATGAGATAGTTACAAAATCACACATCTTGTCACTAGTGTCTATTCTCGCCACCAATGTCCCTAGTCCATTTTCCCCTCTTCACCAGGTTCTTCTATGGCAGACACTTTTCTTCTTTCTGTCTCTGTCTCTCTCTGTCTCTCCCCTTTGTCAGATACTTGGTTTGCAGTGCTGTTACTGAAAGGTTATCACGTAAATCACTTTACCTGCTTTTGGCACCCAGTTTTTGTCCAGAGTGATCATTTCCAATTATCCTTGTCATAGTGGTCCCTTCTCTGACCTAACTCCATTCCCTCCCTCGCCTCCCACCCTCTTGTGGCAAGCTTCCTACCCTGGACCAGTCCTTCTGTTTGTCTTTGGGTATTATTCTCAGATCTCACATTATTTAGCTTTTTTTGATCATAACATTTAACTGATATTAGGTGCTTTTTAGGGTTATTTCTGGAATGAAAGCAGAACCACCTCTTAGGATTGACACATATATACAGATACACTTTCTGTTTATGTGTACTTAAATAGTGGTCTTGGTCATATGAGGGGGATCTTCTAGAATTGAACACTAATTATATGTCATAAATTACGGGCCTAGATTGAGCTGAATTTCTGCGGTTTCAGTGACTAGTATTGGATGCATTGTTTGTTTTGGTGAGTTGACCAAGCAGTGCTCAGGGGGCCTGAGGGCCTCAACAATACTCTGCCTACCTGGACGTTTATTCAGTACTGGAACCTGAAGATTTGGTGCTGTTTAGTCCTTGCATTGCCAGGGGTGACCAGAATCACTCCAGCAGTGCTTGGGGACCTTGAGGGCCACACCCCTGGTATTTGGGGGTCTCCAGAGCTACATCCAGCAATATTATGGAGGCCCTTTGGTACTGAGGATCAAATCCAGGTCAGGCCAAGTGCATTAACCCCTGCTCTTTCTGCCTGGCCCCAGTGTTGTTTAGACAGATGTAGGACTCTTTCGGTTTTAGTATTATACTAATTATAATTGTATGCCAGTATCTAATATTAATGTGAACTCTTCCATTTCTTTCATAGATGAGTGCCAAACCAAATACGGAAATGCTAATGCCTGGAGATACTGTACCAAAGTCTTTGACATGCTCACAGTAGCAGCTGTAAGTTTATATAGATATTTGCAAAGTATTTTCTTACCAACAACACTGCATATTTTGCATAATTACCATCTTAGTTGTATTGATAATAACATGAATTTAGATATGACTGAGTTTATTTTATGTTCAACTCTCTTACCCTATTTTGACAGTTAATAGATGAGCAGATTTTATGTGTTCATGGTGGCTTATCTCCTGATATCAAAACACTGGATCAAATTCGAACCATTGAAAGGAACCAGGAAATACCCCATAAAGGAGCATTTTGTGATCTGGTGTGGTCAGATCCTGAAGATGTGGATACTTGGGCCATCAGTCCCCGAGGAGCAGGTTGGCTGTTTGGTGCAAAAGTCACAAATGAGGTAAAGTCATATTTCCAGAAAAAAGTTTTGTTGTTTGCTAGTGGATTATAGCGAGATCTGTGGGTAACCATAGATAACAAGCTTTTAGTTAGCTTATTTCAATTATGATTACTGAGGATAACGGCTAAGTGTGGTGATCACCTTTCACCTCCTCCAGCATCCACTTGTTAATGTGTACGAAGTAAATAATGCTTTACTTTCATATAATCCGAGTAGGGGTCCAAGAGAGTAGAGGGGCTAAGGTGCTAGCCTAGCATACGCTGACTGTGGCTCATTTTCCAGCACTCTTATGGGCTCCTGACCCCCGGGAATGATCCCTAAAAAGAGAGCCAGGTGTGGCCAAAAATGCAAAACTAAAAAAGATCAAAATTTAAAATATATCTGGTGATTAGTGGGATAGCAAAGAAAGAGATTTAAAAATCGACAGATATAGGCACTTCCCTTGCGTGTGGCGACTTAGGTTTGATCCCCAGCACCATATATGGTTCCCCAAAGCCTCTTCCAGGAGAGAACCTGAGCATAGAGCCAGAAGTAAGTCCTGAGCACTGCTGGGTGAGAGGCCCCTGTCCCCCCATAAGAGGAAAAAAAACTTACAATTTATTAGTTTTGGATGTTCAGTGTGATGATGTAGCGCACGCGCGCGCGCGTATGTGTGTGTGTGTGTGTGTGTGTGTGTGTGTGTGTTTATTGTCGATGGGCAGCTTTTTGAAGTTCCAGCTGTTTTCAATTAAGAAGGCACGGGAGGTCTGGCAGGATGAGTGGGGGGCTGGAGACTATGCTTTGCATGCTGGAGTCCCAGGTTCTGTCTCCAGCATTGCATGGTCCCCTGAGAACCATAGGTGCAGTCCTTGAGCTGTAGGTCAGGAATAGGCTCCAAAACCACGAGAATAAGTAACAGGAAGGCTGGGTGGATAGCTTTAAGGACTGCTTGCCTGCACTGGATATTGAGTTTGTTCTCTGACACTATCTCCATTTCTGCTTCCCCCCTCCCCACACCCAGGTATTGCCAGGATGGTCTTGATGGCCCAGTACTGTTGGGTCTATATAGCACTGTATTGTTGGGCTTAAGTACTGAACCACTAGGTCTGAACAGCTGGTATGAGAATCACTGAAAATGCCTGGGAGTGCCCACCCCAGTTAAATAAAGATACACACATAGTGTAGGGGGCTGTTGCTCAAGTTGTAGAGCAAATGCCTTGCACTTGTGAGACCCTGGGTTTATCCGCAGCACTGCACAAGCCCCCTAAGTACTACTGGGGGGTTGCCCTTGTGGCTCCCAAGCACTGTTGCACTGTTAGGAGTGCACTCCCCACAATCTACGACCCTCCCTCCCCCCGCCAAAAAAAAATCACCCAAAACAAGAGATGAGCTTATATTGGAAAGAAATCCAGTGTAATAGAACCAGAGAACCAGGTTCTGATCGGTTGTTAAACTGTAACTTTGGTAAATTATCTATCCCTCTGTTAGCTTAGGTTGCAAAAGAAGAATAAATATCAGGGTTTGTCAGGAACTAAACTAAGCTTTCAGTAAATGATACATATTTATAGCAATTCTCTCTTCTCTCTCTCTCTTGCTCTCTCGCTCTTGCTCACTCTCTCCTTCCTCTCCTGTCTCCTGGCCACACAAGGCTGTGCTCAGGGGTACTCCTGACTGTGCACTCAGAATCATTCCTGGTGGACTTGGAGACCCATCTCTGATGCTAGGAATTGAACCTCGTTGGCCATGTGCAAGTCAAGTGCCTTGCGCTTTGTACTATTTCTCTGGCCCCTTAACAGCAATACATTCTTGGTGATTAAAACAAAACCCCAAAACCAAAAAAAAAAAAAAACCCAATTTTGGGCCAGGTAGATTACCTCAATAGGCTGCGTATACTGAGTGTGTCCCCATAATTAAAAAGAGAAATTGTAAGTAGAAAGTAAAAGACAACTTTCCTTTCTATCTGGTAGTACTTAGAGAATGCTTTTCATCCCAAAGCTGTGAATAATATAACTGCAATTTCTACAACTCTGTAATAGATTCAGGTGAAATTGACTATATGTTGCTAGCTTACTGAATTATATCATGAGAATGTTTAGCAGGATTTATGCTGTTTTTTTCTTGTATAGGTTCATTTTATTTCTATGCTGAATACTTAATAGAACTTTTTCTAAATTTCAGTTTGTTCATATCAACAACTTAAAACTCATCTGCAGAGCACATCAACTAGTTCATGAAGGCTATAAATTCATGTTTGATGAGAAGCTGGTGACAGTCTGGTCAGCTCCTAATTACTGCTATCGTTGTGGAAATATTGCTTCGATCATGGTCTTCAAAGATGTAAATACAAGAGAACCAAAGTTATTCCGGGCAGTTCCAGATTCAGAACGTGTTATTCCTCCCAGAACGACGACGCCGTATTTCCTTTGAGGCCTTCGCCCATCCTGCTGACCCATTCTCTGCCCTCTTACCCAAACTTTCGTGTATTACCCTCTACAATATACTTTTTATTGAGCACTTTGCTGCTGAAATGCTGCCTCTTGCCTTTTTTTTTTAATTTAAAATTATCTAAATTTATTGTTTGTTATGGTGTCTATAGCAATGTTTTTCTATCAATATTCTCCCCCATCCCATCCCCATCTTGGACTCATTTGAGAAGACTTGAGAAATGTCTTAATACTCACACTGCTGCATGTAGCTCTTGCTTATTAACTGATCTGGGGGGAAACAGGATGTGTTTCCTTTTTTTAAAAAAGTCAGTCGACAAAACAAAACAAACTACACCGAAATATTGCTCCTTTTGTATCATTCAGTCTTTCATTTTAGTTGGGTAAGTTTTAAGAAATTTCAGCAGCAAAGTTGTTACTCAGTAGGCACGATGGACTGCCAATGCCTCCAGTTATGTATACCTGTCCCAGCTGTGCGCTGCATTGTCCTTTGTTGGATGATATTTTAAATGGATATCAAATAAATTGCTCTAAAGGGCTGCCCTCCTTGTTGTGTTTTTAAATTTTAGTTAAAAACTGCTACAGCTCTGACTTTGTACATTAAGATAATTGTATTGATCTTTTTCAGATTCCTTGTATTTTCAATAAAGTAATCTTAAATAAAACCCAGATAGGTTAAAGTGTTAGAAATTTTAAACAGCTTACATTGTTAGCTTAAAGTTTCTTTCTTTTTTTCTTTCTTTCTTTTCCCTTATCAGAGTTCTTGGCCCTTTGGTTGTTCACTTTAAAACATCAACTGAAATTCAATTTTTTATTTGAAAAAAAATCACTAAACTGTGCCTAAAGAACATAACTGCCATATTAATGTTTTGGTTTATATCCTCTATAGTAATAGAAAAACATTTAATACTTGTAATGCTAATGTGTTCATTTGATACCAAGTTAGTAGAATGTGATCAATCCAGTTTACAATCTATCATGATTATCATTCAGTAAAATCTGTGGTCTTTTCATAGGAACCATTCTTCTCTTGCTGTAACATGTGACCTTAACTTTTAGAAAGTGTTCATTTTTTAACTGCAACTGGAAAGGTTGAAAAGTCAGGACTCTTGTATTTGTGAACTGTAATCTGAAGCAGATATTTTTAAGGAGTAGAAAGAAACAAATTGTCCTTTTTTTGTAAAGGTCTGTGATGCCATGTTTCAGCTTTGTGTAAGTAATTTTAGTATCCAAAGGGTTGGGATGATCAGTTATTGATATGCATCTGTCCACTTAATAAGGACAAGTGTTCCAGTACTTCTTATGACTGTGTTCATAAGATATTGGAATCTGCCATTTTGTGAAATAGTTGGTATCCCTTTACTACTATAATTAATTTTTGTCATTCCAGGAAATTTTTGTGAAGCCAGCCAATTAATAAGCACTTTAGCATCTGTTCAGGTAGTTTTGAAAACTAAGTTTCCCATTCAGGATAAGAACCTCCAGGTTACCTAAAAATGCAATAAAAACCTTTGTAGTCTAAGCTTCTTGGCACATAATTTTTCTTTTATTAAATGAGCACAATCCTCTCTCAGTTCCCTCTGCCCCCACCACCCATACAGTACTCCTTGTATCGTTTTTTAATTGTATCACTTTATGAAAGAAGTTGACCGGACATTTGCTGCACACACTTGAACTGTTGGGTCAGTAGCTCTGTGTCATTGCCCTGAGCCCAGTGTAATTCAGGAGGAAAGGTTTTTGTTTTTTTTTTTATGATACGGATATGTAACTATGTATTTTACTAATTGTGGTGAAACACTGGAAATTACAAAGCAGTCAACTTAGTGTGGTCTTTCAACAGCTCTCTGCAGTCTTTTTTTCTGTTACCATAATGTATTTGAGCACTTCCTCTCCATTGCCTTTGAGTTGTACCAATAAAACCATAACCCCGTTCTCTTTTTTTCCATTTGACACTCCTTAGCTCAGACTGATGTAGTTGATTTAGTTATCCCTGTAATGTGATTTTTGTTTTGACGTCATGGTGTATGCATTTGTTTTGTCACTAGTTGGGCATGTGCCAATAATATTCTGTCCATTTCTTAACTGCCATTGTGTTTGCCTGGATTTTTCCTCTTCAACTGAATAATGGCTTTTTGCATGAAAAGAATAGTTTTACTATTTAGACCTGTAAAGGGAAGAGAGAGTGAATGTATTGAACTTTGTAAACCTAAAAGGAATATTTGGATCCCTCAAAAAAAGGGCTATGTACGAGAGAGTGAATCGTGTGGTGGGAGCGACTTGAAGTCATAGGTCTGTAGGCAGGAGCCTCTGTTACTCCCTCTATCTAGGCTGAATGTAAAATCCCTTATGTTGTATAATGAGGATAATAACTATTTTTATTTGCCTATGGTAAATTTTGTTTCTAATAAAATGTCTTAGGCTCTAGTGAGAAATGTCTACTTGTAATTGCCAATTACTCCTTATTTGCCTGATCTGCTCTTGGCTAGCTTTTTGTAGGTTAATGCTTTTTCCTGAAAAATCTCACCATTCTAAATGTGTTTATTTGGGTGTGATCCTAAAAAGCCTGGATCAAGAGCACATCTAATATGCAACCTGAATCATCAGCTCCTATTCCGTCTGGATGTCTACAAGTGTTGGAAGATTCTGACCTCTTAAATCCTGTATTTTGCTTTTGAAATAAGGTGTGAAATGTTGTTTAGAACATTTAAGACTTTTGTGGTTTTGCTTGTAAGTTCAGCATCAGGTTTGGGAAAACACGTGTATTGTGAAAGCAAATCTGAATTTTCTGAGCTTGCATTGTCAGAAATAGAATTGCTCTCCATCAGGTCCCAGGAAATTGTGTATCTGGAATCGAAGAGATTTAACAGTAAGAATCCAGACTTTTAAATGTAATTGTTTTTTAAATGCTAATGTTTGTAAAGCACCTTCAATTCTTTGAATGATAGGTGCTATATCCTATCAGTGTAAATTAATAAAAAGATTATAGGAAGTTTCTCAGACCAATGCATAATCTATAGTATGTCTCAACAAGAAATTACTAGCTTTTTCTATTACTCAGTTTAAATGAAAAATGCTTATTCCTTCAGTTGGTTGCTTGACTAGTAAAGAGAAGTGAAACTTTTTCTTGTTTTGCCTTTGACTTTGAGCAAAATATTGTAGTTCTTTAAAGGCAATATTTATTGTTGTACCATGTACCCTGTACCCAGAAACATGCTCCATGAGACTGGTAGAACTTTCAATTGTGTTTTGACAGTGTGTAGCCACACTGATGAAATGTAGTAGTTACCACCAAAAAGATGTGGGATTTCTCTTAGCATGATGACAAACACAGTAGATGCTTGGGCAAGGTTGACTCCATATCCCCTTCTTAGTAGTTTTCTATTTCCTTGTCAGTCAGTTAATATATATATGGTATCTTTTCTTTTGGGCCAGATGCTCATAAGTGTAAGCTTAAGCTGACTTGGATCATATCAGGTATTTTAAATTTCATGAAATTATAGGAAGTTTCTCAGACCAATGCATAATCTATAGTATGTCAGCTTAATTATATTTCACTTAGTCCTTGGGTTCATACTATTCTCAGCATCTGCTTTTGTGTACAAATAGAAATAATATATAAGAGATAGCATGGAAGCACTATGAAGTACTGGAGAGAACATAGACTTTGGGACCAGATCTAGATAAAATCCCCATCTCTGCCAAGTAGTGGTGGTGGTGGTAGCTATCCTGTATTGAGTATTGCACATGCCTTATTTTCCATCCCTTACTGTGGCTTTTTGATTTCATTACCTCTTTCTTTTTCTTTCTTTTTTTTCAGATGAGGAAGCATGTAGAATAAGCAACTTGTACAGAACTGAAACTAATCAAAAGGAATATGAAGAAGTACTATTTCTATAGGTCATACTACAGTCTTATGCCCCCCAAAAATATTGATTTGTGATAGCTATGCTACTGTGAGGAGGTCTGATTCTCTGAAACTTAAAACTGTAGGCAGGAAAGCCAGTTCAATGTGCTGGAGCATGTCTGGCATGCAGGAGGCTCGAGTTTGATTTTCTAGCACACATGGTTCCTTGAGTACTGTCAGGAGTGATCCCTGAGTTCCTGAGCACAGCCAGATGTGACCACGAAACAAAAATATCACACCAAAATTATTTTAAAGAGTTATCACAGGATTGACCCCAGGATTATAAGTACAGATAAAATTCCCAGTGCCTGTTTCAAAGCTGCCATACTGAGAACTGCCTTCACCACTTGCCCAAATTTAACGTATTTGGAAAATAATTGCTAAGCATGTTGCTTGTGTATAATCACAAGTTTGGGGAAGGAAATGTTTGATACGACTGAATAATTGGGGAAGATGTAGGAAATGTGAAATAAAAACTGGGATGAAATGATAGATGCAACTTTTGGGGGGGTTGTTTTTTGGAAGTGGGCACACAGTGGTGCTCAGAACTTACTCCTTGCTCAGTGCAGTAGGATTATTCCTAGTGGGACTCAGGGAAACATGGTGCTGGAGATAGAACTTAGGTCTGCTGCATGCGAGGCAAGTGCCTTACCTGCTGGACGATCTCTCCGGTCCCCACGAAATCATTTTTAACATCAAAGATGTAAAAAAATCATATTAAAAGCCACTTTAAAATGTCATTTTGTGGGGGCTGGAGTGATAGCACAGCGGGTAGGGCATTTTCCTTGCATGCAGCCAACCCGGGTTCGATTCCCAGCATCCCATATGGTCCCCTGAGCATCACCAGGAGTGATTCCTGAGTGCAAAGCCAGGAGTAACCCCTGTGCATCGCTAGGTGTGACCCCCCCCCCCAAAAAAGTCATTTTGTGAAAAGCTGCATCCTCATTTTTGCTATTTCTAAAGAATGGTGAGAGGTTTATCCCCAGTTGTTGATGTGTAATATTCTAGCCCAGTGTTCTTCAGTCGTTTTATGTCTGTGGGTGGGCCCCTGTGCTGCTGACCCATCAACAGGTCGGCTGATGTAACCAAGATGATAAAACCAGCAGAAACTTTTCTGTCTTGGTATGTCTGTGGATTGACACTTGTTTGTGGGCCAGTGGTTGAGACCACTGCTTTAGGCTTCCAAGTTTTTTAATTTCTAATTTTGGGGTCAGATCTGGTAGTGCTCAAGGCTTACTCCTGATTCTGTGCTCAGAGATCACTCCTAATGGGCTCAGGGGACCATATGGGATGATGGGGATGGAATCCATGTTGGCTCTGTGCAAGCTAGCTCCTTACCCACAACACTCCCATTCCAGCTCCAGGCTTTCGTACTTTTGATGTATAAAGTTCTTATGAAATAGGAATTTTAAAAGTACAGTACCTCTTTCCAGCTCCAAACAGATGCGAAGGAAAAGCAAAAACTATCCAAGGAATAGAGAGGTTGAAGGTGATACCAGAGTAAAGGAAGAAATGCATATACTCATGAGCTACGCCTTATTTTCAAGGATGACATTAAAAGTCAAAGAGAAAGGCAGCTAATATAGTGCTTACGTGCTGGTAGTCTTGCATGCTTGGGTCTGTCAACAAAAATTAAAATTAGCGTGTAGAAGTTAAACTATACGGATCAAGGACGGTTAGCACACATTCAAGCTCATTTAAGTTTTCAAAATGGAACACGTTGCTTTTAGTTATGGCATCAATCCTGTTGGCTTTGTTGATTTTTCTTTTATGTTAATTAAAAAAATCTCATGCTTTCTTAGAATCTTCGCCTATATTTCTTATCTTTTCCGCAAAGGACTGAATTACCATTTTGATCAATACCTCTGGCTGGGTCCTCTATGAAGAGTATCTGCGAGCCCAGAGACCATTCCACCAATGATGTAGACAGGGCCTGCAGAACACATGCGCTGCTTCAAAACGAAGCTTAATTTGGAGAGCTCCCTCACGGTCGCACCTGCCCGAGAACTCTGAGAAATTGCAGAGCCTGACTTCTCGTGTTGGCAAGATGCAGTGTTGGGGGGCGCCAGCAGGTGTGTGGGATGCAGGACACTCAGTTAGGGAACCTGCCAGCAGGTGTCTGGCGCCGGAGGTGCAGTTCCGACTTTCTGGCGCACGGTGGCGCGTAGGTCTCCCCGCTTCCACTTGCACTCCCTAAGGCACCTCCGCCGCCACCTGCCATCTCAACCAAACTCTGGGCGGCGGTATGTGACGGCCCGGGCGACCAATCAAGCTCCCGAGTTCCGGCCGCACTGCGGCTCTAGCCAATGGGGGCCAAGGAGAGGCGCGGAGGGGGCGGGCTCCGCAGCAAGCCTGGCCGAGGCGCGAGGCCCTCCTCCCGCCTCTCCGCCTACTCCTACCTCCGCCGCCTCAGCTTCCCGAGCGAGCCCCGCGGCCGCCGGAGCAGCTCCCGCGGCGGAGCCGGAGCCGGATGGTCAGAGGAGCCCGGCAGTCCCAGCAGCCGCGGAGTCGCCTGGCCCCCAGGTGGCCCGGGGCGCGGGTGGAGGTCGGGGCGCGGGCGCGGGCGCGGGCCCTGGGCAGCTGCTCCGGGCCGTGCCAGCGTCGGGGGCGCCGAGCCCTGGAGGCGGGGGGCGGGCCGGGGGAGACCCGGGCGCGGGCTGGGCGGGCGAGGCCGCGGGGGGCGTGTGACGGCAAGCCGGGGGGGGGGGGTGCGGGGGGCGCGGTGGAATGCGGGGGGCGCGGGCCCGGAGGGGCGGGGCCCGGAGGGGGTGGGCGCGGGGAGCGGGGAGGCCCGAGGGGCTTGCGGGGGTGACGAGGCAGACAATGAGGAGGTGGAGGTGGGTGGTTTGGGGGAGCAGTGCTGTGACAAACAGGCGCCGAGGCCGGAGCGAGGGGCCTGGAGGCGGAACGGGGTCTGGGCAGGGCAGACGTTTGGGGAGCGGGGAGCCCCGCTTTGCCCCTCGGGGTGCACGGGGAGCGGAGCTAAGCTTCGAGCCGGTCCCTCTGCAGGAGACACGTTCTTGACGGCACCGTAGGGCCGGAGGTCGTCTCTGGCCGTGACTTTTAGTGACCGTCTTGTTTTCTGTTTGCCCTGTAGACTGACTGGCACAGTGGAGAAACCGCCTCGAAAACGGAAAAGCAGGTAAGGCCGAGCGCTGTCCCCGTGTGCCTCGTGTTTTTCCACTTGCTCGGCTACTCTGCTCCCCGCCTGCATCATTATATTACTGCCAGTAGACCAAGTTTTTTTTTTTTTTAATTTAGCTCCTTTCTTATGAATGGAACTATATGCAAGATCATCAGAGGCCTTCAAAATACTACCTGTACACTTTGTGCGTGTGTGCGTGTGTGTGCACACGTGTGTGCATGTGTGTGTGCAAAGCGTGCACCTGGTGGGGTGTCTAAGATAAGGGGAAAGAGAGGATTCATGGACAAATTCGAGGCTTTCGCTTTAGTCTGAATTTTAACTTCTGCACCTTCTCTCTGGAAAGCTAGTGTTCAGGGAATGATTATCATGAACCAGTACTGTGTGTACTTGATTTATACAAAGTTTCTTCTGTAATCCTTGATGCCACTCAAGGAAGTATGGATCTTTATCACTGTTTTGCTGAGGGGAGAACTGAAGCATAGGGAAGCCAAATATTTACCCAGTCTGACAAATGTTGGAACCAGGATTTGAACCCAGACAGTTTGACCCGGGTGCTTCATTTGTATCTTATAATGTATCTAATAAATATGCAGTTAAAAAATATTTTTCTGAGCCTGGAGAGGTAGAACAGGGGTTAAGGCATTTGCCTTGCATTGGGCAAACTGCACTTAGATCCCGAAGCACGATGACGCTTAGGGATCTAAATGAACACAGAGCCAGAATAGTCCCTGAATACTGCTGGATGTGGCCCCCTCAAAATACTTAGAAAAATAGGTTTTGGGGCCAGGGAGATAGTATAGCAGGTAAGGCTCTTGCCTTGCATGCAGCTGATCCGGGTTTGATCCCCAGCACCATGTATGGTCCCCAGAAGCTCTGCCAACATTGATTCCTGAAAACAGAGCCAGGAGTAAGCCTTGAATACTGCTTAATTTCCCTCGCCCACTCAAAAAAAAAAAAAAAGGTTTCTTTCACAGGTACATAAGGTCTAATAAACACTTGGGCCATAGCACAGTAACAGTCATCTTTAAACAAGTGAGTTTTTCATTAAGTTGCAGAGAAGAGCACATACTTCCACAATTTTTTTTTGAGGGGTGGGGTTTACATGCTGCTGAGCTGAGAGCTTATTCCTGGTCCTCTGCTCTGGTCAAGGTGTCAGAGATAGAGCCAGTGTCAGTTACATGCACTCTGGACCCAGGTTCTGTATTGGACTGTTTTCCAGAACAAGAAGGTAATAAAATTCAGTTTCTAGGTTTGTGTTTAGTAACACAAACACATGTTCAAGAGAAGCACAACAGTTTTTTGACTGTTAGACATCCCTCAGAGTGGTGACTAGTTTTGTAGGGGGAAAAACTTTCTAGTAATAAATAGAGTAGTGAGTTTCTGTTTTTGTAGGCCTCCTGGTTGATGCTCAGGAGCCTCAGGGCCCCTCCTGGCGATTTTCAGCCAGCTTGGCTCCAGGTTCTCTCCTGTGGTTGTGCTCTGTGCTGCTTGGGTCCTGCCATGCCAGAGTGTACCATCTTGGCAGTGCTTGGGAGCTCAGGACCATATCCAGAGGTGCTCAGAGTATGGTCCTGGGCGACATAGTAATGCTTAGAGGATCATGTGCCAGGGATTGAACCGTGGTTGACTGCATACAAGGCATGTAAAGGCCTTAGATTTTGTAGTAACGAGTTTTCCAGACCTTATAGGACAAACTTTTTAAAAGATTGCTTCTAACAATGCTTCATAATCCAGATTCAGGTCGTGAACATAAGCCAAAGAGCTAAAGCAACGTGGTTTAAATTTGTGGCTCACTGATGGTTTTGCTAGGTTCAGAGAAGGATGGATAAGTTCCAAGGACTCTGCTTAATCCCTAGCGCTTAAATTGTGCCTGGCACCTCCAAACAGTTGATTAAATTATTGAATGATTGAATCTTTAAATAATTCCATGAATATTATCTTCTCTAACCAGATTTTGGTAAGCAGTGGATAGCAATGAGTTTAAGCTTATATTCTCAGCTAGCAACCACGAAAGCACATATTCTGCATGTCTGATTATGGTCAGATACTCCTCGGGTCAGGTCTTTGACCTCGACAGATAGCTAGTATAGATAAAGAAGTATTACGGACAAGAATAAGTTTGTTTCCCCCCCCCCCCCCCCCCCCAGAAAGCAGGGATTGTTCTAAAAATCAAAAACAAAGTGGCTAGGTAAAATCTTATAAGGTGGATTTTAATGAAAGGATCTAATAGTTATAGCCAGAATTCCTTGTTTGTGATTGGTGGATCTGGAAACCTTCTCCCAGTTTGGGACCTGGGATTTAAACCTGCTGGTGCTTAGAAATTGTGGTGTCAAGACTGAACCCGGACTTCTCATATGCAGAATTTTTCTCGGCCCTTTGCGCTCTCTCCTTGTCTAAGACTTTTTTTGTTGGGGTGAGGGGGCTTGTAGGCCCTTCTGGGCTCAGGGCTTACTTCTGGCTCTGTGCTCAGTAATAACTCCTGGTGGTGCTTGGGTGACACTATATAGTGTTTGGGATCAAACTTGGGTTGGCTGAGGGCAAGACAAGTGCCTTATCTACTGTACTATCTCCCTGTCCCCAGATTTTACAACTGGCATTAACAGTTACATATGGTGACCAGAAAGCTCTCTATTTCTGGTGTGTGTATGTTGGGAGGAGGGCGGGGGGGGGGGCATATGTGGTACCAGGGATTCAGTCATATCTAAGGAACCAGAAGGACCTTAGTTCTTTTATTATTATCACTAACCCCTTCACATCAAATAATATGACTTTGCAATGAGCACTGAAAAATAAATTAATAGCTAAATACGGCTTTTAGTTTTCCTTTGAGTTGACCTACAGAGTAGAGTTGTTTAATATCATATATCCTGTTCTACTTTGAAAATGGGGTGCTGCAATTTTGATTTTAAGGTAGCAGTATTAAGTCTTGTTTAGTTTTTTGGGTTTTTTTTGGGTTATACCTGGCGATGCACAGGGATTACTCCAGGCTCTGCACTAAGGAATTACTCCTGGCAGTGCTCAGGGAACCATATGGGATGCTGGGAATGGAACTTGGGTCAGCCGCGTGCAAGGCAAATGCCCTACCCGCTGTGCTATTGCTCCAGCCCCCACACACCAACATTTTACTTCATATATTTGTTACAACACAAAGGCGAATGGAGTTACCAAAACTTAGATCAACAAAAGTCAATTTGTGATCGTTGTTCTATCTCACAATGGTGTTACTAAAGTCATTGAAAATTTACTGGGTTGGTTGCTGCTAGTTGAGCCCTCTGTGTTACTGTTTTTGTTCTTTGAGCTTGGTGGTTTTCTGTTCAATTTTTCTGTCAGATTTACTGTGATAATACGGGGCTGTCAAGCTGTCAAGTACTATGAAATTTGAAGATGTTGTGAGCCACATATGTGGCTGCACAGTCCAGGAACTGTGAAACCGATGTCTTGGCAATTTGATAAGGTTCAGTGGTAAAGCTGGGCCATTTCTGTGTTGGAGGGTGTCTGGTGTGGCTGCGGGCTGCTGGGCCTTTAGGTAGAAATTCCTCTCCCCCTCCATTTTTAAGTCTTTATTTATTTTTTTGCTTTTTGGGTCACACCCCGCGATGCTCAGGGTTTATTCCTGGCTCTGCACTCAGGAATCACTCCTGGCGGTGCTTGGGGGACCATATGGGATGCTGGGAACCAAACCCAGGTCGGCTGCGTGCAAGGCAAACGCCCAACCCCCGCTGTACTATCGCTCCAGCCCCTAAGTCATTCATTTTGATAGACATTAGTGACTAAGTTACTTTATTAAAGAAACTTTTTTTTTTTTGCTGTTACACAGTTGAATTATCTCTTGAGAATATTCCTGGTACAGACCAAGCTATAAGGCAGTTTAAGAAGCACTAAGGAATTGGAGATTAGCAAGCACTTCACACCATACTGCTATTGCCTTGTATCATTTTTTCCCACTAAAACTTATTTTTCCTTGTTTTAGTTCATATTTGTAGCCCCAGCATTGAGGGGGTGCTCAGTAAAATTCTTAATTGGTGGCATGAGATATGTAGTATGGGATAGGGCTCTGGTGGTCCAGAAGAATTTGATAGTATTTCATGCCTCTGATAAACTGCTAGACTGAAAGGAATTTTAAGATTGGAAACTTGATCTCCGTGTGGTTTTGGAACATGCTGAAGTCTTCCGTGTGTCTCCTAGCAATATTTGGGTTATGGGTTAGAGCAGTGTCTCCCAAAGTGGGCTGTGCTGCTCCCCTGCCTGCCTTGGCCTGGGGTGGGTGCTGGAATGATGGGGGCTTGTCATAGCCTTGGGTACAGTTAGAGTACGCTCTCTGTTCTTTGCTAGAAATCTGTTAGCTTTCTTTCTTTTTTTTTTTTTTTAATGTAGGAGTACTGCTATTTATTCAGCCACTGATTAGCTGATTGAATTGGGCATGAACTCCACCTTACTTTTTTTAAATTTTTTTAATAATTTTGGGCTGGAGCGATAGCACAGCGGGTAGGGCGTTCGCCTTACACGCGGCCAACATGGCCGACCCGAGTTCGATTCCTCCGCCCCTCTCGGAGAGCCCGGCAAGCTACCGAGAGTATTCGATATGCCAGACACAGTAACAACAAAGTCTCCAATGGAGACGTTACTGGGCCCGCTCGAGCAAATCGACGATCAACGGGAGGGCCTTTACCTTTTTTAATAATTTTATTTATTGAATCACCGTGAAAACAGTTACAAAGCTTTCGGGTTTAAGTCTCGTTCATACAATGAAACACCTGTATCTTTACCAGTGCCCATTCTCCACCACCAAAACCCCCAGTATATCCCCATCCAACACCCTTCCCCTACCTGTGGGGCAGATGATTTCCACATTACTCTCTCACTGCTTTGATCACATTCAATATTTTGACACCAGACTCACCATTATTATTTGGGATTTTACCCCAACACTCAGATCTGCTGAAAAGGCAACAGTAGACAATTTGTTTTCTATTGCTGGTTAAGAATAACATATGATGTCACGGAGCCGCAGTAGTGGCTGTGCGATTTTGAAATTCCAAAATTTTAACAGTTAAATCTAGAGGGATTTCTGCCAAAACCTGCTGGGTTCCGAGATTTGCTCCTGAGTCTCTGGGATCATGGCCATTAAGCAGCTTGATCAGGAGCCAGAAAGGCCGTTCATGGGCGGCGACTCAGGGTCTCGTTGGGATGGTGTTAGCTTTCCAGTGTGGATGCAGAATGGTTTCTCTTTTGAAAAGGGGGCAGTAGGCCCTGTGAATTTGGGAGCCTCTGGGTTACAGGGTACCTTCGGATCTTATGAGGATCATGTCCCGTTTGGTTGGGTTCTTACTGATTAAAGCTTTCCTGGATGATTCGGGTGGCTAGTCTTATTTTGTTTTTAGGGGTGTGTGGAGGAAGGGTTTGGGCCACACCCTGCAGTGCTCCAGGCCTATTCCTGGTTCTGTGCTCAGGATCCCAGGCAGTGACCCCTGGTAGTGCTCAGGGAACCATGTGTGGTGCTGGAGATTTGAACCAGGGTGTGGCAGGCATGGTGCACACAAGGCAAGGGCCTTCCCTCCTATTCTGTCTCCTGGGCCCAGGTTAGGTTTTTCTGTTGAAGGCAGAAATCTTGAGTTTAAAAAAAAATTTTCTTTTGGGGGGGGTGAGGGTGGGTATATTGCCAGATGTTCCAGATTTTATGTTATTTTAGCCACTACGATTAGCAAGTCTAGGTTTGTTATTGGTGTATGCAATAATTTGAATTCCATTTGAATTCTAAAAAACATAAAGATGTTTTCTAGTTCTAGGGCTAGAGACATGAATGAGCTACATAGTTCCTTGTTTGTTAGTGAAGACAAATGAAGAAAAGCTGTGTGATGACTCTGTGTAAATACAAGGGCTTTCTCAGAATTCTGCATATTGATCCTCAGGACGGTTTCCACGAACATTGCCTGTAGTCCTTGGAGGTTGAAGAGGTTGCTTTTGGCAGTGGTTTGACTGTTGGGGTGACAGAGTGGAATCTGGTTGTATCCTGATGACCAGGGTATAGTTGAATTCAGCATCTGAGCCAACGCTGGGTCAGGTGTGGGGAGATTGAGCCATGGTTGTCACTGAGGGGCAGCTATGCCACCATGGTGTCTTTTATAATGCTTAGAGACTTTCGGGGGGTGAGATTGCACACCCCATTGTGTTCGGGGCTCACCCTGGCGCTGAGCTGAGGGATCACCCCTGGATGGTATCTTGGGAGCCATATGGGGTGCCAGAGATCTAACCTGGGTCAGCTGCATGCAAGGCAAGTGCCCTGCTTGCTATGCTATTGTTCTAGCCCATTTGGAGACATTTCTGGTGGCTGAGTAGGGATATGTGTGGGTAGGGGCCGGGAATACTGGTAAGCATCCTACAGTAGATGGCACAGCCTCCCATAGCTGAGAAACATCCAACCAAAATTATCACTTGATGCTGAGGTTGAGAAATCTTGGACTAGCGAGAGTTGGAGTCCCAGCTCTTCCAACTGCCTTTGGCTTGTGGGCAGAATATTTAACCTCTGAGTCTGTTCATTCTCCTGCAAAATGCAGATAATAATATTACATACATTGTAGGATCATTGCTCTCTTCAAGTAGCATATAAGTTGTATAAGCATGGAAATATTTGTCTTTTTTTTCTATTCTGGCACCTAGGACAGTGCCTCACTCTGCTATGTATTTGGTAACTCTTTGTTGTAGTACTTAGTGAGTGCTTTTTTTGAGAGGATTCAATGAAATAATGAATGTAGAGTGCATGATAATTATGAAGGACTCAATAAATGACACCTGTGGCTTGCTTATTGATTGGTTGGTTTTGGGGCCACACCTGGTGGTTGTCACGGGGACAACTGTGCCAGGAACAGAACCTGGGTTAGTTCTGTGCAAGGCATATACACCTTTATCCCTGTCTTCTCTCTCTCCAGCTACTACTGTTGTTTAAATTATTTTTTCTTTTTCTTTTTTTTGAAGTAAAAACAATTTTTATCTGGAGAGTTTTTGAGGAAGGGGGAGGAGGGAAAGCAAAGGGAGAGAGAATAACACATGCAAGTGAGAACGCAGGCTTCTCCAGAGGTGAGGAGACCCTCAGTACACATCTGGCCCCGCATGGCTCGGGCGTCACATGTGCTTGGCCACGTGGACACAAGCAGCACATGGGCTTGGGCAACATATGCGCATGCCTGTTGAAATTGTTTTTATTTACCTTTCCTTCAAGTCTTCTTAAACAGACAGCTTTATTGAGGCTAATTGATAATTTTAAGCATACGGTTTGGTAAGTTTTTGAGAATTATGTATAGTTCCTCAGTTGTCTAATACTTTTATTTTTGTAAAGTTGTTCACAATAATTTGTTACATGGCCGACCCGAGTTCGATTCCTCCGCCCCTCTCGGAGAGCCCGGCAAGCTACCGAGAGTATTCGATATGCCAGACACAGTAACAACAAAGTCTCCAATGGAGACGTTACTGGGCCCGCTCGAGCAAATCGACGATCAACGGGAGGGCCTTTACCTTACCTTAATATTCAAACACCAATCTCACCGCCATTGCTCCTTCCCACCACCATATTTTGAATGTTTCCACTCCAAATTCCAAACTGTGTCCTTCAAAGCGAACTGAAACAATTGATTTTGTGTTGCTTGTTATGTTATGTTATCTGCTAAAAATGGTCCAATAAAGATTCCTTAGAGGAAAGTGTGTGAAGACTGTTGTATTTCATTATGGAGCTGCTAAGCCCTTGTATAAGACATTACAAACATGTTTGTTAAGCCCCATCAAGTGTTGTGTGCTACTCTTGATACGTCAGTGGTGTAGTGTATCATAAGTCATGTGGCCACATTTGTGGCTACAACCTCCAGGAACTCTAAAGTTTAGAATATGAGCAATCTAATTGTGATCTAGAAGCTCTTGGAGTTGTTGCCCTCTTACACCCCAAAGAAACTCACAGCCTGTTGTGATCATGGTTCTGGCAACCATTATTGGTTATTTTTTTTTAAATTATTTTCCCTATCATTGTAGTTTTGTCTTTTTTAGAATTTCATGTATTTGAATCATTCCATTTATGTAGCACATAGTCTTGTGACTAGCATCGTACACTTGGGATAATGCTTTGGGTTTATCTATGTAGCCAATTCTTTTCTGTTGCTGAGGAGGTAGTCCATAGTATGACTCTTCTTTTCTGCAGTTTGTTTTTTCATTCAGTTAAAGGACATTTGGCTTGCTTCTAGTTTCGGCTAGTCTAAATACAACTGTTGAGAACATTTGAGTTAGGTAGACACATGTTTAAGCAGACACATATTTTCATTTCTCTTGTCTATGTCTAGAAGTGAACTTGCTGGTCTTATGGTATCTTTTTAACTTTTTAACGGTGTTGCCAAAGTGTTTTTCAGAGTGGCCACACCATTTTATATTCTACTAGAATATATGGGATTCTGTTTGTTTCATATTCTTGCCAAGACTTGGTATTGTCATTCTTGTTATTTAATTTTGCATTTTACTTTTTATACATATTTTCCCCAACTTTATTTAAACACCATTGTTTACAAAGTCATTTATAATACAGTCATTTCAGGCATTCAGTGTTCCAACACCAGTCCTTCCACCAGTGTCCGCCATCATTGTCCTCAATTACCCACCCACCAGGGTGGAGCGATAGCACAGCGGTAGGGCATTGGCCTTGCAAGCCGCCTACCCGGCTGAGCTGGGTTTGATTCCTTTGCCCCTCTCGGAGAGCCCAGCAAGCTACTGAGAGTATCTCGCCCGCACGGCAAAGCCTGGCAAGCTACCCGTGACGTATTCGATATGCCAAATACAGTAACAGTTGTTACAATGGAGACGTTACTGGGCTCACTCGAGCAAATGGGTGAACAATGGGAAGACAGTGACAGTTTACAAAGTCATTTATAATATAGTCATTTCAGGCATTCACTGTTCCAGCACCAGTCCCTCCACCACTGTCCTCCATCATTGCCTCAATTACCCACCCACCAGGGTGGAGCGGTAGCACAGCGGTAGGGCATTTGCCTTGCTAGCCACCAGCCCAGCCAAGCTGTTTGATTCCTCCGCCTCTCTCGGAGAGCCCGGCAAGCTACCGAGAGTATTTCGCCTGCATGGCAAAGCCTGGCAAGCTACCCGTGATGTATTCAATATGCCAAGCACAGTGACAACAAGTCTCACAATGGAGACATTACTGGGCCCGCTTGAGCAAATCAATGAACAATGGGAGGACAGTGCTACAGAGCTACAGACCCACCCACCAACTAAGCCTGGTCCTTAGTAGAGACAAAATAAAGTATTTTATTTTACTTGTTACAACAAAATGGTAAGAGGAATTATCAAAAAATATTTCAGTAACAGAAAAATTAAAAAAAATTTATATCTCACAATGCAATTAATAAAGTCATCGTCTGAGGATTTACCAAGCTGGTTGGTACTAGTTGAGCCTTCTGTGATCTTGTTTTTGTTTACTGAGCTTAGCAGGGCTCTGTGCTACTCTATAACTTGCTGTGCTCCCACTGGGCTGTCAGTACTGTGGACTCAGGCAGCTGTGTGCTCCGAGGGCTTCAGGATCTGTAGCACTGGGATGAATCTCTGCCTGACCCCTCCCAAGGAGGCCCCAGAGTTTTCAGGGCCAAGACCCGGTACCTGGGATCTTCCTGAGCTTCGCATCTTTTCTGAGATCATTCGTGAGGCTGTGAAGCTGAACCATTTACATGGTGACACTGTGGGACATGGGTCCATTTTAAATGTTTAAAAAAAATTGTTTTAAATTTATATCTATTGTTTTCTTTTAAATAGCTTTATTGAAGGGGGGAGGCGACTATGGAGAGAAAAGAGCACGTGCTTTGCTTTCATATAGAGCTGCAGATTGCTTTTTGTACTCTGGAAACATCCCCCCCATCCCCCCATGCTTTTGTTGTTGTTGTTGTTGTTGTTGTTGTTTTTACTTGCCAGGCCCAGGGGTCACACGCATGCCTGATCATGGTGCTTGCCAAGGGGGAAGCAGTTGTCACACCTGACTCTGTGCTTAGGGAACACTCCTTGCTGTTCTCTGGGAACCATATGAGGTGCTAGGAATTGAACTGGGTTTACCACATGCAAGATAAATGTCTTAGCTCCTGTACTCTCTCTCTCTCTCTCTCTCTCTCTCTCTCTCGCCTTAACAGAGCTTGCTCTCTCTCTCTCTCCTCCCCTTCTTCATCCCTCCCTCTCCCTCTCCCTCTCCCTTTCCCTCTCCCTCTCTCTCCCTCCTCTCCTTCCTTTCATCATCCTTTTTTTTGGGGGGGGGGCACGTGGCAGTGCTCAGGACTTGCTCCTGGATCTGCACTTAGGGGTCACTCTTGGGGGACCATTTATGGTGCTGGGGATCAAACCCAGGTTGGCTGCATATAAGGGCCTGCCTGCTGTACTGTCTCTTTGGGCCCAGAAGTAAGGTCTTCAAATTTTTAATTATTTTTTTCCTTTTTGAGTCACACTCGGCAATGCTCAGGGGTTACTTACTCCTGGCTCTGCACTTAGGAGTGACTCCTGGCGGTGCTCAGGCGACCATATGGGATGCTGGGAATCGAACCCGAGTTGGCCACTTGCAAGGCAAATGCCCTACCCCCGCTGTACTATTGCTCCAGCCCCTTAAATTTATTTTAAAGTAGAATAGTTTCATTTAGGCCAAAATGACGAGAGAGAGAGAGAGAGCGCGAGAGCGAGCATGTGTGCGCTGAGTGTACACTCATTTTGAGATGCAAGTTAATCTCTAAGATAGATAAATGCTTTAAGAATTTTTTAAAAATATATTTGTTTATTGAATCACCGTGAGAGCAGTTATAAAACTTTCGGTTTAAGACTCAGACATACAATGATGAAATACCCATCTCTTCACCAGTGTACATTTTCCACCACCAAAAACCCCAGTATACACCTCATCCCACCCCGTCCCCCTAGTGTGGCAGATGATTTGCACATTACTCTCTGTCTACTTTGATTATGTTCAGTATTTTGACACCAGACCCACCATTATTAGTTGGGATTTTACCCCAACCCTCAGATCTGCTGAAAAGGCAACATTAGAGAATTTGTTTTCTGTTGCTGATTATGAATAGGATATGATGTCATTTTGGAACTCTGAAATCGTAATAATTAAATATGGAGGGATTTCTGCCAAAAGCTGCTGGGTTCCGAGATTTGTTTCTGAGTCCCTGGGAACCATGGCTTAGCAGCTTGTGGAGTAGGCAGAGGGCCCCTTTGTGGGCAGCGACTCTTTAATAATTTTTTTGTTTCTGTTTGGGTCACACTCAGTAATGCCCAGAAATTACTCCTGGCGGGGATGGAGCGATAGCACAGCAGGTAGGGCGTTTGCCTTGCCTTGTACTATTGCTCCAGCCCCTCTTTAAGAATTTTTAAGTGTATGGTTTTCCCACTCTAGTTTTCCTTTCTGTTTATTTGTTAATGAACGAATGTATTCATTCATTCATTCATCATCCTGTTATTCGTTGATTGCCTCGAGCAGGCCCCAGTAACGTCTCTTTCATCCTAGTCCTGAGATTATATTCAAGGCTCTTTAGGAGAATGAGACCCATCATTGTTACTGGTATTTGGCATATTTGGTGCGCCACAGGGAGTTTGCCAGACTCTGCCCTGTGGGCAGGCTATATTCGATAGCCTGCAAGTTTGTCCAAAGTAGGAATGAGATGATAAGATGTCATAAAAAGATGTCCTGATAAGATGTTGCGTGGCTGCGAATGCGGCCGCGCGGTTCCAGGAGCTGGATTTTATAGTCTCTGAGTCTTGGCCGCTGATGGGATTACACGGTGCCAGGGGGCCAGGTGGTGGGTGTGACCCCCGCCTACTGGAATTTGGAGGATCTGGGTGGAGGATGCTCAACTCCAATCCGAGTAGGCTGGGAGATCTTGGCCCCGGAACCCGCGTGGCTTTGTCCCTCTGCCAGTACCTTCATGTGTGCGGAGAGTGGTCTCGGCATGGTGGTGGCTGTTCCTGGAGGTCTTCCGCTGCCGGAGCCCTGGTCAGGGCGGGGAGGAGAGCTCAGCCCGCTCCCCTCCAAGGGACCCCGGCGAGGAACAGCCAGGAGATGAATGTATACTTTTAAGAATTTCCTCCAGTCTGAATTTTGAGTTCTGTGTGAAGTTGAGGTAAAATTTGTGTACAGTGAATTTTACTTGGTATAATCAGTTCTGTAAACCTTGGCGTGCATGTGAAGTCACGTATTATAACTACATTTATATAGAAATTTCCTTCAGTCTCCCAAATTATTTTCTGTCCTCACTAACCAGTTAGCACCCCCTGAGCAGTTTCCCACAGTCTGAGTTTGCTGGCTCTTTCTCTGTGGTCCAGTGGAATCATTTCCTGTGAGTCTTACAGTTTGCCAGGTAGACCTGGCTTTTGAGACTTGGTAAGGTTTAGGTTTCTTCTTCCTTTTTTTATTTTTTTTAAGGAATGCTTCATAGATGTGGAATTCTCTTCCATCATGACCTCCCTTTTTTGCATGCTAGGAACCAGGGGACCAGATGTGGTGCCAGGAATTTGAACCGGGCTTGGCAGGATGCCAGCCTCTTGCCAGCCTCAGCCTCCTTGGCCTCTTGCGTTATGTTTAAATCCTGAAGTGTAGGTAATTTGTGGTGCTAATTATGACTGCTTCAGTTGAGAGATTAAGTGACCAGTGGTAGAGATATTTTTATTTTTTTATGGAATTTCAGGTCCCTAACTTAAAAAGGATGGCTTTTCTGTTCAACCAGGGTTATTTTTTTGGGAGGGTGCTAGAGACCCCCTGGCAGAAACACATGGTTATATGGATAATTACCTAAAAGTTTATAAGCTTTAGGAGAGTTGGACCTGGGAAATTTGGGGGATGTTATTGATGGAAAAATCTTTCTTGGGGGTGTGGGTGGTGATATCCAGCTATGCTCAGTGCTTGCTTCTGACCCTGTGCTTAGAAATTGCTCTTGGCTAGGCTTGGGGCACAGATATTTGGTGCCAGGGATCACACGCAGGTTGGCTACATGCAAAGTACCTTTCCTCTCGACTAAGTCACTGGGCCCTGCTGGAAAAATCTAATGTTTCAATTGAGCATTTTCTTTGGAACATTTTTTGTCTTTTTTTGGGGACACTGTCCAGTATCCATATCAAGTTATCTCATTTAGTGAGCTATCTCATTAAGTTGGTAAATTGACCTTCTAATCTTCGCAAGGTCAGATAATATTGCAATGTTTTCTTTCCTTTTGATGAAACTCGATCCAACACTGGAACGTCTCCCCGCACCCACTGGACTGGGAAGGTGACTCAGGGGCTGGGTGCATTTTGGCACGCAGCAGCCCTCAGTTCATTCTGCTGCCCCACATGGTCCCCGAGTAGCACTGGGTGTGTTCCCCTCCTCCCTCCCAGAAGAGTTCATCCTCAGTGATTAAGAATGGGCGTCCCCCTCTCTTTGTGGTTGTGCCTGAATTTGAGGCTTACGAGGTGCAGAGAGGCTTGGTTTTCAGCCATTGTAGCTATGTTGAGGTTTCTCCCTCGATGCTTTGTGGCTCTGCATGCTCACAGATAATTCAGACTCAAGGTTCTTTGCCAGGCATGGGGGGTCTGGTGTAGTTTTCGGCTTTCCTTTTCACATGTTTCCTCCTGATGACTTGTCATTTATCCTAACCCCCCCACCCTCATTTTTTTTCCAGGTCCCCAAAGAACTCCTTCCCTTCCTTGCTGCATGATCCATTTCTTTTTTCCCTCTTGGTCCCAACTGCCCTCTCCTAAAAGGTGGTATCTTTCCACGCTTCCCTCAGGACCAACTCCTCCAGGATTTAGCATTCCAGAAAACAAACACAGGACTCCCTGGAGGCTGACTGTCTTCCTGGGGTTGGGGGAGTGAGAATGAAACAGTCATGGATGTCAGAGTTTAACCAGTGACTTTTTTTCCCCTTCAGTAATTCTTAGTCCTGCTGTTTTTTCTGGACCCCACCCAGCAGGGTTCTGAGGCTGCTTCTGGTGCAGTGCCCAGGGGTGTGCCTTGCTGTCCTTGGGGGCCAAGCAGTGCTGAGCCTCGGCCTCCAATATACGAAGTATGCACTCAGTCCGTTGTGCCATCTCCCTGCCTCTCCCAGAGTGGTCTTTCAGACCCGTCTATAAATTCTTTGATTTCCCTGTTTAAAATTTTTTTTATTTGGGCTCTACCCAACAGTGCTCAGAAGTTACTTTGGACCTGATCCTTGAGACTCATTTCTGGCTGTGCTCCATAGGGAACAGAGCAGTGCTGGGGTCAAAGCCTCCCACCTGCTGTCCCGGCTCCTGGCCCCACAGCATTGTCATTTGCCTCTGATCTATATTATCACCACCCATCAGTCTACACCTGAACCCTCCACCCACTTTACCCCCCTCAGCCCCATCTTCTCTGGTCACCTTCAGTTATGTTTTCTGATTCTAAGAGTTGTTTTGTTGTTGTTGTTGTTTGTATCTTTATTTCTTTTTATTCTGCAACTGAATGAAGTCATGTGGGATTTGTCATTCTCTGTCTGATTTTGTTTCACGCTGGATCCATATTGTTACAAATGGCAATGTTTTATTCCCTCGCTCAGTGGTAGTTCATTGTCCATTGAGTGCTATACCCTGTCTTTGTGAGCTCTTCATTGGTAGCTACATGCTTAGGTTGTTTCCATATCTTGGCAATTGTAAAATTGTAAATAATGTTGAAATGAACATAGAGGTGTATGTGTGTGTATCTGTGTGTGTCTCTGTGTGGGTGTATACATGTACATGCATAGGTTTGTATGTATGTACCTTTTTGTTTTGTTTTGGGGCCACCCCCAGCTCTGCTCAGGGATTACTCTTGGCTCTGCCCTCAGGAATTAACTCCTACAGTGCTTGGGGACCATATGGAATGCTGGGGCCTCAACCCAGATTGACCACATGCAAGGCAGTAATTCACCCTGCTCACTGTACTGTCTCTCTGGCCCCAATGTATGCATCTTTTTATGTTAGTATTTTTATATTCAGATAAATAACCAGCAGTTGAATTCCTGGATGTCATAGCATTTTTATTTTTAATGTTTTTGAGAAATTGCTGTACTGCTTACCATTGCAACCTCAGTGCTAATCAAATCAGGATGGTATTAGAATGAAAAGCAGACATACAGATCAATGGAACAGAATTGCAAGCCCAGGAATAAACCCACAAGTATGGGCAAGTAATTTACCACAAAGAAGCCAAGTATATACAATGGAGAACAGAAAGTTTTTTCAATAAACAGTGACGGGAAAACTGGACAGCCACATTCAAAAGAGTGGAACTAGATTATTATCTTGTACAAGGCCCTGAGAATTAGTTCACAGTGGATTAAAGATGCAAATGTAAGACTGGTGTCACAAAATACAAAGAAGAAAAGATAGACTGTAGAACTACTTGACAACAGTCTTTGCAGTGTCTTTATGGACAGAGAAGCAAAAACAAACCAAACCAGTGGGGCTCCAGGAAAGGCAACTGTTGGCACCAGGAAGGCTCCATCACCGACATGGAGAGGCAACCTGCTTCATGGGAGATGTTTGTGGATTATTTACCCAACAATGTGAATATCCAAAACACAGAAAGATCTACAACTCATTGGCAGCCATAGAAAACCTGATTAATTTTTATATCCATAGAGATTTTCAATATAATCTTTTAATGCAGAAACTTAAGTGGTATCTATAATATAGATACTGATATATAGACAGATATTGATATATCAGATATATCATACCTACATATATGTGTGTGTGTGTGTATAGTTTTTGTTTTGGGGTCACATGTGGCACTGGACTTACACCTTGATCACTTCGGTTGGTGTTAGGGAACTGTATTGGGTGCTGGAGATCGAACCCAGCTTGGCTGCATGCAAGGCAAGTGCCCTACCCACTGCAGTATCTCTTCAGCCTCAGTATCTGTAATATATTTTCTCATATAAAACCAATATTCCCTTTCTTAGGATAATTCACATTATTATACTTACATAGGTCTAGTCAGATTTCCCCCTTAAAATTTTCTCATTTCTCTTCAATCCTTTTTTTTTGGGTTTCTTTTGAGGCCACACCTGGCAGTACTTGGGTTTTTCTGGCTTTGCATTCAGGAGTCATTCCTGGCGGTATAACATGCCAGGGACTGTATGGCATGCCAGGGATCAAACCCAGGTCTGCCATGTGCAAAGCAAGTGCCTTATCCACTGTACCATCTTTTCAGCCCCAATTATCTTCTTCACTTAATCACTTAATCACTTAATCCCCGTTATTCATCGATTTATTCGAGCGGGTGCCAGTAACGTCTCCATTCATCCCGGTTGCGTGCTAGCGTAGCCCAATGGTATCTGTTCGTTTTAGGAACATGTAGAGCCTCAAACCGATCATTTAGGGTCTTGACGAAGAAGTCTGACCATCTTATAGGTGGGCGTCCACGTGATCTTTTGATGTCCCGTGGAATCCAATCAGTAATGGCTCTAGTCCAGCGGTTGTCTGTAAACCTCATTACGTGTCCAGCCCATCTGATTTTTGATGTCTTGGCAAATGAGACAGCGTCTCTGATTCTTGAGCGTTGACGAAGATCAGAACTCCGGATTCTATCTCTCATTTGAGTGAATCGTGATATTCCAAGCATAGTTCTTTCGATTCCTCTTTGAGAGACCCGAATAGTGTTCTCATCCTGTTTTCGTAGGGTCCAGGTCTCTGAGGCATATGTTAATGCAGGAAGAATAGTGGAATCAAAGAGATGTGCTCGTAGTTGGAGGTTCTTTGTCCTTTTAGTTATTTCTTCAATGCTCTTGAAGGCATTCCAAGCCGCTCTCTTCCTCCTGCGTAACTCAGGTGCCAGGTCATTCATCATGTTGATTTCTCGACCTAAGTATATATAACTGTTGCATTCGGAGATGGTGGTTCCGTTGAGAGCGAATGGAGCGTCAGGAACAAGGCTGTTTCTCATAAACATTGTCTTTGTAAGATTCAGCTGTAGTCCGACCTTTCCACACTCACGGTCAAAGTCCGCAAGCATTTGTGCCGCTTGGCTGATGTTTGGTGTTATTAGAACGATGTCATCAGCAAAGCGGAGGTGGTGTAGTTGCCGACCATCTATCTTCACTCCCATGTTTTCCCATTCTAGTCGTCGCATGATGTTTTCGAGGGTGGCACTGAAGAGTTTTGGTGAAATGGTATCACCCTGCCGAACCCCTCTCTTGATATGGATGATTACTTCTTTGTAGAATGGTGAGATCTTGGTAGTGAATCCGCAATAGAGCTCACGAAGGATCCTGATGTATTGAGTTTGTACGCCCTGATTGGCTAGGGCTTCCATGACCGCTTCCGTCTCAACAGAATCAAAGGCCTTCTTTAAATCAATGAACGTTAGACAGAGCGGCATCTTGAACTCCCGAGATACCTCAATGAGCTTGGTTATTGTGTGGATATGGTCGATGGTACTGAATCCTTTTCGGAATCCAGCTTGTTCACATGGTTGTCCTTCATCTAGTGTTCTGCTAATCCTATTCAGGATGACTCGAGTGAATAGTTTGTAGATGACAGACAATAGGCAGATTGGGCGATAGTTGCCAATGTCGTGGATGTCTCCTTTCTTGTATAGTAGTACAGTCTTGCTGGTTTTCCATTGGGATGGAACCTTGCATTCAGACAGGTAGCGTGTGAAGAGTCGAGCTAATGTATTGATGAGTACTGATGGTAAGTTCTTCAGGTGTTCAGGTCTGATCTTGTCTGGGCCAGGTGCTTTTTGTTTCTTTACCGACGAGATGGCATGTTGGATTTCGGAAGGGAGAACATTGGGAACGACATATCCATCATGTGGTATGTGGTATGTGGGCAAGTGGATGTGGCTATTAAAGAGATCTGAGTAGAAGTCATGAATTATCTTCAGTCTTACTAAAATTTATGTTTGCAGGATTTGTCTATTTCACATTAATTTTAAGATACATTTGCACAGAATTATTCATAATGTCGGAGCTGGAGTGATAGCACAGTGGGTAGGGCGTCTGCCTTGCACACAGCCAACATGGCCGACCCGAGTTCGATTCCTCCGCCCCTCTCGGAGAGCCCGGCAAGCTACCGAGAGTATTCGATATGCCAGACACAGTAACAACAAAGTCTCCAATGGAGACGTTACTGGGCCCGCTCGAGCAAATCGATGATCAGCGGGAGGGCCTTTACTTTTACTTTACTTATTCATAATGTCAATTTTTTAAATTTTACATATCTTGGGGCTGGAGTGATAGCACAATGGATAGGGCCTTGCACGCAGTCGACCCGGGTTTGATTCCCAGCATCCCATATGGTCCCCTGCGTATCACCAGGAGTAATTCCTGAGTGCAGAGCCAGGAGTAACCCCTGTGCATTGCCAGGTGTGACCCAAAAAGCAAAAAAAAAAAAAAAAAAAAAAAAAAAGTACATATCTTAAAAAAGTTTTTGAAAAACATTTACTTTATCAGCTTAATTGATTTACAGTTTTGTGGAATTTTACAAGATTAGCTCTGTTCATCTAGATAAGTGTAGGTAACATCAGTTCCTCAATAAAAACAAAAAATGTTATTTTACCCATATGTAGGATAAGAAAGAAAGGTGGTAAGGGAACAGCAAGTGGTAAGAATCATCAACACTGAAAATTTTTTCAGGGCCAGAACTACAACACTGTGTGTAGGGGTTTGTCTTGCACATGGCCCACCCGGGTTCCATCCCCGGCATTCCGTATGGTCCCCCAAACCCTGCCAGGAGTAATTCCTGAGTGCGGAGCCAGAAGGAAACCCTGAGCATCGCTGGGGGTGTCCCCAAACAAACAACATCCCCCAAAAAGCCCCTGAAGATTTTGTGTGTAGCTCTGAACTTAGGTGGGGGCCTGTGGGTGGGTGGGGTGGGAGGATCCTTGGGACACTGGTGGACTGAGGTGATGGGTGTGGTGTGGGAAAGATGTAGGGTGGTAAGTGTCATCAGTAGTATTGGAAATCCCGTTTCCTCAGTTAAAATGGATTTTAACATGTACTTAGAAAGTTCTCCCAAGATGACGCATGGATGACAAACTGGCGTTTAAAAAGATTCACTTCTTAGGGAAATGTGAATCCAAACTGCAGTGAGGAATCTCCTCACACTTGTCGCATGCCTGTGAGAAAGTGGAGACAGGATGCCTGGTCCTTTCCGGGTAGGTTCGTTAGTGCCACTGGGAAGGGCCGAATTTGAGTTACGAATTTGAGTTACGCAGGTCCAGCGGAGGGAGCGCTCTTCCTTCCCAGATTAGGCCTGAAGGAGCCACGTGGCTTCCTGGCTGGTGATCACTGGCTGTTTTTCTCCGGAACTGCGTCCTCACTGAGACACGAGGTAGCCTAGGGCAGAGGAAGGAGAGCGGGTTTCCGGGTTGTGAAGACACTGAGGCAGCCCCTGAGTCGGGCGAGCCACGTGGCAAGTCACCAAGTGGGATCTGCCAGTGCCCACGAGGGTCGTTGAGACGACCACAGCCTCAGCCAACAGCCTGACTTACTATTCTGGTTCATGAGATCTGAGTTCTGGGGACCTGTGTTTTCCTTGGAGAAAGTTCTTTCTACCCAGGACTGGAGGATAGATCTGGGGGGGTAGCAAGAGGGGAGGGTGGAGGAGAGGCCAGAGGAAGAGAGGAGAGGAGAAGAAAGGGGAGGGGAGGGGAAAGAAAAGGGAGGGGAGGGGAGATGAAGACTTGGAATTAGTTGCCATTTCATTAAAGTTGTTGAAGGACAGTTCAAAGGGGCTGCCTGCCTTTGCCCAGCAACCAGTAGAAAGTGCAGCTTTTCTCATGTACTCCTCCTGGTTCTCCTCCTGGTTTTGTGCTTGTGGGGAGGTTGTTCTTGGTGTTGCTTGGGCGACCATGCGCTATCCAGGATCGAACCTGGGCCGCTGCCATGCAGAGTATGCATACCGACCCTGTGAGTCATCTCCTGGCCCTGCAAACCTAACAGCTCCAGGACTGGCCTCCATGCCTTCCGCCTGGGAGCTCAGGCCCTTTCCAGGCCCCACACCCTGCATGGTCTCCTGAACACTGTAGGTTGTAGCTAAAAAATTTTTTTGTGTGTTTGGGGGGGCATACCCAGCAATACTTAGGGATTCCTCCTGGTTTTACGCTCAAGAATTTACTTCTGGCAGTGCTGGGGGACCATATAGGGTGCTGGGGATTGAACCTATGTGCAAGGCAGGCACCCTACCTGCTGTTCCATCTCCTCAACCCCTCCTTCTTTTTTTTGACTCTGAAAATTTGATCGCTTTTCTTCCTCTCCCTCCCCTCCCCTCCCCTTCCACGCCTCTTCTTCCTCTTCCTCTCTCTTCCTTTTCTTCTCTTTTCTTCTCTCTTCTTCTCTTTCCTTTGTTTTCTTTTTTTAGTAAAGTAAAATATTTTAAGAAATTTACGTAGAAAAGTGTGAGGGAAGAGAAAGAGAGATGTGCTCCAGAGAGAACCCAGCATCTCTTGCCTGGAAGCTAAGTCTATATCTCAGGCGGAGCTGTGGCAGGTCTCCAGGGTGGAGAACAGCCTGTTTCTTCTTTTTAAAGGATTTTTACTGCCAGCAATAATAGAGAATGAAATGATTGAATAAAGATTTATGCAATTTAGAATAGAGTATTTTTTAAAAAATGTATTGCGTATAACCACAAATGAGGTTTCCCTAACCTACGTTGCGTTAGTATTAAAGTACATGAGAAAAGCTGCACTTTCTACTGGTTGCTGAGCAAAGGCAGGCAGCCAAGTGATGTCAAAAGTTTCTTCCAATATAAATGTTTCCTCTTTAGTGAGAGATAATTCACTTTCCCCATTTTATCATTCTTTTATTCTGGAAAGTACCTCTCCCGTGCCCCTCCCTTTCCTGGTTGTCCCTGCTGCTTGGCCCTGGAGAGAATGTCATCACAGGAGACGGGAAGCTTCAGGTTATTGTCTTCAGTTTCTTTATCCTTCCTTCTTGTGGGAAGATTCTGCTTCACAAAAAGCAGTACATACTATTAACACCTCCAGTGTATTCTGACATGTAACCGTTCCATCATGGGATGGGCTCTATGTCCCTGCCATGTCTGCAGCACCAGCGTTTGTGCCTCATGGTCTACTCAGCGTGAGCTTGACGTGCCCCTTTCTGGTGCTCAGGCCTGGCCTCTTTCTTAGCTAAGGCTGACCTTCATTACTGCCTCACTCAGAGTCTGGGAATCATGACTGCAGCCATACTGTGTGTCATCTGGGGCTGAGTCACAGAAACACCACACACTTCCTGCTCCTTCTTTTAGGATGCTCAGTGTTGGAACCCAGCTACCAACCTCTGCTGTGAGTTGCTCAAGTGATGTGAGAAACTGGCCCCGCACATCCTCCATGAAGGACCTGCGGGGATTGAGCCTGGGGTCAGCCGCATTCAAGGCAAACACCCTGCCCACTGTCCTATCACTCTGGCCCCTAATTTCCTTCGTATTTTTATTTTATTTTTTAAAAAGTTGGGCTATGTATAATGTTTGCTGTAGTTGTAGGCACTAGAGATTTCCTTTTATTTATTTTTGCTTTTTGAGTCACACCCAATGATGTTCAGGGGGTTACTCCTAGCTCTGCACTCAGGAATCACTCCTGATGGTGCTTGAGGGACCATATGGGATGCCAGGAATTGAACCCGGGTCAGGTTGGCCATGTGCAAGGCAAACACACCCTACCCCTGTGCTCAGGCCCCTCCTTCTTTTTTTCTTTTTATGTAGGAGTACTGCTATTTATTTAGCCACTGATTAGCTGATTGAATTGGGCATGAACTCCACCTTACTTTATTTTTTTTTCATTTTTTATAATTTTATTTATTGAATCACCGTGCAAGCAATTACAAAGCTTTTGGGTATAAGTCTCGGTCATACAATGAAACACCCGTACCTTCACCAGTGCCCATTCTCCACCACCAAAAACTCCAATATACCCCCTTTCCAAACCCTCCCCCTACCTGTGGGGCAGATGATTTCCACATTACTCTCTCTCTACTTTGATTACATTCAATATTTCGACACCAGACCCACCATTATTATTTGGGATTTTACCCCAACATTCAGATCTGCCGAAAAGGCAACAGTAGACAAATTTTGTTTTCTATTGTTGGTTAAGAATAACATATGATGTCACGTGGCTGTAGTAGTCGCCGTGCGATTTTGAAATTCCAAAATTTTAACACTTAAATCTGGAGGGATTTCTGCCAAAACTTGCTGGGTTCTGAGATTTGTTCCTGAGTCTCTAGAATCATGGCTGTTAAGCAGCTTGATCAGAAGCCAGAAAGGCCGTTCATGGGTGGCGACTTGGAGTCTCATTGGGATGGGGAGGAAAGGGCCGGCTCCACCCCCATCCTGTGAGGCCCCGCTTGTCTCATCACTGAGGGCCCAAACCTGACTGTCCGGTGGCCTCTGGAGGATGGCGGCCACTGAGCCACCTAGGGAGAGCAGGTGAAGGGACAGTATCCTTTCCCCCTTGGGGTGGCCCAGCGACAGTAACCTACTGCAGAGTCCGGATGCATTTCTGCCAAAAGCCACTGGGTTCTGAGATTTGTTTCTGAGTGTCTTGGATCATGGCTGTTAAGCAGCTTGATCAGGAGCCAGAGAGACTGTTCGTGGGCGACGACTTGGGGTCTCGTTGGGGTAGGGAGGAAAGGGCCGGCTCCACCCCCTCCCATGAGGCCCAACTTGTCATCACTGAAGGCCCAAACCTGATTGTCCAGTGGCCTCTGGAGGATGGCGGACACTGGCCCACCAGGGGGAACAGGCTAAGGCATGAAACCTATTCCCACCTGGGGTGGCCCAGCATTGGTAACCTACTGCAGGGACCGGATGCATTTCTGCCAAAAGCCGCTGGGTTTCGAGATTTGTTTCTGAGTCTCTGGGATCATGGCCATTAAACAGCTTGATCAGGAGCCAGAAAGGCTGTTCATGGGCAACAACTCGGGGTCTCGTTGTGATGGGGAGAAAAGGGCTGACTCCACCCCCCATCCTGTGAGGTCCCATGTGTCTCATCACTGTGGGCCCAAACCTGACTGTCCAATGGCCTCTGGCGGATGGCGGCCACCAGGCCAACAGGGGGAACAAGCCAAGGCATGAAACCTATTCCCACCTGGGGTGGCACAGTGCCGGTAACCGACTGCAGGGACCAGATGTATTTCTGCCAAAAGCCATTGGGTTTCGAGATTTGTTTCTGAGTCTCTGGGATCATGGCCGTTAAGCAGTTCAATCAGGAACCAAAGAGACCATGCCTCCAATTATATAGCTGAACCCGAGGTGTTTGTGGGTGTGTCTCCCACATACCTAACTTTTGGCCATTTACTTTCTTGGTAAAGTTTGCCCTAAGTTTTTGAGGTCTGGCCAAAGGCACAGCAGCAATTTTGAGGTATCTGGAAGTCTGAAGGCATCATCAGGCTGCTGATGCACTCGCCTCACAAGTAAGGATTGACCTGCTGGCGGCACCATACCCCCTCCCCCTTTGTGTTTTTAAAGGAGGGAGGTGAAGGTGTGTACTCTGAGGTGATGGTGTAAATGATCCCTAGTGGCTAGGGACAGAGGGGCAGCACCAGTTCTGAAGACATTGAGGAATCAGTCAACATGTCCTAGATTTCTTAAGTCTCAAATGCTCCCAGCATAGGTGAGGTCTGAATGGCCACTTCGGAGAAAGGATAGGGAGGGAGCGTGGAAGGGTGCCAAGAGAAAAGACAGTGCGTGAAGGAGTCTGGCCTGGAGGGTGAGTGGATTTAGGGATAGATCAGGCATTGATGTTTCAAATGCATGAAACTTTGTCACTAGCTTATTTTGCAAAAAAACAGCAAACGTACCCTTTATAGTTATAGAATGAGTGCCATAAGCTGTGTAGCTCTTGCTGAATTCTGTGTTTCTGTCAGTTCTGAATTGTTTCATATTTAGGTTGATTATAGAGTTGAATAAATGAACTAAAGGGAAGGACGGGACCAAGTGAGTGTAATTCCCAGCTTGCTGGTGCTTCTCGGTAGATGAGGCTTGAGTTTGTTGTTTCATTAGGAGATAGTGTTATTCCCAGTTACAAAGAGAGGAATCAAGACTCAGGAAAGTAATTTAGTCCAGTGAGACAGCTAGCAAGTGGCACGGCTACACAAGCTACTTTTTATTTTTTGTCTGACTTTATACAATTTTTGCTATTACAGTTAAAATAATGACATTGAAATATAATCAGAAAAACTGTGGAAGAGATAATTTCCTCTGAGGATTATTGAAGTCCCATAAGTAAAATTAAAGCAACACTTGATATATATGTCTCTGTTTTCAGTAGCTTCATACTTTGAAACTGTTATTTTCTGTTACTGGCCAATTTATGTAATTGGGCTATTATAATCTTATCTGGCATTCTCCTAATATTTAGATAATTAGGTAAAAGTAGCTGTACTGAGTGGAGTGATTTTTCACTTTGAAGTGTCAAAAAACAAAGATCATTGAGAATGAAAAGAATTTTGTTACTAAAGAGTTCATGTTATTGCAGATCTTTTTGATAGAAGATTTTAGGCACTATGGTTTACAAAACTGTTAATGTTAAGATTTCTTACATAAACTGTTCCAGTACCACACCTGTTTGTCAGTGTACACTTCCCTCCACCATTGTTCCAATGTCCCCCTCTCCTGCCCTTGGTAGCTTCCTGCTGAAGACCAACCAGGTCTCTGTTTTTGTTGCCTTTGGGCATTTGTTATTCCCCTGCTGTATTTCTTTATATCCTGCGTATGAGAGAGATCATTCAGTATCTGTCCTAACTTCACCCCATAGATACTCTCCAGATCCATCAAGTAGTAGCAAACTGCGTAGTTTTATCTTTTCTTTCTTTCTTGTTTTATTTTTTAGCCGCGCCCAGTGATGGTCAGGACTTACTCCTGGCTCTGTGCTCAGGATCACTCTTGGTGGGCTCAGGGAACCATACAGGGTGCCTGTGATGGAACCCAGGTCAGTTTTGTGCAAGAAAGACTATCTTTCTGGCCCTGCTTTCATCTTTTCTTAAAGTTAAGTAGTATTCCATTATGTATGTGCATCACAATTTCTTTATCCAGTTACCTGTTCTTGGGTCTGCTCTAGGTTTAGTTTTGTGAGTAGTGCTGCAGTGAATGTAGGAATGCAGGTATCTTGACAGCTGAGAAGTTCTAGGTCCCTTGGAGTAGATGCCAAGAAGTGGAATTGCTGGGTCATATGCCGCTCAATTCCTAGTTGTTTAATTTTTTTAATCGGATCACAGTTACAAAGTTGTTCATTATTGGGTTTCGATTACATAATGTTCCAACACCCTTCCCCTTACCAGTGTATATTTCCCACCACCAGTGTCCCTAGTTTCCCTTCTGCCAACTCCCCCTGCCCCCCTAGCCTGCCTCTATGGCAGGCACTTTTCTTCTCTCTTCCCTCTCCCTGTCTCCCTCTCTCTCGGCATTATGGAGTTTCCTAGTTTTTTGAAATGTGTTCATACTGTTTTCTAGACTTTCTGGATCATGCACTATGGGTTGTACCAATTTACATTACTATCATCTACTTTTGAGTTACAGTTTCTCAGTGTCCCTGCCAGCACTTGCTTTGTTTTTGTTTGTTTTGTTTAGGTATGTTTGGGTGTCCACACCGGACAGTGGTCAAGGCTTTCTCCTGGCTCTGTACTGGCTCTGTACTCAGGGATCACTCTTGGTGGACTGTAAGGACCTCAGAAGGGTGTGTGTTCGAGGGCTCTCCGGGCGGCTCTCTCACCGCCCGCGTTTGGTGCTCTTGAGCCGCTATGTATGGACAGGATGGAGATGGCTGTAGGCCATGGGCAGGCGAAGGAAGAACGAGGACCAGGCTGGTTGCTGATTAGTTACCGTTTATTCAATCTTTCGCCTCTCCGATCTCATGCATTCTTCCTTCCTTGCCCCTCATTCCTCCATCCCTGCCCATCTCACCTTGCTGCTTCTTGCAGCCTGGACTCGACTTCTCGGCTCTTGATTCTGACTCCTCTTGAATCTGACCCCCCCTGCTTCTCTCTCTACCCCTACTTATATCTCTCCACCTAGCCCTCGGGGCCCATGCTCCCCACCTGGTCTGGAAGCATAAACAACATAAGGAAGCCCTTCCTGATGGCCTGCAGCCCAAAATAGTTCTAAAGGTGTTTTTCTCTAGTTATTTTTGAATGGACATAGTAAAAGATACATTGAAGCTTATAGGGCAGCTCTCCTGGTAACATCTTGCCACAGACTCAGACTACAGCACTCAGGTCAGGTTAATCATTCCTAACCCTAGCAGGGTCCAAATCTAGTTACTACTTTTTGAATCGTGACAGCATCTGTCCATGACCAAGTTCTTACTTATAGTTAAGCATTAGGCACTTTGGCCAGGCCCATCTCGATGCCAGGGTAGGATAGCTCACCACTTGCCCTGGGTCCACCCAGTCCCTCGTCAGGATCCTGCTTTTGGGGGTGCTAGGAAGGGCAGCTGAGGCTTAGGTTGAGATGCCCAGGGGTAAAATACCATTTAGAGTCAAATGATTCCCACATAACAAAAGCGTAGCATCTTCCTGTGCCCATACAAAAAGGACATTGCTCTGAATATACTATACAAAGGCCTTACGGAGAAGAGTAAAACAGTATTTACAAGTCAACAGCACAAAGAAAGAAGTTACAAATAAACACAGAGGAAAGGGAGCACTGTGATGGGAACAACCCAATAAACATAAACTACCTGAAGCTATGTTATCCTACAGTGGGCTCAGGCTGTGGTGCTGGGAATTGGACCTCCTCAGCTTCATATAATATGGCATGTGTCTTACCCGCTGTACTGTTGCTCCAGTCCAGCCCTTGGCATTTAAACATTTTAGCCATTGTGGCAGTTGTAAAATAGTATTATTTTGTAAAGAAAACAAATTATGTCATTAATTCAGTTACCATAGTATTGAATGCTATCACCTCCATTTCTACCCATTCCACCATTTTCACATGGTTTCATATCGTCTTTGCAGCTGCTTGAAAGGCCAACTTCACGAAGTGATGCCATTATTGAAAGGAACGTGGAGTGATTTCAGGTGTAAATAGAATGACCTAGGACTTGCAATTTGTGCTGGTTTTCCCTGAAAGTTAAATATATCCCATATCCCATCCATACTTGCAAATTTGTTGGGGTGCCCTCATGGTATGAGCTATAGCAATGAATCACGGTCACCCCTAGGGAGTAGAAGTTTCACATGTTTCTTTATACTTTCTGGATTTTCCTTTTTTTTACCCCAGCTTGCTGTTTTGGGACTGTATTTGGTGATGTCCAGGGGACCGACCATGCAGTGTGCTGTGGAACCCAGGCCTCTCAAATGCAAACCATGTGCTCAGCCCTCTGAGCCATCTACCTGGCCCCACATTTTGGTTCTATTTTTTTTTTTCTTGGCGGGTTGTGGTTTGGGCCACACCTGAATTAAAAGAGCCTCACAGATGTAAGGCAAAGGACCCTATTGCTGAGCCACTTCTGGGCTGACATAAGTGTTTGATCTCAGTATTGGTTGATTCTTGGGTTTTGGGGACATATGCAGCTGTGCTAGAGGGTGTTTTGTCTCATTGCTTGGTACTCACTTCCATGAGACTTAGGTGAGCAATGTGGTGCTGGGGATTGAATCTGGGGCTCTCTAAAAGCATGCAAATTTGAGCCATTCAAATATAGCAAATATAGCACCCAATACTGTGGTAACTGAATTAATGGCATAATTTGTTTTCTTTACAAGTTAACACTATTATACATATATGAAACATTTTATGACTTCCCAGTCCTAATACATAATATGTTTAGAAGAATTTAGCTAACGTCCATTCAGCAGGTCTGAATAATGCTATTTCGTAAAATGTTGTTGCATTATAAAATTAAAAAAATCCTGGCTGATGTTGAAGGAAACCTCTTTTTTTGTCTTGTTTTTGTTTTGTTTTGGGGCCGCGCCCAGCATTGCTCAGGGTTTATTCCTTGTGCTGCACTGAGGAATTCTTTCTGTTGGTGTTTGTGGACCATACAGGATGCTGGGGATCGAACTGGGGCCAGTATGTGCAGGGCAAGGGCTCTACCTGCTGTGTTATCTCTCCAGTCCAAGAAACCTCATTTTAAGGGACCTTTTTCATTCTACATTGTTTGGTTTGGTCTCAGCTGCCAAGCACCCATCCACAGTGCCAAATGGGGAAGGGACTCCCTTGTACCTTTTTCCATTTTCTTTTCCCTTTTCGCCCCTCCTGCAGTGGTTAGGGTCACTCTCTAAGGTACTTGGAGGATGTGTAATACTAGGAATCGAACCTGGGGCTCGTCTCTGCAAAGGGTCTTCCTTTTTGTCTTCTTGCTGTCTTCCTGGCCCCACACCCCTCAGCCTTAAGTTTTAATCTAATGTCCTTTTTCTGTTCTACGCAGAGTACCGTGCATTGCCGAGTCAATTTTTAAAAAATTTTTTATTCTAATGTAGATAAAGGCCACAACTATTGATACAGTTCTATAATTGAACTTGATCAGATAATAAAGCTCCAATATTAAGATCAATAAGCTTCAAAAAAATTTTTTCTTTTAATGTGAAAATTTTCTATCTCCTCAGGAGGTTGTTAAGTCCTTGTCTAAGGATTTACTAACCCGCTTGTGGCTAGTGAGGCTTCTGTGTTGCTGTTTCTGTTTGCTGGGTTTAGTTGGCTTCCCTTTTCCTTCCCTGCTCCTTCCGTTGGGTCCGGTGTGCTCCTACTGCAGGTTCAGTACTGAGGAGCTGGGAGTTGGGGTAGACCTGAGGCTTCAGGTTCAGTGGCTTGGGCCATGAGTGAAGCCTGTCCGCAGCTGTGGGGTGTGCTGAGGCTGCTCTCCTGAGGGCGGCCCAGAGTTGGCAGCCCCAGGGGCCGGGGTGACCTGCGTGTCCTTGGAGAGTCAGTCGGGAATTGGTGGAGCGGGGCTAAAGGGTGAGTGGGTATGGCGGTGGCTGTGGCTGGTGACTGTGGCCCTTTATTTCTGCATCTCCACAGCGTCTCAGAACTTTGTTATTTTTCAGAAGCCTCCACAGTTTTGAGGAGCATTTATCAAGTTGTTACTTGTCTCTGAGTGAGAGCAGCTCCTGGTGGGGCTGGTCTTCTTAGGGTACCTCACTGGAAGGTCACTGTGAATTGCTGCTTGGCACTGTGGAGTCACCATGCACATCCGCAGGGCAATGCAAATTGTTTCTGCTCCACTTTCTTGAAGGCAAAGTTCAGCTATATTTAAAAATTATTACTTCTGTTTTCTTTTGGGGCCACACCCGACAGTGCTCAGGGTTTACTCCTGGCTCTGTGCTCAGGAATCATTCCTGGCAGTGCTCGGGGACCATTTGGGAGGCCAGGGCTCCAGCCCGGGTCTGCTGCATGCGAGGCAGGCACCTGTCTCTTGGGTCCTTCTCTCTCTTCTCTGCGGGAGAGATGGAGGTTCCTGTCTCTTCAGTCCTTCATTGGACTGCCTGCCTTGGACACCCAGACAGACATTGCTCCAGGATGCTGTTGGAAGTCAAGGCCTGAGTATCTATTTCAGGTTTCTGTGTGCCTGGCGCTGTAGGGGTGCAGGGTGGTGAGAATCTGCATTCCTCTGGCTTCTGGTGTGTGTGTGTGTGTGTGTGTGTGTTTATTTGCACACCCTCTGTCACTTGATAATGCGTGCAGCACTAGCCGGCAGCAGAGTTTAGTTTACAGAGCTTGGAGTACTGACCTGCTGATGCCTTCTCAGGACAGGTTGCTCATTGTTAAGAGGTTGGGGTCTTATTTTAGTGTTCTGTTTATTTTTATTTGTTTCTACCTTTTGCCTTTCTCGTCTCCGTTGTTGTCTTTGTGGAGGTGTCTGGGGTTGCACCCGGGGGTGTGTGCCGAGGTTCCTGTCCAGGCTTCCAGACTCACGCCTGAGGCGGGCGCTGCCCTCTGTGGATTCTGGGTTGGCCTTCCCCTGCCTCCCTGCTCCTCAGCAGCCTGCTCGTCTCAGGGCTTTCCCGTCTGACTGGGCTCGGGGGTCTTGGCTCGCTCCCCCCTCTTCGTGCATCTTTGTCGTGTGTCTTCAGTATTTTCTCCCATGCGTGTGTTGCTTGTCATCAGTGGAATACTCAGCACCTGGCCAGGGAGCGCAGCACGCTGTCCCCTCTCTGCCGCTTTCTCCTCTGCCGTGTTCTTTTCTGGATGCCGCTGCCTTGGTCCCCCTGCCTTCCCATTGCCTTCCTTTCAGACTGGGTCACCCCGCAGCCAGGAGGGCCAGTTGCCCCGTTGTTTGACGTTCATATCTTGAGAGCCCTCTCTACCTTACAGTCATGTGGTCTCCTTCACCTGCTTTTCTTTTTCCCCCAAAGGTTCACATCCAGCAGTGTGTTGGGGGTGGGGCGTGAGGGGTGGTTGGGAGGCAGGCGACTCCTAACTCCATGCCCCCAGTGGCATTTATTTCTTTTGATTGGTTGATGTAGAGGGATAAAATCTAGTCCCTATGAATTCTTATTGGCCAGTGGTAGAAGTCCATGATATTTTAGAGGATGGGTGTTTAATTTTATCAGATGCTTTTTCCTTGTTTATTGAAGGAATCCTGTTTTTTTTTTAAATATGTATTGAGTTTCATTGATTTTCTTTCTAATATTAAATCGATTCTTGTATTTCTTGCTTAGTCATGGTACTTTTATCTTTTTTTTCGTGTATTGCTGTATTCAGTTTTCTAACTTTTCTTTTTTTCTTTAGGATTTGTACATCTCTGTTTATATTCATATATCTTTTGGGCTGACATCAAGGCTATCTGGGTTTTATAAAATGGATCGAGAAACTTTACCTCTTCATTTTTAGAAAAGTTTGCATAATGTTGGTGGCTTTTTTTTTCTTTCCATAAATGGGTAGACACATTCTCCAATGAAGCTATGTGGTGGTTTCATTTGGGAAGCTGTTTATTTATAGATTTGTTTCATTAACAGATATAGGACTATTTAGATTCTCCATTTGTTTTTGTTTCAGTTTCAGTCTGCTGTTTTTCTGGGAAGACAAATGATATGTTCAGGATCCTGCTTCTGATAATGAATAAACTTTCCAATCCTGTCCTTTTTGAAACTGTGCCATGCTAGCATAATATATACTTTGCAGTTGTATCCTCTCCACTGGATTATAAACCAGCAGGTAGGTTCTCTATCTGTTAAAACTTGGTATAATTTGAGCCTAGGGCCAGATGGAGACTTGAGTTAAACTGAAGTATACTGAGTGTTTGCATTAAGATTTTAAAAGGGGAGAATTTGACTTAAATATATAGTTGCTTTGGTTCTGTAAAGTTCATTTTGGCTCTGTAAAAATGAGGCATATTTTACCTATTGCTCAAATGGGTTATTATTGCTGATATTGAATAAAAAGGTATAATTGATGAATTGGAAATGCAATTCTTGAACTTTTGAAGTATCATTTATAGTACTGCAATGATTTTTTTTCTAGGCTATACTCATTTTTATTCCCTAACACCTGCAGAATTGGTATCTGCCTATAATTCTTGGGCAATAGAAAGAAAAATTACATCATTTTTCCATGTCATGTTTAGTTACAATTTTTTTAAAAAAAATATGTTTCTGTTTAACAGAGAATGTATCTTGAATTATTTGGTGGGGATGTGGGTCATGGGCCACACCTGGCAGTTCTCAAGGACCACACGTAGGGGTTGAACTGGGGTTGGTCTTATGCAAATCAAGCCCCTTAACTCCTGTGCTGTCTCTCAGGCACCTTGATTAAATTTGTTATTGGAAATTTTAATGAATAGTTAATATTTTTTATACCATAAAATGTGTTCATCGTGTTCTAGAGGACAGTCTTTGCCTGGAAAGCTTAGCAGGCTGGAGTATGTACTTGGCAGGCATGAGAACCAATGGTCCCCAGCACTGCATGGTCTCTTGAGCACCACTAGGACTGACCCCCATGTGCAATGGGGCATAGCCCCTGAGTGCTGCAACAGTGTGGCTCAAAGAGAAAAACAGAAAGAGTAAAAGAAAAAAAAATAGGCGACTTAGTCTAAGATTCACACGTTTGGGAAGAATGTGAGTTTGAATGGAGAGAGTTCAGTTGAAGGTCTGCTGTTATAAAATATGTAGTTCGTTGCCAAAAGAAATATTACCTAGCAGCAGTTTAAATGTGCCAGGAGAGGCCAGGGAAGGCCTGTGGTGGAAATTGTACAGAGGAGCTATCAGCCTAGTTCCCTAAGAGTTTCAGATGGGAAAGAAAAGTTTATGATGCTAAAGAATTTTATGGATGGCTAGTCCATCAGAAATGAATCTTCAATGCTCGAATTTTTTTAAATATAAGTTTATTGTGTTCTTGTGCTTCTTGTACTGCATAGACATAAAATTAATTATATTTATGTACTTTTATAATTTTGGTTTATTCAATTATAGTTTAGGTTACTTATTTATAGTAGCATTAAAATATGTGTATGTGTTTGTATATACATATTTTTGTTTGGTTTGATTTGGGGGCCATACCTAGTGATACTCAGGGATCACTTCTGGCTCTGTGCTCAAGAATATATTCCTGGGGCCAGAACAAGCACAGCAGTCAGGGTGTTAGCCTTGCACATGGCCAACCCAGGTTCGATCCCCGGCATCCCATATGGTCCCCCGACCATCACCAAGAGTTAATTCCAGAGTGCAGAGCCAGAAGTGACCCCTGAGCATCTTTGGGTGGGACCCAAAAAGAAAACAAGTAAATACATAAAAGAATATACTCCTGGCAGTGCTTAGGGGATGGTATGGGATGCTGGGGATGGGACCATTGTCAACTGTGTGCAGGGCAGTCCCCCTCCCCGCTGCTCAGGCCCTAAAATGTCTAATTTTGATGTGCATACATCCCACACCTCACTACCTCCAAAGCCCAAGACCCTCCACCTATGTGCCTGGGTCACATCAGGTTCACCTTTTCATTCCTTCCCCTGGCCCCCTTGCTTGGTAATCCAGGCCAGTGGTTTGTTTCCATTGATATTGTCTGTTCTCTTGATTTGTTTTTCTGGGTACCACAGGTGAGTGAGATCAGCCAGCATTTGTTCTTTCTTTGATTGCATTTTCATGATTCCTCTCATTTCTGTTTTAATGAGCTACAAGAGCCCATCTTTTCTTGGGGCTGTGTAGTATTCATTGTGTATGTTTACCACATTATTTATTATGCCTATCATCAGACATGTTTCAAATGCTGGCCATTATACAAAACACTGCCACGAATATAGGTGTGCATCCATCTTTTCAAGGTCAGATCATGTTTTTGTGTTTTGGGGGCAGAGCCCAAGAAGTGCATTTCTGGGTCTTATGAAAGTTCTGTTCTTTTGAGAAATCTCTTTCCTATTTTCTGTAGACGCTGAATCAGACAACATTCTCACCAACAGTTAATGAGGGTTCCTTTTTCACACATCCTCACCAGTACTGGTCGGTTTCAGTCTTTTTGCTGTGTGCCATTCTCACTAGTGTTGGATAATATCTCATTGTTTTGATTTGCATTTTCCTAAGTGATGAAGAAACACTTTTTCCTGTGCTTACTGGCTGTCCATATGCCTATTTATCTCTTATTTACATTTTTGTTTCTTTCTTTTTTTTGTCCTGTGTTTAGGGGCCATACCTGATAATGCCCAGGGATTACTCTTGACTGTGCTCAGGGATCACTCCTGGTGAGGTTTGGGGGACCACAGGGATTGATCTCAAGTCAGCTGCATGCAAGGAAGCCCTTCCTGTTGTACTACTTCTCTAGTCCCTTGAGATTTAGTTTTTTAGTTCTAAAATGTACTTGATTATCATCTTCCCAATTTATTATAAGTTGAAATTTACTTTTTGTTAAAATAATACTTTCCATGTGCATGCACATTTCTCTTTTGATATTAAAGAAGCAGTAAAGATTGTGGGGGTCAGAGTGATAGTATAGCGGGTAGGACACTTGCCTTGCTCAGGGCAGACCTGGGTTCAATCCATATGGTCCCTTGAGCCCGCCAGGAGTGATCCCTGGTGTAGAGCCAGAAGTAAGTCCTGAGCTCTGTCGACTGTGGCCCCCAAACAAAACAAAAAAATAGTAATGATTGAGACTGTAAACATAAGGAAGTGAGCCAAGTTATTGCTCAAAGAAATGAATGCATGCTTTGCCTGCAGGAGGCCCTGGGTTCAGTCTCCAAAACACCCCTGGGAGTGACCTTTGTGCACAGAGCTGGGAAAACCCTCCAGCACAGACATGGCCCAAAAATAAGAATAAAAGGAGAGTGAGTGAGGACAGAGCTGCTGATTAGAGATTTAATTAAAATTTGATTGAGACTTGATGGAGGAAAAAGTAACTGACGCAGGTGCTAAAAATACTTTTCAGGAATTACCTAAAGAGGCAGTGCCTGCAGGAAGCACACTGATTCACCTCACCAATTTTCTACAGGCACCAGGTTTTTTCGGAGGTAGGAGTAAGGCACTGAGCTGAAAATGGGGCTCTGATTTGAAGTCTGTAACTTGAAAGGTCAGATCTCCCAGTCCCCTGTTTCATACTAGACCACTGTCTCCCCTACCCACCTCCGCTGTCCCCAAGCAGCTGAATGTGGCGGGGCCGGGTCTCTATCAGGAGAGACCATTTGGGAAGGAACAAGTGAGTCACAGCCCTGAGAGAGGGAGAGAACAATGATATCCCTCCTCGCCCTCGTGTCTCAGACTTTGATCACAAAAGCCAAATAAGTCTGAGAACAGACTGTCCTGAGATTCGAAGGTACCTGATGGAAGAGATGCTTCCTTCTAGGGAAGCTTGTCCACACCAGAGCTACCCATCACATCTTAGTGCCGCATTCCTAAATTGGAACACACCCCAAGATCATGAAACATAGGAACATTCCTTCAAAACCGTGAATAACATGTCGAGATTAACATGCTTAGAAAGAAATCTGAGGCCAGGACAGTAATGCAGTGGGCTGGAGCACATGCTTTGCACACAGAAGGCCCAGCTTGATTCCTGGCACTTCATAGCCCCCTTACATGACACTGCCAAGCGCATCTTCTTTGGAATATGAGCTATCTCTTTTCCTTTTCTTTTTGTTTTTGGGCCACGCCTGGTGGTGCTCATGGCTTACTCCTGACTCTGTGCTCGGAATCAGTCCTGTATCTGGTGCCCTGGATTGTGGACAGGCCCGAGTGAGCACAGACAGGGCAAGCATCCTACTCACTTTGCGCTCTCTCTTTGGCCCTGAGTGTATGAATATGTTCTGGAATTAGATAATAGTGTTTGAATTAGGTAAGAGTATCTAATGCAGAACTTGGTGAATATACTAAAACCCACTGATTCATATGTGGTAAAGAGCTGCGTTTTAACTCAAGCTGTTATAAAGAAACAACTGTTATGAATGGCTTCCTTGAATGACTAATTATGGGTTGTTTTGTGTTATGAGTCCATGGATTGGAATCATAAAGCTTTTAGTCACCTCCAGACCAGGTGAGACAGAGAAGCCCTGGAGGAAAGTATTGTATGATCCTGCAGCAGGCTCCAAATAAAAGTTGCTTTTCAGAGTTGCTACTGTGTGGTCAAATACCAGGTAATATTTGTTTTATTTAGTTTAGGGGTGTGTGTGTGTGTGTGTGTGTGTGTGTGTGTAATTAAAAAATTGTTTTGTTTTGTTTTGTGTTCACACTCTTCTATTCTTAGGACTTACTTCTGACTCTGTGCTCAGGGATCACTCCTGGAGGGGCTTGGGGGACTGTATGGGGTGATAGGGATGGAATTTAGCTTGGCTGTATTTAGTCAGCCTGTACTGCCTCTCCTGATTCTGAGTAATGTACAACATTAAAGATCTCTTTCCCGTATTAGTAAGTGTTTTGGTTTGTTTCTCAGTGAATGTGTTGGGAACTGCAAAGATGATCTGGCAGGCCAGATGAGGGCATTGTGCTCTGTCTGAATTTTGTAGCCTAGAGAGAGTGATGAAGGGGTAGGGGCCAGATCTCCAAATGTCACTGCCTTCAGATGCATTCAGGATGCTTCTCCTTTGAGATCAGCAGGTATGTTATAAAGCTGGGTCCAGCCACATAGCGTGTGTACCTCATATGAGAAATTTCTTTGTCATTTCTCCAGTTACTTTTGCCAGAAGGGTTTTAATATTGCAGGAAGAGTATGATGTCAACTCTTTTGTCTTTTTTTCCCCTGTTTTATTCTCTTTTCCCCCCCTTTCTCTTTCTTTTTTTCTTTTCCTCTTGTTGAACTCTTTAGTATTTTTGGATTAGAATGATCTTGTTCTTCTGTCAACTTGACGTGTCCACTGAACCCCTCTCCAGTAACCGACATTCTCTTTTTGTCTTTTTTTTTGACAAGTCTCTTTTTACTTGTGGTAAAATTCCTGTTGGACAAGCACCACCAACTATCTGTGAAGGTACAGCTCTGTGGAGCTTAAAATTAGATCTGCTTCCTTCCTTTGGCTCACCATCTAAATGTAGTAGGCGAGATTCTCCTTTCCTAGATGTCATTAAAAATAGAAGATTCCCATCTGTCAGGAAGGGTGCTGACTTGAAGACGGACGAGGCAGCCCTGACTCTCTTCTAGCAGTCACATTTGAGTCTTAGAAAAATGTCTTTTTTCATGGCCGAAACCAGGAGTGTGCTGTGTTATAGTGCGGGCCTTAAATTATCCCCAAGTTTGTAAAAATCAAGAAGACCCAAGAGAATCAGATTTTGAGGAGAAATGGAAAGGACAAGATGTAACAATATGACTTGAGTAAGAAAATGGGCTTTCCAAACCCAGTGGCCTTTGGCAGAAATGCGTCCGGACCCTGCAGTAGGTTACTGTCGCTGGGCCACCCCAGGGGGGAAAGGGTGCTGTCCCTCTGCCTGTTCCTCCTTGGCATATTGGTGGCTGCCATCCTTCAGAGGCCATTGGACAGTCAGGTTTGGGCCTGCAGTGATGGGACATGAAGGGCCTCACGGGGATGGGGTTGGAGCCGGCCCTTTCCTCCCCGCCCCAACCAGACCCAGAGTCGCCACCCATGAATGGCCTCTCTGGCTCCTGATCAAGCTGCTTAATGGCCATGATCCAAGAGACTCAGGAACAAATCTTGGAACCCAGCAGATTTTGGAAGAAATCCCTCCCGATTTAATTGTTAAAATTTCAGAATTCCAAAATTGTGCAGCCACTACTGCGGCTGTGTGACATCATATGTTATTCATAACCAGCAATAAAAAACAAATTGTCTGCTGTTGCCTTTTCAGCAGATCTTCGTGTTGGGGTAAAATCCCAAATAATAATGGTGGGTCTGGTGTCGAAATATTGAATGTAATCAAAGTAGAGAGAGAGTAATGTGGAAATCATCTGCCCCACAGGTAGGGGGAGGGTGTGGGATGGGCGATATACTGGGGTTTTTTGGTGGTGGAAAATGGGCACTGGTGAAGATACGGGTGTTTCATTGTATGACCGAGACGTAGACCTGAAAGCTTTGTAACTGCTCTCATGGTGATTCAATAAATAAAATTATAAAAAAGGGATAGTGCACCAGTAGGGTATTTGCCTTACGCGCTGCCGACCTAACTGACCTGGGTTCAATTCCTCTGGCCCTCTTGGAGAGCCCGGCAAGCTACTGAGAGTATCTTGCCCGCATAGCAAAGCCTGGCAAGCTACCCGTGATGTATTCGATATGCCAAACACAGTAACAACAAATCTCACAATGGAGATGTTACTGGGCCCGCTCGAGCAAATTGATGAACAACGGGAGGACAGTGACAGATAAAAAAGGGAAAAGAAAAAAAAAAGGTAAGGTGGAGTTCATGCCCAATTCAATCAGCCTAATCAATGGCTGAATAAATAGGAATACTCCCATATTAAAAAAAAAGAAAAAAGAAAATAGACTTTCCAGTGAAGTCTGTTCCCAGCTTGTAGTTGCACTTTACTAATCATATGAGACAATTACTGAGTTTCTCTGGGTTTTGGGCCTCATTAGTAGGATTGGAATAGTTAGGACTTCTGCCTGGGGTTATTGGTGATGCTTGCCTTGCTTGCTGATTTCGATGCCCTGATCTATCGTTCTTGCCTCGTTGCTCTGGCTCGGGCTCCCAGTGCTCTGTTGGATGATTGTGGTGAGCTTGGGTATTCTAGTCTCGTGCCTGATTCCAAAGGAAAGGTTTTCATCAGTATTTTTTTTTTTTAAGTAAAAGCAGATTTTGTGTGAGGTTTTTAGGAAGGGAAAGGAGGGAGAGAAAGTGAGAGAGAGGAACACGCTCAAGAGAGAACATGGGCTTCTCCAAGGGCGGAGAGATCCCCTGCACACACCCCAGCATAAGGTATGGAAGATGCGGGCACTACATGTGCTTGAGCAGCACACGTGGTTGGGCAGCATATGCACCAGTTCTCATCAGTATTTTGCCATAGAGTATGGTGTTGCTGTGGATTTGTTGTTTTTGGTCCTTACGATATTGAAATAAGTTCTTCTATGACCAGTTTTATTTTTAAAAATGGGTGTTGAATCTTGTTGAAAGCTTTCTCTCATATATTGGTAGAATCACATGATTTTTGGTTTTGGTTTTGGGGCCACACCTAATGAATCTTGGGGGTTGCTCCTGGTGGTGGCTGAGAGCCATGCAATATGAGGGATTGAACCTGGGCCTCTTGCAAAGCCTGCAGTAGGTGTGTTAAGCTGTTTCTCACATGTACTCAGCATGTTCAGCATGTTAAGCTACTTAAGTGACAGTAGGTAGTCAAAGGACCCCAAGCAAATTTTTGGGTTTTGTTTGTTTTGGGGCTGTGCTCAGGGCTTGCTTCTGGCTCAGTGCTCAGGGATCACTCCTGGACCACATGGGGTGCCAGGGATTGAATCCAGGTGGGCTATGTGCAAGGCAAGAGCCCTACCTGCTGTACTATTTCCAGCTCCCTCCATAGCAAACTGTTGAAGTGGTAGGTGACAGGTCTTGATCCTTCAGAGATTAGAAAAATGACTCAATCAAGATTTGGTTGGGCAGAGAAGTGAATGTGAGGAGAGGAAAGTGGATGTCTTACGCATAGACGAATCTTCATGACAACGTATTAACTGTAGAGGAGAGAAAGTGTAAGGGAACAGAGAAAGGCTTGGGTTTGGTTTTGTTTAGGAAAGAAGAAAATAGAGCATGTGTGCAGTCTGCAAGAGCAGTTAAAGTTCCTGGCCAGGGGATAATTGATGGGCAGGCCCTGGGCTGAGACATGCAGAGATAGGAGCCAGGGTAGGGGTGGCGACTGCAAGTGTAAGAGGGAGACAAGTGCATTTGAAGCAAGAGGGCTAAATGAAGGCATTCCTGAGGTTTCTTTGTTTTGTTCTAGGGGAACACCCTGCGGTGCTCAGGTTTACTCCTGACTCTGAACTCAGGGATTACTCCTGGCAGAGCTCAGGAGTTCATATGGGGTTCCGGGAATCAAACCTGTGTCGGCCCAGGCAAGGCAAGCACCCTGCTCGCCTTACTATCCTTTTCTCCAGCCCAGGAAATTCTTGTTTAATAACTTCTGCTTAGTTGGGAGAGTAATAGATAGTGAATTTTTTGTTATTGATACACAGAGATCTTCAAATAAGGTCGACTTTACCTCCATAGAACATTTGATGTCTAGCCATGGTTTTGATTGACATCCGCTAGGAGGTATGCTGCTGGCGTAAGCACAGGGCACTGTTGAATGACTAATGGTGTACTGGATGCCCTTCCACATCAAGAATGATCTGGAGATAAGTGCCAAACACAGTGTGATTGAGAGTCTTGCCCTAGACCTTACCATCCCTGTAGCACGATCTTCAACAAAAGCCACATTTGACTAAGAGCTTTAACACATCCACTCTGAAAGCCACAGTGTGTGTTGTCTATGGAAGTCTGAAAATCCTCAAATTCTAAACTCTTTGACTTTGTACTCTCTCATTTATAATAACTGTTAATACCTTGAAGAAAAAAAAAACAATGATCCAGTAGTTGGATCCTTAAGTGTCTATATGAAGAATGCAAAATCATGACTTCACAACAATATATGCGTGCTTATATTCATTTCAGCACTATTGACAACAGCCAAGATAAGGAAGCACCTGAGAGCCCAGGGTCAGAAAAGGTAATAATGGTGACATGTGAACTTGATTTCATTGAACTGTATACATAAATATGCCTAAGATGCTGAGCATTATGTGACATTTTACCATACACACACACACACACACACACACACACACACACACACACACAAAGTCACGTTAAAATTCTTAGTACAAAGCAGTAAAGGGCTTTACTATCTTTGTAGAGCTTTAAAAGAGATCAGTAATGTGGGCTAGAATGATCATACAGTAGGAAAAGCGCTTTCCTTGATGTGGCCAACCCTTGTTCAGTCCCTGTCACACTGTGTGGTCCCTCAAGCACTGCCCAAAGTTATCCCTGAGTGTAGAGCCAGGAGAAAGCCCTGAGCACCACTGGGTTTGATCCCAAAATCAAAAAGAGATTAGTCGTTATTTCCAGTGAGATTGTTAAAACATGTATAAGCACAAATACATTATTAAATATCTCTTTAATAGCACTGACAGAAAGGCATGTATTTTTCCCATGTTTACTGCTTCTTACAGAACTAGAGAATGTTCAAATCCAGTCAGAACTTAATCCCAAGTATTGATGAAAGTTATATTTTGTTGAAGATGAAGATGTGCGTTGTTTGATTCAGAGAGAAAAAAGTAATAACTTATGATTTTTGGTAAAATTTTTATTATGTTAAGTTTAACTTTAGAAAGCACCTACATATATATTTTCTCCAAGATTTGTGAACAGGTTTTTTGATTTTTTTTTTGCCCACACCCTTAGTGCTTAGGGCTTACTCCTGGCTCTGTGTTCAGGGATCACTCCTGGCAGGCTTGGGACCATATGGGGGACTGGGGATCAAGTTGGGGTTGGCTGTGTACAAGATAAGCACCCTGCCCACTGTGCAATGCTCTGGCCCTGTCTCTGCTGTTCTTAAAAGGTGTCAAGAATGTAACTAGTAATATCAGAAAGAACAACCTTCAAGGAGCTACAGTAATGTCACATCTCAGAAAAAACCTTCCTGTGACTGCAGGTGACCTATTGAGAAGGTTGGTGGTCGGTGATCTGCTAGTCTGAGGGTATGACTTGGCAGTAGAGCACCTACTTTGCATGGGAAGCCCTGGGATCAATTCCCTACACCCCCCAAAAAGAAAGTTTATCTGAAAACATCTACATTCTCGGCAAAGGCAATATCCAGTTCATTTACCTGTGGTAATTTTTTTTAATCTGGATTTTGTCAGAAAGAAATGGAAACAGGAACGAGCATTCCGGTGCTGCGTGCTTGCTTGCTGATGAAGGAGCAGGGTGCGCATTGCGGGCCCAGAAATGATCTTCCTCTGCTAACACGGCACCGCCCAGCCTCGCTAGGTCTAGCCTGGGTAATTGCTGCTGGCATAATAGCTATTACCTCAGGCAGACTGAAAGTTTAATCACTAGATTGGAGATTTCCCTTTGCAGTGCACAAATAGGAAAAACACTACCGTGTCTGTTTGCTCCCACTCGTGAAGACACCCCCAGCTCTGTGACTGGGACTCGGCGCACCCCAGCGTCCGTGACTCCCAGAGTCGCAGCTCACCGACCACCAGCCTTCTTAAGAGGTCACATTGAATGAGTGTTAGACTGGCTTGTCTTTCACAAGCTTGTCCTTTATTCGTCACCAAGGAAGACATGCAGATGGCCAATAGTGCAACTTCTATCCTGTAAATAAACCAGAACTGCAAGAAGAAAACCTCCAACCTGTGAGAGTGGCTTTCACTTAATTAAAAGACCAGAAGCAACATCAACTGTGTGCAAGGGTATAGAAAAAGGACTTCTTCTATGTTGTTGATGGAAATGTAAAGTGATCCATACAATGGAAAACAGTAGGGACATTTCTCAACATTAAAAATAGATTGATGACATGATCCAGCAATTCCACCCCTAGGGATCTACTCGGAGAACACAAAAACACACATCTGGAAAGATAGTAAAAGTAAAGTAAAGTAAAGGCCCTCCCGTTGATCGTCGATTTGCTCGAGCGGGCCCAGTAACGTCTCCATTGGAGACTTTGTTGTTACTGTGTCTGGCATATCCAATACTCTCGGTAGCTTGCCGGGCTCTCCGAGAGGGGCGGAGGAATCGAGCTCGGGTCGGCCATGTTGGCCGCTTGTAAGGCGAACGCCCTACCGCTGTGCTATCGCTCCAGCCCTGCGCCCAACTCTTCACTGCAGCTCTGTTTACAACAGACAAGAAGCCATACATGGGACTGACCACAGCTGAGTGGATCAAGATGTGGTATCTACACATAACTTAGCAGTATGCAGCTAAGAGAATGAAGTCTTGCCTTTTGCAGCAGCATGAATGGAGCTGGAAGTGCCTTGCAGAGTGAAATAAGTAAGAGCGAAAGACAAAAACCAGATGATCTTACCCGTATGTTTGGTTGTGAGTAAACAAACAAGAGAACATGCAGAACTAAATGCTAGCAAGTCTTTGGTGAGGGCTGAGAGATAGTTCAGGGGTCAGGGGACTGGCCTTGCCTGTGGCCAGCCCTTTTTGATCCCTGGTATTGCGTATTCTGACCGCCCCCAGAAGTAATCCTGAGTTCAGAGCTCAGGAGTGAGTCCTGAGTTCTGCCTGGTGTGGTTCCTCAAAAACAAAACAAAAAATACTTTGGGTTCTGATTGCAGAACTGAGGTTACAGAAGAAGGGGTGGGAAGGGGTTGGTCTGGGGAGGATTCCAAGGGAAGGAGTGGAGGAACCGTGTAATTTGGTGGTAGGTGAGTGGAGTGTCATGCATTTGCTGAGGTGTGAAACTCTACTCCTACAGTCGTGTAAACTGTTAATAAAAGTTGTTGCAAGTGCTGGGGAGGTGATTCAGAGGGCTAGAGCACCACTTTGCACTTTATCCCTGGGACTGCACACTTTGAGTCCAGCTTGGAGTGGGCCCAGAGCATTCTTTGAGGAGTAACCCCTGAGCACTGCTGATTGTGTCCCCAGAGCAAACAAAAGAATAAAATGGAACAGTAACTCTTTAAAAAGATTTGTCTTACAACAGTATAGTCTTTTTGTGGAAAATAAAAGGTTATACTGCTTCAAGTCTCTTTTACACTTGTAATCCTGGTTTGGCATCCAATAAGGGATCATTTTTATTGTTAGTTTAAGTTTTTTGTGTTTTTTTTTCGGCTTTTTGGGTCACACTCGGCGATACTCAGGGGTTACTCCTGGCTCTGCACTCAGAATTCACTTCTGGCAGTGCTCGGGGGATCATAGGAGATGCTGGGGATCAAACCCGGGTCAGCTGTGTGCAGAGCAAATGCCCTCCCCACTGTACTATCACTTTGGCCCCATATTGTTAGATTTTTGATTGTTCTAAATGGATGTTTATAGATCCAGCAATGTCAGTAATTGAAATATTCCCTGCTGTTTATTAACTGTTCTATGGATTCCTAAAATATCTATAATGACTGCTTTTTTTTTTTGGAAAGTAGTTATTCTTCAAACGTCAAATCCTTCTGTTTTAGTTGGACTTTTTTGGTTTTTGTTGTTTGTTTTTGTTTGGGGCCACCCCTGACTGTGCTTAAGGCTTACTCCTGGCTCTGTGGTGAGAAATTACTCCTAGTAGTGTCCGGGTTATCTTAGAGATGCTGGAGATGAAACCTAGGCTTGCAAGACACGCACCCTACCCACTCTACTATCTCTCCGGCTTCAACACAAACCCTTATAATACAATAAATATATTTTGCTAGTAATGAAAAGGCTATTTTTTGGGAAACTTGAGACTTCAGATAGGAGTTAGCCAACACAAATACAGTTCAGCTATTTCTCTTCAGCCTTCTTTAAATCAGAAGACGCTAAGGGAGAGCTACCTGATTTTTTTTCCCCAGGGGTGGAGGGCACATTCAGTGGTGTTTAGGAATCATTCACTGTTGGGACCTGGGGACCATACATGGTGTCAGAGATGGAACCCGGGTCAGCGAGGCAAGGGCCCTGCCCGCTGTGCTATCTCTAGCTCTTTTGTTGTAACCACAGCACACTTTATTTTCCTTTTAACTATCTGGAAAGTCGAATTAGAGTCATTGTAGTTTTTAAAAAAGGGGGAGAAGGGGATAACTATAGGGGGCCAAGGGGGCTAAGGCATGTCCGCTGGTCATCCCTGTGGTGGGGTGGCAGAGCCTGCATTTGGTGGCAGCAGAAGGTGGGCTGTGGCGCAGTACAGAACCAGAGGGGGAGACCGCAGGGCGCGCTGTAGCTGCAGTGGCCTCTCAGCAAGGCTCAGCCTCAGGCGGGAAGGACTGGGATGTCGCCTGCTTGCCTCCACATTCCCGAATGTGGGCCGCCCCAGGAGAGCACGCCGCTGGCAGGGCTGCTCTGCAGAGATGATCCCCGGAGGCGCCCTGAAGCATCCCAGTAATGGGGTCACCGCATCCTCCCTCATGGCAAGTCTGGTGGTACGCTGCTGTTTCCATCCGGACCAGCTCTGTGGGGGAAGGAGTGAACAGATCTTTATGCATCATTTCATAACTGAAACACGGGCTTACTTGATCCACCTCCCATGAGCATTTCCTGAGCAGCTCATTCGTGCCAGGCTCTGTTCCTGTGCTGAAGTGAGGGAAATGGCAGAACAACACCCCCCAGATCTTTCGTCTGGAGATAGATGGTAAATAAGCAGGAACGTTTGTCAAGCGTGAGGTGGTGATGTTTGCTCTGGGGAAGAAGAGTGCAGGGCAGGGGATTTGCCTCAGAAGGTGTCTCTGACCCCGAGTGGCATGATGGAGCCCATTCTGCGGGTATCTGGGGCGAGCACGCCAAGCGGGATTTTGGTACCTACCAGGACAGCCCTGTGACAGGCATGTGTCTCTGATTGGCGTGTTTGCGGCGTGGCAAGGAGGCCAGCATGTCTAGGCTGTTGGGAGACTCAGCAAGGAGGGGAGTCAGGCCAGTTCCTGATGCCCAGCTGTGCCTGTCCAGTTATATCACAGGACTGACTTTGAGACCTTTGCCAGAGGAGACGGGAAGCCCTGTAGAGGTTTTTGGGTTGAAAAGTGATCAGGTTAGATATAATTAATTTTTTATTTTATTTTTTTATTTTTTGGGTCACATCTGGCGATGCACAGGTTACTCCTGACTCTGCACTCGGAAATTACACCTGGCGGTGCTCAGGGGACCATATGGGATGCTGGGAACTGAACTCGGGTTGGCCATGTGCAAGGCAAATGCCCTACCCGCTGTGCTATTGCTCCAGCCCAGATATAATTTTTTTGTTCGGGTGGGTCCACACCCTGTAGCTGGGCTTGGGTGTGGTGCCAGAGATAGAACTGGGCATGGTGGAGCCCACCAATCAAGGCACATGCCCTCTCCGCTGTCCTACCACTCTAGTTCTCAGGTGAATTTGTTTTCAGAAAGACTCATCCACCCGCTGTGCTGGGAATGAATGGTGCAAGGGATGTGGGAGAATGGGGCGCCCTCTAGCTGGGATGGAGAGAGTGGCGGTAGCTTGGGGTGAGGATGGCCAGGGTTCGGTCTGGGATGTGTTCAGTGTGAAACAGTAAGTTGGGGCTGGAGAGACAGTTCAGTGGCTAAAGTGAGCACCCGCCTTGCCGGCTGCTGCCCCTGCTTCAGTCCCCAGCGCCACAGAGGATCTGAGCCCTGCCAGGAGTGAACCCTGAGTGCAGAGCCAGGAGTAAGCTCTGAGCATGGCTGGGTGTGGCCCACAAGTGGAGAAAAAAGAAGACGGAAGTACCAAGTGGACAGCTGGATAGATTGCTGAGTAGGATGTTGGATGATGGAGACTGGAATTAAGGAGAAGGATTTAGTTTGTAGCTGAAATCATTTCGAGCCCACGGTGCCAGCCCGGGGAGGCAGCTTTAGGGACTGAATTGCTTTTAAGCTCTCGACCCAGCGGCTGGTACCTGGCTGCACAGCACCACGTGGCCGCTGGGCACTCCTGGGTATGGCTCCGGTGGCCCAAGCATGGTCAAACCTGAGCTGCACTGCATGGGCTGACTGTATACTGGGCAGCAGACCCCATGGCAGGTCAGGCGCCCTGAGCAATGCCTGGAGGCTCCCACCTCCCAAAGAGTGGGAGTAATTCAGTGTGTAGTTGGTATATAAAGCCTCGACAGTACTTGCTGTACTGTCACAAGATCACCCCAGGGCTGGGGGTAAGGACTACAGCAGGAGCATGTGCCCAGCATGCGTCAGGCCCAGGTTCAACCCTTATCACCCCGTGCTCTCCTGTGCTCTCTGGAGGCCTCTGGCACCACTGGGGTGGCTCAAGGATCCCCACATCCTAGGGCTGTACACTAGGGAAGTCCCCTCGGAGGATAAGGCAATCTTAGAGTTTAGTTCTTTCTATTTTGTTTTTGGGCCACATCCAGCAGTGCTCAGGGCTAATTCCTGGCTCTGGGCTCCAGGATCATGCCTGGCAGGGCTCAGGGGACCCTATGGGGTGCCAGGGATCAAATGGAGGTAGGCTTTGTGTAAGACAAGTGCCGTACCCGCTGTGCTGTCCCTCTGGCCCCTTGGAGGTTTGATTTCTAGGGCATGCCAGCATTTAGAGGGTGATGGGTGAACGGATCACCAGTGGAGACCAGAAAAGGAGCAGAGTCCGAGATAAGGGGAAAATGATGACTCAGGGGGATTGTTGGTGCCTGACGGTGTCCAGTGCTACCAGGGAACCTGAACATGGCCCATTGGATTGATGGTCTGGAAATCCTCTGTCACTGTGTGTAGCACTTCCATGGACTGGTGGGACAGGGTAGACCGCAGCGTGTCTGGGGAACATGGAGACTTTTGGGAGGTCAGCCCCGAGCAGAGAGGAGAGCAGTAGAAACACGATGAAAGCAAAGCTCGGAAATTCCCAGGGGCCTTAACAGCCTCTGGGATATAGACTTGGCCATGCAGGAGGAAGGCACCAGCGGGCACGGAGGGCAGGTGTCCCAGCACCGGGCACAGGCTGCCCGGTGGGGCAGTCAGGTTTCTGGTTACAGGTGCAGCTAGGTCAGTCCGGGTGTGGTCGGTGTGTGTGGGAGACCTTGCCAGTTACCTCCTTTTTCTCTCTTTTAAGGTGAACTGTAGATTGGTTGCTGATGAGAAATGAGGGTGGGACATGAAGTCCTGGGTGTTGGAGAAAGTCAGAGCTCTAGTAAGAGGGTGGATAGGAGAAGGGAATGTGGTGGGGACATTGGCTGGGGAGCTCAAGAATCGAAAATGAACTCATGGGCAGCAGGTAGTGCAGGGGATGAGGCAGGGGATGAAGCAGGGCATAGTGCAGGGGATGAGGCAGGGGATAGTGCGGGGGGATGAGGCAGGGGAAGCGGCAGGGGGTGAGGCAGGGGATAGTGCAGGGGATGAGGCCCTTGCTTTGCTCACAGCTGACTCTGGTTCAATCCTGAGCGCTGCCAGGAGTGACCCCTATGCACAGACCAAGAGTAAGTTATGAGCATCCCTGATTATATCCTCTTCAGCACCCCGTTCCCCACAAAAGAAAGACCAATCACTAGGATCGTATGTTTCCTTAGCCATATTGAGGGACCCCAGAGCAAGCTCACAATGGTTGAAGGGTTGGCCTTAATCAATAAAACCAACGATTCACTCTGAAAGCTGTTTTTAGGAGGCTAGTAAGGTTGAAGACATTTAGAATTTCAGCATTTTAATTATGCTACTTATTTTTGGGAGGCTGATTTGAGTGAGTGAGAGGTCATTTGGTGAAAAAGGGAAAAGGTTTGGAATTGTTCCAGAAGAGGTTCTTGGTTGAGAATTACAGACCCTAATTCCAACCAGCTCCAGAAAAGGAATTACTTGGAAGGTTGTCAGGCCCCTCACAGTGCTGATACAAAGATGGGGAGCGGGGTGTGGGGTGGGGGAGGTTCTGCTTCAGACAGGAACCCAGCAATCCAGAGAGCCAGTGGCACTGCCAAGGCCATGCCATCCTGAAAATTGGTGTTCCTGCAAAAACTCATACTCTGAGACTCTCACTCCTAAAGGGTCAGTGCATCCGTGGGGTCTTTGGGAAGTGCTTCAGCCAGGAGGGTGGACACTAATCCCTATAAAATGGCTCTGGAGAGGCCCCTCAGCCTCTCTCCACAGTGTGAGACACAGGAAGTGTGGGAGCCCAGAGGAGCCCTCACCCGCACGTCTCAATTGGCTGGGGGAGATGGAGCAAAAGACACACTGCTTTGCCCGTGGGAGCCCCTGCTTTGTCCCCCGGCTCTGCTCCCCTGGGAGCTCTGCTGGGGTGTGGCCCCCAGACAAATAACAGATAGATGGACCGGAAGAAGGAAATGCTATTGGAAATTCTAAAAGGCCTTCTAACTTGGGCCTTTTGATCACATCTCGCGGCCATTTCTGAGCCCTGCTCTCATGTGTCGGAGAATCTCCCGTGTCATCGCAGACTTCCAACAAGGATCGCGTGGCTCCTCCATCCAGAGTGGAGTCAGGGCCAGGGAGAGGACTCAGAAGGCTGAAGCTCGTGCTTTGCATGCAAGAGCCCCAGGTTCAGACCCAGGCGTGGAATGGTTTCGAGCTCTGCCAGAAGGAACTTTGAGCTGAGATGGGAGTGGCCCTGAGCATCACCAGGTGTAGCCCCAAAATTTATTTAAAAAAAAGAAGGAAGGGATTCAGAAATACAAATGGAGACACCCAGTTATGAAACTCCAGTGTAGAGGACTTTGATTTAGGGTGCTGAGAGGTTACTGATAACTTGTGTCTTAGGGGAAAGTTTTTTTTCTTTTCTTTTTAATTTTTAAAAATGTTTCTGGCCTCCCTGACATTCTCAGCTAACCAGGCTGGGGCTCACTGTCATAGCCCTGAGGTCCCTGCTGGTGCTCGGGGGTCTCTAGGGCTGCTCTTTGGAGATGCTTCAGGGACCGTGACGCGGGCACCTGACAGGAACTGACTGTGTGCAGGCCTGTGCCTTAACCCCTGTGCTTCTCTCCAGCGCCCTCCTCCTCCTCTCTTGCTTCCAGAGACTAGGGCCACCAGGGTTGGAATGGGGCCTCCACATGCGGAGTATTGAGGCTAGCCCTTTGAGCCATCGTCCTGGCCCCAGAAATGATTCTTTTCTTGCATAATTGCTATGTAGTCTGACTATAATCTGTTTTTAGGAGTAGATAAGTGGATTAAGGCGCCATGATCTTGTTTTTCTCCAGACTTTTCCCTCCAGAACTGTTTTGGCCCTTATTGCAGTCTTTCACATATTGGCTGTTTGAAGTGGCCACACCTGGCAGTGACTGGGGGATCATGTGGTACCAGAAAATGAATTTGAACCCTCTCGAATGGCTCTGTGTGTACTCTTTCCTGACCCCCTGTTCCTCAAATGTAATGAATTACTACTAATGGCTAAAGCAGAAAAATATAGAACCGAGGCCTATATTCTATAATAATTATCTGAGAGATAATACAGTGGGCAGGGTGCTTGCTTTGCACATGGCCAACCTGAGTTTGATCCCCAGTACCCCATATAGTCCCTGCTCTCTGCCAGGAATGATCCCTGAGCACAGAGCCAGGCGTGATCCCTCAGTACTGCCAGGTATGGCCCAGACCCACCCACCACGAGACCAAAAAAGAAAGAAAAACACACACACTCAGAAACCTTTAAATGTCACACAAACATTTCAGAATAATCAGCCAGGTTTAAGAGCCATAGATCGATGGTATTCAGACAAAGCTTTAATCCTTTGGGGGAGGGTTAAGTCAATTTATCTTTCTTAATGGGGAGGATCTATTATACATGACTATTTGGATTTCTAAGCTTGATTTTAGAACATGCTATTTGCCTTTCATTTGAGACATTTTGTAGATTGTAGAGTTTTTTGGATAGTATTAAGGTGGAGTCCATTTTTTTTCCTTTATAATTGATTTGTAATTGGACAGTTTTTAAAATTTCTCCTCCTTAAGTATAAGAAACTTGTTCTTCATATCGGTGTCTCAACTTTTCTCCTACCAGGGCTTGCTTCTAACCCTGTTTTCTTCCTGTCACCCCGCCTCACCACCTCTTGGTCCTCCGGGTTGGCCTTCTACTCTTGTGCCTTGTAGACCCCTTGCACTCACTTGATTTCCACTTCTGTTCTCCTGGAATACCCTGTGGCCTAAGGCAGGGAAGGGCATCTAGTTCCCAGTTGAGAAATACTGCTCCACATTACAAAAATACAGACTCGAAAACGTCAGTGTGAAACAAGTCTGTATAAAAACAGCCAGAACTCTGCTTCAAACCTGCTCTGCATGCAGATCCCCTGCGGCGCTTGGTAAAGGGCAGCTCTGGGCTCCTGAGCGGAGGCGGCCAAGCTGGGCCATCTCTGCTCTGGGTGCCAGTGCCAGCAGCAAGGTCTCACGTTGAGGAGTGAGGTTAGCTGGGAACTGCACTAGCCTGAGCTTTCGTCACTGCAGGCCTTAATGTCTGACTTCACTGTGGGTAGCTTAGTCTGACCCAAGGTTGAATACAGGTTAAGAAGATTGGGTTATATAACCTTTTAATGCCTTCCCCATTTTATTGAAGGTTTTCATACTATATAGCCTAAGGTTTTTAGTTTCTTCCTAAGCAGTATCGTTTCCATTGAATCATTAAATCTAGCAGCCTAATACGGGTTCCTCTACTTGAGGTCGTCTGTTTTTTTTTCTTTGTTTTTTTTGGGGGGGGTCATACCTGGCGATGCTCAGGGGTCACTCTTGGCTTTGCACTCAGGAATCATTTCTGGTGGTGCTCAGGGAACCATATGGGATACTGGGAATTGAACCCAGGTCAGCCGTGTGCAAAGCAAATGCCCTACCCGCTGTGTTTTCGCTCCAGCCCCTCTACTTGAGGTCATCTGAAGCACAAGGGAAGTATTTAGTCATCAAAGAATAAGAAATAACCATGCTGCTCCACATTATATGCTATGAAGTTGAAAATTGTTATTAGGTACCTAAGGAGTTTGTGTTTTGTAAAATTAAAAGTGCTTTGGATCGGATGTAAGTGTTAGAGCCCTGATTTATTTTTTCTTCTTCTTCAAATTGCAGTTAGCTTGGTTTATTTTTACTCCAGATGTTTAAGGGCTACAGGTCCCACCTACTCAGGTCAGTGGCACCGCACCATGCTCATCCCCCTCCGTGTGCCCATCTCGCTCCACCACCGTCCCCTGGACCCCTCCACTCAGTGCTCTCCCTCCCGTCTCCCCCATAGAAACCCTTAAGGAGTGGGTCTTAAGCGAGGCCGAGTTGACCTCCCTCGACACTTTGGTAATATGTGGGCATAATTTTAGGTGCCACGATTGGCAGGGTGGTGGTCCTGCCGGGCTTCTGGCTCGAGATCAGGGATGCTGCATGCGCTGGCGGTGCCCACAGCAGAGCATTCCCAGACCCCAGACGCCAGTCAGCAGCGCTGCCAAGCTGGAGAGATCTCCTGTCAGAGGGTGTTTGACATACTCGACTCTTTCTGTGGTGGCAGCGTAGCCAGGGATTGGAAGGAGGCCTCATGGGGTGGATTTGCATTCTAGCACTGAGTCCATTCTGACCTTGTACTCATTTTTTTTTAAAGGGATGCAGGATGGACTGGCTACTTTATTTGTTTTAATTTTATTTTTTGGACCACACCTGGCGATGTTCTGCACTCAGGAGTCACTCCTGGCAGTGCTTGGTGGGGCTGTATGGGATACTGGGGATTGAACCCAGTTTGGCTGCCTGCAAGCCGAGTGCTCTACACCGCTGTGCTATCTCTCCCGCTCTGAATTAGGTTTTTTAGTGACAGATAGTGCAGAAGTAGACGGTAATCACTGTAATGCAAAAACAATGCAATTCTCTACAATGCAAAAATAGAAGATAATTATCTATACTCCCACTGATCAACTCCAACCTATGTGAACATTTTAATCATATTTGATTTTTGGCTTTAGGTTTAAAATTTTTTATGCTCTTGTTTTGGGGAAAAAAATGGTATGTAATCCCTACTTCACTCGAACTGTGTGGAAAGTTTGAGGATGAGAATAGTAAAGCTCTCCCACATCTCATACCATAATAACATTCATAAATAATAGTTGAAGAATTTCTAGTTATCTTTGCATGTACACAGATAGAAGAATGGAGAAAAATGATTTTATGAAATTTAGACCACACTGTAGAGGAAATTAAAAAAAAGACATCTTTCTTATGAAAAAGTTTAAATGTAGAGAAAACTAAATAGACTAATTAAACCTGGGTTCTCATCACCTGGCTTGAACAGTTTTGAATTCATTACCAATTTTATTTCATCTCTATACACCTACTTGCCTGACCCGGGAGTATTTTGAAGCTAATCCCAGACATCACATTTCATCTGTAAATATTTCAGCACCTGTCTGTAAAACATGAGGACTCCGATTTTGAGCTATTCTTGCAACAGTCAACAGTCTCTTCATAGATTTATTCTTTTCTCATCCTTTTTCTTTTTGGGTCACACCTGGTGTTGTTCAATGCTTTCTCCCGGCTCTGTGCTTAAGGATCATTCCGGGCAACCTGGGTCAGCCATGGCACAAGGCAAGTGCCTTACCCGCTTTAGTATCTCTCCAGCCTGTCTTCATTAGATTTTTCTATCCCATTCTTTCTCTCTTCACTTTTCCTTTGTCTTCTCCCACCCACTATGATTTCTTTCAAGTTGCGGGTTTTTCCCCTCTTTCTAAAGAGCTAGCACACAATGAAAAAGCTGTACAGTATAATTCCACAAAGAAGGGGAAATTTGTAAAACAAAAGCTATCTGGGAGTTTGCACTTTTGGCAAATTTTTTTTTTCCTCTCGAATGCTTTCATCTATTTGGCGACACTATCTGAAATGATGAATTTGTGTAGTTCTCTTCTAACTGTGGTCATGAGGTCTCCTTTCTCATCTTTTCTAACATTTTCTCTGAGTTATCTTTGCTGTAGCCGTGGCCTCTGGGGAACTCGGCTGAAAAGTACCTGCAAGAACTGTTTAACTGGTGGTTAACTTTGGGAGGGAAGGGAGCAGTCTTAGATTTTCCCGTGACCATTCTGATGCCTTCGGTATTTTTGTTGGATGCGTGTTATTATTCTCGAGGGACTCACTGTTGATTGGCTCTGACTGGGGGGATAGCTTGTGGCACCTGCAGCCATGGGCAGCTCCCTGTAAAATGGTGTCTGGAGCTGGGAATTCTGCTTTTTGTGACTCGATTCTCTTGTCCCTCCGAACTTCTCCTTTGGAGGAACCGTGTGTCCTGGTTTGGCTGATGGTCTGTTTTTGCACAGTGCTGATGTAATTGTTAACAGTGTCCCTCTCCCATACAGAGGTGCCCTGGTTTAGATGGTAATGATTCTCTCACGCCCTTGAATATGTCAGGCTGTCTTCCCAGCATTTTGCATATATTCTCATCTGGCCTTCATGCCAGCCCCTGGAAACAGATCTTGCTGTCCCCATTCCACACGTAGGGAAGTTGTGACACAAGAGGTCTTGCCTCTTGTGACTTGTCTAGGGCCGGTGGGTGGTTGGGTGGGTGTGCTGTTCCCATGGGAGGGGGCAGTGCCAGGACGGCATGTCTTCCTTCACCCTCTCTGCCTTGCCCGTCTCTCCTGCTCCAGCGTGCTCTCTCTCTCTCCCTCTCTCTCTCTCTCTCTCTCTCTCTCTCTCTCTCTCTCTCTCTCTCTCTCTTTCTCGTGGAATTTGTGTGGGTCAACCAGTGGTCTCCTGAAATCTAAGTGGTCTCCTGAAATCTGATCTTGCTTTTTTGGGGGGTGATAGTGGTTATGGCTTTGGGGATTTGATGGTTTCCTTGTCTTAGCAAAAATGCTTGCAAATTCCTCATTTACTCTGATGCTGATTTGGTTCATTTTCAGAAGATTGAACATTTTCCATTCATTTTTATTCCGTTAAGGACAGCTCCTTGGACTTCCTCCCAGATGCTCGATGATGAACATACCCAGCTTTTGCAGAATTCCAGTCACTTTGCCTCATTTCTGACTCTGTGTGTGTGTGTGTGTGTGTGTGTGTGTGTGTATGTGTGTGCACGTGCATGCGTGCACATGTGTGCACTTTTTTTTTGTAGGTAGGGAATAGATCTGGTAATTCTGGGTGTTAGTCCCCAACTTTTTACTTGGGGATCGCTCTTGACAGGACTCAGAGAAGTCACACGGTACCAGGATCCAAGGGGCTCTCACATGCGAGGCAGGTGCTGCAGCCCATCGCACCAACTCTCCAGCCTCATCTCAGGTTGTTTGGTATCTCAGATGAATGTGCACGCTGGCAGGCACACACTGCCTTTCACTGCCTGTTTCGGAAGCGTCAAGGAACAGTGTCCAGCGCCTTCCAGACAGCCACTGCTTTCTATCTGTGAGAGGATGAGGAGTGTACATAAGTAACTGTGACAGGAAGTTGTAGTTCAAGGTGGAAACAAATCACTTCTGACATGAGTGACCTAGAAACATCAGAGGAGGTGAACACCAATGGAGCCTGTTTCAGGACTTCTAAATTGACAAAAAAATCACTGACTCCTTGTGCAGTGTCCGGTTGTCCCTCTGCCAGGAATGAGACTTGACAGAAGATTGAGACATGAGGAACCCAGACCAGCACGGGACTTTAGTCCTTTGGCTGTTTGGTCTTGTGGGGGCAGCCTCGGTCAGCAGTGGCTGTGGTCTGGCAGCATCTCCAGGAAGGGCATGCATTGTGTGCGTTTGTTTGCTTTTGGCCCAAGGGACCATTTGGTGCTAGGGTTGCACCTGAACCTCCAGCACGCATACTGAACCGTCTCTCTGGCCCCGTAAGTGGCTTTTTGTTTGTTTGTTTTAGGGTCACACCAGCTGTGCTCCTGGCTCCTGGCTCTGCATTCAGAGATCACCCCTAACATTGCTCAGGGGTCCATATGTGGTGCCGAGGATTGAACCCAGGTCAGCTGTGTGCCATGCACAGACCTTTATCCCCTATCCTACCTCTCAGCCCCAAATGGCAGATTTTAACCCTTTCAGTGGGCTGTGAGCAGCAGGAACCCGCAGAACTTCTGTTCAGTAAAGAATTTCAATTTCAGCAGTGTAGCCCTGTCCTGTAGCACTGTCCTCCTGTTGTTCATCAAATTGCTCAAGCGGGTACCAGTAACGTCTCCATTGTGAGACTTCTTTTTACTGTTTTTGGCATATCGAATACACCACGGAAAGCTTGCCAGGCAGGTTCTGCCGTGCAGGCGGGATACTCTGGGTAGCCTGCCAGAATCAAACCCACCCTGGTTGGCCACGTGCAAAGCAAATGCCCTACCTGCTGTGCTGTCACTCCAGACCTTCAATTTAAAAAACAAAACCATGCAGGGGCTGACCTGGGCTCGATCCCTGGCACCCCATATAGTCCTCTGAGTACTGCCAGGAGTAATTCCTGAGTGTAGAGCCAGTAGTAACCCCTGATATTGCTTGGTGTGACCCAAAAGGCCAAAAAAAAAAAAAAGTAAAACCCTGATTTTTTTTTTTTTTGCTTTTTGGGTCACACCCGGTGATGCTCGGGGGTTACTCCTGGCTTATGCACTCAGGAATCACTCCTGGCGGTGGTCGGAGGACCATATGGGATGCTGGGAATCGAGCCTGTATCGGCCATGTTGGCTGTGTGCAAGGCAAACGCCCTACCCGCTGTGCTATTGCTCCAGCCCCAAAACCCTGATATTTTTTAAAAATCTTTTTAAAATGTATTGATATGTGTGAGGTCTTTTTCCATTTTATTATAATTTTCCTTGGTTTTACTTGATTGAAAATTTTAAAAAGGTTACATTTGAAGATATGCAATCATAATAGTCTGATAAGACAGACCCGGATTCATTCTCTTTGTGAATAAGAGAAATGGGCAAACAGAGTGATAGAGAATTCTACTTGGGTCTTCAGCACCAAGGTCCAGTGTTTATCACATGACCTTTTTAAAATCTGTTAGATACAACTCTTTTTTTTTTTTAACCAATATCAGAGCGGTGGTAGCTGGGATTATCTCACATTCGGCTTCGTTCTTAGTGAATGTATGTCCATCCACATCCTTGGCCTGTCTGCACCAAGACCAAGTGACTGGAGGTCCAGCAGCTTCCTCTCCCCCCTACCCCCCACAGGGCAGTCATGTCGGAGCTGCAGTTGCTGATGGGGCCCCTTGTTGTGGTGCGGTGGGGAGGGGGCAGCCACTGCCCGTGCGGCCCGGTGCCTGGACTCACTCTCCTGTGCCCGCCCACAGTGGTCAGGGAGCCCGCTGCTGTGCATTTATGTAGGAGGAGCTGAGGCTTTTTTTAGCGCTGTGTTTATAAGGCAGAACCTCTTCTTCCTCGGCATGCTAAATCTCCGCCAGCTCGGCGCAGCATCCTGGTTCCTGCCGCCGGCAGCCGGAGCCCCTTGAGTTCTCCTTGGTGCACCCCCTCCCTCCAGCCAGGGCTTCGCGGCAGTGTCGCTCCCGAGATGCCACTTCACTTTTCCTAATGAAGTGTCGCCCCCGCCTCGTCTCTGCCTTCCTGCACAGTGCTCCTTGTTGCATTTCTCTCTCTCCACTTGTTTTTTTTTTCCCCCTTTATTTTATTTTATTTTTTTTTAAAGTTGTAGATTTACAATTTTTTGTGCTTTGGTTTCAATTATACAATGATCAGATACCCATCCCTCCACCAGTGCCCATTTTCCACCACCATGGATAATATCCCTCCCACCCCCATCTCCCCATCCCCCCTGTCTCTGTGGCAGGGCAATCCCCTGTGTTCTCTCTCTCCTTTTGGGTGTTGTGGTCTGCAAAAGAGGCATTGAGTGGCAAACATGTTCAGTCCATAGTCTACTTTCGACATGCATCTCCCCTCCTGGGAGGATCCTCCAAACATCCTTTATTTGGTGCTCCCTTCTCTATCTGAACTGCCCTTTCCTCTAGGATCCACTTGTTTTTGTATGTATTCATTTACTTTGGTTGTGGGGCCATACTTGATGGTGCTGGGGGTCTACTCCTGGCTCTGTGCTCAGGAGCTACTCCCAGCTCAGTGTTTGGGGAGGTGGGTCACTTCCAGTGGTGTTGGGGATCAAACCTGAGGTTCATACCTGTAACTCTTGCACCTGGGCCTGGGGAGAGATACCTGTGGCCCAGATAAATTTCATTTTTGTCTTGACTAGAAAGTCCATCTTTTTTTTTTTTTGCTTTCTTTGTTCATTTCTGTATTGCAGCAACTAGAAAAACACCTGACACATAGAAGACGCTCAGCCGAGATTTGTCAAATGAACTAACATCAGGCTATTTGATTCTGATTTGCTGCCTTCTGTTATTTATTTGCACATTCTGACATCGTTAGTGGCATCTGATTTGAATCTCCATCATAACGATGTGAGGGGCAAGTAATGTGATTCCTTTTAGGAGTAGAAGAAATCCCAAAGCCAAGCAAAGTTCGGTGGCATGCCCAAAGTCAAACTCCTAGTAATCACACTCATTCCCTGACGGGTAGAGCGAATAACTGAAGGCCCGTTTTATGAATTGTCTTAAGGATATTTTAGAGCCTCTCAATTCTTTGCAGGGTGATTTCAGCTTGGGGGAAGACAGTAGCCCTGTTCTCAGAGAGGGAGGCGGGAAGGGCAGGGCTCTGCAGCGCGGGTTGATGGGGTCAGACCGCCCACTGGGTGTCTCTGTGTTCCTCGCTGCTGCTCACATGTCCTCTCAGGAGGAGCAGGAGTCGGGGGTTCTTCAGTTGTGACTCAGGGTAAAGAATATCTCTGAGCCTTTTTTGTTTTTTTCCATCTCGAGATTTTGGTTCCAAGGGCTGTCTTGGGGTGGGATGAAGATGAGATAGATGTCCAATTGCCAGGTCCTGAGCTTTATCCCAGGTACTCTAGGGAGTGCCCCCTGGGCCCTAAGGGTCTCCCTGGTGGTCCTTGCCGGTGTCCTCACTGGCTCTTGCCCAACTCCTCCACGAGCTGCCGCTGGGTGTGGTCCCTGTCACTGTCCTCCCGTTGTTCCTTGATTTGCTCAAGCGGGTCTAGTAACATTGTGAGACTTGTTACTATGTTTGGCATATCGAATACGTCACGGGTAGCTTGCCAGACTTTGCCGTGAGGGCGAGATACTCTCGGTAGTTTGCTAGGCTCTCTGAGAGGGGCAGAGGACTCGAACTTGGGTCGGCCATGTTGACTGTGTACAAGGCAAACGCCCTACCCACTGTGCTATCGCTCTAGCCCGGGTTTGGTCTCTAGAATTAAAAAAGCCCTCATGTACTTTCTGGTGCCTCTGAGCTTTTCTTGCCTTATCTCCTGTCCTTCAGGCCTGCGTTCAGTTTCAGGTGACCAGAAATCCAGGGAGTTGAGGGCCAGTGTCTTGACAACTTCCCTCTAGAGAAGTGATTGCAAACATGATGCTCTGGAGGCCTTGTGGGGCCAGGGCCAGGCCTGTGGACCTCACATGGCTGGCTGCATTCCAGGCATGGCGTGCACTCACAACCCTCTTCTCACTCTCCAGTTCCAGAAGGATAGAATTGGAAAAAATAATTGATTTAGTCTTGAATAAGTGATATAATTATACTGAGAGGCATTCTGGAAGCATAAGAAAATTAATTCCTTATGTATGAGTACATGGAGGTGATTCAGAGGACTCCGAGAGGCCCTGAGTTTGATCCCCAGCCCTGCATGGCCACCCAAACACCACTGGTTGTATCCTTGCTGACCCCCAGGGCCACGAGGCCTGAGCCTTGACATTGTCAGACCTACTAGGCTGGACCAAGTATTGCAGGAATGTCCCTGAGAACTGCCAGGAAGTCTCTCCTCACCCCCCACTGAAAAAGGGCCCAAGTTTTCATTACAGAAAAGTCTGGAGAGGCAAAATATATGTACCAAGTAGTTGAAATTACAGCTCCTTGTGTGGGAACTCAAGGGAAAGGGCCAGAAGAGCTGCAGAGGCTGTCGGTGCCAACGGAGGGAGGGTGGGCATGTGGGCTGCTGCACCCCCCTCAAACGTTTTTCAATATTATTCAGTTCTCCCTTGTGTGTATTATTCGATCCAAATGTATGTAAAATGACCACAGGAAAAACAGAAATATTGCTGATCTAAGAAGTGGAACGGCAACCCCACTGGGAGGGAGAATATATTTGCCAGTGATGTATCTGTTAAGATGCTTGCATCCAAAATATATAATGAGCCCTTTCAACTGGTACAATTAAAACTTGGCTAAGATTCTGAGTAGCTACTGCTTTAAAGAAGGCCCATAAAGAGCTGATAAGCACAGAAAGAGAAGCTCAGTATCCAAACCATTGGGAGATACTCGTTTACACCCAATAGGATGGCTGGGGTGGAGAGGGTCAATGGATAAGATCTGTTAGCAGTGGTGTGAAGAAACAGGATTTTCTCTTCAGCCTTATAGATGTGAAATGACGCAGCTGCTTTGGCAAAGTTATGCTAGTTCCTCAGAAGGTTAAGCCTGGTTGGGGGGGGGGGGGCGGGCTGAGCGACAGTTCAGTGGATAGGGTGTTTACCTTGCACGTGGCCAACCCCAATTCCATCCCCAGCCTCCCACATGGTCCCCTGAGCACTGCCAGGAGTAATTCCTGAGTGCAGAGCCAGGAGGAACCCCTGAGCATTGCTGGGTGTGACTCAAAGAGCCAAAGAAAAAAAGGTTAAACCTGGGTGGGAGAGGGGCTGGAGCATAAAGGGTAGGGTGTTTGCCTTGTACATGGCCGACCCGGGTTTGATTCCCAGCATCCCATATGGTCCCCCGAGCATTGCTGGGCATAATTTCTGAGTGCATGAGCCGGGAGTGACCCCTGTGCATCACCAAGTGTGACCCAAAAAGAAAAAAAAATCCTGGGTGGGAGAGATTGTTCACAGGGGTGGAGGGAAAATATTGTCTGCTGGAGGCCCCAGGATCAAGTGCTGCTGGGAGTGACTCCCGAGCACTGTGCTGTAAGTATTCTCAGAACTCTGCCAGGGGTGTACAATCAACCTTTCCAATCCACCTTTCTCCCACCCCCGCCCAAAATATAAGGTCACACATGGAACAGGGATATAGCTCAGTGTAAGAGCACATCGCTTGCATATGTGAGGCCTTGGGTTCATCTTAGACCATGCACACATACATGCTGGGAATGTGTCTCAGTGCACACTCACACTTATACACATTCTTCAAGGTAAAACGTACTCCGAGTTAAGGTATATACTCAGAACTGTAAATGTAGGTTCATATAAAGCCTTGCCTACAAATATTCATACTAGCATGTTCATAACAGCATAACAATTAGAGCCATACAAATATACATTCACCGATGGAAGGGGCAACAAAATGTGTTTCTTTCGTATCGTAGACTGTTATTCACCTGTAAACAAGAGTGAAGCGCTGCCCCCTGCTATAACACGCATGATTGTTTAAAACAGGCGAAGCCAAAGAAGCCAGATTCAGAAGGGAAGGTGTTATTTGAGCTCATTATTGCGAAATATCCAGCAGTTAAATCTGTAAAAGCAGAAAGCAGAGTAGTAGGTACATAGAACGGGAACAAGAAATTTAGGGGAGAAGAGACATGATTGTTAATGGTGATGGTTCTTTTGGGTGGGGAGTAATGAAAAAGTTCTGAAGTTGAATGTGGCCATGCTTGCATAACTGTGATATAATAACTGCTTTGTTTGTATATCTTACATAAGTGAAATATATGGTATATGAATCATATCTCAGAGTTTTTATGTTACTATATATATATAAAACCATTTATTACTAAATAAAACAGTAACTTGGTTTTGAAAGAAACTTATTTACTTACTTCTGCTTCCAATCCAATGTGGACAAAGCATGCAGTTTAGGAATACAAAATAGGTGTAGATAGATCCTAAGCCTCTTTCCACTCTCCCCTCAGCCCCAACTCTTTTCATATGAATCAGATTTGATCTGACACAGACACGGGTGCCCGCCTCCTCGCAGGGAATGTGAGAGCTGCTGGGTGGCCCCGAATGCTTCCCAGGCTGTTCTGAGTGTGCGTCTCCGCGGAGCCGGGTGGCCCGCCTGCTCCCCCAGCCCGGCCGGAATCCTCCAAGCGGTGGTCGGATCGCTTGCCTGCGCTTCTCTGGCCCCTCCAGTCCTCCTCTGTCCTGACTGCATGGCCATTAAGTCCAGCTCCGCGGTGTCGGATTGCTGCTTCTGTGAGTTCTCCCTTCCAGATGGCGTTGGTTGTTCTGTTTTTGTGAGTTGTAGGCTGATTCCAGGCGTGGTTTTTTTTCCATAGTTTTCAAGATTTACATTTTTGATGCTTTTTATTTTGTCTGTTTTTGTTGGGTTTTTGTTTGCTTGTTTTGTTAAGGGGTCACACTCCGTAGTATGCTAGGGTTGCTCCTGGCTTTGTGCTCAGACTTATGAGAAGTGTTGGGGGACCACACTGTGTTGAAGGTTGGATTTGGGCCTCCTGCATGCCAAGCACATTCCCTGTTCGTTGAGCTGTCTCTCCAGCCCCATTTGGTAGAATGCTGTGCAGTTCTAAATGTTACATATAGCTTATTGATAGTTATTTTTAAGAAATTATTTTGTTCTTGGGATCACCCCTGGTCGAGCTCGAGGAGTACTCCTGGCTCTGTGCTCAGGGATCATTACTGGCAGTGTCTGGTGAATGGGGGATCGAACCCCTGTCGGCTGTGTTTAGGGAAAACACCTACACATTTCTCTTCAACTCCATGATACTCATTTTTTGTTTGTTTTGGGGCCATACCTGCTGGTTCTCAGGGCTTACTCCTGCCTCTGCACTCAGAAATTACTCCTGGTGAACTCGGATGCTACAAATCCAACCTGGGTCGGCTGCATGCAAGGCAATAGCCTTACCCAATGTACTATCTCTTTGGCCCCAATACTCATTTTAAAAAGTAATTTAAAATTATTTTTTAGGACTTTACCCCCCTTTCCCCCTCTTCCTTGTGTTGTTGTGACGAGTGTGTAGGTGTCACATACACCATTGTGGGGTCCCACATTTGGTTGTGGGGCTCGTGGTAGTTGCGTGTTTTCGTTGTGCTTGTTGAGCGTAGGATACTTCAGATGTGTTTGCACATACTTTGGTTGCATGTGCCCTGATGCTTGCACGCTGTGGTTGCAGTCCTCTCATACATACCTGGTTGTGTGTGCTGAAGATCCCACTCTTCCGTTGCGGCTGCAGGGGATCAGAAACAGCAGTGCCACCTAGATTGCATTTGGGGTTGAACTTGCAGCCTCCTGTCTGCAAGCAGGTGCTCTAACACCAAATCACATCTCTGGGCCCTGTATCTATTGTGTTTCTGATGACTTTATAACCAGATGCCTTTTTTCCTTTCACTGCATCACTTTAAAAAGTACAGCATACACACACACACACACACACACACACACATACACACACACACACACACACGGCACTAGGCCTTAACCTCTTTGGTTTCTTTTTCTTTCACCAGCTGTTCTCAGGGGGGCTACTCTTGGCTCTGCCCCAGGGGTCACTCCTCACCATGCAGGGAACCATGTCCAGTGTCAGAAATCAGACCAGGATTGGCCACTTGCAAAAGCCATAACTCCCTGTAGTATCTCCCTGACTCTAGCTTTCTTTTTATAAACTCTCTATGCCATAAGTTTCTTTGTCTATTTGGTGGTAAGTTTGATACTTAGGTATTTTTTCTTACAGTTATTATGATAGTATATATCTTAACTTTGATCCTTTAGGAATACTTCAGAAAGATTTGTCTTCAGAAAATAACCGTTGTGCAGTATGTGCTATCCTTGGTAGAAAACAATACTTTACCCTTCATTCAGAAAGAAGCAGCTCTCTGAGCACTGCCATTTGTTCTCGTTATAGGATTACCATCTGCACCAAGTGGTAGCTTCCTGTTCCTCTTCCACTGACTCCGACAGAACCACCACCATCATCCCCCACAGACACGTACATGTTCAGTGTTATTTTTGAACTTGGTATTTTTCAATTTATGCTTTGCTTCTGAGTGCATTTATAACAAATATGCAGCTAACAGTTTTAGGGTACATTATAATTTACAGGGCAGTTTGATATCCATTAGGTTATTTTATTGTCCAACAGCCTTCTAAGGGAGCTATTATTAATATGCAGTTTTTATAGCTGAAAACACATTTGTGTGACACTCTCTTATGCTGATGCTTAATTATACAGTCTATCTACATATCTTTTTAAAAATCTGAGCACGTAGGAAAATGATTTCCTTTGCTCTCATGTGATTTCTATAAATACATTCTCCTCTTTGTCAGAATAAATTTTTTATTATATTTTTCTTTCATTTCCCATGTACTTCTATTCTTCTCTCGTCCAGTTTCCCTTTTGGGTCTAATCATGTGGTCAATCCTTGTCTTTTTGAGACATCGTCAAACTGCAGAGTAATAATGATGGTGTTATTATCCATTATGTAGGTTTTTCTTTTTTTCTCTTGGGTATGTGGGGAGGTGCAGTCTGTATCCAAAAGCTTGCTTTTGCTTGGGTTCATTCCTGGCGGAGCTCTGGGGCCCTTTATGAGGTGTTACACATGGAACCTGGGACTATTGCATGCAGTGCATGTGCTCCAGCCCATGAAGCTCTCTCCAGCCCCATGTGATGTTTCTTAAACCACACATTATGGTTTCAGAAAGCTTCAGTGTCTTTCACACCTCGATAATCTCGCTGTTACCGCAGCAGCTTTCTGAGGTAGGTAAGAACAAGTGCAAATTGCTTGTTTTTGTGGATTGAACACCTGCAGCGCCAAGTGTCAGCTCTGGTGTTGTTTACGGTCCCACGGGCAGGGTTTCATGCTCGGCCACAGTCCTCCCTGCAAACTGGACTTCCCTTTGGTCCCAGGACAAGGTAATGCGCACATCGTTTTCTCTCAGGGTTTCTTTGGTGCTTTCCTATTGCCAGCACTTGCAGAGATTGAAATCCAGAGCAGTTTCTCTCACTGCTTTGCCAGAAGATCACTTGATCACTTGCCATCCTGTTACTCATAGATTTGCTCAAGTGTGCCCCAGTAATGTCTCTATTTGTCCCTGTCACGTGCTAGTGTAGCCCAAAGGCGTCTGCTTGCTCCAGGAACACGAAAAGCCTCAAGCCACTCGTTCAGGGTCTTGATGAAGAAGTCTGACCATCTCGTAGGTGGTCATCTCCAAATTGCATTACGTATCCAGCCCATCTGATTTTCGATGCCTTGGCAAATGAGACAGCATCCGTGATTCTCGGTCCAATCTATCGGTGAAGGAGGTCAGAACTCTGGATTTCTTCTCTCACTTGAGTGAAATGTGATACTCCAAGTATAGCTCTTTCAATTCCTTTTTGGGAAACCTGAATAGCGTTCTCATCCTATTTTAGTAGGGCCCAGGTCTCTGAGGCGTATGTTAATGCAGGAAAAACAGTGGAATCAAAGAGATGTGCCTGGAGCTGGAGGTTCTTCATCCTCTTAGCTATTTGCCTGAAGATAATCCATAAAAAGAACTTGTCAGGGCTGGAGCTTCTGCATTGCATGTGGGAGCCCCAGGTTCAATCCCCGGCATACAGGAAGTGACCCCAGAGCACTACTGGGTTTGGGGCGCGTGCGCGCGCGCGCACACACACGAAAAAACCAACGGAAGCACTTGCCAGCAGCCAGCTCAGTGATTCGCCAGATGCTGGGCATTTTGCGGAATCAGTTTGTTCCTCCTCAGTTGTTTCTGTTCCCTTTGTGCAATCTGTATGTGAATTGGTTTCCTAGGGCTGTTGTAAAATAGCACAGACTTGGACTGGAGTGATGGTACAATGGAGTAAGGCCCTTGCCTTGCATGCTGCGGACTGGCTTCAATCCCTGGCACCTCATATGGTTTCCCGATTCCTGCCTTGAGTGATCCCTGAGCCAGGAGCCAAGTTGGCCCCCTGAACAAAACAAAGAAAATACCACAGAACTGGGTGGCTTAAACAGTTGATGTTGATGATCTCACACTTGCAGACTGGAAGGTTACAGTGAAGCTGGAAGTGGAATGGGTTCCTTTGTAGGAGCTCTAGGGAAAGATGGTTGCCTGTTTCTAGGTCTGGGGTCACCGGTAACCCCTGGTGTTCTGACGCACAGCTGCAGGATCCCCGTCTGTGTCCTCCCCAGGATCACCGTGTCCCTGCATCTCTTCTCTGCTTCTAGGACACTGGTCATACCAGAATTAGGACTATTCTAGTCATACTTATGTTAACCTACATGTTTTCTGTTCTAGCCATACTTCCTGTTAACCTGTACATTGTAACACTATCAGCAAAGACCCTGTTTCCATATCAGATCACCTGCGTAGATACAAGGGCTTTTGACTTATTTGGCCGGCTGCTCCCTTTGCAGATTAGAACTGTAGCATAGTCATCCCATTGATTTGCTCAAGCAGGTACCAGTAACGTCTCCGTTGTGAGTCTTGTTACTGTTTTTAGCATATTGAATACGCCATGAAGAACTTGAAGCTCTGCCATGCAGGTGGGATACTTGTTGGTAGCTTGCTGGGTTCTCCAAGAGGGAAGGAGGAATTGAACCCGGGTCGGCTGTGTGCAATTAAAGAAAAATCAACCGGTTTTTCCCTCCATATGCACCCTGCTTCTACTACCCCTCTGGATCATTGCAACACAGGACACACACAACACATCCAGTATCACCCACTTTGAGAAATAATGGAGTAGGATGTCAACATATTTTAACAACACAATTTCACTCACAGTGATGCACATCCTTTCCTTTGTCTTGCTTTTAATCCTACCCTTGTGGGGTGTTTGCTGGCCCCTCTCAAAAAGAAAAAATAATCTATGGAATGGACCTTGTTTATGGATTTCCTGGTGTTTGCCCCACATAATTCACATCAATACATAAACACTTGAGTTTTAAATCATGTGATCTGTTGATAATGCAATCTGTGAGACCATAGATACACATGGGAGTTGGCTTGTAGTTGTGCTTTTTTGTGTTGCCCTTCTAATTATTACTCTTCTAGGTTTTGGTCTCAAAGCTGTTGATGTCAATCAAATGAAGATCACTCAGTGTTACAGCTATTTAAAAGTTTTTTTCTTTTCCTTTTTTCATTTTTTGGGAAGGCTGGAGCGATAGCACAGCGGGCGGATCATTTGCCTTGCACGCGGCCGACCCAGGTTTGATTCCTTTGCCCCTCTCGGAGAGCCCAGCAAGCTACTGAGAGTATCCTGCCTGCATGGCAAAGCCTGGCAAGCTACCCCTGACGTATTCGATATGCCAAAAACAGTAACAAGTCTCACAATGGAGATGTTACTAGTGCCCATTCAAGCAAAATCAATGAATAGCAGGAGGACAGTGCTACAGTGCATTTTGGGGGACCGTTTATGGTGCCAAGGATCAAACCCAGATAGACCACATACAAGGCAAGCACCTTTGCTGCTGCTGTCTCTCCAGCCCCAAGAAGCTGTTTTAAACACTAGGTAAACTTCTGTATGCAACCACATCTGGTACCTTTCCTCCCTCCTCCTCCTTCCTTCCATTTTGCTAGGTCTTCTTATTCAGTAATAAGTGAGAAAAGCAGCCTGATAACGTGCAGCTCTTGAACTTTTCCAGTGTTAACACCAGCTCTAGAAATGCAGTGTTGCTGGTGTCCCTCTTCCTTCCTGGCTCCTCACTGTGAGTCACCATTGTCTGGAACAATCTGAAAAATGCCACAGTTGAGTCCCTTTGTATAGTCTCTATGGTCATCTCTGTTCCCCATGGCTTGAGTTCGCTGTGTTCACTCAGTGTTCTGTTTGCTTCAACTCTGTTGTGTCAAGTCACAGTGGGTCTTCATGCCCATTGCAGGCAATTTCCAGTTTTCCACTTTTCCCATTGCATTATTGATGGATATTTGATTCCAGGGTCTGGCTTGTTTTTGTCTTTGGGTCACACCCAGCAATAATCAGGGGTTACTCCTGGCTCTTTTAAGGAATTACTCATGGTGGGGCTCGGGACCCCGGTTGGTCACATGGAAGGCAAATGCCTTACCTGCTGTACTGTTACTTCGGCTCCACAAATTTTACTCTTATAAACAGTTCTGTGAATGTCTTCTGGTGCATATCTGTTTGTATGTTCCTAGTTGCTTAGTTAAAAATATATATATGTATGTATATACAAATATATTTATATATACACATGTATACATGGGCTGGAGTGATAGCACAGCGGATAGGGCGTTTGCCTTGCATGTGGCTGACCTGAGTGACCTGGGTTCGATTCTTCCGCCCCTCTTGGAGAGCCTGGCAAGCTACTGAGTATCTTTCCCGCATGGCAAAGCCTGGCAAGCTACCCGTGATGTATTTGATATGCCAAACACAGTAACAACACGTCTCACAATGGAGACATTACTGGGCCCGCTCCAGCAAATTGATGAACAGTGGGAGGACATTGCTACGCATATATACATGTTTGTTTTTCTTTTTAAAAAAAACCTGGTACCTTGGGGCTAGAGTGATAGCACAGTGGGTAGGGCATTTGCCTTGCACGCAGCTGACCCAGGTTCGATTGCCAGCATCCCATATGTTCCCCTGAGCACCGCCAGGACTAATTCCTGAGTGAAGAGCCAGGAGTAACCCCTGTGCATTGCTGAGTGTGACCCAAAAAGAAAAAAAAATCAAAAAACAAAAAAATCCCCCCAAAAAACCACCTGATACTGTGAATTGAACAGAGCCTCATATAAGTGAGGATGCATTTTATATCAAAAAGTAATATTTTAGGGACTGGAGCATAGAGTTTTTGTCTTGCAGGCAGCCAACCTGGGCTCAATATCCTGTGGTCCCCCAAGTATTGCCAGAAGTAATTTCTGAGTACAGAGCCAGGAATAACGCCTGAGCACCTCCAGGTGTGAACCAAAGAACCAAAACGGAGGGGAGGGGGAAACAGTATATTTTAGTTGCTATTACTAAATGGTTCCAATTGTTGCAGATTCTTCGAGCTTTAAAATTGCCCAGTCTCTTTCATGTGTGTGCTGCGAAGCATTCTGCTGGACCGAGAGTGGAATCGCTGCATTTCTCTACTGACCAGCGGCGACATCACCTTTCGCTTGACCCTTTGTTCACACAGCGTGTAAAGTGTGTCTGTTCTAGAATTCTATTAGACGCTCTTGCCCCCTCCATTTTAATAGGACCGCTGCATTTTCAGTTAACTGCTTGCTGGGGGTTCCTCATTACTGAATGTTCCATGACTGGACTTCCTTTTTTCCCCCATAGAAACCGCATAGGGCCTTCCATCATCCAGACTCTGTGGGCTTGTTCCTGTCATCTGTTTCTCTTGATTTGGCAGGTGCGGGGAGAGTCCCATTCTCTTGGCTTTTTGTAATTTGCTAGTAAATACTTAAAACTTGCTCTGTGTTGGGGCTGGAGTGATAGCGCAGTGGGTAGGGCATTTGCCTTTCACATGGCCGATCTGAGTTTGATTCCCAGCATCTCATATGGTCCCCCGAGCACCTCCAGGAGTGATTCCTGAGTGCAGAGCCAAGACTAACCCCTGAGCATCGATGGGTGTGCCCCCAAAAGAAAAAAACTTGCTCTGTGTTTTTGTGGGTGTTTAAGAAAGATTTTGCTTTGTTTCTGATAGACGAATCATGATGATTGAGATCTGATTGGCGAATCATGATGATTGAGACCTGGTTTTCAATCCCCCCCACCCCCACCCCCAAGGGCTGCACCATAGACCTTCCCGGGGCCTGTGGACTCTCCTTGTTTCCCAGGCTTTCCTGGGAGTTTCGGAAGTATTTCACCTGTTTCATGTTGGGATGTTCCTGCTGCTGCCCACACACACACTTTCCGGCTTGCTCTTTCCTACAGCTTGACCCTGTAATTTTTCCCCCTCCCGCCTCCCTAGTTGAGGTAAAATTGGTTTGCTTCATCGCAGTGTTACAGGAGCACTTTTTCATACATCTTCAGAAGTAATTTGTCACACCATGTCCCCCGCCAAAGTGCCCAGATCCCTCCTTTTGTCTGCTGGGCCCTCCACCCATACAGAATGCACTTCTGTGCTCCAGATCCAGGGTCGGTTTAGACTTGGTTTTGTCTGTTTGCTTTACATTCCGTGTATGGGTGAGACCCTCCAGGATTTGTTTTTCTCTTTCTGACTTGTTTGCCTTGGCAGTCTCCTCCAAACACATCTGCCTTGTTGCAGCTGGCCAGGTGGGGTGCCGTCCCACTGTGTGTATCCCTTGCATCCTCATCTGCTCATCCCACGTGGGCTCAAGGGCTGTTCCCTTGTCTTCACCATTTTTTGTGTGTGGCCTGAATGAGATGTGCTCAGTCCTTGAGATGCCGTCTAAGGCCAGCAGTGCCACAGCTGGCGGTGACTGATGGTGGTGGAGGTGTGGGGTGGAATCTTGGCTTTACCTGGTGGTTCTGAGGATTGAACCAGTGTCTTGTGCAGGCAAAGCCTACATCACAGACTATGTTTTTATAACTGTAGGTCTGAGGGCTAGTGGTAGAATTGCCAGGTGGCACATACTGATTTCCAAAGAGGTTTGAATTTACATTCCCACCCAAATCTTTGAGGGTTTCCTCCCTCACGAACTCCTGTTTCTGGCCTTTGTGGTGTAGGCTATTCTCATAATGAGAAGTGTTAACTCACTATAGTTTGGAGTTTTTGTTTCCCTGGTAATAAGTAATGGTGATAAACATTTATTTTTATATGTGTGTTGACTTGGTCTGTATTCTCATCTCTTGTCCATTTTTTGGTGGGACTCTACCCTTTGGCTGTCATATATATTTATGTTGGATGTTAATTCTTATCAGATGTACAATTTGCAAATATTTTCTCCCCATTAAGAGAGATAGCTCTTTATTTTATTAATAGTCTCTCTTGCTATGCAGAAGCTTCCCATTTTAATAATGATCCAGTTTGCTTGTTTTTGCTTTTGTTTCCCTGGTATTACAGATTCATGGAGTGCTTTGCTTAAGCCTATGGGAAAAATTTTTGCCTTGCTAAGGATTGAACTCAGGGCCTCATACATGTGAAGGATGTGCTGAATCACTAAATGACACCACCAGCCTGAGACTTTAATCGTGTGTGTGTGTGTGTCTGTCTGTGTATCTGTCTGTGTGGTGCCAGGAATTGAACCCAGGTCCTCCAGTTGCTAAACATGCACTCTCCCTTAGCCCTTCCCCGAGCCTGTGATCCTCAGTTGCCAGACTGACTATTGCTTTATTAAGAGAGGCCTTCAAAAAACTTAAAAATAGTTATATTCTGTGGGTAACTAGTCTGAGTTACTTAGACAGCTATTCAGTTACCTAGACAGCTATTCTAAAGACTATGATAAATTTTGTTATATTTAATGCTCTGCTTAAAAAAAGGAAATATTCTTAGCAGGATAATATTCTTCTGGGGGGGGGGGCTATACTCAACAGTGCTCAGGGCTCAGATCCTGGCTTTGCACTCAGAAATTAGTCCTGTTGGGGTTTGGGGGACCATATGCGATGCCAGGGATTGAGCCCCGGACAGACACATGCAAAGCAAGCGCTCTACTCACTATGGCTCTGGCCCGGTAGGATAATATTCTTCACATGCCGTTTGAATCTTCTCAGTATTAATCTTCTAGTCACAGTTTTAATATACTTGACAAAATGTATTAATGGGACATATTAAAGTGCCAGTTTAGAGAACGTAGGTGGAAAATTTGATTAGAAATACATATTTGTATATTAATTTTACTGATTATTCATGAGGTAAATACAGAAATCCATTGATAAATAATAAAATTATCACTCCTATAATTAAAAAATAGTCATCTCTTTTAGGAGACCTCCCTTTAAAGTGCCAGTTGACTATTTTTTATCTGAAGCGTACACTAAGATTTCAGTGATGATTTTTTGCCCCAGTAGCTTCTTTTCTGAACTGTATTTTGAAAGTTTAGGCTTTGTCTCACCTTGTCCTAGACTGTGACTGTAATACAGTTTATCAGGCCTGTTAGTACCTTGGATTTAAAGCTCTGTTGGTGACCATGAATAAATGTTAACAGGAGATTCATTGTGTTACACTTACTGTAACAAGGAGCAGAAGGTCCTGGAAACTGTCTGTCATCTGGCAGTGATGGGAGGAGGGATGCGCTTATCAGATAGGAAAACAGACCAGTCGGGCACACAAGCTGTCATTTGTGAACTAGAATAGTGGAAGCTTTTTTTTCTTTTATTCTCTTTTATATTTGGGGGCCACACCCAGTGGCTTATTCCTGGCTCTGAACTCAGGGATCACTCCTGGTGTGCTTGGGGAACCATGTGGGGTGCTGGCGATCAGACCCCGGTTGGCCCTGTGCAAGACGAACACCCTCTCTTCAGTATTATCGCTCCAGACCCGGAAGCTTTTTTCCCCTTGTGCATAAGGTCTCATCCCCCTTCCTTTCCCCTGGTTGTGTGCCACCGTGACTGGGGCTCTCACGTGCTCTCATACCTGGCTGTGGCACTGGCATTTGATTGGTTCCAGTGCACTGGAGATCACATGCTTTACTGCCTTGCATCTGGCTGACCCTGATTCTGTCTGTGGCACTGCATGGTCCCCTGAGATGCATGAGGTACAGCCCTCAGGCTCCTCTGCTCCTCCTCTCCACCCCCCCAACCCCCCGTACTGCTGGTACTATTAGGGAAGCCCCCAAAACATTTTAAAAAGAGAATCAATACAGTGTTTGTTTCTAATTTCAACTTAATCACAATCTAATACAGTGCCTTTCAGTAGGATTATAATTAAGACATGTGTAACAAATTTTCAAGGCTAGGGAGATAGCATTGGCTGACCACATGCCAGAGGACCCCAAGTTTGGGTTCTGGTCTCGGCACTGCACAGTGGCCTAAGCACTATTGCAGGTATCCCCCTAGCACTGCTGGGTGTGGCCCCAGACCAAAAATAAAAAGTAAAAATATTCTAGTAGACTGTGTGGAAAGTTTAAAAGAAGGGTGTGATGTCAGTTTAGTAATAGATTTTACCTCGGGGCCAGGGATGTGACTCGGTGGGCAAGCACCCTTGCCTGATGGGTGTGATGCCCTGGGAGTAATTCTCCAAAAACCAAAGCAAACCAGAAGCATCTTTAACTAAGAAGACAAAAAATTATTACTCTTTTTTTTTTTTTTTTTGCTTTTTGAGTCACATCCAGCAATGCCCAGGTGTTACTCCTGACTTTGCACTCAGGAATTACTCCTGGTGGTGCTTGGGGGACTATATGGGATGCCGGGGATTGAACTCGGGTCGGCCGCGTGAAAGGCAAACGCCTTACCTGCTGTGCTGTCGCTCCGGCCCCCCAAAATTATTACTTTAATAGTAAAAATAGGGGGCTGGAGCAATAACACAGCGGGTAGGGCATTTGCCTTGCATGCGGCCAACCCAGGTTCGATTCCCAGCATCCCATATGGTCCCCCGGGCACCGCCAGGAGTAATTCCTGAGTGCATGAGCCAGGAGTAAATGCTGTGCAATGCCGGGTGTGACCCAAAAAGAAAAAAAATTAGTAAAAATATAAGAATTATCACTGGGGTTTATATGTCCTTTTTTTTTCACACTAAGTCCTCTAAATCTGGTATATTTTAGATTTACAGCAGATCTCAGTTTGAAGTACCCATGTTGCAAGTGCTTTGTGTCCACTTGTGGCTAATGACAGCAGTTTTGATAAACCTTTTATTTAAACAAACAGCTGGCTTTTTTTGGTTTGTTTTATATTTTGGGGGGAGGGGCACACCAGGCTGTGCTCAGGGCACAGCCTCCTACTCCTGAGAGGGCTGAGAGGCCACATGGGGTGCTAGGGATCAAACCCAGGTTGGTCTCATGCAAGGCAGATGCCCTACCCACTGTCCTGTATCTCCAGCTCCTAAACAAACAGCTGTTATCTTTTCCATTTAGTTTTGGGACAGCCTGGCGATGCTCAGGGACCACTCAGGCTCTGTGCTCGGCTGTCGCTCACAGCTGTGCTCAGGGGACCATGCAGCGCAGGTTCTGGTGCAGGTGCGGGAGCAAACTGGGCCTCCAGCATGCAAAGCACATGCTCTCTCTGGCCCCGAGTCTCTGCAGAAGCCTCTTCTGACCTGATTGCCTCTGAGTGCCAAGGTAACTGTAGATTTTCACGGAAGCTTTTACTGAACAGGTGTCATTTGAATAATGTCTTGATCTATGAATATAAATTTACCAGGTGAACAAAAGAGGCAGTAAAACTTACCTGTAGAATTGAGATATCTGAGTAGAATGTGTTCAGATTTGCTCATCGTTCTACGTGGTGATCTAGCTGGCATGCAGTTCTTAACAACTTTTTGTGTTTCGAGTAAGTCACCATCATCATAGTTACATGTTCATAGAGATACAATTACTGGATCAAATAGATTGAATATATTTCCTGATACAGCTGGTGAAATTCGGGCTATCCCATCCCATCAAATACGCTGGAGTCATTGCACACACACTTGCTACTGCATTTGTAATCTGTTAGGTTTGTATTTTGTATAAGGTTTAACACTGTGTCTTGTTAACACAGATACCATTTGACTTTCAGCTTCCAGTCAAGCTTTCCCAGTGCGTCCCATCCCTGGTTGCAGGAAAATGTGGCTGAGAATTGGTATTACACTTTGGTCTTCCCCTGTCTTGGGAGGAATGTCCTTAACATTTTTAACCTTGATGCTTTTGAAGATGGGTTGTTTTGTAAACCCTCTCCATGTTTTTGTTTTGTCTGTTTCATGATTATATTCAAGTTATGTTATGGATCTTCTTCATTCTGGGCTATTTGGGGGGGGGTGGCACACACAGCAGTGCTCAAGGTTACTCCTGGCTCTGCTCAGGGATTACTCTTGGAGGGTCTTTGGGGACCGTATGGGGTGCTGGAGCTTGAATCCAGGTTGATCATGTGCAAGGCAAGTGCCCTGCCCACTGTGCTATTGTTCTGCCACTGGTGTTTTGTTTTAGTTTGTTTTGGGGGGGGCCACACCTAGTAGTTTTCAGAGCCACACCCGGTGGCTCTGCATACAGGGATTGCTCCTGGCAGGGCTCAGGGTACCATATGTAAAGCTGGGAATTGACTGGCACCTAACTCTTCGGACTACCCCTGCAGGCCCAAGGGTTTCTGAGATCACCTCTCCGCAAGTGTTACCAAGAGGGGCAGAACTTTTCCAGTCTTAGTGTTCATCAAGGTGGTGTTCTGCCACATTTCCTGTAACAAATATGTATGTTATGGGGAAGTACTCTGAAACTATTTGCCATTAGACTCCCCTTCTGTCCATCTATTATTTGTATCAATGCTGCTTCAAGGTTTCTTATTTTACTCAATAGGTTTTATAATTCCTTTTATCATTTTTTTGAGACTGAAATAACCCCCAGTCTGACTATTGACAGTTTCTTCAGATTGACTCTTATGGCCTTTTGGATTTTGATCAAGTATCACTGTATCACTGTCCTCCCGTTGTTCATCGATTTGCTCGAGCAGGCCCAGTAACATTGTGAGACTTGTTCTGTGTTTGGCATATCGAATATATCACGGGTAGCTTGCCAGGCTTTGCTGTGTGGGCGAGATACTCTTGGTAGCTTGCCGGGCTCTCCGAGAGGGGTGGAGGAATCGAACTCGGGTCGGTCACGTTGGCTGCATGCAAGGCAAACACCCTACCCACTGTGCTATGGCTCCAGCCCATGGATTTTGATACTTGATTTTATTATTTCCAGTTTTATTGAGCTTAATAGATATGTAACATCATTTAAGGTATATAACATAATTATAACATAATTATTTATGCATATGGTACAAAATGATTATCACAAGAAGTTTGATGCTCATTGTTTCATAGTTACATCCCTTTATTTTTTTGGAAATAAGAACTTTCGTGGGGGCTGGAGAGCTACTACAGCACTAGCCTTGCACACAACCAATCCAGGTTCAGTTCCCAGCATCCCATATGGTTCCCTGAGCACTTCCAGGAGTCATTCCTGAGTGCAGAGCTAGAAGAAACACCTGAGCATCACCAGATATGTCCCTAAAACGAAGGATGGGGTGAGAACTTTAGTGGCCAGAGAAAGTACAACCGGGAAGGCTTTGCTTTGCTTGTGACCAGCACAAGTTCCATCGTTGACACTCCAGATGGTTCCCCAAGCCTTGCCAGGAGTGATGCCTGAGCACAGCCAGAAGTAAACTCTGAGCACAGTTGGGTGTGGCCCCAAAGCTCAAAACCTAAAAACAAAACAAAACAGGAACTTTAAATGCTGGGGCTGGAGAGAGTGCACGGCAGGGAAGGCACTTGCCTTGCAAGCTGCTGACCTGGGTTCAGTCCTCAGCACCCCATGTGGTCTCCCAAGCTCCATCAGAAGTGATCCCTTAGTGCAGAGTCAGGAGTAATCCCTGAGTACAGCTGCATGTGGCCCCAACAACAAAAAACAAAAATCAAAGCAAAGAAAAACTTTGACTGATCAAAGGTAACAGAACTGGGGAATTGGTTTACAGAACTGCACTGGTTTACAGAACTGCACCGTGGTATGGGGCAGGGGAGATGAAGGGTCTTTGGGGCATTGGTGGAGGGAAGTAGGCACTCTCCTGGGCACTCTGGTGTTAGAATAATAGAATGGTGTATGTACGGAATGTACAGTTCTACCATACACTATCATGATTCACGAGGGTGTAAATCATAGTGTCTCAAAATAAATAAAATTTTTTTCTTTTTTTCTTTTTGGGTCACACCTGGCCATGCACAAGGGTTAGTCCTGGCTCTGCATTCAGGAGTTACGCCTGGTGGTGCTCAGGGGACCATATGGGATGCTGGGAGTCAAACCCAGGTCTCCGCGTGCAAGGCAAATGCCCTACCCACTGTGCTATCCCTCCAGCCCAAAATAAATAAAATTTTTAACAGGACTTTTAAGAGTTTTGCTCTTAGCTCTCGAGTGTGTGTGTGTGTGTGTGTGTGTGTGTGTGTAGTATTTTTATACATACCGTGATGTATGTTACAGTGCTAGAACTTTATCTTATTACTGTTTCTCCTCTTCGGCTATCTCCACTCCTCGCTCTCTGCCTGCTTCCAGCATTCACATACCTGCTCTCTGATTTTGTGTCTATGTGTTCAGTTTTTTTCCAGATTCCACGTATAAGTGACATTATAAAAAATTGGGTTTTTTTTCCTGACTTCTCATAGCAGAGTGCCCCTGAAATCCCGCCACGTTGTTAATAAATAGCAAGATTTCCCTTGGTACAGCTGAATAATAATTATTCACTCACTTCTTGATAGACACTTCGGTCTTCAAGGGCCCTGCAGCCTTCAGATGTCCTTTTTGGCTTTGTTTATGGACCACACCTAGCTGTACTCAGGACTGACACCTGGCTCTGTCCTCATGGGTGACTCGGGGATGCTCAGGAGACCTTCCATGGTGCTGGGGATGGAATTTGGCATCCTGACTGCCGTCCTGCCTGACTGGCCCCAACTGTCTTAACTGTTCTTCGAGAGCTTTCCTGCCTTTTGACAGTGCTTGCTCTAGGTCGTCTGTCCCAGTGCTGCCGCAGCCACTTACACAATCCTTCACGGAACTTTGGATCCCATTTTAGAAAATGGCATCACAAGCAAGATTTGGGAGCTGGGCATGTTCATGCCACGGGGAGTAGAGGCGGTCAGAGCTTCCAGCCCTCAGTAGGCAGAATCACAGATGAAGGGGTGTATGTACATGTATGTATGTGGGAGGTGTGTGCGAATGCATGTGTGCACGCTTATGTACATATTCAGAGTTCACTGTAACTCCAGTTCCAATCTGCAGGGCCCATTCTAATCCTGTTTCCCTTTTTTCATTCCTGTCTGTTCTCTTACAATGCGAACTTGGATCTATTCTCTTGTGTTTGATGAATCCTCACATGTACCGAAGATCTCTAGTGCTGCCTCCACACCCTGCCACAGGGCCTCTCCACACCCTGCCATGGGGTACCTGCCTCACCCTGTCACGGGGGGCCCTCCTTACTATGCCACGGGGGTTCCTCCTCACCCTGCCACAGGGGGCCCTCCTCACCCTACGATGGGGTACCCACCTCACCCTGCTGCGGGGGGCCCTCCTCACTGTGCTGTGCTCTCTGCCTGCCCCTGCACTCAGTCTCCCAACATTCGCAGGCTGAGCTTTGTGTGTGGTTGGCTGGTCTCATTGTGTGTGTCTGTGTGAGTGTGAGTAGTGAGTGTGTGTGTGAGTGTGAGTGTCTGAGGTCTGTTTATATCTATGTATGAGTGTGTGTGTGTGTGTGTGTGTGTGTGTGTATCTTTGTGTATGTGCCTGAGTGTGTTTATGTATATATGAGTGTATGTATCTGTGTGTGTCTATATGTCTGTGCATGTGTGTGTGTGTGTGTGTGTGTGTGTGTGTGTGTTCTTCCCTGGACCCTCTAGGATTGTGAATTTCACTGACCTCCGTGTGCCTCCTTTTTGAACTCTTTTAGTTTGAGGTTTCATGTAACCTCTCATTCTGGGAAGTTTCCAGAACTTTATTTCTGCAAAGATTTCTCCTCCCCCCCCATATATTTTATATAAACTAGACATGCATAATTGATTTCTCTTATTTCTCTATGGAATACTTCTTAATTTATCTTTTCTGTATTTATCTCCCAATATCTTCATGGTAATGCCTTCAACCTGGTGTTTTAACCTGCAGTTTATTTGACGGTGTCCCCTCTGTACTTCCATCTATTCATTTATTAAGTTTCATTCAGTGGCTACATTTTTTCATACCCAATTTTCTGTTTGTTTTGTTTTTTGCTTTACGAGACATTTTCTTCCTAACATTCTCCCTTGCCAAATTAGTTCATTTAAAACTTTTCTTTGTTACCTGCTGTACGCCCTAAGCCTTGGGGATGTTAGTCCCCAGGCCCTGGGATCAGAGGCTCGCATATGCCTCTCCCACTGGGTCTTGAGAGTGAAGGTTGGGAAGGGGCCCACGGGGACATCGCTGCACGGGAAACACCTTCTCTGGTTTTGCTATTTTCAAGGTGTTTCCTGACAGCCCCCCTGTTGTACAGAGGTTGAAAAGAAGGGGTTGGAATGGACCACCCACACATTCAGCATGCAGTGACCGCTTGGCCCACCCTCAGATTATGGGGCCCGCAGCCTCTGCAGGTTCTATACTCACTCATCCGTTTCCCTCCCCCGCAACTATAATTGCTTGTTCCAGACCGTGTGGAGAAAAAAATGTTTGTCAAGATAACGGACTGCCCCTGGCTCCCAGCTCTGCTTCTTCTTCCCAGCCCTTGTCTACTTCTGTCACTATTAACTGGGAGCAGGTTTCTCTGTATTGTCACTAGAATTTCTGTCTACATGTAAACACAGATGATGTTTTTTTTTCTGTTACTGTCCAGCAACTTGTTGTTTTTAAAATGACTTATTAGGATTGGAGAGGATAGTGCAGGGTTAAGGCACTTACCTTGTGTTGTCCTGAGTACTACTGGACCCCCAAACATGAGAGCTGGGGTAGCCCCCGAGCACCACCTCCTCCCCCCGAGAAAAAGGAAATTAAAAAAAAATGCTTAACACATTTGAGGGTCAGAGAGATGGTACAGTGGGTAGGGTGCTTGTCTTGCTTGCAGCCTACCCGGATTTGATCTCTGGCAACCCTTATGTTCCTCCAGGCACCACCAAGAATGATCCCTGAGTGTAGAGCCAAAAGTAGGCACTAAGCATTGCTGGCTCTGCCCCCCAAAAAGAAGTTTATTATGTTTAATTGTATATATAGTTTTGATTCAATAAAATATAGCTTTAAAATTCATCTTTATTAATTTATCTCTCGCTATTCTGAGATTAGTGATAGCACAGCGGTAGGGCGTTTGCCTTGCACGCAGCCAACATGGCTGACCCGAGTTCGATTCCTCCGCCCCTCTCGGAGAGCCGGGCAAGCTACCGAGAGTATCTCACTCACACGGCAGAGCCTGGCAAGCTACCCATGATGTATTCGATATGCCAAACACAGTAACAACAAAGTCTCCAATGGAGACGTTACTGGGTCCGCTCGAGCAAATCGATGAACAACGGGAGGACAGTGACAGTATTCGGAGATACCCGGTTCTTTGAAATGGTTTTCTATTTAAGTATTATGTTACTGAAATTAATGCCCTTTGGATAAAGTGTTTTTCATACATTAGTCATTTTCTAGAATGAATGTGCAGACTGCATTGAATAGATAAATAGTTGAAAGGGTTAACATTTTGCAGGGCAGGTATTTGGGCCACACTGGACAATGCTCAGAGCTTGCTTCTGGCTCTGTGGTAGGAGTCACTCCTTACAGTGCTTGGGGGGACCAGGTGTTATAACTGGTATCAAATCGGGAGTTGATTATATTCGTAAAAATAAAAAATAAAAAACAACTCCTGTTAACTCTGTCTTGGCCCAGATCAGCACTTTGATACTTGATTTGTATGTAGCAGGTATTTAAACAATAGCTTTGGATGGAAGGGTATTATAGTAAATCATGTCCAATATCATAACCAGTTTTCATTCCCCGTGAGGGGTGAGAAGGTCTATTTCCCTACATCATCTTATGCTTATTTTGATGATTTAATTATATTTAGAAGACTTCTTTATCTTTCTTGAAAAGAAATGTCATCTGGTGATATAACAAGGTCTGTTTCTCTCTTTTACCCCTTGGATACATGGACATATGTTTTCTTACAGGACTGAATTTGCACTTAAAGAAATCATGTCCTCTGGAGGTGCTGAAGATGACATCCCCCAGGGAGAGAGGAAAACTGTGACAGATTTCTGTTATCTTCTGGATAAATCTAAGCAGCTGTTCAATGGGCTAAGGTTAGTGGACTCTTTTATTTTTAATTTTATTTTAATGAATCACTGTGTGATACAGTTGCAGACTTACAAACTTTTGTGATTATGTTTCAGTCGTACAATGTTTGAGTACCCATCCCTCCACTAGTGCCCATTCTCCACCACCAATGTTCCCAGTATCTTGCCCCCAACCCCCACTCCTTCCCACCCCCTGCCCCTGAAGCAGTCACATTCCCTCTTACTCGCTCTCTCTCCTTTTGGGTGTTATGGTTTGTAATGTAGGTACCAAGCGGCTGTCATTTTTGGTCCATAGTCTACTTCCAGCACGCATCTCCATGAACTCTTGAGATCATGAACCTTTTCCTGAGTCTGTCTTGTGCCCCAATTGACTATTACATAGTAAGTCTGAAAATTTTGGCTGGACTGTTACACACCAGCAGTAATCAGACTTGCTTCCTTTGACAGTTGTTTCTTTATTCTCAGATGAGGAAAATCATAGGAAGGGTCAATGAAGTCCGGTTTTGCTCCAGCTGTTAAGAGCTGGTTTGTGAAATGGTCTTGTGTGTGTGTGGCGGCACATCACACCTGATTGCCTTCAGTTTTCATGCACTGGGGGTGGCAGTTGCCAAGGTCACAGAGCTCTGTGCATGTGTCACCGTGGGCCTCGTTCCCGTCCCAGTCTCGGGCTCTTGTTGGTCTCTTTCCTTCTTTTTTCCTTTTCTTTAGATAAAATACCTTCTGCGGGCAAGCGAGGTAGCTCGAAGGTAGCTCTGAACGAGTGCTTTGCAAGCCTCGTGTGGTTCCCCGAGCACTGTGGGGGAGCTGCTATTGAGCACCCTGTGAGGAATAGCCCCCGAGCACTAGTACGTTGGGGCTCCCAAACCGAAGGAAATAAAAACGTGAAAGTCTTAGGATATTCAGGCTCACTTCAGACCTAAAGTCTCATTAACTTGATTCCAACCACCAATAAATGCGTGCCCTCGGTAAAAACATAAAAAACAAGCGGTGTTTGGGGGCTGCTGTGTTCTGTTTGTTCGCAGTGTCTCTGTTGAGTCCTTGGCTGCCCCATGACAGACAGCAAGTGTTCTGTCTGCGAGCGTGTCCCTGACCCTATTTGGAAATGTTATGTATGAGTAAGTGATTGGAAAGATAGTGAATTATTTTTGGTGTACAGTTTATTTCTGGGTAAGTATGCCATCTTTTCTTTTTCTTTATTTCCCCTTTTGGCTTCTTTGTTTTTTGTTGTTGTTGGTTTTTTTTTTTTTTTGGACCACACTGACAGAGCTCAGGGTTTACTCTTGGCTCTGGGGTGCTGGGATCGAACCCTGGTTGGCCGTGTGCAGTGCAAGTGCCTTACCTGCTGTGCTCTCTCTCTCTCTCTCTAGCCCCACTTCTGTTGTGATAGCGACACCTTCCCAGGTTAGACCTGTGTTGGCAGAATGTACTTCCATCCTTTTTTCCGTCCTGTGGCTTTTTTCTGTCTGGGTGCCAGGTATCAAACTTGGGGCCTCACCTGTGTGAGGTGTGTGCTCACTGACCGAGCCGCATCTCTCAGTGATCCCTCTATTAAAGACCATGCAAGCCACAAAATGACTTCTTCATGGCTGTCTGTGTAAAGCGGTGCCTCTCAGCCACTCTTACCCTCAAACTTATTTGCTTTATTCCTTAAAACTCGGCACTCTCTATGTGGGCATATTTATAGCTTTGAGACCTTCCTGTATTCAAATGAAATGGCCCTCCAGCCTGGCCCCTCTTGGTCCTTGATTGTCCAGTACCTGGGTGGGCCTCCTGCACGTCCAGACACTTCATAGCCTTCTACTAAATGAAGGCTTTCTCCAACCACTCAGAATTCTCTTTCCTCTTTTGTGCTACAGAAGAAATCTGTAGCTGGGTGTTCCCTGGGTGCTCAGCACTATGTCTCAGGCACCCACACTGAGTACAGACCAGCTGCATGCAGGTCCAAAAATTAAGAAGGCATTTCAAAGTTTGCATGGAAATCCCTACTCTAACTTCTGGCTCAGGGTCTTCTGGTTTTCTTCTGAGTCTGAAGCGTAAGGAGGAGTGTATTTTCTGGGCTGGTTTGCTTAAATGGACATGCTTTGTTCAGTAGTACATCTACTGCCGGCCCATCTTAGAGTTCCCATAGTGTGCAGGATTAGAGTTGGACACTGCTCTCATGTTCCCTGCCCTGGAAATGCTGTTCTTTCAGCATGGTATATGTACTTGGTACATTCCCTATTTTTAGAGAAGAATCAGAAGGAGATATTTTGTTGTAGTTACCTCACCTCTCATTGCATTGGTTTGAATAGAAAATAGAATCCTGATGCTTATATAAAAGAAGCAGTGGGGGCGCTGGAGCAATAGCAGAGCAGGTAGGGCATTTGCCTTGCACACGGCCGACCTGGGTTCGACTCCCAGCATCCCCCGAGCACCACCAGGAATAATTCCTGAGTGCAGAGCAGGAGTAACCCCCATGCATCACCAGGTGTGACCCAAAAAGAAAAAAAAAAGGCAGCAGCAGCAGCCACAAGGGCCAGAGAGATAGGACCGCAGGTAAGGCTTCTGCCTTGCATGCAGTCAACTTAAGTTCAATCCCTGGCACCCATATGGTCCCCTGAGCACTGCCAGGTGTGATCCCTGAGCACAGAGCCAGGAATAAGCCCTGAACACTGCCAAGTGTGCCCTGCCTATCCCCACTCCACCACCACCCCCCCAAAAAAAAAGGAAAGAGAAGAAGCATATTGATCATGGTAATGAGAGAAGTGGAGTGACGAGAGCTCCCGTGGGAACAGGGCCAGCACATCCCACTAGGCCTTTCTCTCCCTCATTTCTTTCACTGTTAGCGTGTCCCGTGAGTAGGTGTCCTCTGTGTTTTGCCTTTCTGTCCACTCACGGGGCATCACACTTCTCACTGCAGCATGTGTGCTAGCAGCACAGCCAGCCTGTCATAATCAGTGCCTCTTTCACACACAGCGCGTCCATGTGGCACAGGCCCCGTGGTAGAGAACAGAACAGAACACACAGTCCTGCAGCAGCTCCTTCCTCGCTCTTTAACTCTTCCCGAGCAGAATGAAAAACTGCATATCAGTGCACCAAAGGCTTCAGATTTTCTCTGAAATGCCTCATTTGGGTGTACTGCACCCTCTTGTTCTGGACGGGAGGTGGTCTCTCTGCATTAAGCTGCTCCTCCGAGTGGTCAGAGCCTTTCCCCGTTTCCTAGCCAGCCATCTCAATGGGTGTATTTCTTGACTGAAAATGCCTTCTTAGACTATGTGCATAATAAATAAGCTCTTCTTTCCATTCACTGTGTAAGAAAATATAGTCCAGAGAATGAGAACAGGATCAAGTGAATGGTGTTCCACTTATAACAGCTCTTGCATGTAGTTAGAGTAGTAATGAAGTGAGAATAATGTTAGAAATAGCTCTGAATTCTGTCAGAAAATTATCAAAAGCCTGGTGCTTGCAGGGTTCTAGTTACCATGGTGACTAAGACTGTGGAAGCCAAATGGAATACTTGGTGGGATTACGTAAGGTGGCCTCTGGAGACACGGATTGGAGGCACACAGCTGTGCCCACCGCCCGACTCAACTTTTGGTGCTTTGGAACATCAGAGGCCTCCGAGGCACTAATTATTTGTCTCCATAGGAGAAAATACACAAAGCCAAGTGCATGTTGGAGGCCATGCATGTATATGGGCACCAAAAGTGAGGTGGGTGGCCTAAGATAAAACTAACCACAAAAATCACTTTTGGACTGGGGCAATGGTTCAGCAGGCTAGAGCTCATGACTGGCTGGGCCCCTGAGCACCATGGGGCCCGAGCAGTCTCCTGGGCTCAGCATTGACGGAGTATCGGACTGTCACATTCCAGGAGTTGGCCCCACGCCTCCTGAGCGTTCTTGGGACTCACCCCCTTCCCCAAATAGGAAAAAAAAAAAGAAAAGAAGAAATTGCTGTATTAAATCTGCTCCAGATACTGAAATCGGAAAAAAAATACTTTGCAGTGTTTCCATTGAGATCCTCTATTTAATGTTCTTTTTCCTGAGCAGGAAAGGATAACCAAGAAATATAGCGTCTCCACCCCCCTCTCCTGTTCCCTCTACCTTCTCCCTCTCCCTCCTGCCTCTCTTCTGCCTCATCTTCCTTTTTTTTTTTTTTTTTCGCTTTTTTGGTCACACCTGGTGATGCTCAGGGGTATACTCCTGGCTCTGCACTCAGGAATCATTCCTGGCGGTTCTCAGGGGATCATATGGGATGCTGGGAATCGAACCTGGGTCGGCCGCGTGCAAGGCAAACGCCCTACCCGCTGTGCTATTGCTCCAGCCCGCCCCTCTTCCTTCTTAAAATAAATTAAAAAAAAAAAAAAGCTAATATTTTTCTGCCGGCAACCTGGAACCGGAAGGGGATAGATTATTTAGAGACTGTCAGTACTCCAAACCCAGCGGACAGCTTGGGGGACCATGCTTGTATGTGAGGTCCCATGTCCCCAGGCTGCTTGCCCTTGTCCCCGGCATGCTGAAGAAACTCATGGCAGAGAGACATTGATTAACAAAAATTTATAATGCTTTTAAGAGTTTTTCACAATACTTGACTTCAGCATGCAGTCGTAATATACACCTTTCCCATCCTTTGTCTGTACTCTGAAGAACGCAGTATATTTTATACTGATGTGTGTGTAGTTCACATATGTTTCCTGTGCTTTTTAATCACTTAACTTCCCGTTAGTCATCGATTTGCTCGAGCGGGCGCCAGTAACGTCTCCATTTGTCCCTGTCGCGTGCTAGTGTAGCCCAATGGCATCTGTTCGCTCCGGGAACATGAAGGGCCTCAAACCGATCATTGATGATCCTGACGAAGAAGTCTGACCATCTGGAAGGTGGGTGGCCACGTGGTCTTTTGACATCCCGTGGAATCCAGTCCGTAACAGCTCTAGTCCAGCGGTCGTCTTTAAATCTCATTACGTGACCAGCCCATCTGATTTTCGACACCTTGGCATATGAGACAGCGTCCCTGATTCTTGATCGTCGACGGATGTCAGAACTCCGGATTCTCTCTCTCATTTGAGTGAAACGTGATATTCCAAGCATAGCTCTTTCTATTCTTCTTTGGGAGACCTGAATAGCGTTCTCATCTTGTTTGCGTAGGGCCCAGGTCTCTGAGGCATATGTTAATGCAGGAAGAACAGTGGAATCAAAGAGATGTGCCCGGAGCCGGAGGTTTCTTCGTCCTCTTAGCTATTTCTTCGACGTTCTTGAAGGCGTTCCAAGCCGCTCTCTTCCTCCTGCGCAGCTCGGGTGCCAGGTCATTTGTCATGTTGACCTCTCGACCTAGGTACACATAGCTGTTGCATTCGGAGATGGTCGTTCCATTGAGAGCGAATGGGGCATCAGGAACAAGGCTGTTTCTCATAAACATTGTCTTCATAAGATTCAGCTGTAGTCCTACCTTTCCATACTCACGGTCAAAGTCGGCCAGCATTTGTGCCGCTTGGCTGATGTTTGGTGTTATTAAAACAATGTCATCAGCAAAGCGGAGGTGGTGTAGTTGCCGACCATCTATCTTCACTCCCATTCCTTCCCATTCCAGTCGTCGCATGATGTTCTCGAGGGTGGCACTGAAGAGTTTTGGTGAAATGGTATCACCCTGCCGCACCCCTCTCTTGACATCAACGATCACTTCTTTGTAGAATGGTGAGATCCTGGTAGTGAATCCACAGTACAGCTCACGGAGTATCCTGATGTATTGGGCTTGAATGCCCTGATTGGCTAGGGCTTCAATGACTGCTTCCATCTCAACAGAATCAAAGGCCTTCTTTAAATCAATGAACGTTAAACAGAGCGGCATCTTGAACTCCCGAGAAACCTCAATGATCTTGGTTATCGTGTGGATATGGTCGATGGTGCTGAATCCTTTGCGGAACCCGGCTTGCTTGCATGGTTGTCCTTCATCTAGTGTTCTGCCAATCCTATTTAGGATGACTCGAGTGAACAACTTGTAGATGACAGACAATAGGCAGATCGGGCGATAGTTGCCAATGTCATGGATGTCTCCCTTCTTGAACAGTAGTACGGTCCTGCTGGTTTTCCATTGGGACGGAACCTTGCATTCAGACAGGTAGCGAGTGAAGAGCCGAGCCAGTGTATTGATGAGTACTGACGGCAGGTTCTTCAGGTGTTCAGGTCTGACCTTGTCTGGGCCGGGTGCTGTTTGTTTCTTTACCGACGAAATGGCGTGTCGGATTTCGGAAGGGAGAACGTTGGGAACGACATATCCATCCTGTGGAATTTGGTATGTTGACAAGTGGACATGGCTATCGAAGAGATTTGAGTAGAAGTCGTGGATAATCTTCTCCATTGCTGTTCTGGAGGATGTGATGGATCCATCAGGATGTCGGAGGGCAGTCATCTTGGTCTTATAGTTGGCGAAGTACAGGCGGGCGTTACGAATACTTTTCCCGGCTTCTGCTGCATCTACCAGTACTTCTGCTCTTCTCTCTTTGAGGTCTTCCTTGATCGCATCTCTGCACTGCTTTGCGAGCTCGGACGTTAGCTTGCGGTTGCCTGAGGCATGCACCAAACCACGCTGGCGAATTAGCTCAAGAGTTTTCGAAGATAGGCGATTTTTTGTGGCTGTCTCTCTCTTGGCGTTCCTCGAACATTCATGGAGGTGCTGAACCAGTCGATCGTATTCCTCGTCAATGTTGTCAACAATGGCATCTTCCCATGTTGCCGCAATAGTACCAAAGAGTTCCCAGTTGGTGGTCATTCTGGGAGTTCTCTTTTTGAACTTTGCAGCCCTTTCTCCCCGCTCTGTGAAGTAGAATTTTGCACGAAGGAGACGGTGGTCCGATCCCGTTCGAAATTTTGGGACAACAGCGACATCGGTCAGGCAAAACCGTCGATTGAATATGATGTGGTCTATTTCATTGTGGAATCGTCCACCGGGAGACTCCCATGTCCATCGTTTAGATTCTGCCTTCTGTAGACCAGTAACTACAACTGGTCTCATTCACCTGTGCTTTTTAGCCGCATGTTTTTTTCTCAGATATAGGCTGAGAACATTCCTACCTAGTGGGTTGGTTTTTTGCGGGACAGGGGAATTGCTTCCAAGCAGTGTCAGCTGCCTGGGGGCTGTTCCCGTTGATTCTCGGTCAGCCTGGCCATTCCTTCAGTGTGAGTCTGAGGTATGCATGCACCCTGGAGGGCCTGGGGGGTCCAGGGCCACACTCTACTAGCTCAGGGACCCTGTGGTACCAGAGGTCAAACCGGGCTCAACCTTGTGCAAAGCAGGGACCTTAAGCCCCATGCTAGTTCTCAGCACCTGCTCCCCCCACCACTGCCATCTGCTTTGAACTTCAGTTCTCGCTCTGGCCCACCAGGCTTTTCTAGAATATGTGTTGTTTGGGGGCTCCTTTCATAGGTGCAACAGTTATTTCCATGTGTTTCTTCTGTCTCTTCCTGTTACTCAGTTACTCAGTTGCCTGCAGATTTTTGAGATGGTGTGTTATGACTTGGGGTTAGCACAGCCCCCCAGTGTCCACTGGGGCTGCCCTAGCTGAATGCTGCGGTGCTAGCAATAACCTCAGAGACGACTCAGGGCCACAGTGTGGGCTGCGTTCCTTTCCTCTGCGGCCTCCTTTGTTTGCTGGTGGCTTTGCTCTACCCCTCTGCCCCCATCAGCCTTGTATGCCCTGGGGCCTGGTCTGTGTCTTGCTGGATAATCCTCTTCTCCCTTTTGAGGACACACCAGGCCTGAAAGGTTTTGTTGTTTATTTGTTCTGTCTTTTTTCAGAAAGTATCAGAGTAAATCAAAGTAGTGCTGCCCCCATTTCCAAAGATTCTAGAAATACTTGGTTTTTAACCTGCTCTATCAAAATATGAAAAGTCTCAATTCTAACGAGAGGATTTCTATGCGTCCACTGGAGCTGGCCAAAGGGGTGCATCTCCTCATGGTCCCTGGCTTGGTTTGACTTGGCATGTCTAAGTTCAAAACAAGGCGGGATTCTTCAAGACTGTTCCAGCTCACTGGCCGCCTCCAGGGGCAGAGCACTGTGTCGAGTGTGTGTACGTATCAGCACCATTGTAAGTGCAGGGCTGGGAGTGGCATAGGATGCAGGCGTTAGTGAAATGTATACTTCAAGTGTTCTTGCCCCTTCTTCCTGCCCTTCCTCCTTCCCCCATCCCCTCACCCTCAGAGGGCTTCATGGGACTTGAGAGACAGCTCAGTGGGCTGAGCCAGCTTTGTGTGGGGGAGACCTGACTTAGCTTTCTGGCATAGCACCTGGACCAGCTTCCAAGCACAGAGTGGGGAGTATCCCCAGAGTACCTCCAGGCGTGGCCCCAAACCAAAGATAAAAGAATTTTGTTCCATGGTCAGCATTGATTTGGTGGCATCATCAAGGCATCATCTTTGCCCAAAAGGAACCAGTCAGCTTAACAGTCTGGGCCTGTTTGAAACCCCGTCATTTTAAAATTCACAGATCTACTATGAAACCCAACCTTTGAAAAAAAAAGACTTTATTAAACACTATGGCTTATAAAGTTGTTCATAATACAGTTGTTTCAGGCATTCAGTGTTCCAGCACCAGTCCCACCATCAGTGTGACCCCCAACCCCCAAGCATGCCCCCTTAATAGATACAAGATAATTCACTTTATATTGTTTATGACAACTAAATGGCAAATGGAATTGCCATAAATTAGTTAAGTTCTCAGCCTGGAGACCCGTGAAACCCAACTTTAAAAATAAGATAGAGTAGAGGGGCCAGAAAGATAGTACAGGGGGTAGGGAGCTTACCTTACATATGGCTGACACTGGTTCAATCTCCAGCCCCACATGCAGTCCCCAAACCCACCAGGAGTGATCCCTTGGTGCAGCGCCAGGAGTGAGTGTTGCCAGTTTGGCTCCAAAGCCAGGGGTGGGTGGGTGGGGGCTCTATATGTAGCAGTGGGTTTTTTTAATTAAAATGCTGTGGCTGGAGAGATAGAACAGCAGGTCTGGCAGCCAAATTAGATTCTTTCCTCTGCGCCCCATATTGGTACCCTGAGCCTTGTCAGGAATGATCACAGAACAAGGAGTAAACCCTGAGCATTGCGGGTGTGGCTCCTCCAAAGTAAAAAAATTCATAACAATAAAATGCTGGTGTTGAAACAAGTAAGTGCTCAATTGGGCTTTGCCAGTCCCAAGCACACTTTTGTTTGATACACAAGTGAACACAGATGCTTAGGTTAAAGCAGAACTCTGCCTCTAATGCAGACACAGCTCTCTGGGTAAGCGAGAACATGTGATGATTATTCCTTAGCCATTGATCACAGTTAGGTTGGAAATCAGTAACATGCCAAGACTTAGAGCAGAATGAACTCCCAGAAAAGAACTTCACTGACTGTTTAAATCAAAGTCTAGGGTGTTTTTCCATCTGATCGGATAGAGAGAGCATAAAGTTCATGTTTAGAAGGTTTGAATTGGAATCAGAGTTCAATCCTTTATTTGCCACAAGTTTCCAGGCAACTCTCATAAATGCTGTACATACAGACACATTCACTGCGGTGGGTATGTCTGTGTTTGGGTGTGCACATACATATCCTGGAGAAGCCTAGCATTTAAGAACCAGCCCAAGGAAAGAGAAACTAGTGAAGGATATTTCAAGAAAAGAAAGGGGCTGGAGAGAGAGTACAGTGAGTAAGATGCCTGCCTTGCGTGCAGCTGACCCGGGTTCAACTCCTGGCACAGTGTTTGTTTCCCCGAGAACTGTCAGGGGCGACCCTTGAGTGCAAAGCCAAGAGTAAGCCCAGGGCACTGCTAGGTACGGCCCCCAAACCAAACAAACAATAAACAGAAAAGGCAAGAGACCTACAAGATGATAAGGAAATGGTGGACAGTGCCCGGCCATAGAAGGAGCTGGTGTGAGAAGGGCTAAACGCACCTTGCATTGGGGATTTAGTGTAAGCAGGTGTCACTGCCCTTAGCTCATTCAGTTCAGGAAAGAGCATTAATTGGTAGAAACTTGAGGGACCTTTCCTGTATTTTGATGTCTCAACCTTAAATTTGAGACACCTCTCAGTCTCAGAATTAATCATTTTCAGTATGCTTATTTCTACTGTTGTTTTCTGATTCCTTTTAATGAAATTGAGGATTTAAAGAAAAAGGAGATTAATGTCATATCCTCACTTTCTCTAAAGCCTTGGAAAAGTATAGCAGCCAGTTTTTAACACAGATACCTTTGCAAACTATGAAATATAAGGTCACTTGGCTTACAGAATTATTCACAGAGCCCCATTTAATTTAATTCTGTGGATCATTAATTTCCTATCTTTACCAACAGTGCTAACAGACCAAATGATATATTCAGGTTTTAGAGCCAGTCTCCTAGTAGTGGGGGGATTTATCTAAAATGCTTTATGAGGTATCTTACTTTAATTTAGACTCTAATCATATTAAGGTAAAGGTAAAGGCCCTCCCGTTGTTCGTCGATTTGCTCGAGCGGGCCCAGTAACGTCTCCATTGGAGACTTTGTTGTTACTGTGTTTGGCATATCGAATACGTCACGGGGAGCTTGCCAGGCTCTGCCGTGCGGGCGAGATACTCTCGGTAGCTTGCCGGGCTCTCCGAGAGGGGCGGAGGAATCGAACTTAACTTGTGATATGTGTTGTTAGAAAGAGGTGATCATACAACTTATATTTCAGGGAATATTAAAAAATGCTTTATCACTCTTTAAAAAAGAAGTACTATTCCATAGCTGATTCTTAAGACTGGAGTGGCGGATGTTGTAAATTCATTTGCAGAAAATGGTAGAGAATTTAACCAACATTGTTCACAGTTATAAACTAGAAGATACTTGTATATTGTAATATATTTGCGGGAGCCCAGTTCTAGCATTCTAGCTCACGTTTTGTGCTTTCACTCCTCAGACTTTAAATATCTTTTCCTGGGGTTGGAGGGATAGTTCAGGGGGAAAGCACTAACCTTTGCATGTCGCCAACGTGACCTTGATCCCCAGCATTATGTACGGTTCCCAGAGCCCCACCAGGACGGATTCCTGAATGCAAAGTGAGGAGTAAGCCCTGAGCACAGCCAGGAGTGACTCAGAAACAAAACAGAAGAAAACAAAAGATTTCTTCCCCTTAATACCTTTAACATTTATGCTGTATCCTTAAAGGGCACTCAGGAGTTGCTAGTTCTCTGATATTGCTGCCTACTGCTTTTATGTAATAGTCTTCCTAGTAGCAACTGCTTGATACGAGTCTAAAAGAGTCTAACAACAACTTACTCTTAAAATATCCAAGAGTTTGGGAGCTAGTACAACAGGTAGAGCACTTGTGTTGCACAAGGCCAATCCAGGTTCAATCTCTGGCATCCCTGATGGTCCCCTGAGCCCTGCTAGGAATGATTCATGAGTACAGAGCCAGGAGTAAGCCCTGAGCACAGTCAGGTGTTGCCCCAAAACAAAACAAAAAGTATCTAAAAATTTGATTAAAAGTTAGGGATTTAGCTCAGTGTTGGAGTGCCAGCTTTTCATGTGGGAGGCCCAAATTTCATCTCTGGCACCCTGTAGTTCCCAGAGCACTGCTGAACTTTGTAATGTTTGAAGAACACTTTTTCAAACATCTTCAAAAGTAATTTTTCACAGCATGCCCACCCCTGAGATTCCCAGACCTCTCCACTGCCATCTGTTGTACCTTTTGTGCCCCTGTGTCTTCCTGCTCTGGCATTCTTAGTTCTGTGACCCAAATTCAAGGGCTTTAAGTTGGTTTTGTCTGTTTCCTTTAATATTTTCTTTCTGTCCCACATATGAATGTGATCGTCCAGTATTTGTCTTTCTCTTACTTTTCTTAATGTGACACCTTCCAAACACCTGTATGTTGTAGCAAATGGCACAAGTTTATCTTTCCATTTAGTGGAGTCCTTCCATTGTGCTTACATCCCTTCATGCATCCCATATGAATGTGCTTACGTATTCTCTTTATTCACTCATCCATTGCTGGACATGTATGTTTTTTTCTTGGCCATTGTAAATAGAGCTGCAGTGAACACACATGCACACACACACACACACACACACCACATGTACAGATAGCCTTTCAAAGTTGTGTATTTTTTTTCTTTTTGGGTCACACGCGGCGATGCTCAGGGGTTACTCCTGGATCTGCACTCAGGAATCACTCCTGGCGGTGCTTGGTGGACCATCAGGGATGCTGGGAATCGAACCTGGGTTGGCTGCGTGCAAGGCAAACGCCCTACCTGCTGTGCTATTGCTCCAGCCCCAAGTTGTGTGTTCTTGAGATAGATGTCTAGTAGTGAAATTATTTGGTTATGTGGCAAGTTTATTTTCACATCTTGAGAAGCCTGCAAACTAATTTCCAAATATACTGGACCGATATTACATTTTCAGCAATGTGCAGATGTTCCTACAGGGACCATGTCCAGTATTGCTCTGAGCTCTTCCTGGTTCGAAGCTCAGGAGTGACTTTTGGCAGTGCTCTGGGTACCATATGCAGTGCCCGGGTTGAGCCATGATTATCTGAAGCAGCCATAACAAGGGAAGTACTCCATTTCTGTACTCTCTCTGGCCCAGGATTCCTTTTTATCCACAACCTCTCCAGTACTTGCGTGGTACAGGCTGCTCTCAAGGTGGGGTGATAACATTGTGGTTTTGATTTGCATATGGTCATGAGGCATGTGGAGATGAGCAAAATTTCAAGTTACTGTTTGTCCTCTTTGGAGAAATGGCCATGCATATCAGTATGAGGGTATTCTTTTACAGCCGCTGCTGCTTCCTCCTTTTCCTCCACCTTCCTCTTCCTCTTCCTACTCCATCCTCCTGTCTCCTTCCTCCTTCTCCCTCCTTCTTCCTTCTCCCTCTTCCCTCTTCCTTCTTCTCTCCTCCCCAGCCCCCGTTCCCATCTCTTAATTCCCTCCCTTTTTGTTGTTCATGAATTGGAAGGATCAATGTTGTCAAAATGGCAAATTTGTCCAAAGCATTATACATACTCCGTGCAGTACCTTTTTAAATACCTGTGACGGTTAAGACATAGATCAAATGCTGTATGAAATGAAAAAAAAACCCTAGCAATTCTAGGAAAAAGAAGACAGAAGGCCTCTTTCACCCCAATTTCAAACCATTCTATAAAGCAGCAGTCATCAAAAACAGTGTGGCAGGCTAGAGAGTTAGTACAACAGGTAAAGCTCTTGCCTTGCATGTGGCTGACCTGGGTTTGATCCCTGGTACCACATACGGTCCCTTGAGCCCACCAGGAGTTATTCCTGAGTTCAGAGCCAGGAGTAAGCCTTGAGAACAGTTGGATGTGCACACCCCACCCCACCCCAAAAAGATGTTGGGGTGGAACTGGAATAAGAACAAGCCCTCAGAACAGTGGAATAGAGTAGAGTCCAGAGACAGGTCATATGGGTATTATATGGACATTCAGTCTTTGACAAAGTATGGAAAAGTATGAAGTGAAGCAAATAAAGCCCCTTCAACAAATAGTTTTGGAAAAATTGGTCTCACGTGCAAATGAATGAGCTCAGACCTCTCTGTATCCTCATGCCTGAAAGTCACAGAAAAATGAGTTAAAGATCTGGGTCTACAATTCCGCTGAGGAAAACATAGGTAGAACATTTGACGCTGTTGATGTTAGAGGTGAAAATGGCTGTATCTCGCAGTGCTCAGGGGTCATCAACATTATATTACAGCTCTACTTTCTCTCTCTCCCTCTTTTTCTTCCCACTTCCCCTTTTTTGTTTTCTGCTTTGGGGCCAGAGCAGTGTTATTCAAGGTTACCCTGGCCTGCACTCAAGAATTAGTCCAGGAGAGCTCTGGGGACTATATGGGGTGCTGAGGATAGAACCCAGGTGGGCCACATGCAAGGCAAGTGCCCTACCCACTGTACTTCACTCTTGACCCTGCCCCACTTCTCTCTCTCTTCCTTCCTTCCTTCCTTCCTTCCTTCCTTCCTTCCTTCCTTCCTTTCTTTCTTTCTTTCTTTCTCTCTCTCTTCCTTTCCTTTCCTTTCTTTCTCTTCCTTTCTTCCCTTTTTTTCTTTCCCCCACCTCTCCCTGCCTCACCTCGCCTCCTCTCCTCTCTCCTCTCCTCTCCTCTCCTCTCCTCTCCTCTCCTCTCCTCTCCTCTCCTCTCCTCTCCTCTCCTCCCCTCCCCTCCCCTCCCCTCCCCTCCCCTCTCCTCTCCTCCCCTGCCTTCCCCTCCCCTCCCCTCCCCTCCCCTCCCCTCCCCTCTCCTCTCCTCCCCTCCCCTCCCCTCCACTCCCCTCCACTCCCCCTGCTCTCCCCTTTCCTTCCCTCCCTTCCCCTCCCGATTTCAGAACAACACATTCTTCTCTCTATTTTGGGGGGTGTGTGTGAGGATGTGGTAATAGGCATGGGGGGGGGGGGGCACCAGGCTGTGCTCAGGGCTGACTCCTGGCTCCACACTCAGGGATGCTCAGGAGATCATATGTGGTAGAGATTGAACTCTGGTCAAGTGTGCAACATTCCCCGCTTTGAAAATACCCTTCATTTCTTTCTTGTCTTGTTTCTATGACTCTTTTGTGTTGGTTCTTCCTTGGTAGTCCCCTTTATGTGTGTTCTGTCCTCCTGCTTTATCCTCTCTGTTATGTAAGTGACTGGGCTTAGTATTTTCAGGAACTGTCTTCTAGATCATCTCTCTGTCCTTTATTTCAACTTGTGCCTGTAAATCTAATCTTTACAGGCGGGACTAGCATTTCTTTATCCCCACCTTGAGAATCCAGTGATTGTTTTTTCCTTTTGCTGTGTCTGAGCTCATGAACAAACAAACCCAATCAATAAGAATGAAGAGATAGATAATCAATGAGTGATTGTTTTTCCTTTCTAAAACTAATGATTGTTGACATGGAACTCTCACAAGATTTATTGACGCTACCTTTTTGATTCAAGTTAGTTATACTCAGTCTCTTCTAGACTTTCTCACGGACACCTTGAATGATCAAACTCCCAGCAACCGGTCCGACCCTTACATTTTGCCACCCCACGCCCACTTGATTTGCCCCAATCAGTGAATGCTTTGGGACCCCTTCCTTTTACAGACTTCTACTAAGAGCTTTGGCTCTGTGGATGAACTCTGTTAAGTGGCCTTTGCAGCCAACATTTCTCAGTGTTTCTCTCCTGGAAGATATGGGGCTTGTGGATTTTCTCTTTTCCTTTACAGCCCCACTTGCAGTGAGTTCTTTGGTGAATTCATCTCTTTGCTGCGCTATTTTATTAAGTGCAGCAAATAGCCTCCAGAGCTAGTAACACTGTTTCCTGGCTTCTTTGTAGTCAGAAGCTTATTAGTCACATTATCTGCTTTTCAAGTTATTATGAGCAACTGCCATTTTACCACCATATTTATGACATAATCGCATCATTTCCCCACCTTCAGTAAGAGCTACTCAATCCAAGGCTGCTGTCATAGGTTACATCTTTATTGCAGTGAATACCCTCTCTGGCTTACAGTTCCTGTACTGGCCTTACCCGTATAAGGTTGCTGCCACAACTCCAGAATTTTAGTGCCTTATTATAATAAAGATTTATTTCTAGCTCTCATATACTTCCAAGTTGTCTTCTGTTCCAAGTCTCCACTCTTGTCTGTGTTCTAGACTGAGAAGCATCTCTGTCTTGATCTTACATAAGAAGAAAAAGTGAAAATATAATCTCTTTTAAGTATTGTTCCCATGGTGGTGGGAAATATGCACTGGAAAAGGGATGGGTTTTGGAACATTGTATGACTGAAACTCAATCATAAACAACATTGTAACTGTGTATCTCATGGTCATTCAATAAAAAAAAATTTTTTTAAATCTCTGACTCCGTGTAGACAATTTAGAATTAAATCTCCTTGACCAGAACAAGTTAAATGGCCAGGTCCAGTGTCCCTCTGGTTGGAAAGTATTTGTCTCAAGGGACATACTGTTAAGTCACAGGCCCAAGGGCAGAACTATATAGTTTCTCTTACATACAGGGGATGGAGCACAGTTATGCCATCTGCACTTCTAGATGTTTCTTTAAAGCAGTGTTTTTCAGCTCTCCGGGTCCTTAGCTGAAGGTCAACATTGGGAAGCAACTGGTATTTAAGAACAAATAAGATCAGGAGAGGGAAGGAAGAGCTGGAATTACCAAAGCAGCGTAGAATCAGCTGCGGGTTGCAGAGCGGCGGCGGGCTGCAGCACACACTCCCCAGGCAGGAGCCCCAGCCCGATCTCCAGCATCCCACGGCCCTTGACAGCACTGACCATGGCCCCGAAACCCAAACCAGAACAGGCAAAACCCGGGAAAAGGAGCTCCAGAGCGAGGAGAAGCATCCAGCAGAATTACTCTGCATCCTTCTTATAGAACTATTCCTGTTCTAAAAACTGACTCTGTTTTTCAAAAAAGAAAGAAAAAGCCTGAATGCAAGTGTTTTTCATCTACCCAGTTTGTACCATCACGACGACTTCAAAAACACTAAGCAAATTAAAATTCATACATGTTTATTTTTTTTATTTCAGGGATTTGCCACAATATGGGCAGAAGCAGTGGCAGTCCTATTTTGGAAGAACTTTTGATGTTTACACCAAACTCTGGAAGTTCCAGCAGCAGCATCGGTAAAGGGATTTTACCATTAAAGAGATTGAAGGCCCATTTGATATTAGTCACAGTTGGACCTTTTCTACCTCAGAACTTTTAATGTTTTGGTACTTTTTCATGTTTATCTTTGTGACACCTCGTCCCCCACCCCCTCCAATGAATTTCTTACCCTGTTACTTAAGGGTTGGAAATGTGATGTTTCTGTTTGATGGTTCCAGGGATTACACAAGGAACCTGGTACACAAAAAAAGCATATATTCTACCACTGAGTTACATTCTCACTCTCATTTAACTTTTGGGCCACAATTGGCAGCACTTTTGGGCCACTCCTGATGGTGCTCAGGGGTTCATGAAGTGCCAGGCCTGAACCCAGGCCTCCCACATGCGAAGCTTGTACTCTGGCGCTTTGAGCCGTCTCCCAGGCCCAGTATCACAGTTTTTAACTGTGATGCTCTCATCTGCTTTTTAAAGACAACCTCTGAAGTGGTTTGGATGAAGTATGCCCTCGGTGCCCTTATTCTTGCTCAATGTTGCTCAGTGGTGAAGGTCCCACCTTACATGCATGAAGCCTGAGGCTTGATGCTGGGCATTGAAATCAGTCAGGTCAATAATACTGTTTAATGGCCAAAGCTATTTAGGGGGTGTTGCTTTTAATATTCGCACACAAGTTTCTGTTTACTTTTATTTTAAATACATGTGTAAGAAATGCTTTTTTTTTGTAAAAAATGCTTTTTAGGGGTGGAGCAATAGCACAGTGGGCAGGGCATTTGCCTTGCACGCAGCTGACTGGGGTTCGATTCCCAGCATCCCATATGGTCCCCCGAGCACCACCAGGAATAATTCCTGAGGGCAGAGCCAGGAGTAACCCCTGCGCATTGCCAGGTGTGACCCAAAAAGCAAAAACAAACACAAAAAGAAATGCTTTTTAAATGTGATTGAATGGTTTTGCTGTAAACGTTTAAAAAACCTTGTTAACCTTACCAAACTGAGTTGCATTTTTGTCTTTGAAATGTATATAATTGAGTATTTTAGAAATGCATAGTCTCATTTCTGTTTTCTTATTTCTTGTGTAAAACAGACAAGTCTTGGATAATCGATATGGCTTGAAGCGGTGGCAAATAGGGGAAATTGCTTCTAAGATTGGGCAGCTATACTACCATTATTAGTAAGTGACTTACATATGGAGAAAAAATAAAATGTTTTCCTGACATATATAGTCTTTTGAATTATGCACAGTGTACTTACCTGCTTGGAGGGTGATGCTGATTCATTATAAATGATACCCTCAGAGTCTAGATCATATTGATCAAGACAGCCCCATGAAATGACCTCTCATAGTCAAAGTCACACCATTTGTTTCAAAGGCTTACTTTCCAAGTACTTCATTTTGTCAGACTCATTTACTATAAGACTCATTTATAAAGAAGTGTGATCTTGGTTTTAAATAAATGGTAAATACTAAATGAATTTAAAGTTCTTGTGGCTTCACTTAAATCTTGATACTCTGCAGAGGCATATCATAGTTTGAATGAGTGGTTTTCAGGAGGGTTTTTTTTTAATGCTTTGAAACTCGTAAGGTCAAGAGATAGAACAGCGAGGAGAGTGCTTGCCTTGCATGCAGCCGACCTGGCTCCAATCTCCAGCATCCAGTAGGACCCTCCAAGCCCTGCCAGCAGTGATCCCTGAGCACAGAGCTAGGAGTAAGCTCTTGAGTATTGCCCAGTGAGGCCCCCAAATCAGAAATAAATAAAATTCATAGCCTAGAACCAGGGATGTAGCTCAGCTATAGAGCACTTGCTTTGCAAGTGTGAGGACCCCAGGTTCAATCCTTAGCACCATAAATAAATAAATAAAACAAAGTAGCTCGTGCTTACAGTAGGTAAAGATAGTTTTGATTATATTCTTAGAGCAGTAACATCTATAAAATCCTACTGAAGAGCCAAGGTATGAAGAAGCTCCTTTTAGGAATCCAAATCTTGTATCATGAAGTAGGCCCCGGGCTTTTGTCATTTAGAAGGTGAGAAATTCCTTCCTCTTCATGTCTTTTAACAGGTCACTCACCCCAAGTTCCCACCACTACAGTCTGACTCTTTTTGTTTTGTTTTGATTTCTTTTTTATCTGTTTTCTTTTGGGGTCATATCTGGTGGTACTCAGGGCTTACTTCTGACTCTGCACTCAGGAGTCACTTCTTGCGGGGCTCAGGGGACTCTGTAGGGTGCCATGGATCGAAGCTGGGTCAGCTGCATGCAAGACAAGTGTCTGCCTGCTAAACTATAGCTCTGACCCCCTCAAGTAACTTTATTACTGAGTCCCTTGTAGAAATGATTAAGCAGAGATTAAAATTCTCTGAAGTTTAGTCTGTTTCTGAATCCTGTGGGAAGACACTAGTAAAGAAATGAGCCCAAGGATAATTGACTCTGTGAACTGGAGAAGGCTGTGAAAGGTCTGACCCAGTAGGAGACTAGGGGGGCACTGCTTGGAAAGCCCCTTTCAAGTGTGAAAATAATGTGCCCTTAGCAATGCCATCAAAAAAATAAGTAAAAAAGAACCAGGAGCTGTGGGGAGGTTTTTTCCCCTTTAAAACAGCATGATCATTATTGTTTTTTTCCACACATTTTAAGGGTGATAGTTTTTGTCTTGCTGAATAAAATATAGGAAACTCCCACCCCTTTATGTATAAGAGTAGCGAGTGATGGTGTGAGTTTTTATCATGGAGAAGAATTTGAGACACTGTCAACTTTAAAGATATTTTTTCCTCATAGCCTACGCACATCTGAGACCAGCTACCTGAATGAGGCGTTCTCATTCTATTCCGCAATCAGACAGAGGTCATATTATTCCCAAGTCAATAAGGAGGACAGGTATGTATCATAATTTTAGAAAGAGAAAACTCAAACACTCAAATATTTCAGTGTGCGCAGAAAATGTGCAGAAAAGTAACATTTATAACTTCTGTGCTTATAACTTCCATTTCTTAATGGGCTTTATTGTGTACCTGCAGCACAATGGGTAGGGCGTTTGCCTTGCTCATGGCCAACCTGGGTTTGATTCCTTCATCCCTCTCAAGAGCTCGGCAAGCTAATGAGACTATCCCGCCCGCACGGCAGAGCCTGGCAAGCTCCCCGTGGCATATTCGAATATGCCAAAAACAGTAACAAGTCTCACAATGGAGACATTACTGGTGCTCGCTGGAGCAAATCGATGAACAATGGGAGGACAGTGCTACTTGGCATTCTAAAGCAAACAGATGTACATTTCCTAAAAGCAAATATTATGAAGGTTGTAACTGACATGACAATAACAAGGCAGTATCAGACCACTGAAGATGGATTATTTGTTTAAGAGAGAATGGGGTCACACAGAGTTTCTTAGAAAAGGAAGAACTTTAAAGCAAAGTTTAGCTGGGAATCTTTGTTCTTTTTAGCTTGTGTAATTTTAATTTACATACATTAAAAACTATGAGCAGCTTTCCTGTGGGACTAAAGAAAAGGCTACTAAAACTGTTAGAATTAAAAAAAAAAAAATTCCAGTTCTGTTTCTCAGCTATGCAGCTCCTGTTATTGGTGGAAAAGCCATATAGAATTCATTCTCAGTCAGCATCTGTTGAGCATTTGTATATTTGGCATTCTGGTAGGTGTTTGGGAAGAAGAAAATAGAAAAGAAAACGTTGTACTTAAAAATTTTTAGAGGGTTATCTTATCTGAGAGTTACTGACATGGGTTACAGGTAGATGGTGGTGTCACTGATTCCAGATAGTGATGCGATGGCTGAAGAAATCAGTGAGCTGCTGTTGAAGAATCTTTAGTGCTAACATTCTAAGAATTATTAGGAGATTAAGCTCAGGCGTAGAAGATCCGAATGTTCTGTCTATTCCCAACAACAGAACTCACAGTTGGTAGAGTGAAAAGATGATATTCTCTTAGCAGCAGAGGAACTCGTAGTTTTAAGATGTTTTTTAGAGTTTCTGTTGTTGGCTGTCATATGCTTCTCAGCTGAACCGTGTCATTTTGGAGGAAAACCCCATTCCTACAAAACCCCTTTTATTCCCTGAAAGATTTTGTTCAGACTTCTCTAGAGGAGTTTGCTTGATCCAAGGGGGATAGATGCTGAATGCCACGTTTCTCTCCAATGTCTTTAAGCAGTTCCCTGAGCGATAGCACAGCGGGTAGGGCGTTTGCCTTACACACGCAGCCAACATGGCCGACCCGAGTTCAATTCCTCCGCCCCTCTCGGAGAGCCCGGCAAGCTACCGAGAGTATTTGATATGCCAGACACAGTAACAACAAAGTCTCCAATGGAGACGTTACTGGGCCCGCTCGAACAAATCGACGATCAACGGGAGGGCCTTTACCTTTTACCTTTACCTTATTCTATCAGAAGATCTCTTGGCTCCCTTCCTTCCTTCCTTCCTTTCTTTCTTTCCTTCCTTCTTTCTTTCTTTCTTTCTTTCTTTCTTTCTTTCTTTCTTTCTTTCTTTCTTTCTTTCTTTCTTTCTTCGGTCACACCTGGCAATGCATAGTGGTTACTCCTAGCGCAAACTCAGGAATTACTCCTGGCAGTGCTTGGGGGACCATATGAGATGCTGGGGATCGAACCCCGGTTGGCCATGTGCAAGGCAAATGCCCTCCCCGCTGTACTATTGCTCCAGCCCCATCTTGGCTCCTTTTCAAACCTCAGATATTTTATGGTTTGCTTCACTTATTTTCACTACAGATTGATTTCCTCCAAATCTTTATTTTATGTGTGTCTTTATATTGTACAATCAATCCAAATTTTTGTGAGATAAATTGCATCTCTAAAACATGGCCGACTCGAGTTCGATTCCTCCGCCCCTCTCGGAGAGCCCGGCAAGCTACTGAGAGTATCTCACCCACACAGCAGAGCCTGGCAAGCTCCCCGTGACGTACTCGATATGCCAAACACAGTAACAACAAGTCTCATGATAGAGACGTTACTGGGCCCACTCGAGCAAATCGATGAACAACGGGAGGACCGTGACCGTGACCATGAAATGCAGTTGATGCTTTTGGAGCCTTGGGGAGATGACTCGGCAGACTGAGTGCACACTGGAACCCGGGGCTGCATCCTTGATACAGTTTCCTGAGCACTGCTGGTAGGAATTGGAGTAGCAAGTTGGGAGTAGCCCTGAGCACCACCAGGTATGGCGCCCAAACAAGTACAAACAGTCTATTAATATCTTGCTGCTGTGAAAAAATATCTGTAAGGAGAAAACTATTTTAAAGCAATAGTAGGATACCTTGGATAATACAGTTCTTTACATTATCTAATTTGCCAAAAGGAAGTTGACCTTGGACCCCTTGACTTAAAACCTGACTGTTAGCTGAGCTCCAGTCATTTCCTATCATTTCCTATAAGCAGACAGCACTTGTGAATTCTTTTCCTGTGCTGCCTCCTCCAGCAGGAGAGATGAACAGAGCAGGATTAGTGGGAACCAGGATAATAAACTCTCTTGCCTAAAGCCACTAAATTGGAATCAAAGACAGATATCGCTCATCAGCTGGAGCCTGAGCTTTGCATGTAGGAAGCCCAGATCCTGTCCCTGGCCCAACAGGTTTCTCCAGTCACTGAGCTGGGAGTAGCTCCTGAGCACTGTTGGGTATAGCCTCAAAACCCAACAGTTTAGTAAGAGGCAAAGACAGCACTGTGTAAGCTCTGGCCCTTCTCTGGGTCTCAGGAAAGACTTGGTGCAGCTGGTAAGTCATTTGTTGCCTATAGATGAAAAAACAAGAAAATATTCTACAAATTTCATAGCTGCTTCAAAAGGCAGAAATCTCTTCCACGGGGCAAGTGCTTTCTGAGCTGTCTCAGTGCCTGAGATTGTATCTAAGTAGGATCAGTACCCGCCAGCAGTCCCTGGTGGCCTGTGTGTCGGGAAGCCTCGTCCGCAGAACCTCTCCTTCCCGGGGCCCTTTCTGCTTCTGAGAGTTGCTATCGCATAATCACAGCCGCTAGGAGATGAGAGCCTTGCTTGTTGCAAATGACTAATAATATGCACATGAGCCAGGGGCAGATGTAATTAGGCACCTGGATGAAGTGTCTCTTGTCTAAGAGCCCATGTCTCACAGGTGACATGGTGCCAGACAGGTGGGCGAGGCTGCCCTTCCGGGTGCCCAAAGAACTTTGTCAGAAGCATCCAGGGGTCAGCTTTCATAAAGGTGGTGATGGTGGGGAAGGTGAATCTGGACTTGAAAACTTGGGCACTTTCTTGGTTTGGGGACCCTTGCGGGAGCCTCCTCCTTCTGCAGTAGGATGCGGAGCGGCTAGAGGCCGGGCTGGCTGCCCTTCGGTGTCAGTGAGCAGCACTGATTCATTTCACCTTTGTTTTGCTGCAGTTCAGCCTGGTGGTTCACAGAGCAGAATTCGGCTGGCCACTTCCACGTGGGTTTTGGATGTGTGGTCAGCAAGCTGTGGTCATTTTTTCTACCCAAGCTGGGGAGCTTAGAATACTTGCTTTTTTTTTCTTTTTGGGTCACACCCAGCAATGCACAGGGGTTGCTCCTGGCTCATGCACTGTAGCACTGTCCTCCCGTTGTTCATCGATTTGCTTGAGCGGACACCAGTAACATCTCACAACAAATTGTGAGACTTGTTGTTACTGTTTTTAGCATATTGAATACATCACGGGTAGCTTGCCAGGCTTTGCCGTGTGGGCGAGATACTCTTGGTAGCTTGCCGGACTCTCCAAGAGGGGCAGAGGAAATCGAACCCGGGTTGGCCATGTTGGCCACGTGCAAGGCAAATGCACTCAGGAATTACACCTAGTGGCACTCGGGGGACCATATGGGATGCTGGGAATTGAACCCGGGTCGGCCGCATGCAAGGCAAATGCCTTACCCACTGTGCTATCGGTCCAGCCCCCTTGGAATACTTCTTGCATTTAAATTTTTGGGAGATGGGCAGTGATCCCAAGTACTGCCTTGGGCACTTGTGGGTCGTGTTCAGCTCTCATGGGCCCAGTTGTTCAGGTCTCAGTTCTGCTTGGGCCTCCTGGTGCTTGAAGCCACCAGGCTCACCTCTGCAGTGCTCCCGGCCACCAGAACTACAGCCGGTAGTGCTCAGGATCACCAAGCTTATATTTAGTGGTGCCGGGGAGCAAACTCAGGGCCTCATGCATGGCCTTAATTACCTAATCCAGGGACTCAGAATGATAGTACAACCAGTAGGTGGCTTGCTTTGCATGGGGCCAACCTAAATTTGTGCCCCAACACCCTGGGGAAGTGACAGGAATGATCTCTGAGTGCAGAGCCAGGAGTAAGCCCTGAGCAACGCTGGGTGTGACTGAAACAAACAAATTTCCAAAGAAACTTTGCCCTGTTTTCCCTGAGCAGCTCTCCCCAAAGGCATCCACTCCTTGGAACCCAGCTTATGGCAAGAAGAAATTCAGATTCCAGTCCCCAGCATCTGGGGGCCGGTGGCCCGGGCCCTCTTCCTTACCTCCCCCCATCTTTGCTCTCTTCCCTGCCACGCTACTCCTCTCCCCGAAACAGTCCCCAGTGCCCAGCCTGGGCCCCGGGCCGCTCCCGCAGGGCCTGGGCAAGAGTCTCTCCCTGGCATGTGGGTGGCTTGGAGCTCAGCGCCATGTCTAATGAGCAGAATTAGCTAGATAAAATTGAATGTTCATTTCATATAAGCTTGAAAGTAATGTTTTTGTTTTTGTTATATGTGGTTTAATGCCCATTAAAGGAGCATTTCTGCTCCCGAATTTTTTTAAATCTTTTTGCTTTTTTTGCATATAGATTATTAAATACAGTTTATTAAAGATTTGTATATATTAAACCATTTATTAATTCCTTTTCCTACGTATGCCACTTCCTGATTTATTATTATGCTGCATTGAATATGAAAAAATCTTGGATTTTGTTATTTTTTAACAAAATAAGTTGCCTTTTATCATTTATGAAATAAGCCTCTATCTGTAATAATATTTTTAATTGTTTGGGGACCACACCCATTAGCATTCAGTGGGGTGACTGCAGGTCACTTCTGGCTGAGAGGACCATGTCTTGCTGGGACTTGAACCCATATCTCCAGCATGCACTCGGTCTGTTGAACTTTGGTCTGAGTTTTTTTTTCTTTTTTTAATTATGGTACTTCTAACACTTAGCATCTGCCTGATGCCTAGTCTTCCTGTGCAATAGGTATTTTTCAGATCATACTTTCGCTACATGAGCAGTATAGTGAATCAGCAGAGATCTTTGTAAGTGCGAAATAAGACTAAATGGGTTTCAAGGCTATTAGAAAGTTGGAAATATTAAAAGACATATTTTCTTCTGAATGATGTTTTTTTTCTTCTTTTATCTACTATAGACCTGAGTTAGTAGTCAAGAAACTACGATACTACGCAAGATTTATAGTAGTTTGTCTTCTTCTCAACAAAATGGATGTTGTGAAGGATCTGGTAAAGGTAAACGCACTGTAAAACAGTTAAAGTTCTTATATGTAATTGTGTAGAGATTCTCCTGACACCCCCACCCCCAGCCTGTGCTGGTGATTAATCCCAGGACCTTGCACATGCAAGGGAGCTGCATCTCTGGCTCCTGTTATTAAATTTGTCCTTTTAATTGATTTTATTTATTCTTTTTTTCTTTCTTTTTAGGTCATACCCGGTGATGCACAGGGGTTACTCCTGGCTTTGCACTCAGGGATTATTCCTGGCGGTGCTCAAGGGACCATATGGGATGCTGGGAATCGAACCCGGGTCAGACTTGTGCAAGGCAAATGCCCTGCCCCCTATACTATCGCTCCAGCCTCCTTATTTGTTCTTTTATTTGTCCTTTTAATAGATTAAGTGGTAACATTGAATCCCCCAAATAGAAATATTTTCCCCATTTTTTAAAAAATTGAATCACAGTGAGATACACAGTTACAAAGTTGTTCATGATTGAATTTGAGTCATAGAATGTTCAAACACCTGTCCCTTCACCAATGCACATTTCCCACCACCACTGACCCCAGTTTCCTGCCCACCCTCCCTAGACAGCCTGCCTCTCTGTGGTAGACACTTTCCCTTCCTCTCCCTCCCCCCACTCTCATTTTCCTTTTAGACAGTGTGTTTTGCAGTACTGTTACGAAAGGGGCATCATGCATATCACTTTTACCTCCATTCAGCACTCAGTTTTTGTCCAGAGTTTTTGTCATTTTCAGCTGTCATTGTCATGGTGCTTCCTCCTCTGTCCTAACCGCCCTCCCCCCTCCCCTCTGTCCCCTTTGTGGCAGTCTTCCTACCATGGACCAGTCCTCCGGGTCCTTGTTCCTACTGTCTTTGGGAATTATTCACGTACTATGTTTTTTGTTTTTGTTTCATCCTGCAAATGAATGCAGTCATTCTGTGTCTGTCCCTCTCCCTCTGACTCATTTTGTTCAACATTTGCACTCTGAGAAACTAACTTTACCTCAGTAAGTTAAAGGAGGCTGGAGCAATGGTATAGCTGGTTAAGTCACTTTCCTTGCATATTGCAGATCCTGGTTCAATCTGTGGCACCCCGTAGGGTCCCCTGAGCCCTGTCTGGAGTGATCCCTGAGTGCAGAGCCAGGAGTAAGTCCTGAGCACCACTGATTGTGACCCCCAAACCAAAAATAAAAAATCAATAAGTTGATTGTTTTTGAAAGACATAATTGAAAGTTTTTAATAATTTTTGCTATAACCAAATTATGACAACATTCAAAATATGGTAACTTCTGAGTGTATTGATAAAAGATCCTTCTGTTTTCTCCCTCAGTTGTTCACCAGTGAGAGATACTTACCTGTATCATGTTTTACCTTGTACCACCTATCAGTGGATGATGATTAGAAATGGCAGATAGGGACCAGAGTCAGAGTACAGTGGGTAGGGCATTTGCCTTGCATGCGGCCAACGCAGGTTCAATTCCCGGCATTCCATTTGGTCCCCCGAGAGCACAGAATCCAGAGCCAGGAGTAGCCCCTATGCGTTGCCGTGTGTGTGTGTGTGTGTGTGTGTGTGTGTGTGTGTGTGTGTAAGGGGGGGGAGAGAGGGAGGGGGGAGGGAGGGAGGGAGGGAGAAAGAAAAAGAGAGAAAGATGTAGGATTGGAGAGTTAGTTAACAGAGCTGATTACATGCTTCATGTGTGGGTGGTACTCCTGGGAGTGATCCTGAGCAGTCTCTGAGTACCACCTGGTGTCGCCCCAAAATAACAGCAACAAAAGTTTCAGTTCAAGAACTGTGAATGTGGGCCAGAGCGATAGTACAGCGAGTAGGGCATTTGCCTTGCATGCAGCTGACCCAGGTTCAATCCCCAGCATCCCATAGTGTCCCCCAAGCACCGCCAGGAATAATTTCTGAGTGCAGAGCCAGGAGTAAGCCTTGAGCATTGCTGCGTGTAACCCAAGAGCCAAAAAAAGAAAGAAAGAAAGAAAGAAAAAGAACTGTGAATGTGTTCAGTGGAAGAGCTCATGCTTCATATTTCTGTGTTTTGGTTTTTCCATCTCGGGGCCTGGCTGCATCACTCAATCCTTTGTTAACTCAGCTAGCTAAGAATAATCTGCATTTACATCCACTCAGTATCTATAATTCTTACATTCTACATTCTGCTTGCACGCTATTCAGTAAATGGTTTCATCCTTGTTTATTTTTGGTACTCAGTTATATTGTGATAATTTTGGCAAGTTCTCTCTCTTTCCTATGTCTTATTATTAATCCAACAAAAAAACTGATGTAAGCGGCCAGAGCGATAGTACAATGAGTAGGGCATTTGCCTTGTACGCAGCCAATCTGGGTTTGATCCCCAGCACCTGACATGGTCCCCTGAGCATTGCCAGGAGTACTTCTTGAGTGCAGAGCCAGGAGTAGCCCCTGAGATTGCCAGTGTGACCCAAAAAGGGAGAAAAAAAAAAACCTTGTGATACAAATCCGAAGAGAATCAACTGAAAAATATTCTTTTAGTGTAAATGTTAAAAATTTAGGGTTTGCTTTCACAAACTTACTGATGAACACTGAGTAGGTAGTGGAATCTCAGAAAATCTTACTAATGTGTATCCTATACTTTGTATTTGAAAGTCACTTATAGTTTTTAGTCTATTTTTGGCTATTGTTGGGACTGTATAGTGATGATACTCAAGCTTTTTATCCCTCTAAGTTTCCCTTAAGAATATGGTAAAAAACAATAATCTTATTTTTCTTAGTATAACCATTTTCCTTTGTGATTTTTTGAATCAGGAATTGTCAGATGAAATTGAGGATTATACTCACCGTTTCAATACTGAAGATCAAGTGGAATGGAACCTGGTGCTTCAAGAAGTAGCAGCTTTCATTGAGGTCAGTTTTTGATAAGAAAGGTCATAATTAAGTAAATGCAGGGCCAGAATGATACAGCAGGTAAGGCACTTTGCCTTGCACACAGCCAACCCAGGTTTGAGACCCAGAATCTCATATGGTCCCCCAGTACCTCAGGAGGAATTCCTAAGTTCAGAAGCCAGGAGTAACCTCTCAACATCACCAAGTGTGGCCCAAACTCCCCCCCCAACCCCCCGCCCAAAAAAAAGTAAATGCCAATGTGGGTTACATTTTTACTGGCTGGATAAGAAGAAAGAATAGCTTATATTGATATTCTGTGTTGGCTATCAGTTAATTTCTATTTTTCCTCCAGGCTGATCCTGTAATGGTATTAAATGATGATAATACTATTGTCATCACATCAAATCGCCTCGCCGAGACAGGAGCCCCGTTGCTGGAACAGGGCATGATTGTGGGACAGTTGTCTCTGGCCGATGCACTCATTATTGGTAATTGTAACAACCAGGTAAAGAATTGTGAAGGAGTTATGTTTCAAATTCACTCTGAGGGGTCAGAGAGATAGCATGGGGGTAAGCACTAGCCTTGCTTGTCATGCTCAACCCCAGTTCGTCCTGCTGTGACTTAATGTCCCCTGAGGATGGCCAGGAGTGATCCCTGAAAGCACATCCAAGAGTAGGCCCTGTTTAAAACAAAGTAAAACAAAATTATTATGTTTCGCTTTTTAATTCTCTGTATTTTATACTATAGAAAACGTGCTCTCATCTGAATTCTTTTTTTAAGTATTTTTTTGCATTTTGTGTTTGCATTTGCCATCATTTGATTTCTGTGTTAGTATTTTTCTTTTTCTTCCTTTCTTTCTTGCATTTTTTCTGAGGTGCTGGGGATCAGACCCAAGGTCTCACAAATGCAGAGCATGTCCTCAACCATGAGCTATATCTGTGCTCTTTTCATTATTAAAAAAAAAAATTTCAGATATCTTGCAATGAATTTTTCCATTTTTATTTGCCTAAAATATCACTATTCTTTTGTTTTCGAGCTGTTGCGTTGTAGACTTTTAGCCCTTCAGAGGTTTCACTTAATTATCTTCTAAAGTGTGGGTCTGAAGGCCTTTTCTGATTCCCTTGTGTAGCGGTAACTGGTGGGGAATGTGTGAAACGTGAAGACTCTTTGATCACGTTAAGACAGCGCAGATGGCTAAAGCACATCCTGGGAGGCACAAAGCCCCGAGTCAGATCCCAGCGTAGTGTGCCCCCCACATCACAGGTGTAGGGCTGGTGGTCCCTATAACCATTGTGCCAGGGAAGTTTCTCATTGCTAGGCCTGAGCTCTCTGGTTTGGGGCAGCAAGTATTGCATTGCATAAAAGACCCCTTGCAATTACAGTGAGAATTGATAGATCTCAAGAAGGATGGATAGGGGCATTTGCCTTCCATGTGACCAACCTGAGTTCAAAGCCAGGACTAAACCCTGAGCATAACCCAAAAAGCAAAAAGGATAGAGGGATGGATGAATGGATGAATAATAAAGCAGCTATAGAAAAATGTTGATATTACAGGACTTCGGCAGAGCCTGGCAAGCTCCCCGTGACGCATTCGATATGCCAAACACAGTAACAACAAAGTCTCCAATGGAGACGTTAAACACATGGGTGTCTCAGAAGTCTTTAAGTTTTGAAATCTTGCATAGTAAAGTATGGGATGATAGAACAGCCAGTGTTCTTTTTTATTTTTTTTGTGGTTTTATTTATTAATTTTTATATTTATTTATTAAATCACTGTGGGAAAAGTTACAAAGCTTTCAGGTTTAAGTCTCAGTTATGCAATGATCAAATACATTTCCCTCCAACAGTACTTATTTTTCACCACCAAGAACCTCAATATACCCCCACGCCACCCCTCCCAATACCTGTGAGGCAGATGAATTCTACCTAACACTCTATCTACTTTGACTACGTTATTTTGACAAAAGATGCACCATTATTGTTTACAGTTTACACCCAACAATCAGAACTGCTGAAAAGGCATTGTGAAATAATTTGTTTTCTACAGTTAGTTATGAGAACCATATGAAGTCGTGTGGCTACAATAGTGGCCACGCGAGCTTGGATTTCTGATATTTTACTTATTAAGTCTGGAGGTATTTCTGCCACGAGCCAGATAATTACGAGAATGGTATCTGTGGCTCTGGAGCCATGGCCGTGCTGAAGAGCCGCTCGTGGGGGGCAACTCGTGACTTCGGTAGGGTGTGAAGGACAAGATGGGAATGCTCCCCTTCCCAGAAGGTTCCAGTTGCTCCGTCACTGCCGGCTCATACCTGGCTTTCCAAAAGGCTCCAAGGAGGCCACCATCTTGCTGCCCAGGGGGAAAAAGGCGAAAGGGAGCAACACCCTTTCCCTCCTGGGCAGGCATGGTAGGGTGGATTGACGCATAGTCCGTTCACTTTTCTGCTGCAGTGTGCCGGGCTCTGCATTATGTCCTTGTGCTTCTGGAGCCATGGCCGTGCCGGATAGCCGCTTATGGGGAGCAACTTGTGACCTCGGTAGGACATGAGGGACAAGCCGGGAACGTCCCCCTTCCCATGAGGTTTCAGTTGCACCGTCACCGCCGGCTCATGCCTGGAATAGCCAGTGTTCTAAGTTCCATAAGTAGTGATGATGATTGATATGGGTGAAAATTTCCAGCCTGCTACTCTAACGGTCAGGTTTTTTTCCTTGCAGGTGAAGTTCAGTGAACTAACTGTAGACATGTTCCGGATGTTACAAGCCCTGGAAAGGGAGCCAATGAATTTAGCTTCCCAGATGAATAAGCCAGGGATGCAGGTGATGGACTCCCTACATTTGCAATTTTGGTAACATTTTCTCCTTCCCCTTCTCATGGAATGCTGTTTATCCAACAGATGTTCAAAGTGTGGAGAGGTAAAACAGTGGGCACAGTGCTTACCTTGCATACACTTGACCCGGCTTCAATCCCCAGCACCCCACATGGTTCCTCAAGCACTGCCGGGAGTGATCCCTGAGTGCATAGCCAGGAGTAATTTCCAGGTGTGCCTCCAAAATGCAAAAAAAAGAGAGAGGGAGAAAGAGAATCAAAGAGAGAGGAAATGTACTGTGTCTGCTTGGGGCCAGACAGTACAGCCAGTAGGGCACTTGCCTGGCATGTGGCCAACCCAGGTTTAATCCCCGGGACCCCATATGGTCCCCTGAGCACCTGCAGGAGTGGTTCCTGAGCACAGAGACAGGAGTAAGCTCCAAGCACTGCCTGGTGTGGCCCAGAAACAAAAACAAAGTTCCAAGTATGTATAAAGATTCCTTTTTTATGTGACACAGGAGACATAAATATCATAGTGACACTGAATAAGAAAGAAAGATAATAGATGAAGAAGATAGTAAAAATAGGTGCTGACAGCTTGGAGTAAGAACTGGGCCAGGTGTGGCCTAACCATGTCTCCCCCCACCCCCAGAAAAAGTAAAAATTAAAAAATAGGGACTAGAGAAGATAGTACGGTGGACAGGGTACTTGCCTTGAGCACTGCCAATATGGGTTTCCTATATGGTTCCTGAAGCCCTGGCAGTTGTGATCCCTGTACACAAAACTAGGAATAAGCCCTGGACACAGTCAGGTGTGGCCCAAAAATAAATAAAAATTGTGGGACATTCTTCTAGGTAAGCCACATTTTGAGTCACAAGACATTTCCATAAAATCAAGATGGTAAAAATAATATCTATTCTTTCAGACCACGATGCTATGAGAAAGAGACTAACCATAGATAGAAATGGGGGAAACTCAAATACTTGAAAATTCAACAAGAAAAATAACATAAAAGATTTTCTGAATAAAAAAATACATATACATATAATATGTATACATATATATAAAATACCTACTCAGAAGTACTATTTTCTACCTATTGAATAAATAATTAAATATTTCTGTAATATGACACCAAAAAATAAAATTAAATAATTAAAAAGGTATGATACTTCATCTGTCAAATACAGTTTGTATGAATAATGTCTTCTGTGTTTAAATGTAGGAATCTGCTGACAAGCCTACAAGACGAGAAAACCCTCACAAGTATCTGCTCTACAAACCAACCTTCAGCCAGTTGTACACATTCTTAGCAGCCTCTTTTAAGGTATATGTGATGTGAGACTTGGTACTGTGTGGGGCATATGTGTCCTGAAGAGCCGTGCTTCTCTTTGAATATCTGAGTCAAGAGTTTAGATAAATCACAGAAAGCAAAAATGGCCTTTAGAATGGCCTACTCATGGCTTTTTTCCCCCCCACTCCCTATGTCATCATAGCTATTTTTGAAAAAGAAATTGCTTATGTGTTCCTTATCATTAACTAATGAAAGTATTGGCAAACTGTTACTCTCCTTCTGCAGGTTTTTATTCCTAAACTCTATTAGACGTGTGAGTCTGTCAGAGCTAAAACATGGAGGTGGTTGCTTAGACATGTTCTGTATCCACGCAGCTCTCAGAAGCGTTTTGGTCATCAGCAAAATCTATTAATAGGGATTTCCTCCCAGGGGTGACCATGAGCGGCATCCTTGGCTTGATCTCTGACACCTGTACTCAGAAACTTTATTTTCCCTCTCAAGTTTCACAATGATCAGGCTTCAGAAGCAGTGAATGTAATGTCTTCAGACCAGTGGCAATAATAGCATGGCTTTCCTTGGAAAAGACAAATTCCGATTGCCCCTGCCCACCCCCTGCATTCAGATATCCCCACCTTTAAATAAAACTGTTGTTTCCTTTCTTTGTTGTGTTGTATTTGTGTTCTTTAATTTCAGGAGCTGCCTGCCAATAGTGTGCTTCTGATTTACCTGTCAGCCACTGGCGTTTTCCCCACAGGTCGTTCTGATAGTGAAGGTACAATAAAGGAATGCTCCCTGTTGTGAGCGGGGCTTGAATTCTCTTTATTTTCTACAAGACGATGGCCCGCAGCCCACAGACCATCTCAAGCTTTCTAGGGAAGCTTCTAAATTTGAAGCCTGGTCTACTTGCTGAATTGGCCAGAATTGAATAAATCTTGCAGACAACCCAGTCTGTTTTATTTGCTGAGATATTGTAGGTCAAAGTATGTAAATCATCAGTAAATCCACATCTCAAATACATGCCTCACTATCAGATTTGCAAAGGATAATTGAATAACCAAGGCCAATCACTTACATTACCTCATTGACTTTTTCTAACCCTTTAACACGTTAGGGAATCTGGTCAGTGGCTTTGCGCGGCTGAAAGTCTTTGTAGAAATCAGTGCACTTTTGTAACTGTGAAAGTTCAAGTCCTTGTCATGGTTTTGTTTTCTGTCATTGATTTGGTTTTTCTGGATACAGCTTGTAGAATATTGGGATGCCATTTCAGAATAAAAACTGAAAACTGTCCAAAATAATGTGGAATTGGTCAGAGCAGATGAGACATCAGATACGGTTAATTCTATCTAAGGGCAAAAAATTTTATTCTTCACATTTTCCTCTTCATCTGTTTGTTGAAATTTGCATTCCTTTATACAGTGCATGTCCCTGCCATCTTCCCTGCATGATCTACAGATCCTCTGAAACTATATAAAATCAAAGCAAAACAAAACAAGTCTCAAAGAATTTTATCTCTGTAGTGATTCTTTAAAGGGATAAAATATAACTCAGCATTAGAAGTGAGGTGAAATCATGAACTATATTCATTTTTTAAAGTAAAGTTAATAATTTTACTTATGGTTATTTTTGTTTTATAGTGTATATGTAAAATCAGATTTTCTGAGCCTCGGCCTACACATTGAACTCTTGTTTTACTAATTGAATGAGAAATTATTCTGAACATTTCATAGTTGGTGTTTCATTTGAGCAAGAGTTCAGCTGTTATGATATAACCAGTAGAAAAGGGGTCAATTCAAAACGAGGAGTATAGAGATTGATATAATATTCACAGTATTGAAATTTTTGCAGACAAAATTGGCATTAAAAATAAAAATTTAGGAATGGAGAACACAGCGGGTAGGGCACTTGCCTTGAACACGGCCAACCTGAGTTCAATCCCCAGCATGCCATATGATCTGCTGAGCCTGCAAGGAGTAATCCCTGAATGCAGAGCCGGGAGTAAGCCCTGAACACTGCTCTCTGTGGCAAAAAAAAGCAAATGTTTCAAAATTTTTATTGCCAATTAGAATTTTCAAGTTCTATTAAAATAAGGCCCTCTAACTTACAACTAGCAATTCACTTAATATTGTGTTAAAAGTGTTAAGGTTTTATTCTAACCTTTCTTAATTCTGAAAAAACCTGGGAATTCAGTTTTGCTCTTACTGTCAAGATTATTTGAACATTCTAGAATTCTATCCTATACCCACTCCCATGGCTGGGGATGGAACTCAGGGCCTCCACCATGCAAGGTGTGTGTGCTCCCTGAGCGAGATGCAGCCCGGTATCTCGCCCTTCTAACTCCGAGAATAATGGGATACAGTGATGCTTGTTTTGTTTCTCATGGTACTCTGCTTGAAGAACTAACCAATAATTAAATGATTTTTTTAAATGTTGAAGCAGGCAACATACTGAAATCATTTAAAGAGTGCATTGAATTCAAATGTTAAATTTTTAAGTATTTAAAATGTTTTGCACTTAACTTGCATTTGTAGCAATGAGAGAATCACACAGTGCTTGGGTATTTGAACAGCAGATCAATGTCACTCTCCAGTTGAAGTCTAGGATTCTTCCTTTTGGTTTTATAGGTCCTTATGATTTTGGAGGGGTACTAACTAATAGTAACCGGGATATTATCAATGGAGATGCTATCCACAAACGAAATCAGTCCCACAAGGAAATGCACTGGTATGTACTCTGGGTCTCCCGCAATATAAAGCTTTAGCTATCTCATAAAATACTAACAAAAACAGTCACTGTATTTTTAGAATTAGAAATGTTTTTCACACCACTATTAATAACAGTTTTTTTAGTTCCAAACAATTTCAGAGTCTCACTATTCTGGCAGATTTTTATGTTTAATCTTTTTCTTCTTTTTTTTTTTTTTGTTCTTTGTTTTTGTTTTGTGTGGGAGCCACACTGGGGATGCTCAGCAGTAACATGAATACAATTTTCTAGTAAAAGGTTCTACTGTTTGATATAGCACAAATAAATGTGAATAATTGACTTACTTAATTTTATAATTTGGGTTTACACCAAGTGGTGCTCAGGACTTCCTCCTAGCTTTGTACTCAAGGATCACTCCTGGAAGTGCTCAGGGGACCCTATGTGAAGCTAGGAATCAAGTCTGGGTCAGCTGCAGTTAAGGCAAGGGCCTTCTATACTGTATCTCTGGCCCTAATTGAGTGATTTTTTTTTTTGGCGGGGGGGAGGGGTGGTGGAGAGATAACACCTAGCAGTGCTCAGGGATTACTCCTGGCTCTGCACTCAAGAATTCCTCTTAGCAGTGCTCGGGGTATCATATGGGATGCTGGGGATTGAACCATGTGAAAGGCAGGTCTTTTCAGTCCCATGAGTCAGTGATTTTTAAATAGGATTCTATTTGTGAAAATTTGTTCTGTTTGTTTGTTCCTTGCAATGCTGGGATCATACTTGTTATGGTGCCTGGGATTGCATTTGCTGATGTGGGGTAGTGCCAGGGATAAAACTAAGGAATATATATATATATATATATATATATATATATATATGGGATGCACTCTGCCATTGAGCTATATCCACAAACACAATTTATTTTTCTACAATAGCACATTCATTGCTTTACCATTATTGACTGGAATTTCTTTAGCTGAAAGCAGTATGGTTATAAAGGTTACTGTGCTTAATTGTAACTACATTTCTAATAGTACTTTGCATAGAATGGGGAAGTGAGGGTAGACAAGAAGATGCTTCAGATTATAGTTATAGTTGCTAACTATTCCCCAAGTCATAAATTGGTGTTGTCATTGACCTTATTTATAAATAATTAATATTAGAAAAACTTGCATTTGAAATATAATGAAGTTTGATGCTGCTCATTGACATATCATTTTGTTTATATTTGCATTTACACTACTGGTAACGTACTTAGTACATTATCCACTAAACCATGGGAAAAGTCCATGCAAACTAAAATTGTAGCATTCCTAAGCAGTGACTCTCAAATGTTTGTTTCAAACTTTAGCCTTTGATTCAAATGCAGATTTTTTTTTCTGAACCAGTTATTGTTTTCCTTAGCTGATTATGATACAAATGTCTAGCAGAAATAAGAATACAAAACTGGGAGTTATTCCCCGATTTTTCTAATATTAATATGTAATTTGAAAGATTAAGGTCATTGAAATATAGATTTTGAAACTCATTGAAATACAAACCTCCTTTTGTTTTACATGTTCTCACCCCCCCAAATATCAGGGCCTTGTGCATGCAGGTATGAACTTTACCACATCCTGACCCCCAAACATGTCTTTTGTTTTTCTTTTTTTCTTTTTGGCATGACACCCAGTGATACTCAAGGCTTACATCTGGATCTGCACTCAGGAGTCACTTCTGGCAGTGCTTGGAGGACTATGAGGAGTCAGGGATTGAACCTGGGTTGGCCGCATGCAAGGCCTTACCCACTGTATATCCCCAAATATGTTTTTACAAAGGGATTTTCAGAGCCAGGTGATAACTCAGAGGGCAGGAATCGCATGCTTTGCATACTGTATTTCTGGCACCACATGGGTCCCTGAACTACAACCTAAGAGTATACCCAACACTGCCCAGTATGACCCAGTAACCACCCCCTCTCCGCCCCCCCCAAAAAAAAATAAAAGAAAGAAGGGACTTGCAGATAGTAAGAAAATTCCTCAGTACTGACTTGTGAGATTTTCATTCTATGTTTGATTGATTACTCTTAAACTTGAATATTTTCGAATAATAATTGTCTATGAATTTATTATTCCAAGTAAACTGCCGAGTTCTCTCCCAATAAATATAATAAACATTTTGTCTATTGCTAAATTATTCTTTAGTTTTCCCTTAGTACCATGCTGTAAAGGTGACTGAAGGATAAGATTTAGCTTTCTTTTTGAGTAGATACAGTCCCAGGGTGCTTGGTGGACCCTGGAGTGCTGAGCATTGAACTTGGGGCCTCACACATGCAGGGCGTCACTTCATGAAGGATAAAATTACTTAGAGCAGAAAGAGAGCCCTCAGGGCTGACTTGCGTGCCTCGCTGGAGGCTTGGGTTCAGTTTCTGGCCCCACTTGGTCCCCTGAGCATCAAGTCAGGAGTAGTTTTTGAGCACTGTCAGGTGTGGCCATGATCCAAACAAAGATTTCTAAAGCGTTCGCTGTGTAAGTTCTCATTGTGGTGTCGTGGTTTTCCAGCCTCCATCCTGGGGATCTCTACCCTTTCACAAGGAAGCCCCTGTTTATCATTGTGGACTCATCCAACAGCGTCGCTTATAAGGTGAGTCCTGGGAGATCTTGCGTGCGCGCGAGACACTCCGGCCCCACCCCCGGTAACCAGTCTTAATGTGTGCCTTTTGCTTTTGCTTTATTTCATTTAATTTTACACAGTTCGTATTTAGTCTTTCTTTTCTTTTGAGGTTGTGCATGCTAGTCAGGATCTGGTGCTATGAATAGACACGAGAAGAAAACGCATGACTGGACACTCAGTGGAAAATAATAAATCCTCCTGCAGGAAAAAAAATTCAAGATTTCCAAGATCTCTGGTGGGAGGTTTATTTTTGTTATATAACTCAGAATAATTTCCTTTTTCTAGAGGTAGATTTATCTAGGCAAATTTTATTTTCTGGTTTACCAATTTCTCCCCTCCTGCACACTGAGCCACTGTAGTTTAAGTAAAATTTTGGTTCTGTGGTATAGTGATGTCATTGCCTCTCAACACTGATTGCTTCAGGTGCACTTGACTTTTTTTTTTTAATTTATGATGATAATGATGATGAACACAGATGACTCTGGATGCTGAAAAGAGTAGTGGGGATCTTAACTTGAAAATCCTTGGCTTTGGCAATTGAAGCAGTGCTTCAATGATTACATAAACAATGCCAGTAGTGAAACACCTTAAAGTGGGATATTGGGATTTACGCTATTAACTTGCAGGAAAATGAAAAAAAAATCTTACAAGCCCTGGGTTGGAATATTTCATTATTGAGCAAAATGTTCAGAAGTATGCTTTTGGAAATAGGCAAGTTCAAGTGGTCTTATCTGAATACCGTAATACTACAGAGAGTTAAAGAAATTCCCTCAGTCATTCTGGGCAAACCTAGCTTTAGTTCTGCTTTCTTTTCTTTGGGAGAAGAAAATCCCTTGAGTACTTAAATATTTATGACAGAGCTGGCCCCTTGCCAGTGAACATGACTTACACATTTGTCAGAACAGACATATTTATCTAAACAGCCTCATCCCCAAAATATTTGACGGTTGGCTGGCCGCAGACTGCTGCACTCTGTTAAAGCTGTCACCTTCATAAAGGGTTATGCAAGGACTCTTCTGCCAGTCAGCCTGACTGGTTCCATTGCTTCCTTTTGGCTTGGAAAGACCATCTCTTGATTTTTATGACTTACATGTGATATCTGTAGGCTTAGTTTCTTTCTGTGTAACCAGTTGGGATTTGGTACATTTATTGAATTGGTATGTTGCAGTTGTTCATTATGGCTTGAAAATTCTCCACCAGTTTTCCCTTAATAATTGGCTGTACTCCAATCACCTCCTCCGGGACTGTCTGTTCTCCCCAGCACTAGTGGGGACGAACAGGGTCACACCCAGATGGAGACCATGTAGGGCCAAGGATGGAACCCTGTGTAGGCAAGGTATGCGTGCCAGCCCCCTTAGCTTGGCCCTCCCTGCAATTTGGATGGTTTACACAGCAGGGCCTCACTGCTCCTGACTTCTCCTTTGTTTCCTGTGTTTCTGGATTGGGGAGCAGGGCACATCCGGCCTTGCTGAGGTCTTACTCCTGGCTCTGTACTGGGGGTCCATATATGTGCCAGGGATCAAACTTGGGCAACTGAATGCAAGGCAAACACCCTGTCACTGTGCTCTCTTGTGCCCGTTTTCCGTGTTTTTGTTATTCTAGCTTGTAAATTCCATTTGCTCTCTCTTTCACTTGACAAGTCCCTCCCCCCATCCTCCCTTCCTCCCTCCCTCCTTCCCTTCCTTCCTTCTTTCTTCCTTCCATCCTCTCTCATCTTTCCTCCCTGCTTATTTTGGGTGGAGCAAAGGTTTAGGTCACAGCTGGCACTGCTCAGGGTTGACTCCTGTATCTGTGCTCAGGTCTCACTCCTGGCCATGCTTGGGGGAGCGTCCGTGGTGCTGGGGATTGAGTTGGGTCAGCTGCATACAAGGCAGATGCCTTAGCCTCTTCGTTATCTCTCCACCCAAACGTGCCGCACACAGAGGCGTTCGCCCTCTTCCACCCATAGCTTTCACCAGGTCAGGTCATAAAGGTTGTGTTTGTATAGATGCTCATCATTTATTGTTTTTGTTCCGAGTCACACTGGTTGTGTCCGGGAGATACTCCCAGCACCATAGGGAGTGGTGGGTTACCCCCAGTGGTGCTCAGGGGACCGTGTGGTACCAGGGTCAAATTCAGGCCTCCTGCAGGCAAGGCCTGCAACTCAGCCCATTGCTCTAGCAGCCCCCCAAGTTCTTGGTCTCACAGTCAACTCCCTTCCCTCACTCGGCCTCTTTCTAGAAACCCTTTGACTCCCATTGATGTTCAGAGCCTCTCACCTGCTCCACTCCCCCATCACGCCCCCCAGTCCGACAGGTTGTGTCACATGGTCTTAATCACTTCCAGGCTAGCTGTCTGTGCTCCCCTAGGAGCATGCCTGTGTGTCAGATCCCATCACTGTCACCGAGCATCTCCCCGGCTCTTCTCAGGGTCCCAGCCATGGTTCTGGCCTGCACGCCCATCACCTTCTGGTCCTCACCCCCACCTGGTGGGTTTCTAAATCCTCCTGGAGAGATGCCCACAGCGTTCTTTGCATGTTTGGTTCCCTCTTCCGTTGCCTTATTTCAAAAGACCTACCTTCCCACCACTCTTTTTCTCTGCCCTTTCTTGCTTCATTTTTCCTTGATTTTCAGGAGTTAATTTTTACACATCACCATGGTACCACTCCATGCACTTTACAGATATTCGGGCGCTTAATCCTCCTGCAAGTCCACAATGTCCCCGTGTTACAGAGAAGAGAAACAGGACATGGAACACCTAAGTCACTCGTCTTCGGTCCCACCTGCAGCTCGAGTGTGGCTTGGCCGGGATTCCAGCGCAGTGTGATCTGAAAGTCTGTGCTGCTGGCTGTCCCCTGCGCTGTGTTTCCATATGTAGCCCTTGTCACCTGCCAAGATGTTACATAATGTCTTTATTTTGGGTCTCTACCTGCCTCATGCACCTGCTTCTAAGGCAGCTCCAGGGTGCCAGGTGGCTGTTGTTTCTGGCTCTCTTGGCACTCTGTTCCTTGGCCCAGAATAGAACCCCGTCCATAGGTTACTGAATGCTTCTTAAAGAAAAGAGATCTTTTTTTACTGGTGCAGGGGAGGGGGGCCGGGACACTGCAAGGCGAACCTGGTAGTTTTTAGGGGAACCTGGGATTGATTCTGGGCTGGCCACAAGCAAGTATCTGGCTGCAAAGAGATCTTTAAAAAAAAAAAAAAAGCATGCTGTGTGTTGTTTTATAAGGACTGTATGTTTTCAAGTCTCAGTTACATAATTTCCGATTGGAAATTCAAATTATCCTAAGCATTGGAAATCTGGAAGGCCTAGACACTGGGGTTGAAATAAAGGAAGATTTTCAGAGTTGTCTTACATTTCCCATAAGAGTCTAAATTTCCTAGGTTTACTCATAAGTATTTTTAAATGTTTAGAATGGAATACACAGTTCCAGAGGAATGGGAGGAAATGGTCCCCTACTCAATTTAAGTCATAGTTCTATGTTCTTCAAGCATGTTCTCACTTATTCCTGAGCCTCTTGTTGCATTCTCTGTAGGATGGGGTGGCAATACTTGTCTTAGAGGATTGCTACAATTGCAGGTCAGGATCTCAGAAGCCTTAGACAGTCACCAGGAAGTACTCAGTCACTCAGTAAACGCTAAAGAACAGTAGAGACAAAACTAGAAAAGCACATGCAAATGAAAGCTCTAAAGAAAAATACAAGTAAACATATCTAGTGATGTGAATCAAAAGGGTTGATCTGAGTCATGTCAAATATTTGAAAATCAGACAATATTGTGTATTGTGTCAGTTGATAATAAGGAAAAAGTGGATTTTTATTTGTATTCCGTGCAAGGGAAATTTGACCCACACCTGGCGATATTTCAAGTTTATTCTTGGTTCTGTGCTCAGGGATCGCTGCTGGCAGGGCTGGGGGTGCCAGGGATTCGAACTGGGGTCTGCTGCATGCAAAGCAAGCGTCTTACCTGCTTACTGTGTTTCAAGAAAAACTGAATCTATCTCACTGGTATTTTGTAAAGCATAGAGATTTGGTACCCATTCTTGGACCACGCCCAGCATTGCTCAGGAATTGCTCCTGGCTCTGTGCTCGGGATCACTCCTGACAGGCTCTGAGGACCGCATAGCACTGGGGATTGGACCCGGGGCTGCTGTATGCTAGGCAGGTGCCTTAAGCCCTGCACTCTCTCTCTGGCCCTTTAGGTCTAAAATTTAAAGTATACTCTGATAAAAGGTGTCGTTATTAAATATTTGTCAAAGATCCCCAAGGTCACCCTTCCCCACCAGCCCTGCCAGATTCGGGTCACAGTGGGGACTCGAGAGTTCCCAGCATAGAACCATACTCACTACTGAAAAGTATCAGGCCAGGGCAAGGCAGGGGCAATCTTCCGTGAGCCCCTTCCCTGCATTCAGGACAGAGGCATGTCACCCAACCAGGATGGAGAAGACGCGGGACGGGGGGACGTCCTCTAGGGAAGCTCGGTAAGGACTCAGGGCCCAGGACTGGGGTCTCGTCCCAGAGGCATTTTCTGCATGGCACATTCCAAAATGCCGCACTCTCTCTGGGGCCAGAGGCGGGGAGCACGTGGTCAGCAGAAGCCTTCTTGTTTGCATAGTCTGGGAACCAGGAGCCCCTCTCATCTGCTCCTGGGGAAAACCCTCCCCAGCTCTGCTTCCAGAACCAACCCAAGGGCCAGCCTTGTAAGAGGCTCCTGGAGGACAGCAGGAAGGCCTGTTGATGCTCCTTCTACGCAGAAGTTTGAAACACCAAAAGAGAGAGGTTGGCCAGCAAGAGATGCTACCAAATAAGAAATTTTGTGATATAAATAACAGCAGTGTCTATTTTAGCACAGTCCCAGAGCCAGGGTATGAGGAAAGGACCCAGAAGCTGCCATTTATTGCAGGTGGGTTCTGTTTCAGGTGTAGCTACCTGAATTCTTCTCTGAGGAAGATTCTTAAGATTCATTTGGCTTATCCCTTCTGTATTGATCACAGAAAACCAACCTTCCTTCTCTACCTTCTTCCCTCCTTCTCTCTCTCCTTCCTTCCCTCCTTCCCTCCCTCCTTCCCTCCTTCTTTTCCTTCTTCCCTCCTTCCCTCTTTCCTTCCCTTCTCTCCTTCTCTCCTCTCCTTCCCTCCTCTCTTTCCCTCCTTCCTTTCTTCCTTCCATTTTTGCACTACACCCAGCAGTTCTTGAGGGCTGCTTTGAGCTCAGTGCTCCGGGGTGGCTCGTAGCTGTGTGGCAGGACCCTGCAGACACCTGCATGCAAGAAGGTGCTCCAGCCCTTTGAGCTACCTCTCTAGGTTGGAATAATAAGCTCAGTATTTAATTTTTAACTGAGAATCACACAGTCACCCCAAAAATGCTTCAAAATGGAGTATGTGAGACCTCTAAGCTCTCTCTAACTATGCATCCCATCAGTTACTGTCTCTGTGTCAGTGATCCCATTGTCTCTTATCTTTGAAATTTTTTCTTAAATGCACATACAAGCGAATAGAACCAGGGTTTACTCCTGGATCTGCCACATGTGGGATGCATAGAATTGAACCCGGGTTTGTTGTGTGCATAGCAAGTGCCTTACCCACTGAACTATCTCTTGGCTCCCAGTATAGACAATTCTTTGATATTTTTAATAACTGGGTTTATAAATCTTAGTTAATCATAATGGGTAGGAAGATCTTCTAGGTTATAAGAGAAACTCTTACTATATTTTCTTGCTGATTGTTTGCATTTAACTCTGATTTAATTTGGAATTTTTCCTGTATTTGGTGTGAAGTAGAGTTGACTTTTTCTCAAGGGCCTCTCAGTTTTCCACCCATTTGAACTGTTTGGGGGGATGATTCCATATGCTTTGTTGAGTTCAGTGGTCTTCAGTTTTTATCGCTAAGCCCTTAAAGTATGTTTATCTGGGACCAAAGGAATAATGGAGTGGTTAAGGTGCTTGCCTAGCAGTGTAGCCAAACCCGTTATTCCCCAGTGGCACTATGGCCCCCAGCACTGCCAGCAGTCACTCGGAGCACAGAGCCGAAAGTAACCCTTGAGCAATGCTGGGGGTGACCCCAAAACCCCCACTAGAGAAATAAATTATCTGATGAACTTTATTCCCCTTCTTCACACTTCGTTTTCAGAGTATTTACGATTTTTTTTCTATATGAATTTGAGACTGTTTCCAGGGAGCCAGAAAGATGGTAGAGTGGACAGTGCTTGCTCCGCAGCACTGGCACCCCATACCAGCCCTCACACTGCCAGGAGTAATCTCTGAGCGCAGACTCGCAGTCTGAGTACCACTGGTGTGACCCAAAAAATTGTAAATAAAACAATTTTTTTTTTCATTTCAAGGGGGAGGGAAAAATGTGACCTTTTTCATTGACATTAGTTTATGTCATTGTCTTCCAAGTGGGTGATACTTCCTCCCTGGGGGGGACTCTGTAATATTTCAGGGGGCCAATAGTAACTTAGAGAGCAATTCCGGGGCTCTTCTTCGTGTTCACCTAGAAAAGGTAGAATTTCCGTGAGACCATTGAGTGATTTTTCTTTTGCCTTAAAAGGGGGCAGTAAGGCTGTATTGGTTCAGGGCCCTCAGTTTAAAGATTTGTGAATGAGTATAGTGGTTTCTGAAGAAGTGGCGCCTTGTTAAGAACTTTATCTCTCTCTCCCTCTGCTCAAGTCTTCATTTTTATCTTTCAAGAATAGTGGGTTCTTCTAAAGTTCATTTTTTCTCTTGATTTTTCAAATGAACTCCTCCGCGTTTCATTTTTCTTGTGGCATTACCAGACCATTCATGATTTTACGCACCAAACTGATCCGCCTTTAGAGCGAGGGTATTTCTAGCTTTTCTGTTTAATTGTCACAATAAACACATTGACATTTGGGTTTTATACATCTTTCTGTGTGAGGAAAGATTCATAACTGTCGATACTAGTTAGTCAGATTTTAGGGTCCCTGGGACTGAGGCCCAGATCCACAGGCCTTTAAAATTTTGCTCTTGTAAGTACTGGCATGTGTTTCCAGGCAGAGTGGCCTCTTGGCCGATAGCTAGGTGACCTCTCTCTGGAACACTGCAGCCCTGTGCGTGCTTTGATTTGTAAAATCAATTGTCCACTTAATAAACTTGTTTTAAGAAAGCTTATCAGCTTATCATGAGTGGTAAGGAAATAAGAATGGCAGTATCTTCAGCTGTTGATGTTTCTGCATCTGCTTATGAGCATAAGACCCAATCCAGGCACTACTGATATGTTTGTTGTTTTTTTAATTACTACAGAAGCATCTTTGGTCAAATCTTTAATGAAAAAAATTTCTGATTCTTATATATTACAGAATTTCACAAACTTATTTGGACAGCCACTAGTCTGCTTGCTTTCTCCTACAGCATATCCAAAAGCTTTGCAAGGTATGTTCTGTCATTACCTGTTAAGTCCATAAATGGCGATTAAACACTGTCTACATTTTTAATAATACTGCTCTTCATCTCCCCCACCTGTGGTGGTCGCTTATGGATCTATAGCGTTTAATGTGGCAGGTGCCAATCTGAGATTTACCTGGAAGTCTTACCAACACGAGACTCCCTTAATGGTGCTACCCTCAGGTTTTGAGCTCATTCGAATAGGAATGATACATTATCCCAGAGTGATATCCCAAGGGTGAATTTGGTTTCTTGGGGAACTCCAGATTTGTGAATAAAATTTGTTTCCAGGTGTTAGTTTTGGTGTGTTTGTCATCTTCCTGTATCTCTGGCTCCATACTGTAGGGATCTTTTAAGATCCTAAGAATTCTGGTCTAGATAACTTCTCAGCTTTTATGCCTATGGATGAGGATAAACTGCTAGGCACGACTGAAAGGATTTCTTTTATTCACTTTTTACCTGGTTGTAATTTTTAAAATAAAAGAATCTCTTCTCGGTCTGCCAGAGAACAGGTCAGTGTTTTGCCTTTCTTTGGTGGCTGTGAACTCACTTTTGTCCCTAATAATTTGTCCTTGAGGAACAACACAGACAATGTATTCTAAGTCCCAGTCCTTGAGCTAGGTAAACTACTAAACCAACCGTCACTGTCTCACTATCTCCCTGACTGTGAATAGTGCGGATGTCTCTGTGGGAGAGGGCTTTTTACTGCTACTTCCCAGCCAGAAGTCCTGTCTGCTGACATAGTTTGACACAGGAAGTGATGGTCAGCATTTGAATGCCTGAGAGAAGCTGGAGACTTTTCACCGTTGTTTTAAGGTAAGTTCTGCTATTTCACAGAGAAAAACATACGGAATTATTAAGCTGTTATACCCAAAGTCAAGTTACTAAAGGGATAGAACTTACCTTCAAACAACGGTAAAATTCTCCTGCTTTGAGGACTCTGATACCCCATTTCTTTTCATTTCTGGAGAAATGTAACCCCTTCCAATTACCCAAGAACACTTTTGCCATCCATTTCTCTATGAAGAACTTCATTCAAGTTGTGTGGCCTAATGAGTTAGTGTCAAGATTATGTTGCTCTGGAAGACATTTTTGTGTAGAGGTTAAAATGCAGGTTGCAGGGAAACTGGGGGCCAGAGCAATAGGACAGTGGGTAATGCACTTGCCTTGTACACAGCCATCCTGGGTTCGATCCCCAGCACCTTATATGGGCTCCTGAGCACCACCAAATGTGATCTTTGAGCATAGAGTCAGGAGTAAACCCTGAGCACCGCCGGTTTTGGCCCTAAAAGACAAAAAAATAAAATGACGAAATTGACAGAATTTAAACCCTAATTCAGCCATTTACTAGTATGTGACTTGGGAAGTTACTTTGCTATCCTGTGTTTCAGTTTCTCTATTAAATGGAGATAATAATAGTATCTACCTCACTAAATAATGCTGGGTATTTAGTAAGCAATATGTGCTGTCACTATCATTGTTATTAACATTCCCTTATTATGTAATACACATCTTTAATATTTTGGGGCTCAAGGCCTCTTATACACTCAGGCTTCTTAAGTCCTCTCTGTACACAAAACTAGCCGATAACTCTAGTTTTTATTATGTCAGATTAGGTTCCATTAAGTTTTGCTATCTAAAGCCTAGAGTTCTCTCTTTCACCAACAGTTACTTTATTCACTCAACAAACATTCGTTCTATATATGTATATCATGTTATGCGCTAGGCACTGGAGATAAGGCTCTGACTTGACAAACGTGGTTGAGTTTCTCACATAGCCCGTTGTTTAGCAGAAGGTATAGACAGCTGGCAGTGACTAGCTGAGACTCTGAAAGGAGGAAGCCCAGGAAACACACACAGGAACTCCTAACTAGCACTTAAGCAAAGAAGGGGGTGAAGTGATATAGGTGGACTTGAAAGACATTGAATGAGATGGGGATGGAAAATGATTCAACAAGAGTATTCGCACAAAGGACTAGTCTAGAAACACTGTGGTAAGAGTTTATGAACTTTGAGAGAAACTAAAGTAATGTTGAGATTATGTGGCTGAATTATGAGAAGCATGTAAGATTTGTCAAGAGATTAAATGGAATAAAGTACTATCACAAGACTTCATGACAGAGGTAATCAAGGAAGGGTATACATGGAAGGCCTTTCTTATGAAGAATGACATGGAAAAGATTGTTAATGAAACCAAGGAAGTGGTGGTGGCCAAAGTGCGAACAGCGGCCAGGGAGCTGGCTTCAAGAGATGCCAAACCCAGAGCCGTGAACTGACAGTGGACGCTCAGGGAGGAGCAGAGATGCACTTCAAGGGTCCAACTACGGTGTTGGATAAGAAGCAGTTTTATTTTTGAAAAGGGGTGGGGGATTTTTTTTTTCAGTTTCTGACATTTGTGTTGAGAGTAAGGTTGCCTATTAATCTAAAGCAACTCTCTTATAAAATAATTTAATTGTATTCACAAGTGTAATTTTAGTATTCTGACTGCCACATTTAAACAAGTGGAAATGTGTAAGGTTAGTGTTAGCAATATGTCTTTTTTATAGTGAAGCTACGAAATCTCATGTATATTTTACAGTTCACAGCATGTCCCAGTGTGGACCAGTGAGAGTCCCCAGTCATACCACAGAGCAGTGGATTTCCGGACATCAGGAAGTCGATCTAAGCTACAGATGGTGAATTGGGAATCAGCATAACTAGTACCGTGAGACTAGGTGAAATAAGTAATATGTAGAGCCAGAGAAAATAGTGATATTTAAAGGAGAGGCAGAACAGAAACAACCAACAAAGGAAAATGAAAAGAAATCTATCAAGAACTATTGAACTGTCCATGATCCACAACTTGTCAAGTGCAGAGGAAATTTGTGAGAGAGGAAAAGATGATGAAAGATATTCAGGGGGCCCTGGAGCAATAGTACAATGGTAGGGTGTTTGCTTTGTATGCAGCACACCGGATTTGATCCCCCACTCCCCAAAATGGTACCCCAAGCCTGCCAGGAATACATGCTGGGTATAGTATCGTTTCCTCCCCCCCAGCCCCCCAATAAAAGGATATTCAGGGCCAAGGGGATAGCTCTAAATGCCTGAAGTACACCCAGTCCTGGGTTCAATTCCCAGACTCAGGACATCTCGAGCACTGACTGGTATATCCCTTATGGCCCCTGGACTGCTGTGGGAACCCCCCAGAAAAACTAAACAAACAAGGAAATAGCTTTTTATCTTCTTGGAAGTTGACTCTAAAACTTGGTGAATTCAGAGTTTGTTCACCAGCAACTGTTGTGTCTGGGATATGGTTTTAATGTTCCACGCAGAATCTTCTTTGTTGAATTATGATTAACAACATATCTTTGATTTTATATATTACCATTATATTAAAGTGTTCTTCAAATATATCTCTTCTGTAAAAATGTTGTCTCTCTCTACATAAATATATTTGTTATTACAGATCAATCTCAAAGAGGCAGCCTCTTCACTCTCTTTTTGAACAATCCGCTAATGGCCTTCCTATTTGTCTCTGGATTGTCAAGCATGCGTAGAGGCCTATGGGAAAAGTGCCAAGACTATCTTCGAAAAATCAACCGTGATATTGCGCAGCTACTGACCCATTCCCGTTCAATAGGTACCCTGCTAATCTCACAGAACACTTAATAGACTGTGTCATTCAGGTTTAAAACTGTTTAAATTGTTTGAAGTTTTTAAGGTGTTTATCCCCAGCAGGAAAGTTTAAAAGGTTTCCCCAAAATTTTCCCCTTTGAAAAAGTATTTTCCATGTAAACATCCTTTTACTGTCACCTTTCTTCTCTTTGCAGATCAGGCATTTCTCCAGTTTTTTGGGGATGAATTTCTTCGCTTGCTTCTCACAAGATTTATCTTTTGTTCAGCCACCATGAGGATGCACAAGATTTTTCGGGTAGGCCAAAATTTACTTAATAAGGAAAAAGTTTTACATCTTAGGTATTTAAGGTGTATGTTTTAAGAATCATGTTTTATGTTTTACCTGTATTAAGTAAAATATGAGTAGTTTTAGGTAAAATATGTATTGTAAATGGTAAAATTGTGAATTATATAAAGCACATACGAATACCTACCCCTCTCTAAGAGGCGCATTTTATTCCTCTAGGTTCTGTGTGGATCCTCTCTGATATTCTTTCCATTCCAGATGAAAATAAAATTTGGAATTTTTTTGTTTTTTGTCCATACACAGCAGTGCTCAGGGCTTATTCGAGCTCTACACTCAGGGATCACTCAGGGATCACTGTTGGTGCTTGGAGCCCATATAGGGTGTTGGGGACCGAACCCAGGTCTGCCACAAGCAAGGCAAGCTCCCTATCCCCTGTTCTGTTACTCCAGCCCCAGAAATTTGGAATTTTCTTTCACTTTCCTCAATAGTTTTACCACATTCATTTGTGTTTTCAGAGAGCATATCTATGGGTCCGTATTTTAGGTCTGATTTTTTCCACTCATTGTGGTATTATTTCTAAGATTGAAACATGTTAGTGACTTTATAGCTTTCATGAATTTATTTTAACTACCATAGAGGGCTCCACTTTGGACCAGGCATCACTTAATGGTAAGGATATATTCTGAGAAAGGCATATTTAGGCCATTTTGTTGTGTGGACATCCTAGAATGTAAATATACAGACCGAGATGGCTGCATCTGCTCCACACTTGGTCTGTATGGGACAGAGTAAGGGAATCACTTTCATGTAATGAGTGTGTCATGGACCCAAATGCCTTTATGAAATGCATGCATATATATATAAACTAGTTATCCATTCTGCTGGTAAAGGGTATTCAGGTTACTTTTTCAGATTTTTATTAAACAATGCTATGCTGAAATCTTTTGTTAAGTTTCTTCTGAGACCTTATGTCTTTGATAGTAATCTAATAGTGGAATGTAAAGTCAGTGGATTTAGGCATATTCCGTTTTTGGGGGGTAATGCCAAATAATTTGCAAAGTCGTGCCAGTTGCACACCCGGAGTATGTAAGAGTTGCTTTTTCCATAAATACTGTGCCTCTACTTGTTGCACTCATACTTCATAAATATGTATGTATGTATGTGGGCTGGAGTGATAGCACAGCGGGTAAGGCATTTGTCTTGCACGTGGCTGACATGACCAACCCGGGTTTGATTCCTCTGCCCCTCTCGGAGAGCCTGGCAAGCTACCAAGAGTATCATGCCCGCACAGCAAAGCCTGGCAAGCTACCCATGACGTATTTGCTATGCCAAAAATAGTAACAACAAGTCTCACAATTTGTTGGGAGACGTTACTGGTGCCCGCTTGAGCAAATCAACGAACAGTGGGACGACAGTGCTACAGTGCATGTATGTGTGTATGTATTTGGGTTTGGGGTCATACCAGGCTGTGCTTTGGACTTATTCCATTTTTATTTGTTTTCTGGCTTATTCCTGACTTCATGTTCAGGAATCACTCATGATAATACTGAAGAGGCCATGTAAGATACTGCCAAAGCTTTTGTCAAAGTAGGTGTAGCATTTTGTGGGTTTTTGTGGGGGATACTCAGAACAACTCCTGGAACAGTCCTCAGGGATCACTGCTTGTGGCGCTCAGGGGACCAGGTAGTATCTGTGATAAAACCCTTGCCTCCTACATGCAAGCATGTGCTCCAGCCTGTTGAACTTCTCCCCAGCCTAGTTAAAATGTTTCATATTCCCACAAGTAGCCTGTATCATACTTGGTGTTACCAAAGTTTGAAATTTTGTGCCTTTATTCAATTTACCTTAAGAGTCATAGTTAGGCAAATTGAAAAAAGGCACAAAATTTCAAACTTTGTGCTGGAGCGATAGCACAAGCAGGTAGGGCGCTTGCCTTGCACATAGCCGACCTTGGCCAACCCCCGTTCTATTCTTCTGCCCCTCTTGGAGAACCCGGCAAGCTACTGAGAGTATTGCGCCCACACGGCAAAACCTGGCAAGCTACCCGTGATGTATTCGATATGCCAAAAACAGTAACAATAAGCCTCACAATTTGTTGTGAGACGTTACTGGTGCCCGCTCGAGCAAATCAATGAACAACGGGAGGACAGTGCTATACAGTGCTATCTCAATTTACATTTCACCTGTGAATAATGTTAATAGTCTTTTCAATGTACTCCCTATTTTTTTTTCCAGTCCTATAGTTGCCTTTTCATTTTCTCAATTAACTTTTGAAGACTGAACTTTAACAGTATTTGGTGGGTGCTGAAGCAAAGTACAGCAGGGAGGGCACTTGCAGCAGTGCTGACCCAGGTTTGATCCCCAGGATCCCATGGGTTCCCGAGCACCACTTGGAGTAATAATTCCTGATTACTGCTGGGTCAAATGCCAAAACCAAAATAAATAAAAATAAACTTTATTATTATTTTTTTTAATCCTGCATTCTCAGTCCCCTTTGACGCCTCTCACTCCTGGATTTTTTTTTTTTAAATTGCTGTTTGGGTCACACTTAGCAATGCTCAGGGGTTACCGCTGGCTCTTCACTCAGGAATCACTCCTGGCAGTGCTCGGAGGACCACACAGGATAACAGGAATTGAACCCACATGCAAAGCAAATGTCCTACCCAGCCCTATTGCTCCAGCCGTTATTTCTGGAATTAGTAGGTTCTAATACTTGGACTTTGCAGAGCTTCTTGGGTATTTTAAAATTTCTGTTATAACATCTGTTTGTTCAGTAATTTTACAAATACTTGTTGAAATTCTGTATGTGCTATTTTTTTTTCCCTGCAGAAAGTAGGATTTACATAGTTTCCACTTAGCATAACACTAGCATCCAGAAGTGAGAGATCCCAGTAAATACTTGTGAAATAACTAGTAAGTGACTTGATCAAGTTTCCACTGTGTCATAGGGCCAAAACTCAGTGGTACCTTGGAGATGTGGGAATCCTTCTTGCTATGCCCAGGCCTACCAGGAGGGGTAGTGTTGGGGTTAAGGCTTCTCCTCATGTTGATCCCAGCTTAAATTCCCAGAGCCATATATGATCCCTAAGTTCTGCCTGAGTTTTCTCCTGAGCACAGAGTCAGGGTATGACTCCCCTGAGCACCATTGGGTATGTCCCACACCGTCCTCCAATTAAAATTTTTAAAATAGTCAAATGTGAAGGATTTTGTATGTTCTGCAACTCTATTGTTAGTAAGGGTCAAACCAGTCTGAAGATGAAAAGTACATCTGATTACTCCTTTATGCTCTCATGCTAGCACTATAGCACTGTCCTCCTGTTGTTCATTGATTTGCTCGAGCGGGTACCAGTAACGTCTCCATTGTGAAACTTGTTGTTACTGTTTTTGGCATATCAATATGCCATGGGGAGCTTGCCACGCTCTGCCGTGCAGGCGGGATACTCTCAGTAGCTTGCCGGGCTCTCCAAGAGGGATGAAAGAATCGAACCCAGGTTGGCCGTGTGCAAGGCAAACACCCTACCCGCTATGCTATCGCTCCAGCCTGCTCTAGCTCTCATGCTAACAATATCCTTATTAAGGCTGTCTATAATTTTCTTTCATTAACCTATAAAATACCTCCTTTCTCATTTTTTTTTTGCCTCCCAGGAAACACGAAATTACCCAGAATCCTATCCACAACTGCCAAGGGATGAAACAGTGGAGAATCCTCATCTACAGAAGCATATTTTGGAATTGGCGTCCATCCTGGATGTGCGAAATGTGTTCCTTGAGAATGCCATAGATGACTATTGAAACTCGCATCCTCTTGTTTAAACAGTTTTTCATTTGCCACAGATTATAAATGGTGCCGTTTTCTAATGTGATGACAGACACATAGTGGTGTTACTTAGTTTTTATTTTTTAATTTAAGACCACCATTTTAAAAACAAACTGAAAAAATAAATGCTCACACTTTTAGGATAACTGTTTTAAAAATACAGTATTTCAGGTCTTTTAAAAAATAACTCAATCTTGGAATTTTTATTTTTTGGTTTTGAGGTATGGATTACTTCCAACATTAATCCTACACTCAAAATAATCACTATTCTCACCCTGAGAAGAGTAAATCATTTATTTTTGTATAAAGAGGAAAATCCAGCTCTTGTACTTGGACCTTAAATGTGTGGATTTGGAAAAAAATGTAATTGTTTGCAAAGATGACCCTAGACAGCATGGACTACTAAGATCAAGAACAGTCTTTCCATAGTTTTTTCTTTTTCATTCCAAGAAAGTAGACAGAACGTTGTGTGATTCCTTGAAGCATAATCAAGACAGTTCTTGAGATCATTTTCCTTCATTTATAACACTGTCAACATATCAGAAACTGTACGGAACTCATTTTGAGAACCTGAAAGCTAATTTTTTTCATTGGGGCCTTGAGATGATAAATTTAATTTGGAGTGTGGGAGTCGTGTGTTATCATGAGATAACATTGGCATATTGTCTTTCTCTGTAGTCTGTGAATGCTGGAAATATGAAAGAACGGCTTTTAAATATCACAGCTGAAAAATCAGATGGTTGGTTTCATAGTATAATCAGTGTTTCCTAGGACTTCAGTTCCTGCCAGTAGGCGTCGAAGCTGTCAGGACGGAAGTCCATGGCGCACGGTGCAGGGCTTGGCATCCTTTTACCCAGAGGTCAGAGAGGTCATTCATTTCAGTTGGGGGTAACAGATTTGTTATTTGACCAAAAATGGAAGTCGTTTTTGCATTGACAATTTCAAAATAAGATTTTTTAACTCCTTGTATTTACTATTTTATACTCATGCATAGGTTTTTTTTAATTATTTTAAATAGGACTTGATATATAAAATATAAAGATTTTCATGTTTCCCCCCCAGCCCCCCTTCCCATCATCTCCTTCATATTTTACAGGCAGTTATCTGTGATTTTATTTCTCCCTTAAAAGACTCCACAGCTTTCAAGTTCAAAAATCTATGAATCAAAATTCCTTCTTCCTAATTTTCTATATAGGCTCTTCTACCTCTCACAGTCCCAGGGGAAATGAGGTAATTACTTTTGGTGCCTCTTTCCTGTGTCCCTAAGTGAATTTTACTGTAGTATTTTTAACTCAGTTTTCATTTCTGGCATAGAAAGTTATTTGGGTCTGAGTTATTCATCTGCCCATTCTAATTTGCTGATTTTTCATCTGAAGTCTCAAGGCTCTTGTTTCCTGGGTTTGGGGGACTTTGTGGTGTTTCAATATTAAATTCTTTTTGTCTGTCCTTTTTTATTATTTCAGAAAGCTTTGGAAAATTTACCCCGGAGAGAGATTTCTCCTGCTAGTGGGTTGATTTTTCAGTATTAAAGTCTACCCTTTTTTGGATAGCTTTCCCTTTATAGCAGTAGATTAGCCTTAGTTGCCTGACCTCTTGTTTCAAGTCCACTTCAGTTCTGTGCCAGAAATGCTTCTAATAAAAAAAATCATGTATTTTCCTGCTCTCTGATGCTTAAAATAATATTTATTATCCTGAGCTTTAGACTCACAAGTTTGGCATAAAGAACAGGGATCTGAGAACTAGGAGATCTGAGTTCTGATTCAGGCTCTCCTGGTAACTAGCTTTACCTGCTGACAGGTGTCTTCAGGTCTCTGCTTTTTAATTCTCTCAACTGTAAAAGGAAGTTGTTGGCCCAATTTTTTCCAGTTCTTTGGTTCTATAATTTGAACTCTTGGTTCCAAAAGATAGAGATTTTTCCATTCATGCACTTATCAAACTTGATTTTTAATGTACAAACAATTCTCTTTTCTGAATGTGATTTTCCTATTCCTAGTTTTTGTTGAAGATAATATCTGGATTCCCATCTAATCTTTGAAACTAGATCAGAGGGAGAATCTCCCTGAGAAATGAGAACTTTGAGACTAGAAGCATTCTTGTTCAAGTGCATGAGAATTTAGAAATCACTGCTAGGGTTTAGATGATAATAAGGCCACTTAATCCAGTTGTAGTATAATATCAAAATATTTTAGTTAAAAATTCTTTGTAGTTAAAAATCAAAAGTGAACTGAAGTCTTTAGTGAAAGGATATATGAAATTTCTAAACTGTTGTCTTTTTCATGCCTTCAAAAATGTTGCTTAAAATTCTAAGATCGTACTGGGGCCAGAGCAATAGTACAGAAAGTGGGGCATTTGCCTTATATGTAGCCAACCTGGATTTGATCCCTGGCACCCTATGAGGTCCCCTGAGCCCTGCACGGAGCAACCCCTGATAAAAGAGTCAGGAATATGCTCTGGGCACTGCCAGATGTGGCCCTGAAACAAAAATAAAACAAACTTCTAAAATAGTACATATTTTATTCTAGATCTAATCAAATAGACTTATAACTCAATGTCTTTATGAAGTTTGCATTCTAGTAGGTGACTGACAATAAAGAAAATAAGTAAATTTATAGTAGAAAGTTATAACTAGCATGAAGAAAATTTAGACTATGGCAAGGAAATCTTGCTTTTGCTTTTGGACAAAATGTGATTTTTAGATGAAGATCAGAATAGACCTTATTGAGGCAGATACCTTTGTGCTAGTTTTAAATATACACAGGGTCTAAAATGTCCACTTATACCTATCAACCAGCTTCTATCTAATGCATAATTTATTTTAAAACATGAAGGCATTAATCGAGGAAGAACTGTAAAAGGACAATCACCTGATGGGCTCATGATTGCAATGGCAAGGAATCCCAGTTTTTTAATGCACACCATCCCTTTAAGCCCTGTACTTATTTGTTTTTAGATTCATAGAAATTTAAATATTGGGAAAGAGCAAAGCAATGGCACTTCTTTGGTATCAAATTGCACAAACTCTCCCCCTGGAGATTCTGATATAGTCTCTGGCTTCCCATAGGAATTATGGTTAATTAAATGAAAAGTACAACTTTGCACAATTTCGGTTTGTTTTGTACCCAAAACAAAACTAAGCACAATGGAAATGTTTTCTTTTACCCACTTACGTGTGAAGTTGGTAAAGCAACTATCTTCTTATTTTACAGAAGAGAAAGCTGAGACCAAATAAAAACAAAACTGTGTATCCATAATGTTAGAGCTCGAACTAAAGCTTACATCTTCTAATCTCATCCCTGTCTTTCTAGTAGCTCAGGTAGTTTCTATAATGAGCAAGAAGGAAATAATTAAAAATCTATTTTTTGGCACAAAAGGCTATGGTATTTTTTTAGTATATCAAATAATGAAACCCAGTGAAGCAATCTGCCCTGACAAAATTTTAATTATAAAAAAAAAGTTAAGCAAATGTTTTGTCTTTATTTTTTCCCAGCATGTATTGTTTATCTATTTTGTGTTCCTCCTAAGATGTGGTGCTCTCAAAAAACTTTAAAAGCACATAAGAATTTATTGTATGCTTTCTATTTTTACCAAGATGAAAAGTTTTGAGATTATAAAGCAAAGTGTAATCTAATCCTGACTAAATTTTCCTGATTTCAGATCTGGATTTCAATTTTTCCTTTTTTCACTGTGGCTACTGTCCTTTATTTTCTTCTTGGCAATAAATTCTCTGAAACTGATTAGGTTAAATTCTGAGTTAATTCAGATTATTGAACTTTGTTGAGGCAAAGGGATAAGCAACAAATCTGATTTTGTACCAGTTATGGAGCTTTCTTGAGCATTCTCCAAATTTCATCTCTGACCTGTGTGACTTAGTAACTTTTTGTCTCTTAGAAGAGCTTTGTAACTCACTTGAAAAATCTTGTACTTAGTTAATCCACAGTGACCTGTAGTCAGTCTGATATACAGAGAACATTCTGGAGTGGAAATAGAGTAAGTTGCCAAGGTCTGCAAATTTGGTTTTTGCCACTGATTCAGAACCACCTCCTACCCCTAAGTGAGTAAAAAGATATGATATGAATATGAATCGAATGAATGCTATTTGGAATATATTTGTTCCTGTGTGTTTGGACAGTATAAGGGATATTTACATTGAGGGCTCTTTCGTTGACCTTATTTATTTGAAATTCTTATTTTATTTGTAATGGCATGTGTATATTTTTGTGAAGCTAAATGCAATCTCTGTGTATACATTTGTATATATGTACATATTTGTAAATATATTGGTATGCAATGATACAGTATGTGTATATTATATACCCATACCCATTGTGGGCTGAATTTATTTAAGTTCTGTGAGGACATCCTAGTGGCATTGTTCATGCTGCTGTTATTAGGTTAAGGTGCATCTCATTCACGAGCCTCTATTTTGAGGGGCTTGTGTTTGAGTAAAATGGGCTAATTTGGAGTTGAAATTAGGATATAAAGATCTGAACAGAAAGCTGCATATTCTTAGCTTTAAAACCATCTGCCAATTTCCATTTAAACTAATGGTAAATATATAAACCTGAAAAAAGTATGTGAAACTGAGACACCAGCAGGTTCTTAAGCTATATTAGTAGTCCTTTATTTTCTTGACCCATAGTTAACTATTATTACTGAATCATAAAGTGTTTATATTGAGAATCAAGGGGCTCTGGAAAAAAATTACTTTGATTTTGCATTTCAAAATAGACAAAATATCCTTCTAAAGTAAGGAAATATATTCCTAGTTGCCAGTTTTGTACCTAATATTAAGTTTTAACTTTGGAACACCTTTTTTCACTGTATGTCTCATTTTGCATCTGTCTCTGTGAGGCAGAAAAGGGGACATTGCTAAGGGAAGTCTTTACCCAGGTGGGGTGGGATCGAATGAGGAAAGAAATGTTGTTAATCTGTATATTTGCAGCAGCTCATGGCATTTCCAATTCTAGACTTTTCTTACTGGAATTACATATCAAGGATGAGTTTGCTCATCTGAGAAAATGCATCCAGTGAATGAAATGCCTCCAGTTGTATTTCTTTGTCTCTATGAGACACTTGTGTTCTGCAAATTGATATATTCACACATGAAGTAGGGTTCTTAATTTTAGGTGCATGGCATGCTATGAAATCTGGGCCTTCAAACTTCTCCCAAGGCTGACAGTGTGGGAAGGATCAGAGTACATGGGCACTGTACATCTGTAGATCCTTGGGGTCACAGACTATCACACTGGGGTCAAAGAGTTTTACAGCGTGTTGCTCCTGTCTGACTTGGAATGATTATGTGCATGAAAGAGTATAAGAGACATTTGAGATACCTTGAATACGTTCACCACCAAAATCAGGTAGAATAACTGCATGATAAGTATAACTGCAAAGCAACATTTTACCCCACTGTTATTAAGATGATTATATTTATCCGATCACTTATTATTTTAAAGAGAGAAGTTGAAAGAGATGAGTCAGGAGCCAATAGTACCACGTCCCAAAATACTACATTGACCTTTTCATTGCAGTCAACCATTTGTAGCGTTAAATTTAAAATAAAGTTATACTAGCCTTTTTCTTAAATATTAAAATGTGGTAACATAGTATATATTTTTTTAATAATGAAATGGGGCTGGAGCAATTATACTGTGGGTAAAGCACTTGCCTTGCGTGCAGCCAACCCCGGTTCATATGGGTCCCCTGAGCCCCACCAAGAGTGATCCATAACACAACAGAAATAACCCTGAGCACCACCAGGTGTGACTCAAAAACTGAAAAGTTAAAAAAAAATCATGAAAATATAGTGTCTCATAGTGTCTGATGTTCTCTTTAAGTAACAATCATTTATTACAACTGGAGTATAGCTGAGCAATTGGGGTATGCTTATTTGAAATTCATGACATGGCTCAGGATTACTGTAGACATTCATTTGAGCCAAATAGCAGCAATAAAAAGTGCAGTAGATGAGAGTGGCTTTGTGACTATGACCTCCAACTCTTCACAGTTGTCAGCAAGTTACAGTGCAGTAAAGATAGGACTTGCTTAGAAAACCAAGCCCTTTCTCTCTGTTCTCCTTTGCTCTTGTGCATTGATACTTCCTACCTATTCAACCTGTACTTCCCTGGACACTGTGACTACTTTACCTGAACAATAAAAAAGGGCAATTCAGCTTCTTGAAACTAGAATTTCAAAACATACTGCATTGTCTCCCAGTGTTGCTGATTTTATTTAACACAGAGATTATTTAAACTAAATCCCTTTGTGTTCAAGGAAAAATAATTGACTGTGAAAGAGCTCGATTACCCATAAATAGAGGGGTGCCAGGCTGATATTAGGGACCATGCTCTTAAATGGGTAAAATAATGAATTAAATTTAGTGTACTAAATTGTATTCGATACCTTAGAAATATTTCTTTTGGAGTTCTATAGATAAGTTTTCTTAAGCAAAAGTTAGACTTTTTCGCTTGCTGTAGTACTGATTTTTGAGAATTACATTTCTGCATAACATTGTTAATCACTGACGCACCATCTTTAATTTGTAAATATTTTTGTTTAATTTGTTTCTAAAGATTATTTTTCAAATTAGCTGTCAAATTAAGCAGTGTGATTTTAAGCATATTTGAACAATTTTTTAAAAATTGTTTAAAATATATTAATTTTGTACTGCACATTCATTTAGTCAAACCTGAATTTGGTCACAGAACAGACTATAAATTGGGAATATTTCCGTATTTTATTGGATAATTCCAGTCTATAAATATCCTAAGACAATCATTTTTAGGTGTAGTATGTTTATAAGATATTGGTAATTTCAGGGTTTGGGTTTTTACTTTTCTGATAGCCTTCTGAAATGAAAAAATAGACTGAGTGACACTATCACTTTCAGAAAAAGGGAATGATAGCTAGCCTTCCTATAGGTCTACAGCAAATAATTGAAATTGCACGTCATATCATCAATATTCTCTTTTCTTTTGAGGTTGTCATGACCATCTAGTTATGACTAAAAGTTAACATTTGTAAAGTTACAATTTGATTCATAAGTATTTTTAAACCATAGAGAAATGAAGAAAATATTTTTACCTTCCTTTGCATATTACTGGGTGTTTTTTTTAAGAGTGTAAGTATGTATTGTGATGATTAAAAATCTACAGGAAAAAGTTAAGATGTTTAAGGTAATAAGAAGTTTTATTATTTTTCTGAAGTCTTTCATTTTTAACTCGTTTATCCTATTTTGAAAGAACTTTCAAAGGTTCAGTAAGATATTTTAGGACTTTGCGTTTATGACTTTTTTCAGTAGTTACCTGAAGACATTCCTTTTGTCCTCTTGGCCAGCCTTGGATCTGGTCCTTTATCCTCTAGATTGGTTTGGTTTTATAGTGCTGGAAATCAAACCCAGAGTCTCACTCATGAGAGGCCTGTACTCTAAAGATGGGCCACATTCCTGGTTTCTTCATTGTGCAAATAAACCGTGACATTCAACAGCCAGATAGTTGTATGTGGGGACTTCCTCCAGTGAGGTAGAAAGGTCTTAGATAATAGAAGAGGCAGATACAATGTCCTAATATTTTCATAGAAGAACTTACAAGTGAAGGAAGTTATCTCAATAGGTTATCCTCTTTGTGTAGCACCAGTATACATAGTGGTTTCAATTAAATCAGATGAAGCAGTTATAAATCATTTATTTTGCTCTAAGGATTATTTATAATTTCAAGCCAGATTCTTTTCTATGAGTAGTTTCCATTGTAAGGTTGGATAGCTTTTACCTTCATTCAAATCATTACTAACAGTTAAGATAATCAAATAGGAGTTAACGTAAGTTTGACTTTTTTCCCTGAAAATAATGGTGAACCTATTGTCTATATTATGGGTATTAGGCAGAAATGCACTTGTTTCAATCATAGCAAAAATTACATTTGGAGATTTTAATTACTTGAGTTTCTCGTGATGTGAAATGCTTTTTAAAAATTGTGCTTGTCTGTAACTGAAATGTTATAGAATTGTAATACTATAGGGATTATAGAGTTCTATCTATTAGCTCTCCTCAAGAGATTGAAGCACAATAATTTTCATGTGACAGTTCTTATCCAAGTGCTGCTAACCTGTCGTGCAAATGATGAAGCTATTTGGTTGCCTATCTAGCTACTCACAAATCACTGTAATCCTTGAAACGTAGTCTTGTTGCTCATTTGTGTTAAATTTCGGGTATTGTGGGTTAATACTAGAAAAGAACCCATCAACCCAACTCTGTGAGACAGCAAACCATTTGGATTCATTAGTTTTGTATATGTTATCAGTAGAATAAATCTTGAAGGGGCTATTTACTACCAATGACTAAGGGGGAAAATTATATCGTCACTATGATTTGGCTTGAACATTTGTGGTATTGTAAAAGTCTCGTCTGTTGTGTTTCTAAATTGCTGAAGCCATAGTCTTAAGGATGTTTTCTTGTTTTGTTCCTTCTTTCAGCAGCCTTCTCCTGCTTTGTTATGGTTCTTTAGATTTTAGAAATTGAGAAATTATTGAAACATTTCTCTTGAGTTCATCATTTCTGACTTTTGTATGTGATTTGTCCTAAAGGATAGCAAGCTTTCCACTACTTCACTTAAATGAACTTAAGAGTAAACACTGTGATTCTGCAAAGATCAATAGGCCCTTGTCTTTCCAATGTTTTCTTCTTCTGTTACACGGTACTACCACCTTGAGGGCACTTAATACTAGAGGATGACAGTTAAGGTTGTTTTGGTGTTTATTGAATTACATGGTTACAGAACATTTGATTTTTGTTGTCAGTGTATCGAAGACATCTTTGCATTGTTCTCTAGGAATGTGACTACATCCATCAGGTGTGAACTCTTGTAAATGAATTTTGTATCTTGAATCCACGTATATATTATGTGTATCACCAATATAAAATAAACATTATTTGCTTAAAGTTTTTGATAGCTCCGCGGAATCGTTGGCCACTGCCGTGGTGTGGGCTGTGGTGGTTTGCATCCTTTCCGCAGACGGGATTGTAGGTAGTCTTTGGCTGTATATCTCTTCTCCGGCTTCTCCCCCGCCCCCTCTCCTGAGTGTCACAACTGGACCACGCCTAGGGTAGGGCTGGGGAGGGGGCGTTGGGCTGACCCTCGGGCTGGACCAAGAACCACTCACGAGATCCTGATTCACCCGGTAGCTTTGAACTTGGCACTTCTGCCCCGCTGGGCTTGCTTCAGCTCCCAAGAGTGGCCCGTGAGGTTCCAAGAGGGGGACTTCTGGCCTGTCCTGTCCTGACCTCGGACCTAAAATCGAGCCACAGAGGCCACCTGAGCCAAGCCCAAGTCACCGGGCGCGAGGTCCCGGGACCAGATTCCAGAGCGACAGGGCGGGCGGGGGGGGGGGGGGGGTCGAGGTCCCCTGGTGGCCCGTGGCGGCCACGCCCGGAGCCTCCACCCCGCACGGCGCACGCAGGCCCCCACGGCACCAGCTGGGATCGTTCCCTTAGACCACGCAGCTCCGCGCCGTCCCTTTAAAAAGAAAAAAAAATCAAGAAAGACAGACTTGGGCCGCCCCGTCGGTCGTCATCCCCGGGTCGGACCGCGAGCTGACGTGGCGAACCGGCCGCGGCAGCGACAGGACCTGCGCCCGCAACCGGCGGCCGCTCCGGCTCCAACCGCCGCCGCGCCGGGGCCGCCGGAGCGCATGCGTGCGGCGCGCCGGCCCCAGCGTGCAGCCACTTCCGGCGCGCCGGGGCCAGTGCGGTTCCGGGTCGCCGCTCTGCTCGCCGGCCGGCCGCGGGGGCTGGTGACGCGCGCGGGCCGGCGCTCACGAGAGGGCCCGGAGGCGGGGCCCCGCCGACCGGCCCGAGAGCGGCAGGTGCGCGGAGACGCGAGCGGGCCCCTCGTTCTCCGGGGAGCCGCTGTCGGCCCCCAGAGCGGCCGGGACGGGGCGCCCGAGCCCCCCAGCTGAGGGCGGTGCCGCGGCGCTGAGAAGGCTGTGGCGGGGGCGCGGGCGGAGCGGCCGGCCTGACGCTCCCGCCCCGCGGCGTCTGGATTCCTCCTCCCCGCGCGACCTTGGGCCAGTCAGGCGCCCCTCGGGTCCGCGGCGCAGTTCCTCGGCTGTCAGATGCGAGAGACGTTGGGTCCTTCCCTTCCTTGACAGTCCGAGCAGGGGCGGAGCTGGAAGGCACCGGAGTGAGTGGGACCCAAACTTCCTCGCCCAGGCAGCTGTCTCTGACCCGACTCGGCGCCCCCTTTTCCTCAGGGCTCGCCAGCCCCGCGCCTGGCCGGGTCAGCAGTGTGTGACTGTCGGAAGCAACCGAGAAATACACAACTGGCCCAGAAACCTTGGTCTCCTGCAGGTTGGTTCGGCTCGGGGCTCCCCTCGCCGCCACCTCAACGGAGTGAATTTCGGCGCCTTCTCCAGACAGGAGTCGGTGTTCTGGAGCGTGTGGAAGGGGAACTCTTGGGCAAATCACAGATGCGGAGGCGACTCGGGGGCGGGCTGGGTGGGGGTGGCGCCCCAGCGGCGTGGTCGCGGTGACAGGTCGGCCCCGGCCTCCCGCCTCTCCTCACCCCCTTCCCTCTGTCAGCATTTTGGCCTTCGCCGGAAAGCAGACACCCTCTGCATCTCATGTTTGTCTTCATGCAGGTCAGAATGCTTTGGCAGGCCAAGCTGTTTTAAGTCTCATGACTAGGACAGGTGAGTCGGTGGTTCGCAGCCACGGAAAGTAGAGAATCTGGGGGAGAATTTGTGCAGACTTAGATGAGTGTAAGAAGGTAAAAAGGCCTTTGTCGATCTTTAGAACAGAGCTTAGGTATCGTCCACATATGGAAAGTTAAGAGTGGAGATTAGATGGTTAGTGTCCCCCGCCTCTTTGGGGGGAAAAGGCACAAAAGTATCGACTTCTCACCCTTTCTGAGGAAACCGGCTTAAGGTCATTTTACCCACCCTTCCACAGAACCACAGCATCTCCATGAAACATATAAGGTTAGCCCATATCTTGTGTTCTGATCTGCCTGCTTTTTTTTTTTCTCATTGTCAGTTTGGTTTTTTTTTTCCACTAGGCGGTGCCAGGCATTGACTCCTGGGCCTCACATTTGCAAAGCCTCCCAAGTCTCCAGGGTGTTCAAATTTTTTTTCTGATCAGCTGGTTGCAAACCACTGGTCCAGAGCATTAGCCCTTTCCCCATATTGAGTTACATGGTTTTGTTTTCATTATTACAAAATTGCTCAGCAGTAATTAAATGGTATTCTTGGGACAAGGATTCAGAAGTAATCTGTAATGGTAATGTTTGCTTTGGAAAATTTTAGTAAATGTGCCTATGCCTTACTAATGTGTCACAGAAAGATGGAGGAACTGTTGAGTCAGAGTCCAAACCTGCCATTTCCCTGCACAAATTTGGCAGGTTACATCACCTTCTGTAGCCTGAATTGCTTTACTTGTATATGCATAGGGAACACCTGAGAGCTTGTTGAATGTCAGTAATTGTGTCCTATTAAAGGTACATACACAGTAGTGAAACCATTTTTGAAACCTGAAATTTAATGCAGTGACTCAGATGTGAATCTCTCTAGTGTTTAATTTAACTCTGTCTTCTAATTTATAGATTGTGTGTTTCTGCCATCCCTTGGCCTACATTAAATTGGGAATGAATGCATCAAGTGTGGATGTCTGGAACTTTTTAGGCACCTGTCTCTGAATTCCTGATTCCTGGCCAAAGGTCTCCTAGTTCAAGAGCTGGTGTTTGGTCCCTGATATTCACACAGCAAAAATGTTTGCAAAACTAAAGAAGAAAATTGCAGAAGAGACAGCTGTTGCCCAGAGGCCTGGAGGTACTACTAGGATCCCACGGTCAGTGAGCAAGGAATCGGTTGCCTCTATGGGAGCTGACTCTGGAGATGACTTTGTAAGTATCTTTATAGTGGTGGTTGTTTACGTCTTTTGTTTTGTCTTATTTTTTTGAGTAGGGGCTATACCCTGTGGTACAGGGGATCAGACTCAGGGCCTTGTGCTTACTAGGCATACACTAGGGACTGTACTCCCAATATCTTTCCAGGTCTTTAATATTTGTACGGTCTTTATATTTTTATGTAGTATTTCAGGGAATCCATACAGTAATTTTTGTTTGCTTTTTATTTTGTTTTGGGGCCACACCAACAGTGCTAGATTTATTCCCGGCTCAGAGCTTTAGGAATGCCTAAGGATTTTCTTTTAAAAAAAAAAAATTATAAGGGATTATAGAAATAGTACAGCAGTTGCTTTGCATGTTGCTGACCCAGGTTGATCCCTGGGACCACATACAGTCCTCCACTCCCCAGCAGAAGAAACCCCTGAACACCACTGGATATAGCCCCCAAACCAAAATAATAATAAACTTATAGGGGCCAGAGAGATGTCTCAATGGACTAAACATATACTTCGCATACTGCAGGCCTGGATTCACTTCGAGCAGCACATGGTCCCTAAGCACTGCTGGGTATGGCTCAAAAACTAAAAACAGAAACTTTTTTCGGTGGACAGGGTGTGCCATACCCAGTAGGGCTCAGGACTCTGGCTCCCCCCAAAATATTTTTAAATACAAATTTTAAAATCAAATAAAATTAGAAGTTTACTTACAGTTTATAACTGATCCTTTTTACTTTGAGGTGCTTTCCCTTTTTATTGTTTTGTTTTGGTTTTTGGGCCACACTCGACTGTGCTCATGGGTTACTCATGACTCTGCGTTCAGGGATCACTACTGGTGGGCTTGGGGAGCCTTATTGGGTACCAGGAATTGAACCTGTGTCGACTGCATGCAAGCATTCTCCTCTGATGAGCTGTTCTCTTTTTTTTCTTTTCTTTCTGTGAGTTCCTGTGTTCTTCACAGTCTTTTCCTATATTTTTTCCCTTCTACATGCCCTGTACATTTTGTTTCATTCATCTCCATGGATATACTTTTTAAGTCGTCGTTGCTTCACAAAGTATAAGCTGCATTGTGGAGTAAGTGCATATTATTTACTGAGATTGTTGTTGGAAGATGTCAGTAATAACTGCGTTATGTTCTTTGTTTTAAAAAGTACCTTTGGGTTTGGAAATATTTCCAAATGTGAGGCTGTTACTCTGTTAAGTGAGTGTTAATGCCAGAATTAAAAGAATGTCTTTGCATATGACATATCCTCTTAAAAGTCAGTTGACCTTTTTTCGAAGATGATTTCCAATATTTGAGATATATATGGTGTAAATGTAAAATATAAAGCATAGAATAATTGCAGGGCCAGCAAGATAGTTCAACAGACTGACTGTGCTTTACATGTAGGAGGCCCAGTTTAGTTCCTACCACCCAGAAGTTACCCCAAGTACAGATTCAGGAGTAGTCCCAAGCATTGCCTGGTTTGATGCCAAACCTAAAATAAATAAAATGAATGCTGCTTCATGCATTTTCTTCCCAAAGAATTAGGACACGAACATATTTTGTTTTGGTTTCATTTTTTATTTTAAAAAAATTTTTTATTGAATCACTATGAGATACATAGTTGCAAAGTAGTTCATGATTGGATTTCATTCATAGAATGTTCCAATACCCATCCCTCCACCAGTGTACATTTCCCACCACCAATGTCCCCAGTTTCCCTCCCATTCCCCCATCCCCACCTCAGCCTGCCTCTACAGCAGGCATATTCTCTCTCTCACTCTCTCTCCCCCCCTCCTTTTCCCTCTCCCCCTCTTCCTCTCCCTCTCCCATCCCTCCACCTCATCCCTCCTCCACCCCTTCCTGGGCATTTTGGTTTACAATACAGGTACTACAGGTACTGACAGGTTATCATGTATATCTCTTTACCTCCTTTCAGCACTCAGTTCTTGTTCAGAGTGATCATTTCCAACACTCTTAGTGGTCCCTTCTCCAACCTAACTGTCCCCCTTGCCCCTCCACTATGGCGGCATGGACATATTTTGCATGCAGGAGGCCATGACTCATTCCCCAGCATTCCTGGAAGCAACCCCTTGCCCCAGAGCACAGACAGGTATGAAACTTTAAAAAAAAAAAAACTAAAATATCATTGATACTATAGAAGGTAGTTTCATGCTCCTTCTCCATTCCCTTTCTCCCTCTCTTCCCTCCAGCTAACCACTGTTCTACATCTTATATTCATCATTGTCTTATTATTTAAAAAAAAAAGAAATTGGGTAGTGGGTGGGGTTTTAGTTTGGGCCATGCCCAGTAGTGCTGAGGGTCAACTTTTGGATCTGTGCTCAGGAGTTCCTTCCTGAGTGCTCACAGATGTGCGCAAGGGATCATATGCTGTGCTAGGGTGGGCTACATGCAAGTTCAGCACCTAAGCCCTTGTACTATCTCACTGGCCCTCTAAAATAGATTGCACGCGTTCCCTCCCTCCCCCCCCCTCTCTCTCTATATATATATATGTCTGTATATATAAAAAGTTTGTTTAATTTTGCTTAGTTTTTAACTTCACAAAAATGGTGTACAGGGATACAGGGGCTGGAGCGATAGCACAGCAGGTAGAGTATTTGCCTTATAGGAGGCCGACCCAGGTTGGATGATTCCCAGCATCCCATATGGTCCCCCGAGCACCGCCAGGAGTAATTCCTGAGTGCAGAGCCAGGAGTAACTCCTGTGTATTGACAGGTGTGACCCAGGGAAACCTGGGACTTTTTTTTTTTAATTTTCAATTCAACATATTTTTATTTCTCATCTGTGCTCCACAAAGCTGTGGCTCATATATTTCGTTGCTAAGATTCCAGCATCTGAAAAGGCCACCATTTCTGTCTTCTCCTGGTGACAGATCCTTGAATTATTTCAATGTCAGATGAGTTTGGCTCCTCCTTTTACACTGTTTGTCCTGGTCGGATTACTTGGCAGAAGCTATAAGGTTATTGGAGTGGAACAGTAAGAATATCAGATCTAAATTAGCGTTGACTGCTCTATTTTAAATGACATAAAATGATTATTTGATCACCTGGCTAAAGTATGTAGTTTTAATGCTTTGCCTTTATGCTGACATTCCTAATGCAGTCTCTCATCATTAATATATTCAAGATAGAGAAATTGGCCACATTTGGGAAATACTTTCCTGAGACATCTAAAGTATCTCTTGAACTTGCTGTATATAAATTGATTCTGAATCTCAGTTCACACACTATCTCAAGATATTTTTATCCCACTGCATGTATTTCTCTAACCAGATGTCTTTACCCGACAACTCAAATTTTGAAATATACAAAACTGAATTCATGGGCTTTCTTTTCAGATGTGTACCTCTGAGAAACCTTGTACATATTTTCTCACTTTTTCCTCCACTTATATCTAGTTTGTCACCAAGTATTTCCCTCTGTACCCCATTTACTATTATTTATTTCCATTTTGTTTTAGTCTTTGTCTCTTGGACCAGGATAGTAATCTGGCAGGGCTCCCTGCTTCCAGTTGCCCCCTAAACAGATCTGTTCATATTTCTTCTTCAGTTTTTAAACTGCCTCAGTGGCTCCACATCTTCTTCAGGGTGGAATACAAGTTTATTTTTATAGTATGATGTTCAGCTCTTATGGTCTTATCCCAGCTTATCCATCCAGCTTCTCATCTCACTATAGTTTCCTACACTCTTGTACTCTAGCCATCTTGAACTTACTTAACTTTCTGGAATTAAATACATTCCTTCCTTTTACAAATGTTCCTATATGCCATTTCTCTTCTTTGTTTTTTGTTTGTTCATTTGTTTTGGTTTTGGGGTCCATACCCAGTAGTGCTCAGAACTTACTCCTGGGGCTGGAGCAATAGTATAGCGGGTAGGGCGTTTGCCTTGTACATGGGCAGCCCAGGTTCAATCCCTGGCATCCCATATGGTCCTCCAAACACAGCCAGGAGTGATCCCTGAGTGCAGAGCCAGGAGTAACCTCAGAGCATCACTGGGTGTGATCCAAAAAGAAGGAAAAAAAAAAAAACTTACTCCTTGCGCTGAGCTGCGGGATCATTCGTGGTTGGTTTCGAGAAACTTTATATGGTGCTGGGGACCAAACCCAGGTTTGCTATATGCAAGTCAAGTGCTTTACCCACTGTACTGTCTCCTTTGCCCCTTTTCCTCTTTTCTGGAATGTCCCCTCTATTCTCCTTTCACTCCATGTTTCTCTGACAGTCTCCTTGTACATCAAGACTGCTCATATGTTTCTTCCAGGATACCATCAGTGACCAACTTGCCCCTCTCTTCCTTTCTGCACTGAATCCCTCCTGACTTTTATCTCTTCTCATTTTTCCTCATAGCACCTATTCTGCTTCATTGTTTGTATTTCCTTGTTTATCTTTTGAAAGGGAAGTTTCAACCCATTTCACACGCTGATCTGAGTGTGGCAGTTAGGAACTCAGATCATGGGTCAGACCTGATTTGTTTCCCTGCTCTCTTATTTCTGTGTGACTTGGTGCAAGTTTTTTTCACTTTCCTACAGCTTAATTCATACATCTACAGAATGGAAAAGGAATTGTACCTGGCGTTATTAGTATGTTGAAGTGGGATATTCAGGGCTCACTCCCTAAGGGCTGTTATTCAGTGGGAGGATTCATAAGACTCTGCGTTTAGGTTTACTCACTGTCTCATTACTAAACTGAAAGGAAACTATTGCATGGGGCAAAGCCTGGAGGGGAACAGGATCAGCTTTCAAGTATCTGCTCCTAGTGAGCTACACAGACCTGTGTCATTCCCTCTACAGGGAACTATGACAGCATGGTGAAGTGTTACAACTAGGCACTCTCGCTGAGGCCCATTGCCTAAGTAATTTTTTAAAATTTTATTTGTGTTTTGCTTTGGGGGCTACGCTGACAGTACTCAGGGGCTACTCCTGACTTTTGTTTTCTGGGTGCTGAGGATATATGGTACTAGAGATAGATCCAGTGTCTACTGCATGCTAGGCAAGGGCTTTAATCCCTGTGTTATTCTCCAATGCCAGTACACAGAGATTTTTTTGGAGGTTGTCACTGTTCTGGCAGGTGGTCACTGGCTCTCCTATGGTAACCCAAGTGTCACCTGGTACGTTTGGGGCCTATCACTGTCTCCCCGGCCGGCTAATGGCAGAAGATGACCAAAGAAACTGGGGCTACCAGGCTAGTTGGTAATCAGTGGTCATTTATTCAAGTCTTGTAGCATTAGTTATAGAGAAATCATGAAGGGTTGTGGGTAGCAATTACATATAGGTATGGTCTAACATTATCGTAAACAATGAGCAGATGTAAAGCCCTTCCTTCAGGAGAAGTTCTTCTAGGAGATACTCAAGGACAAAAATCTCAACTAAGTGCTCAGCACGCTAGATTCCTGCTGAGAGATCTACCAAGGGTGGAATTCCATGTAAGGATGTATTGCTTTCTCCTTTTCTTAGCCAGTATACATTTAAACAATAATCGTAAGTTTACTTCTTAATAATATTTTAGCCATTTTGTATGGACACAGAAAAAGATATATTAAGCTTCTGGAGATATCTCGCCATATATCCCAGACTACAGTCCTCAGGCCAGGTTAGTCTTTTCTAACCCAGTTGGGTTCTTATTCAGTTACTTCTTTTTGAGTCATGACAGAGTTTGTTCCATAATTGTGCTCTTATTATACTTTTTATGGCACTTAACCTGTTGATTTCAATGCCAGGTAATTTATGGCTTGCCCTAGGTCCATCCTTTTTTAAAAAAAATTTTTAAATGTTTTGTAATTGAATCACCATGAGATACAGTTACAAAGCTGTCACAATTGAGTTTCAGTCATACAATGATCAAACACCCATCCCTCCACCAGTGTACATTTTCCACCACCAATGTCCCGAGTATCCCTCCCACAACCCCCACTCCATCCCAACCCCTGCCTCTATGGCAGGCACCTTCCTTTCTTACTCTAGCTTTACTTTTGGGCATCATAGTTTGCAATACAGATACTGAGAGGCCATCATATTTGGTTCTTTATCTACTTTCAGCACATATCTCCCATCCCGAGTAATCTCTTCAACCATCATCTTCTCTGTCCCAGCTGCCTTCTCCCCCAGCACTTGAGACAGGCTTCCAAACCATGGAGCAATCTTCCTGGCCCTTGTCTCCACTGTCCTTGGGTGTTAGTCTCATGTTATTTCATATTCCACAAATGAGTGCAGTCATTCTATGTCTGTCCCATTCTTTCTGACTCATTTCACTTAGCATGATGCTCTCCATGTCCATCCACCTATAAGAAAATTTCACAACTTCATCTTTTCTAACTGCTGCATAGTATTCCATTGTTTAGATGTACCAAAGTTTCTTTAACCAGTCATCTGTTCTCGGGCATTCGGGTTGTTTCCAGATTCTGATTTTTGTGAATGGTGCTACAATAAATATCCAGGTGCAGATGGTATTTCTACTGTGCTTTTTTGCATCCCTAGGTACATCCTTGTCCCTCGCCGGGACCCCTCTTTGGGGGGTGTTAGGAACTATGGGCAACTGAGGCTTAAGTCAAATCAATATGACTGATGCCCAGGAGTAAATATTTGGAGTAAATTATCTTCCAAGTTACAAGGCATAGCATTAACTGCTTTCCTGTGTCTATACAAAAAAGACACTGCACTAAAATTATGCAAAGAACATAAAAGAGGAGAAAAGCAATATTTCACTTACACGTGCAAAATCCTGAGCCCTTAGAAGAATTTGACTTTTATAAGTTACAGGTCTGATTTAGGGATAAAAGTGATTAAGAAGGGAAAAGAGTACAAAGGAGTAGTTAAAGATAAACACAGGATTAGGAGTGGAGAGCCATGCATATGGCTGGAGCGATAGCACAGCGGGTAAGGCGTTTGCTTTGCAAGCGGCCAATATGGCCGACCCGAGTTCGATTCCTCTGCCCCTCTCAGAGAGCCCGGCAAGCTACCGAGTGTATCTCACCCACACAGCAGAGCCTGGCAAGCTCCCCGTGACGTATTCAATATGCCAAACACAGTAACAACAAGTCTTACAATGGAGACGTTACTGGGCCCGCTTGAGCAAATCGATGAATAACGGGAGGACCGCAACCGCGAGGAGTGCAGATGGAATTGGGTGTGCCTCGGGAGCACTGTAGTGGGAGTAACTCAGTAAACCTATACTCCCTGCAGGGGAGGGAGGGAGAGCAGGGTTGAGAAGAAAGGATAAACCAATGTTATTTCGTAAAATGCTTGGGCCTGTAATTCAACAGTTAATCATGTAGACTGCCTCTGCCTAGCACTTAGCAAAATTCCAGACCCTGCAGGAAAGCAGGTGTTTAGTGTGCACCCTGTCTTTTCTGCTCTTTCAGTACAGTGAGCCATACTTGCCAGGAATAGTGGGAATGCTTGCTCTCAGTTGCTGTGGGCTAGCTACATCTCTAAAAAGAGCCCTTGCTAAGAATTGTAGTCTTGGACTGAAATGTTAACTCTTTCCTGAGTGTGTGTAAAATACTTCACAGAGCTCTTGGCTCTCCACAGCACTTCATAATTAATAGTTGCTTCTGCTGCAGCTGCTGTTTTAGGTGGGGACTCCTTGATTCACCAAGGCTTGTGTGCTTAGTTTATGCTGCGAATAGGATGTCTTGCAGTAATAATCATGACTTCTACTGCTAATAGATGTTATGGGTTAAAACCATGTATGAGGCTATGCGTTAGCATTGCAATGAGCACTGTTTTATTTCATTCTAGTCAGCTCTGTGAGGTAGATCATGAGATAAATCCTGTGTAAGGATACCAAGTTACAAGGTATACCAGTATACACAGAAGTAGCTACACTGTTTTTTTTTGTTGTTACCTTTTTTTAATTGAATCGCTGTGAACTATACTTAAAAAACTTTCATGTTTGATTTTCAGTCATACAATGATCAAACACCCATCCCTCCACCACTGCACATTTTGCACTATCAATGTCCTCAGTATCCCTCCCCCTGCCTCTTTGGCAGACAGTTTCCCTCTCTCTCTCTCTCCCTCTCTCTCTCTCTCCCTCTCTCTCTCTCTCCCTCTCTCTCTCTCTCCTTACAGGCATTATGGTTTGCAATACAAATAATGAGAGGCCATCATGTTTGGTCCTTTATCTACTTTCAACACACATCTCCTATCCCGAGTAATCCCTCCAACCATCACTGACTTATTGGTCCCTTCTCTATCCCAGCTGCCTTCTCCCCCAGCTTATAAGGCAGGCTTCCATCCATGGAGAATCTTCCTAGCCCTTGTCTCTACTTGGTGTTAGTCTCATATTATTTTATATTCCACAAATGAGTGCAGTCATTCAATGTTTGTTCTGCCCTTTCTGACTCATTTCACTTAGCATGGTACTCTCCATGACCATCCACTTATAAACAGATTTCATGACTTCATCTTTCCTAACATCTTTCCTAACAGCGCCATTGTGTAGATGTACCAAAGTTTCTTTAACCAGTCCTGTTCTCAGGCACTGGAACTGTTTCCAGATTCTGGCTATTGTTTCCAGATTCTGGCTATTGTGAACAGTGTTGCAATGAATATAGAGGTGCAGATGTCATTTCTACTGTGCTTTTTTGTACCCTCAGGATGTATTCCCAGAAGTTCTATTGCTGGGTCATATGGAAGCTCAGTTTCTAGTTTTTAGTTTTTTAAGGAATATTCATATTGTTTCCCAAAAAGACTGAACCAGTTGGCATTCCCACCAACAACGAAGGAGAGTCCCTTTCTCCCCACATCTGCTCCAGATGTGTGCCAGTCTCTGTGAAGCTACACCTGTTTTTGTTTGTTGTGTTTTCTTTTTGTTTTTGGCCACACCCAGTGTTCCTCAGAGTTTACTCCTGGCTCTACACTCAGGGATATCTCCTGGCAGGGCTTGGAGGCCATATCTGGTAGCAGGGATCAAAACCATGTCAGCTACATACAAGACAAGTACCCTACATGCTGCACTCTCCCCCCCCCACCCCTCAATGACTAAATTCATATGGTTCATAAGTGATAAGGATGGGATTTTAACCCAAGCCTCTGCCTACAGAAACTACCTCTTAACTGTATACCTTCCTATGTCTTGGTAAATATTAGATGGGCAAGTGATTAGAGGGCTAACTGAACATTTATATGAATTATTCACCACGTCTAAAGTCATTTAGGGATTACGATGAAGAAGAAACATCACTAACAATTAGATATTAGAGGACGAAACAGTAAATGAGTAAGGCTCTTGCCTTGCACGCAGCCCACTTTAATTCTGTCCCCTGCATCTCATAAGGTCCCCCAAGCTCTGCCAGGAGTGAGCCATGAATGCAGAGCCAGGAGTAAGTCCTGAACACCACCAGGTGTAGCCCTCCCCCCAAAAAAGGAAAAAAATGCAAAAAGTATATATTTTTAATTTATTTCTGTATAATGCTTTATTATTATAAGGACAGTGTCCTTATATTTTCTCAAGTTTTTGGGATAAAATGTTATAATATCTGCTAGAGTTTTTCTGTAAAATGAAAATTGACCAAATACAGGAAATTATCGGCATTTGTTATGGGGAATGTTCACTAAGCCATTCTCAAAACAGTCTGTATTTTTTTTAAAAAAATTATAGTCAGGGCTGGAATGATAAGTGCAGTGGCTAGGGTACATGCCTTGAATGTTGCTGACCCAAGTTGCATCTCTGGTACCTCATATTTAGTCCCCTAAGCTTACCAGAAGTGATCCCTGAGCACAGCCAGGAGTAAACCCTGTGTACCACCGGGTGTAGCCCAAAAAAAAACAAAAATTAAAAAATTAAATTTAAAAGTAAATGAATTTTATGGTCATAGTTTTTAAAAAGTAGCAAGGGATAGCTCAGAGGACTAGTGTGCGTGCCTTGGGTTTGATGTGACCCATTTTGTGATCCCCAGAGGACTACTGGGAGTATCCCTAAGCCCCTGAGCACTGTTGCATGGAGCCCAAACCCTTCCCCCATAAAAAAAGGGAAGTTGTATATTAACAATAGTATGCTATGCCTAAGCAATAGTAATACCCATATGTTTTAAGATAGTCTAGCCTGTTGGAGATAGCACAGCGGGTAGGGCGTTCGCCTTACAAGCGGCCAACATGGCCGACCCGAGTTCGATTCCTCCGCCCCTCTCGGAGAGCCCGGCAAGCTACCGAGAGTATTCGATATGCCAGACACAGTAACAACAAAGTCTCCAATGGAGACGTTACTGGGCCCGCTCGAGCAAATCGACGATCAACGGGAGGGCCTTTACCTTTACCTTTACCTTTATATATTGATTTATTGAAATGAAGTTATCTTTAATGCATTATAGAGCTTGGGTATGGGTGGTTCTGGGGATCAAACTCATTCATATATGTGAGGCATGTGCTTAACAACCAAGCTCTGCCTTTTTATGCTTTGATTGTTTTATAGATGAAGATACTAAAACTTTGTCTATATCAGTAACAGAGTCTTCATCAAGAACAGCCTTTGCTCCTTTGCTAAGGAACTTCCTAGGGCTTTACCTTTGGAAAAATGAAGCCGTTTTCTTTGTTCCCTATAAGAACTTTTTTTGTATTATGCACTTGATATAATGTGATTATAATGGATTTGAATGCCACTATTGTAATAAATACACACTATTTATTATAATAGTGTGTCTACACATGTAATTATCTCTTTACCTTTGTATACCCCCTTCACATTGTAGACAGAGGTAGTGTTACTTACACTTTGCCATAAAGATGCTAAGATCCAGATTTGTTAAGCAGCTTTTTAATGATCAAAATTCATTAAAATGTAACCAAATGTCTAATGCAGGTTGTCACTTTGGTTTAATAGTGTGTCTCACACAGTCAAAAACCCTTGTTTGAATCTGATCTCTTATGTCTGTCTCAATAGGCTTCCGATGGAAGCAGCTCCAGAGAAGATCTTTCATCCCAGCTTTTGAGAAGAAATGAACAGATACGGAAATTAGAAGCCAGGCTTTCTGGTATGTCTAAGAACTCATAGAAAAACAACAAGAGAAACTTTCCTGGCCCTCTCTCCCCATAAAGCAGTCACAGAGCTAAATGTTATAATAATTTTGGCATTTTTTTATCTTTTGATTCAAAAATGGACCAATAGGGGCTAGAGAGATTGTACAGCAGGTAGGGCACTTGCTGACCTGGATCCCAAGCACTCCGTATGGTCCCCCAAGCACTGCCAGGAGTAATTCCTGAGTGTAGAGCCAGGAATAATTTCTGAGCATCACTGTGTGTGCCTCCCCCAAAAGATGGGAATGGGGGGTAAATAGAGCACTATGCCCTCATTATTCTGTTAGTACAATAAGTAATATAAATTCAAAACTCGGATTTTAAAGCTTAAAATAAGCAATGTCTAGGGGCCAGAGTGATAAGGTAGCAGGTAGGGCACTTGCCTTGCATGTGAACCAGATTCGATCCCTGGGGTCCCATATGGTCCCCTAGGTCCACCAGGGGTGATCCCTGAGTGCAGAGTCAAGAGTAAGCACAGGGCTGGAACGATAGCACAGCGGGTAGGGCGTTTGCCTTGCACGCAGCCGACCTGGGTTCGATTCCCAGCATCCCATATGGTCCCCCAAGCACTACCAGGAGAGATTCCTGAGTGCAGAACTAGGAGTGACCCCTGTGCTTTGCCGGGTGTGACCCAAAAAGAAAAAAAAAAAAAGAGTAAGCACAACCGGAGCACCACCAGTTGTGCACATGCACAACCCCTTTCCCCCTCCCTGCCCCCACTCCCTCCACCCCCCAAAAAGCAACTTCTTTAAAAGAACCTTCTGGGGCAAGAGAGACAGTACAGAGGGTAAGGTGTTTTCTTGTAGGTGGTTGACCTGGGTTTGATCCCCAAAGTGCCATCAGACAAGATTCCTGAGTACAAGTACCTGAGCACCACTGGACTTAGCTCAAATCACTACCACCATCACCAAAAATAAGCAGCTTCTGTCTTTGTGCTCCTGAGATTTCTAGCCATGAATATAAAAAGTTTAAACTACATAGAGAAACAGAGAAATGATGCAGGAGTTAAGGTGCTTTTCCTTGTATGCGGCCAACCCTGGTTTGAATCCTTGGCACTACATATCATCCCTTGAGTATCACCAGTAGTGATCCCTGAGCACTGAGACAGGAATAAGCCCTAAGTACTGCTGGATGTGGTCCAAAACAAAGAAACTCTAGATAGAGTAAATTTGACCACCTGCCATCTACCAGCAGAACTTGCATTCATGGGAGCTGGCAAAGGAACTGCATTTTGGGGAGTGGCTCCCAGATGTTAACCAGGAAGGGTAATGGTACATTGCCACTTGTTACAGCTAACGTTTTTGGAATCACTCTGGGACTCTGGGTCTCAGCACCACTTTCCAATAGTACTTCTAGCATCAGCTTCAATATAGAAGCTGTATCTTATTTTTTGTCTTTTGTGTGCAATTATAACTGACAGGAGACTCCCATGATAGCCTTTGCCTGGACTGGGTTTGTTACTGAACAGTCCTGAGTCCTCACCTAGGTTTCTGTCCTTAGATACTTTATGGAAGCATCATACTGTGAAGTGGTCAGTTGATTATTTGTTTCTTTTTGTCCCTTGGCCTTTGCTGTTACTTATGCCAATACCGAAATGTAAAGGACAAAATTGACCAAATTCTTTGTGAACCATTTTTGTTAATGTTGCTATCCAAGGAATCACAGGTAGCTCACAGCTCCTAGATAGTCCTTATTTTGTCCTCCCAATCACTTTTAGGTTTAGCAAAGATAAGATTACATTAGTAGAAGATGCGATTCAAAGCTAGACTTTTTAGGTACAAATTCATGCTCTGAGCAACAGTCTGCCCCCGGCACAATTGTTGGGGGCCAGAGAGATAGGATGGGGTAAGGCGCTTGCCTTGCACGTGACTCTGGTTCTATCCCTGAGCCCCACCAGGAGTTATCCCTGAGCACAGAGCCAGAAGTAAGTTGGATGTGGTCCAACTCCCACCCCCAGAAAGTTTAATTTGTTGCTGTACTCTTGCTCTGTATGTAGGTGGTATCAGTAATCAGTCGTGAAAACTTTATTTGATGTTGGAGAGATTATAAAATAATATGAACCGTTCCTAATACAGAGAAAAGATAGTTTGAATTTGCCTTATGTTAGAAAAAGGATAGGGAAGAGAATGCACATGTATTTATCCCTTGTATGTTTTGGTCATTTCCCTCCATCATGACCCCTTTTTTGGTGAGAGGCTTGCCTTTCCGGCAGTGCTCTGTGCAAAATTCAGGATCTCCACATGCAAGACTTGCACTTCGGCCCTTTAAAATGTCTCCTCAGCCCCTGGGAGCTCCCTTCAGTAGAGCACTGTGTGACAGGCTCTTAAGGCACAAGATTCTTACTTGTCAGTGAGTCCTTTCATGTAGGTATTTAGATCATCATTTGATAAATGAAGAAACCAGTACTTAAGATCAATAGTTTGCTTAAGGTCTTCCAGCTAAGGACAAATAGGAGTTTGAATTAAAATATGTCTTAATTTTCCACTAAACCACACAGTCTTCTTTGGCCAGCCAGGTAATTAATTCTGACATGACATTCATCTTTAATATGTCACTGGCAAATCAAACTTTTCTAGAGAATTAAGTGTACTTTTCATAAAAACCGTACCATAATTAAAGTGTTATTCAGTTCTGTGTACTGTAAGGAAGCTGTTTACTGATTCCTTTTCATCGTCCAACACACAAAATTTAAATAAGGACCAGAGAGACAATAAAGGTGTTAGGTGCTTTACTTGCATGCAGTAACCCCAGTTTGAACTATGGCTCTGCATGGTTCCCTGAGTACTGCTAGGAGTAGATCGTCACACACACACACACACACACACACGTTCACGCTCACATACAATAAAATTGAAATGTAAAAAAATAGTAATGATTCTGGTATTCATAGTGGGGCATTTCTGATCATCAGACGACCAATTCTTACTCTCTGCCAGGGCTAAGAAAATGTGACTGTTTGTTTTCTCCATTGACCATGGACAGTTTGTAATATACCTGTTTGCCCGTCTTGTTTGTTGTTAATGAGAGGCTGTCTGCCTAGCTTTCCTTAACAGGAATGGTTTTCAGGTTGAGAAATCATCATCATTTTCACTCATTTTTTTGTTTAACTTCCTTTCCTGATGTTTGTCCATTCCTGGTATGTGCATCACCCTCCTCACCCAAGACTATGCTGAACAGGTCCGAAACTTGCAGAAGATAAAAGAGAAGCTTGAAATTGCGTTAGAAAAACACCAGGATTGTACGTATTTTTCTCCTGCTTATTTCAATCGTCTTAGGGTTTAGGGTTTATTGTTTGTTTTTTAATTAATAGTGTATGGTTAAGATTGTTCCTTCCAAGAGCTCTAGTCTATAAGTAGTCTTCTTCTTACTCTAGTCAGGAGTGCATTTGTCTGATAGTTAGAAGCATATAACTCATATTTATGTTGCTCTGTGGGCTTGTTTCTTAGCAGAGTGTCGTTATATGTATCAGTTTGTCTCCATTCAGTTAACCAGTTTCTTGGCCACTCTTAGAATCTGGTAACATATAGTGCCTGGTCCTGGAGCCTAGCTCAGGACACTCTGGTTCTGACCACAGCTTCCTTGCTGCTATGTTTGTAATTGGGGGGTGATATCTCTGTCAATTCTCCAAAAATAGAACAAACCTTGGATTAGTCTGCCCTGAACCTTATGTTTTCTTTCGGGCTCAATTCAAGAAAGATGTTAACATAAGTAGAAAGTTGTTTTCTGTGTATATATATATATATAAATTTTTAAAGAAAACAAGTGAAAAAAGGTTTTTGTTTTTCTTTGTTTTGATTTTTGTTTTAATTCTGATAAAGTTGTAATAGCAGCACAGTGATAGCATTGATTTGTTTTAGTAAGATAACTCAGTGCTCTATTATACTATTTTAAAAATTACCTTTATGTGTTTTGGTGAAAGTATACTTTTAACAACTACAGAAAAATGAACACAACAGAAACAAAAAAAAGTATGGACTAGTACTAAAGCCAAAAAATTCTTTGTGGAAAGTCAGATTTTTCCCAGTCTCATAATCCATTTTTATGACCTTGACCTTATATTTGTAAAGTAACAACATAGGCTATTTGTCATGCTATTTTGAAGTTTTTCTATATCTCAAATAGAGCCTCTTTGTTAACAGCTTCCATGCGGAAATTTCAAGAGCAGAATGAGACATTCCAAGCCAGCAGAGCCAAAATGGCAGAAGGACTGACTTTGGCATTAGCCAGAAAGGACCAGGTATTCAATATGTGACCCAGCCCAAGACTGATGGAAAGATTCCACCTAGTGACACAATTTCAAGAAATCTATAAGCCTACACAAAAATATGTACAACCTAGTGGGGGGAAAAATAACAAGAAACCTTAGAGTTATAAGCCTTAATGTATCTAAATGAAGAAAGGATCTCAAATTGGTAGATTCTGATTCTGGGCAATTGTTCTATAGCCTTTTGTACCAAAGAAAAAGGATATAATCCCTTTTCCGTTCATTTATACCAGGTAGCACAAAGCATATGGGTAAAGTGAAGGTGAAGAGGAAAATAATTATCAGAGACTCCTGAAGACTGACCCTCCCTCTGCCCACTTTTAACCATCTAACCATCAGTTGAGAGTTCCAGGTTTGGCTGATCCCATCTATGCACTCTTAGAAAATAATCCCAGCCCATTTGGGGCAGCACTGAGGATCTGCCAATGCTACATAAGACTAACACATACAACTTACATGGGGTATTCCACTCAGTACAGTCTATAGACTTGTATTTGTGTTTAGAATTGTTTCTAAAGTTCATTTTCTCCTGATAGTGTTATGAACTTCCTTAATAGTGAGCCAATTCTTTGTGGAAAGTCAGATTTTTCCCAGTCTCATAATCCATTTTTATGACTTGTTGCTTTTGGGCAAAGAGTAAGTTGATTTTTTTTTTTCTGAAAATCCTGGTGTTACTGATACTTTTCTTGGAAACTCTATTTTTGTTATTGTTTCATTTTAGGAATGGTCAGAAAAGATGGAGCAGCTTGAAAAGGTTAGTTCATCATCTTACTGTCTTCATTTTTGCTTTACTATTAATGCTGACCTCTTGTGGAGCTTGGAAAATCACGATTGCTATGCCATCTCTTGGAAACTGAATTAGTTGAACTAGACGCTGACTTGGCATGGCCATTGTTTTCCCCTTCCTCCTGGGCAGGTTGCGTCTACTGTTGGCCCCACTCCTGCATTAGCCAGGTTCTGTTACCCATCCTCTGACTGGGTTTCACCAAAGGGGAAACACTTGAAGAGTAAGAGCCTTCTCTCTGTGGGAGCTTGTTTTATTTGTTTGCTTTGGGACCACACCTAGCAAGGCTCAGAGATTACTACTGGCTCTGCCCTCCGGAATCACTCCTGGCAATGGTTCAGGGACCATATGGGATGCTGGTGTGAACATCATACAAGGCAAACGCCCTATACTACTCTCTGAACTATCTCTTGGCCCTTCCCCATGGGATCTTTTAACCGAAGCTTCTGTTGGACCTTTGGTTCATCCTCTGACATAGTTTCTGACTCCTTGGATTTCCTATAACAACTTCATCTCTGCCCCATCATGCCCACTTATTTACTAGTACATTATCTGTTGATTGGTTTGGTTTGGTTTGATTCTTAGACCACAACCATACATGCAATACTGAGGATCAAACCTGACTTCTTACCTGTAAACATGCTCTCCAGCCACTCCTTTGGGTTTTCTTCCCTGCCTGCTTTCTTGCTTTAAGTCATTTTATCAAATTTTCTTTTAAGTACTTCCTTTGCATCTGATGTCTGGACCATATGGGATGCCAGGAATTGAACCCGATCAGCCACAGCTCCAGCTCTGGGAGTGCATTTCTTTTTTTTTGCCCCCCTTAAATTTTTATTAGTGAAACACCATGAGGTACAGTTGTAGACTTACACATTTTTGTGCTTGGATTTCAGTTATACAATGATCGAATACCCATCCCTCCACCAGTGCCCATTCTCCACCACCACTGATCCCAGTGTCCCTCCCACCTCCCATCCCCCTATCCCACCCTGCCTCTGTGGCAGGGCATTCCCTTTTGTTCTCTCTCTCTTTTTGGGTGCTGTGGTTTGCAAAAGAAACATTGAATGGCAATCATGTTCGGTCTATATGGAAGTGCATTTCTTAAGGCTCAGTTCTGGGCCAGTAAAAAAAGAATCTTTTTGGCTAGATACAGATGAGGAAAATTGATTAATTTACTAATACTTTTCACTAGTTTGCATAGCACAGCAAACATACTTTTATAATATACACTTGCCTAACAGACATGAATAGCAAGATGGAATTTGAAGCCTAAAATTAAGAAAAACTTTTTAATATGAAGTAATAGGTTAGCCTGCATTATATGCTGCTACCTAATCTGTGTTTTCATTAGTGATCTCATAAGTAACTCTTCATGGTAGAAAATTTATTCCTTGGATATGTTTAGTTATGAAATATATTATTTGCTGTTTATTGAACAAATGAGTTTCATTATTGCTCTAGTCTTTGATAGAGTATCAGTTTAAATAGTGGTAGTTTACCACTCTGACCTCTAAATGCCTTTTTTTTTTTTTTGGAGGGGGAAATCACACCCAGCAGTGCTCAGTGGCTCTTCAGTCAGGAATTACTCCTGGCAGTGCTTGAGGGACCACATAGGATGCTAGGGGATTGAACCCCGTGCAAGGCAAATGCCCTACCCGCTGTACTATCATTCCATCCCCTGAATATCTGCAGTTTTTTATTAAGAACTTCTAGATGTTGAGTAGTTTGTGCTCTGTTCTCTTATTCAAAACTAAAATTTATTTATTTTTACTTTTGTTTGTTTGGGAGCCATACATGGTGGTGCTTTAGAACCACTCTAGGCACTCTGCTTGGGCACAAATGAGGTGCCTGGGATCAAACCTGGACCTCCTGCATGCACAGCAGACATTTAGCCAATTGAGTTATTTCTCTGAGATCCCATGTCTTTTTCTTTTTTTTTTTTCTTTAGTGAAACAAGGTAGTTTTTATCCAACAAAACTTGCCTAGAAAGAGGTGAGAGAAAATATGGTCTCCTCCACAGTGGAAATACGCAGTCAAAGAAACATAGAAACAAGGGTGGCCAGAGCAGTCGTACACTGGGTCAGATACTTACCACTGTACACAGCCCAACCAACCGTTGAGCCTACAAGGAGTGAACCCTGAGTGCAGAGCAGGGAGTAAGCCCTGAGCATCTCCAGGTATCTCCCAAAAAACCCAAAAACAAACAACAAGAAAAAAGATAGTGTTCAAGGGAGAACATGACCTTGAAGAGCAGCTCACATTTTCTTTTTTTTTTCTCAACATAAAGCATTTGTATAGGACCGGGGCTATGGATCAGTGGTAGAGCACATGCCTCAGATATATGAAACCCTGGGTTAATTTCTGGCATTGGGGGGTGGGGGGGAACTACCATATAGCTTGAACCAAGTAGATAGGTCCTAGGGCTGGAGTGCCTAATGTGCTTGCAGGAAACCGAGGTCTGAGTCCTGCTGCAGCATGGTGCCCTGAACTAGCTGGGTTTAGAGAAGCAAAGAACAGACCAAGGGTTTTCTCAGTGGTGGAGCACATGCTTCACATGCCGGGGACCCCAGCTTCCCCCCACCCCACAACAAAGAGGAAACAATTCTGTGAAAATAATGATTTCTAATGTCACAGTGAAAATAATGATTTCTAATGTCACAGTTGTCTCCATTAATATCTTCTTCCACCTAGGAAAAAAGGCTTCTGACAGCTCAGTTACAGGAAATGAAAAACCAGAGTTTGAATCTTTTCCAAAAGAGAGATGAAATGGATGAATTAGAAGGATTCCAGCAGCAGGAACTAAGTAAAGTAAAGCATATGGTACGCATCTTTAATTCAGAAGCTGAATGATGAGTCATTACTCTGATTCTGTCATCGCTCTAATAAATGGCAAATATACCCTAGTAGTCTTTGATATTAATTATACTCGTATGTTTTCAGTTTATTAAATGGAAATGCCCTGTGTGAATTCTTCCATTTTTATTTTTAAACAACTCAGCATATGAAGCTCCTGAAACATTCTAAAATTTTGTAAAAAGTTTGATGTACAGGTCCAGATTTTTTGTGTATTTCTTATTAGTAAAGCTTTTTATCTTTGTATCAGCTATTAAAAAAAGAAGAAACTCTGGGGAAAATGGAACAAGAGTTGGAGGCACGAACCATAGAACTGAGTCACACACAGGCAGAGTTGATGACGTCCAATCAGCAGTCTGTAGACTTAAGCCAGAAGCTTGAAGAATTGCAGAGACACTGCTCAACGCTGGAAGAACAGAGGTTCTTGCTTGGTCTGTGGGGCCCATGGGAAGTGATACTAGTGTAATTCTGGCTCTGCCTGATTGCCTTTCCCCCCTGCTCTTTGCAGCACTTTCTGATCTCAGTCCTGGCAAAGGCTTCCAGGCTTGTCCTGTCCTAACTAGGGCTGATGACCATCCTCCTCCACCTCTCACTCCTCTTCACCTGCTCAGACTCAGAACCACTCCTGCCCCTCCCAAGCATTTCTCTGGTTTTATTTCTAAGCTATTGAGTCACCAAAGGCAGTTCAGGATTTTTTGCTTTACCAGGGTAAAACTCTCCCCACCATCACCACCCCATGGGCTTCTGCTCAGTGAGAGCCAAGGAGTCTTCTCCATTGATAAATTTCACATGACTAATGTTTGCAGCCATGACATAGAGAAACCATGAGCAATTTTCCTATGGAAAGAGCGTATCTTAGATGAGATATTCAAATGTGTGCATTCTCTGCTTGCTTTCTGTGAAGAGACCACATGACTGCTTCAAACATAGGTGCGGAAAATAAAATCACGGCTCTGGAGCAAAAAGAACAAGAGCTACAAGCATTTATTCAGCAGCTTTCCACTGATTTGCAAAAGGTACGGAGAGTACTGGGAAGTGGCCTAGGTTCCTGGTATTTGTGAAGAGATAGAAACTAATTTTGCCAGAAATGTCAGCCTACAGTCCACATCGCGCTAGTTCCTCGTCTAGCCAGGCTACATCCTTATTGAAGAAGCTGTCTTTGCTCTTTTGTTAAAGATCAGTTGCTTTTTTAGAGGGTTATTTCTGTGCTCCCTGATTTGTTCCATTGATCTATTTTTCTTTTCCTTCACCAGTATGACAGTTTGGTTTTTGATTTTTGGTTTTGTGGCTGCACCCAGCTGTGCTCAGGCTTATAACTTTTCTGGCTCAGAGATCATTCTTTGCAGGGCTCTGAGGGTCATGTGTGATGTTGGTGATCAAACACAAGCCAGCTGTGTGAAAGGCAAGCACCTTACCTAGGTTTTGAAATCAAATAGTGTCAGTCTTCCACAGTTGTTCTCTTTTCTTCAGTGTTGTTTTAGATGTTCTGCCATTTTTTGTTGCTTGTTCCTGTTTGGAGGCCAGATCTGGCCGTGTTTAAGGGACACTCCCAGCTCAGTGCTGGAAGATCGGTTCAGTAGGTACTCTGGGGACTCTTGAGTTCTAGGGACCAAATTTTGGCCGTCTGTAAAACGTGTTTCCATTTTTTGAGCTATTTTTTAAGTCCTGTTCTGAGTCTTTGGATTCTTCATGTAAATTTTGAATCAGTTTGTAGGATCACATAGGTATGTGCTTTTGTGCTAGTCCTAAACTTTAATTTTTGTGAAGGGACACAAAGAATGGTTATGAAGACTGGAGATCATTGAAAGTGTTTTCATATATTTTGCAAAATGCTATTTTTGCTGTATTCTGCTATTACAGTTCCTACTGTTTGTTTTTATTTTTATTTTGGGGCCAAACCTGGTGATGCTCAGGGCTTACTTCTGACTCTGCACTCAGGAATCACTCCTGGTGGGCTCGGGGAAACTTATGGGGTACTGGAAATCAAACCCAGGTCAGCCTAAGTGGAGTTGCTGGTAATGGTTTTTGGCATCTGAAGTAATGATGTATGTCCCGAGTACTCTTCTTAATAGGATTAAACATTTGCTTAATGGAAATGGGAAGAAGAACATTCCTGGAACCACTAGATCATGACAGTACAGTCTGGTTATATTTTTATAGGGGCTTTGCCCAGAAGTACTGGGAGTAAGGAAGACAGGGCCACTCCCAGTGGTGCTTGGGGCCTCCAGCATTACCTGGAGGACCATGCAATGCCAGGGATCAAACTCAGGGCCATGTGCATGCTCACCATATGTCCTGCCACTTGAGCCAGATTCCAGCCCCTATCCCTTTTTTTTTTCTTTTTGGGTCACACCCGGTGATGCACAGGGGTTACTCCTGTCTCTGCACTCAGGAGTTACTCCTGGCAGTACTCAGGGGACCATATGGGATGCTGGGAATCGAACCTGGGTCGGCCGCATGCAAGGCAAACGCCCTACCCGCTGTGCTATTGCTCCAGCCCCTATCCCATTATTTTAAGGAAGACGAATACCATTCCTTTGCTTGCCAGATTCCATAGAAGTTTTGGCATTGTTCTTCTCAGATTGGCACTTACTTAAATCAAGATGACCGTTTGTCTCCTACCCCAGTGTTCTGAAAAGATAGCTGTGTGCTCTGGCTTCTGATCTTGCATCTTTTATGGTCAGGGACAATTCTCTGCTCATTCATCTAGGATAGAGTTGAAAATGAAATTTCAGTGACATAGGATGACCCAAAGTGGTAGGAAGACAGGGGAGAAGTTTCTCATGAAATCTGCTTTCACCTGCAGATCACTGCTGAAGCTCAGGAGAAAGAGCAACTCATCACCCGTTTGCAAGAGAAAGTCTCATCCTTGGAGAAGAGACTGGAGCAGAATTTCTCAGGAGAAGAGCACGTGCAGGAGCTCCTGAGAGAGGTGAGTGGCTTTCTTGGGCCGTCTGGGCTGGGGAAGGCAGTGGTGACTATGGCAATTTCCTCAGGTCTAGAGTTTGAGAACCACAGAGTCTGCAGACAGTGGTGAGGCACGCACACGCTCCAGCTTCATGGAGTCCTGCCTGCAGCTGAAGCAGCCTCTTGTCCCCTGGGTGAGACCCTCTCCTAGTAAAGGGGGAGCCTATGCAGAGATGCAGGTGGACAGCCCATCCTGGATCTTGAGAAGCCCCACCAAGTGCTTTACACCTTGTGGGCTTTCTCAGCACCCTGCACTGCTCACCTCCCCTGAGAAAAGAAAGTTGACTGAGGAAAGAATCACATCTGCCTTGGGTATGGGCAGGAGCTTCCTGAGATAGTCCCCATGTCTCCTAAGTGAATAGAGGCCATTGCATGTACTGGTCTTTTGCCTGTGGTGAGAGTAGTAGGGACCAAGAGGAGGGGTAACACACTTGGCTTTTTCATGTGCTCTGTATATGGGACCACCAGCACTCTGCTGCCAAGTGCAAACAGAGCAAGAGTCATTATATTTCAGTTATTCATTTAATTATTATTGTTACTATCCTTATAGCATGATTCTACTACAAGCTCTAACATAATTATGAAGATGCTTTAGGGAACGAGGAAGTCCCAAACTCCTTTGCTGTCATTCTGGCCCCCTTCTTGTTTGTGTCCCTGTGGCAGCAGTGACCAAGCCAAGGCCTTGGCTAGATCAAACCATCACTCTGTCTGTAGTCAGCGTTAGCTGGGTATCTCCACGGCCACCATTGTACCATTGGACTGTTCTCTAGCCTGGTTTGTGACTGGCTGACCCAACATTAGTCTCTTCATCCTTTGAATGTCTGCTGTGTTCACTGCCAAATTGATCTTCTTAAACAGCGTTTCTAACTCCCTCGTTCCCTAAAGCATCTTCATAATTATGTTAGAGCTTCTAGTAGAATCATGCTATAAGGATGGTAACAATAATAATTAAATGAATAACTAAAATATAATGACTCTGGCTCTGTTTGCACTCGGCAGCAGAGTGCTGGTGGTCCCACGTACAGAGCCTCTCAAACCAAGCTCAGCACATGCTGAGTGATACTAGAAATGAAGTTCATAGCCTCATGCTTGCAAAGCAGGTGCTTTTGCCACTTGACACTGAGCCATCCCCAGACCCTGCCACCTTGTTTCTTGTCCTGAGTGTATTGTCACTTTAGCTTTTGGCAGTTTGTAGTTGCCTGGACCTCTCCCCTGACTTGCTTGGGTTCCCCCTGTGCTTCCTGCTTCCCGGAGGGACAAGTGGCTCTATTCTGTGCTGCTTCTTGGTGGAAACTTGCTATACAAAAACAAGATCATACAATTTGCAAGCAAAATAGTTTTACTTAGTACATGTGAGAGAGAAGGGAAAGAGAACCTTATAAAGTAAAATCAAGTATGCGCTGAGTAGGGATGTGGGCGAGACCACTGGGTTGCACTGTAAGGAGAGGGAGAAGATTACTCACCCAGAGGAGAGGCCATGGTCACTCCAGAATGGAGTGTATTTATTCCGGAATTGTGTTCGTGACAGGAGCCACACCCAGCAGTGCAAGGGGTTCTTCTGGCTCATTGCTTGGAGATCACTCCTGGCGGGTCTGTGGAGGCAGGTGGTGGAACCAGGGAATGCCAAGAATCTACAGGCCTCCCACACATGCAGAGCATGAGCTCCAGACCTGGAGTGCTCTCCCCTGCCTTTCAGTTTGCTGCTTTTCAAAGCATGTAATTATTCTATACCTAGTTCCAGTACAAGTCCTAGTATATTTTCAGTATAGCAGTAACAGCTTAATGAAGAAATGGTTATTTTAGTTTACCCATCTTTCAATTTCTAGAAATCAATTGCTGAGCAGAATTTGGAAGATACCAGACAGCAACTCTCGGCAGCCAGAAGCAGCCAGACCAGGACCATCAACCTCTTGGAGACAAGGGTACTGACGTTGCTTCTGGAGATTCTGAGTTTCGGGACACAGGGGTGAGGTGGAACAAAGTGAACAAACTGGTAGGATGACATGGTTGTGACTGAGAATCTGCTTCATAGGCCTGAGTTTTTCTTTTAGGATATTGGGGGTTGGGAGGGGCTGTGACTGGCATTGATCTGGGGCTTCTGCTGGGTGTGTTTGGGATAGAAACAAGGTCAGCTGCATGGAAAGCAGGCACCTTAACCCTATATTCACTCTGACCCCTGAGGTTTTCCATTGCAGTGACTATGTTTTTGGATCTTAACCTCGGCAAGGTTGCTGTAGTCATTGTCATCTTCTTTTTAGCAGGATGAGGGGTATGGTTGGGGTAGATATAGAGAGGCAACTGCCAGCTGTCTTCCATTTGTTTTGTTTTGGGGCCACACCAGCAGTGCTCAGGGCTTACTTCTAGCTCGGCACTCCTGGCAGTTACCAGCTATGTTCTGGATCATAGTGCAGAAGATGCACGCTAGCCTTTAGTTTATTTCCAAATTTGAGGGGAGGGATTTGAACTTAGACCATACCTGGTGGTTCTCAGGGGCAATCATCCCTTCGAGCCATCGCCTCAGCTAAGTTTGTGTGTTTCTTCATTCTTGCCATGTTACAGCACTGTTCCATACGAAGTTGCTCTCTTATTCATTCCCTTTGCGCCTATTGCCCTTCCTCCCCTGGCAATCATTCCAGTGTGGTTAATAGAGTGGGGTGACCTTAAACTGGTGGGTGTGGTTTGTGTGCATGTGTTGATTTAGGTAAATGATGAAACTGCCTTTGTCTGCTTGGTTACTTTCAACTGCCCTGTCTCAGATCTGTGTGCACCTCTCTACTTTAATTGTCTGCGACAAGCCAGACTCTGGAAAGCCTCCTTCCTGTCCACAGGGTCCACTGCAGTGAGCACCCGTGCCCCATCACCTTCTGGAGAGAGACTGCATCTGACTTAATGGGGCTAAGTAGGACACAAATGTTCCCTGAAGGGCTGCACCTGGCCCTCCTCCCTCCCCCCCTAACCCGGCATGCTGGAGGCTCCTGTGTCTGCGCTCCGCCATTTCCAGCATTGTTATTTTCCCAACCCTGTAATTTTCTTGCCAGTTTAATGAGTGTGAAGTGATATTTAAATGTTTTAATTTGCATTGCTATAGTTACTAATGAGTTTGACCATCTCTTCATATGCCTGTTAGTCTTTTGGGTTTCTACTTTTGGAATTGCCCATTTATATCTTTGGCTTGTTTTTCTTGGGGGGGTTGTTTGGCTTATAGGATTTCATTATATATTTAGTGCCTAAACGTTTGTCATTTTCCAGTCCATATTAAGTACCTTCTTCCTTCTAAGACTTTTAAGTGAATTTAATTTACTCAAATTACTATTTTTCATCCTGTATTGGAAGGTAACATTTTTCCCAGTAGACGTTTTATTTACCTACAAATTTCAGAGTTATGTATTGATATTGTGAGTCTATCTTATCCATTGCTATAGAGAAATGTCTTCTTTTATTCTTCAGTTGATATTAGGTACTATACGCCTGCTGAACTCTTGTCTCTAGTATTGGATCATTTCTTCCACTTTCCTAGGCAAGTAGTCAGACATCTGTGAGTAATGATAGCTTTATCTTGTCCTTTTGGGTCTTTACACTTTGGGTTCTTTTTTCTGTCCTTAGAGAATTGGCAAGGGCCTCTAGAACTCCACGAGCAGAGCAGATGTCAGAGTGCCAGGGAGGCCACCCCCCTCTGGGTTCTTTTCCTACCGAATGAGTCATCTAAGCAATCAAAGGGTTTTCGAAGGAAGGGTCAATTTAATGTCATGTCCACGGAGAATTTACTTGGTTATAAACTCTAGTGGGGCAAACCAGGGGTATTGCTTCCTGTGACATCAGGAATCTGGGGAAACTTCCCCTAAGAAGGAGGGAAGCTGCCTCTGTTCACTTTCAGAGTGAAATACTGTTTGTTTGTTTGTTTGTTTTTTTTCAGACAAGGCAGACCTGTTCCTTGATGAACTGGCCCGTGGGTGGGAGCTCCACCACTGCATTCTTGCACAAATAGGGGAGCAGGGATTGCATCTATCAAGAAAGGGCAAAGGACTGAGACTGGGACAAGAACCTCTTCTCAGTCTCAAGGACCTTCTCTGCCCTTAAATCAAAACCATCTCTAGGGTGTAGAACTGTGGCTGAGTGATGGAGTACCTGCCTTCAAGCAGGTGTGTGCCCTGGATTCAGACTTTGGCACTGCAGAAAGAATAGAGAGATGAACAAATAAGCGATTCTAAGTGATGTAACAAGCTTCCCGAGGCCTTCAGTGGACCTGTAGCTGTGCTTACTGGCTGATTCCACTCTGCATGTGTAGAGAAAACAAAACAGTAGGTTTTGGTATATATGATATTTATTGAATTAAGGAAAGCCCTTTCCCGTTGCCAAAGATATTTTAGTTGGCTTTTTAAAATCATAAATATGTAGGACTTTATAAAGATTTTTAATTTAGGGATCCAAAGAGATGGTTTAAGGGGCTGGAACACATATTTTGCATGTAGCAAGTTTTGATCCCATAAACTACAAATTGGTTCTATTTTGTATAAGGTTGGGCTGGAGCGATAGCACAGTGGTAAGGCATTTGTCTTGCACGCAGCCAGCCTGGCCGAGCCGGGTTCAATTCCTCTGCCCCTCTCGGAGAGCCCAGCAAGCTACTGAGAGTATCTCGCCCGCACAGCAAAGCCTGGCAAGCTACCCGTGACATATTCAATATGCCAAACACAGTAACAAGTCTCAAAATGGAGACGTTACTGGGCCCGCTCGAGCAAATCGATGAACAACAGGAGGACAGTGTTTTGTATAAGATTGTGACTTACTTGCATATGTGAGGCCCTAGGTTTGATTTTCAGCCAGCACTGCAGATAAGAGAGAAAAAAACTTAAGTTTTTCATGGACTGGGGGGCAAAAAACAGTAATTGAGTTTTCTTTAGTCTCTTAAGTATGGTGAATTGTATTAACACCTATTCTATATAAAACAGTCATTTCCTTGCAATTCTGGACCATCTACCTATTATTATTATTATTATTATTTATTATGTTCTATTCCTTTATTTTAAAGTAAGAACCAGCAAATTTTGTGGGGGTGGGACAAGGAAACTTGGGCCACACCAGGCTGTGCTCAGGGATCACTCCTGGCAGGGTTCAAGGAACCATATGGGGTGCTGGGGATTGAACCTGGGAACCCGGGTTGGCTGAGTGCAAGACCTACCTTCTCTACTATCTCTCCAGTCCACTACAATATATATTTATTTTTTTTTAATTTAATAAGCTTGACTTTGGTTAGCTGGTTTTTTGTTTGTTTGTTTGTTTGTTTGTTTGTTTTGTTTTTGAACCACACCTGCCAGTACTCAGGGCGTATTCCTGGATCTGCTCTTGGGCATCACTCCTGATGCAGCTCAAGGGACCATATGGAATTCCGGGCAAGAGCCCTACCTGCTGTACTGCCCCTGCAACCTGTGTCCTTTATTATTTTTTACTTCATATTTATTTATTTTTAATAGGGGCCATACCAAGCAGTATTCAAGGGTGCGGGGACACAGAGCAGCTCAGGGGCGTAAATGCAACATGCAGCGCTTGGCGTGTCCTCTCCCACTGAGATATGTCTCCGGCCCTTTATATTTCCTACAGTTTGCTCTGTTCTTTTTCAGATTGGTTAAGCTGAATTCCCCTTTATACATTCAGCTGCTCTCAAAAAATGCCCTAGCCAGGATGGTGTTCTTTCATTCTGAACGTAGAGACATTTCAGATTGGCTGGATAAGCCCTCCTGAGTCAGAGCTCACACCGCTGTGCTGTGTCCTTTGTGTGGTGGAGGAACCAAGAGATCTCTGGAGTTTTTAATTCTAAGAACCCTAATTCTGCTTCTGAAGGCTTCATCCCCAAGACCCTTCTCCACACATACCATCACACTAGACATTAGAATTTCAATGCAAAATATAGGGAGGAGCAACACACAGATACTCAAATCATCGAAATTGCTTCTTTTTTTTTTTTTTTGATTTTTGAACCACACTTGGCAGTGCTCAGGGCTTACTCCTGGCTCTGCTCTCAGGGATCACTTCTGGAGAGATTAGGGAAACCCTGTGAGATGCCAGGGATCAAACCCAGATAGGCTGTGTGTAAGGCAAACATCTTAATCACTATCACTCTGATTCCACAAATTCTTTTTAAATCTTTCTTATTTTCTGATTAAATCTGTTCAAAAATTATGCTTTTTTCTAGATGAAGCTTTGTTTTAATCATTTCTACTTCTGAATATTCCTTATAATATTTTTATTGTAGAAAAATAAAAGTATAACAAAAAGTGACTATTTTAGCCCTGCCTACCTAAGTGTTTAATTAAGTCTCATTAAGTATATAGATTCTTGTGCAATATTTACCACCATCCCTCTTTAGATTTTCTCAAATCAAAACTCTGTACCTGTTAAAATAGTGGGAGCAATAGTACATCAGGTAAGGCACTTGCCTTGCACACAGGAAACCTGAGTTTAATACTTGGCATTCCATATGGTCCCCTGAGCCCACTAGGAATGATCCCTGAGCACAGAGCCAGTAGTAAGCCCTGAATACTGCTGGGTGTGGCCAAAAAAATAAAAACAAAAAGTTTTTATTCCGTATCCCCCAGTCCCTGCAATCTTAAATCAGTTTTCTGTTTCTCTGAACTTGTTGACTCTCGACACTTATATAAATGAAATCATACAGTATTTGTGCTTTGGGGCTGGAGAGATACTGCAACAGGTAAAACACTTGCCCTGGACTTTGCTGGCCTCAATTCCATCCCCAGCACTACATATCGGCCAGTGAGTGCAGCTAAGAGTGACTCCTGAGCACATCAAGGTGTGGCACAAAAGCAATTTGTGCTTTTACCATAACTTTTTTCTTTTAGAACATGTCCCAAAGGTTCATCTGTATTGTTGCATTTATCAGAATTTGCATTTTTGTAAGGCTGAATAATATTGCATCATATGTCTGTGCCATATATTTTTTAATCCATTCATTTGTACATGCAGATTTGTATTTGTTGTACACCTCCAACACAAAGTGTTATAGATAGTGCTACTATAAAAATTAATTTGCAAGAGTTTGCATAGGTACATCCCTTCCTTTCCTCGGGGTGTTCCCCAGGAGGGGATTGCTAGGCCATGCACTGATTCTGTGTAACCTTTTTGGGATATGGATCCATTGGATTTTAGTTCTGATTCTCCCACAAGTGGAACTAGTCGTTGTGGACAGGTAACATTCCTATTCTCTCTGGAAGTGTTCACATTCCTTCTTGTGGTGGCTCCTCTGAGCTGTTTCCCTCCCTTTGCAGTGTTCTTGCATGTTTAGTTTGCTGCAGTTATCTAGAGATTGCATACTCGACTGTGGCATTGGGGAGCACAGGCAGCAGTGCCTCCAGGATCCCCTCAGCATGGGGGACAGTGCCAGGAGTTGAATTCATGGTCCCAGGCCCGCAAGGCAGATGTTTTCCCATTGAACTAGCCCTGGCCCCTTTCTGGCGCTCTCTTTTTGTTGTTGTTTTTTTGGTTTTGGGGCTACACCTGCTGGTGCTCAGGGCTTACTCCTGGCTCTGTACTCCGAATCACTCCTGGCGGGAGACCATATATGGTACCAGAGATTGAACCCGGGTCACTGCATGCATGCAGGGCAAGCTCCCTACCTGCTGCACAAAGGCGCTGCTCTATGGCTCTCACTCCCACTTTCTGTGTATCAAAAATGTGAATTCGCCAGAGGAACCATGAAACCTAAAAGTATTCTTCTGTCATTGAGTCCCGACCTCTCCTCACAGAATCCAGCCCTCGTGTGATTCCGTTTTCATAGTATAGTAAAGCTTACGAAGGTCATACTTCGAAAGAGATTGGCAGGCCGAGCTCCAGGGCTGGCTGACTGCTGCACATCTGTGCAGTCCTGACAACAACGCCAGCCTCATTGCAGTGGTTTCATGGACTTGCGAAGCCAGGCTTGTGTTGGCAATAGTTCCATGCCTGGGGGCCTGCCATCAGGGCTGACACTCCTCAGGGCACTGATGTGGGAAGGTGTCAGCCACCCCATGTTTTGACATGGAAAAAGAAAAATACCCAAGTGCCCCACAGTAGCTCATGGCTCAAAATGTTTTACAAAACGAATTACAAAATATTCTTGAAGAAATAATCCGAGGTCTGAAGGCTACATGGAAACACAGAAGAAAACTTAAGTGAAGAAGAAAAGGGCAATGTTTTCCTAGAATTGTGTATAAAGTAGTCTAGAAGAAAATACATTAGTATAAGACTTTTTTTTTCTTTATTGGGTCACAACTGGCAATGCACAGGGGTTGGTTACTCCTGGCTCTGCACTCAGGAATTACTCCTGTCAGTGCTAGGAGGACCATATGTGATGCTGGGAATCGAACCTGAGCAGGTCATATGCAAGGCAAACGCCCTACCCGCTGTACTATCGCTCCAGCCCCACTAATTATTTATTGAGGAAAGTTTAGCTTAGGGGTTATTCTTGGCTTTTGTTTGTTTGTTTGTTTGTTTGGTTTGGGGGCCATTCCCGGCAGTGATCAGGGCATACTCCTGGCCCTCTGCTCAGGGATCATTCCTGGCAGAGCTTGGGGACATACTGAGTATAAGGGATTGAGCCTGAGTCCACTGCGTGCAATGCAAATGCCCTGCCTGCTGTACTGTTGCTTTGTCCCCTATTACTGGCTTTGTGCTTAGGAGTGACAAGCGCTGGCAGTGTTCAGGGGATCATATAACCATATGTGGTGCCACGATGCAAACAGCCCTAATCCTTGCACTCTCTCCAGCTTATAATGATCCTGTTTTACCATAGTAGATTTACAGTATCTTTTTTTTTCTCATTTAAACTCATAACGTACCTGTTTCATGATTTAAGTGGGTCTGTTCTTTAAGGCCAGGTTTTCCCTACCCTGGCATAAGATGTACCAAGATGTTTTTAAACACAGAGTGCTTCTGTTCCCCTCTCAGGTGAAGGAGCTGGAACAGAATCTGCAGGTATCTGAGGAAAAGCTGAAGGAGAGCTGCGAGCTGGTAGCGACGCAAGAGGCTCAGATCCTGGAACTGGTACGTGGTTCTTAGCCCACATCACTTTCCCTTCAGGCCTTGGCTAATCACTCCTAGCTTCTGGGGTGTGGGCTTTGGACCTGACCTGGGCTGCAGCTGTGCTGGGTGCAGGTCGGTGGGCCCCTGAAAGTCAGACCTGTGGACGGGCTGTCACCTGCTGACCTCCACTAGAGCTGATCTAGTCCTAAAACTGTTCAAGGATGAGCTCCACTAGTGGTCAGATGGCAGCTTGCACACAGGATGCTGGGAACAGTGCCAGGCTCTGGGGAGAAGGCGGCAGACCACTTGCGAGAGGGAAAAGAGGCCCCAGCCAGGGCCAGAAACAGAATCATAAAAAGTTCGCTGAGGGCTGGAGTGATAGCACAATGAGTAGGGCGTTTGCCTTGCACATGGCCGACCCAGGTTCAATTCCCAGCATCTTATATGGTCCCATGAGCACTACCAGGAGTAATTCCTGAGTGCAAAGCCAGGAGTAACCCCTGAGCATTGCCAGGTGTGACCCAAAAAGGAAAAAAAAAAAAGTTCGCTGAGCTGCATACTTGCACGTGGTTCGCTGGCACCTCTGCAGCAGATCTCGGGGGTCAGGACTGGTGCCTTATTCTTTGGGAAAACTGGGGCACTTGCCCTTGCTCTCCCATTAGTAAATGGCTGAACACACCGTCTTCAGTAGAGCTTTGGTTCTCTAGTGCTGTCTCAGGCTCCAGTGTGACCTGTGGCGGGACTGTGCCCAGTGCTGTTCCCCTAGCATCCACACCCGCCCAGGTTAACCCTTAGACCAGGGGCTAAGCAGAGCTGCTGCAGGCGAGGATAGCAGCAGCAGCCAGGCCAGGAGGGACAGGAAGGAGCATGGTTTCTGTTAAGACACCCATCCTTGACTTACTGAGGACCAAAGCAGACCACTCTGCCAACTGGTGCCCTCTGCCCGCAGGCTAGCGCCCACCAGGAGAGCAGCCACGCACAGCAGCAGTTCCTGACTCTGGAGCGACAGTGCACCGAACGCACCCAGGCGCTGGAGGCCCAGCTCTCAGCCCTGAAGCGAGCACGGGAGGCTGAGCACACTGCCGCCGAGCAGGGCATGGTGAGTAAGGGAGGAGCTGTTGGGGACAAGCTGTGCTGCCTGTGGCGTGGCTCAAGAGCAGGCAGCCACTCTGGGGGACCTTGTCTCTCTTCCCTCTGAGATGCCTCTTTACAAAACTGTCCGGAAAGTCTCCTTCCACCGAGCCAGGTGAAGAGCTTTCCCTCCCTCGGGTGCATAGAAACTGCTGGCATGCTCAGACCCACCCGCCGCCTCTCAACTGCTGTGCTCCTCTAGCCACCGTGCCTCCCACCAGCTGCTTCCTGGCCTCTGGAATAAAGTGCTTCTGTATTTTGAGACCTTTGTCCAGTACCTGTCCTTCCTGTCCAGTCCCGTTCTCATGCCCACCTGCTCGGCCAGTTGGGGAGAATCAAAGACATAGGTTCCTGTGACCAAATGTGGTAAAGACTTGGCTCACTCTTTCTTTCTTTGCTCCTTCCTTCCTTTCATTCTCCCTTTTTTTTATATATAGTGACCTCCCCAGAGATGCTTTGCGGCCCAGGGGTGCTCAGGCCCAGCTGTGCTCGGGCCCAGCTGTGTGGAGACCTCCAAGACCACCCGGCAATGCTCAGGGTGTTAATTTGAGGGCACTCACTCACTCACTCCCTTTGCTCTATCACCCTGGCCCTCAAAAATTTTTTTTGAGGTGCTGGGGATCAGTTAATGTTTTGGGCAGGGTTCCCAAGCAGTGCTCAGGAGGTTCGGTCTACTCCTGGCACTACTGATCCCAGCTGTGCAGGCCCAGTGAGTGCAGGGCTTCAGCTTGACTGGGAAACACTGCTTGGACCCAGGAATGCTGGGTCTCACTGGTGCCTCCTGGGGGCCAACAGGGCTCTCTACGTGATAATAATTCAGACCACGCAATGCTGGGGGTCAAATTCTGAACCCTGGGCCTCCAGTCCTGTGATCTATTTTCCAAATTCCTTTGTCATGAGTTTCTGCCTCTTTCCCTTCCCCTCTGTTGTCATCACCAGAGAGGGGGAGTCACAGATATACCTCTGCCAAGTTCACATATCAGATCATGCTATTTACCAGGGGTTTTGCTTCTCTAGTTCTGGCGCTCGTAACAGTGCTCACTGAGGTTGGTATTTCTTGGCACAGTACTAGCACATCCTTTTTCCATCACGGGACTTGCAGTGCAGCCGGTGGCCCTGTGCTACTGGGCTCAGCACAGCCATCAGGATCATGGTCTGCATGGATGATTGCACCAGGGATGGCACCTCAGCCTCATAGAGCCACATCTTGGGGACTCTTTCATTCTCAGTACTCGGGGATCATGCCTGGTAGTAGGGGAGCTGAGTATTCAGGTGGTGTTTATGATACTGCATCTCAAAGCTGGGGCTCCCACTTGTAAAGCATGCTCTCTAACCCTTTGCTTAATTTTTTCCTTTTGTTCAAAATTTTGGGACTTTTTGCAATACCCCAACATTGCCCAAGGGCTACTCTTGGCTTTGTGCTCAGAAATCACACCTGAAAGTGCTCTAGGAATCATATGCAGTGCTACACGATTTAAACTAGGTCTACTGTGTGTAAAGCAAGCGCCTTAAGCCCTGTACTCTTTCTGGCCTTGTAGCTTTATTTTTCAGTTACTTGATGGGAGGGCTGAGTCTCTATCTGGCGGTGCTTTGGGGCTACTCCCAGCTCTGTGCTTAGGGAGCAGTGCTCAAGGACCATATGTTGTGGGGGACCAATCTGGGGTCAGCTGCATGCAAGGCCATGCCGTCCTCGCTCTCCAACCCCCAGTGTCTCTCCCTTCCCAAATTAATTTCTTTTGGGGATCACACCCAGTGTTGCTGAGGTGGGGACAGGACCACTTCCTCGCCATAGTGAGACTGTGCAGGCCTAAATATTTGGGGCTCAGGGACCAACAGGTTGTGGGTTGGGACTGTGTGGTACTGAGGATTGAATTCAGAGCCTCACACATGCCAGGAACGTGCTATGCCTCTTGAATTGTACCCCCATCCTAAGACTTTCCTTTATCTGTATTGTTTTCTCAATTTGCAGAGAGAACTGGAGCAAGAAAATGCAGCCCTTAGAGAAAGTAAAAATGAATGTGAACTTTCTTTTCACCAGCACCAACTTGAACTGAAGAAGCTAAAGGTATGTATTTCATTGGGCCCGTTCTCAAGCATCCATGTCTTTCACTTGCACGTTGCCCGTGGCCAAGTGGCAGTTCTCTGCTATAGTGGGAAAGGAGTGAGCCTAGCGTGTGTTCGATGCTTCTGGGCACTGGCTAGAAATTGTCATTGTAGCCTTTCAGTGGTCCAGAACAATAGGGAGACTTTTGCTCATTTGATCATTAAAATGTTTTGGGGTCTCTGAACATAAGTCATTGTCCATGTTCCATCGCTGGAGTTGGTGTTTGGTCTGATTTTTCATGTTCCCTCTGAGGCCCAGCCTTTCCTCCATATCGTTGTCCCCAGTGCCTGAAACCTGTGCTTTCCCCATGCTGGTGTCTCCAGAGAGAGCTGCAGAGCAAAGCTCAGAGGGGACCTTTACTCGGACTATGTCCTGCTGGCCCCCCCATCCCCATTCCAAGAGCCTGGTGCTCAGTCCATGCTGCCCCTTCATTCCCTGTATATAATCGATGAAGAGGAAAGAGACTGCCACTTTCCCTAGGCCCTGGGCTCCCCTGAGCCTTAAACCAGGCTCTTTGGGGGACTGACGTGCCATGGGAAAGTCCAGGGCTTGTGCAGAGTGAGCTTTCCGGACTGGCCTGCCACATCCTTGGAAGCCCTGTGGGAAATATGTACTTTGGGGTCAGGATTTCTTACTTGGGTGGCAGCCACGCCCAGTGGCTACAGATCTAATCCAAGTTCTTGCATGCACGTGTTTTGACATTCAGGCCACATCCCCAGCTCTGGCAGGGTTTGGGGGCAGCTCCCAGCGGTGCTCAGGGAACCATGTGTGTTGCTAGGGATCAAACCTGGGCTTCCTGCATGCAAAGTGTGTGTTCTAGCCCTTTGAGACATCTTCTAGGCCCAGATCATTTCTTCATGTTTACTTGAATAGTCCTTGGAGTTTCTGTAAGTACAGGGCACCTCTGAAGATGCTGTGAGGGTGAACAAAAAACAGATGCAGTTTTTCCTTTGTGAAGCTAGTGTTAAGTGGTAAATGAGATGCAGAAAGTTAAGCAGGATGAGGAATGGAGTAGGGAGAGAAGCCTGTGAAAATTTATTTGGTGGGAAGAGCTTTGGTAACATTTAGAGTCTGGATCCAACTGAGGATGAGAAGAGAGGAAATAGCAAACAGAAGGCCTGGGGCAGGAATAGGCTTAGTTGACTCAGCCCATAAGCCTCCTCCTTGCCTGAGTAGTTGGCTCTGTGGGCATGCTGTTAGGAGGCCAGGACAGAAGCTGGAGGCAGGCAAGCAGGCCTGTCCACTTCTGACACTGGGCTGTGGGAAGAGGGCCTAGGGTCAGTTTTCGAGCTGGGGCTGTAGCACTGCCGTGGATCAGACAGAAGGAGTGAGAGGAGGGAATGGCACTCATCTCCTGTTTGATTTACATGACTCCGTGCTTCTGGCCACTGCTCTAGTGATTCTTAGGGCATATCATTGGGGAATAACCAACCCCTGAGCACAGCTGCATATGCCCCCCCACCAAAAAAAAAATTGCCTGGGACAGCCTTAAGAGCGTTGATTTGGAGCTTCCGAGGACTACACAGGAGACCGAGACCATAGTGTGCACCAGAAGTGACCCGTGACCTGCCCCGCCCTGCCACACCCTTCCCTGCCCTGTTTTACTGTACTAGCTTGAAGATAGAGTGGCCAAAAATTCACTTAGTTAATGTTGAACTAAGTTGATTGGAAATGATTGATGTCCAGGCTCAAAGGGGGAAAAAAAAAACAGAAAACGAAAATTCCCTGAAGAAACCATCCAGGACCTCTAAACATTTAATTCAAGCACAAAATCAATGATCAGGTAAATTACAAAACAACATGGACAGAAAAAAGATTCACAAAATACTATGTTTATCATGTTTAAAAGAGATAAAAGACATGGGTCAGGAAGTAGAATCCCAAATATAATTTTGAAATTGCTAATGCAGATCTCAGAAGTGCTTAAAGATGGAACCAGAGGGACAGGAGTGATAGTACAGTGGGTAGGGCATTCGCCTTGCATGCAGCCGATCTGGGTTCGATCCTCAGCATCCCATATGGTCCCTTGAGCATTCCCAGGAATAATTCCTGAGTGCAGAGCCAGGAGTAACCTCTGAGCATTGCTGGGTGTGACCCCAAAAGCCAAAATAAATAAATAAATAAGATGGAGCCAGAGTTATAACACAGCAGGTAGGGTGCTTGTTGGCCCAGGTTTGATCCCTGCACCACATATGGTCTCCTGAGTCCTGTCAGGAGTGTTGCCTGAGCACATTATACTGTCGCTCTGGAGCCCCGTCACATCACTTTAGAATGATGCAGCTAGCTCATCAGTTATACTTCATTAAGACTGTTTTTAAAAGCAGTGAGCATAACTCATTAAAACAAGAATTGGTGACATAGAAGAAAGTAGAATTGAATGCAGAAATTCAAACTAAAGACAAAGAGGATCCTATAAGATGTTACATTGTGTCAGTGGGAGGCCTGGAGTAAAGAAAGAGAAATTATTGAGGAGAGAAAAGGTTGAAATTTCCCAAACAGTTAAAAGCCACTGACTTAAAATATAGAAGTCCCTGTCCTTACAGACTGGAACAGGAAAGTAAATCCTTGCCCAGAAATCCTAGAGTAGTAGAATAAAGAAAATCAATAAAGCAACAGCAGTCAGCCCCACTAGATTTCAATTGAAGAAAGCAGTCAAGAATATCTTGGGGGTAAAGGAAAATTTTAGATGGAAACATAAATTCCTAGATGTATGTTCCAAATGTAAGGAGGGAAACACAGGGAGGAGAAGAGATGATGGCAGGTGCGAGCACAGAAGCAGCAACATGGATGCACCCCCAGGGTCACTCGGGGTTCAGGCCTGGGAAAGAGCCTTAGGTTCCTGTGCCTATTTCGTGGCCAGGGCAGACAGCATGAGAAGCGTTGAGAGGGAGCAGCTGCAGCAAGCAGGAGCTAAGGGACCACGGAGGAAGTGGGAGTTTCTAAATGTAGAAATTAAGGGGAGGAAGCCCCGCAGATTTGACTCTCAGCACAGTCATTGTCAGGGGGCTGGGGCAGTGAGTAGGTTCAACTGCACAGTGGGTGCAGCTGTTTCATCAGGATGATGTTGCTGCCAGCAGAGCCCCTGTTGCTGGCAGAGTCTGATATCAGGAGTGCCAGTCTTCATTCTCCCTCCCGTCCCCTTCTTGTCTCCCATGGGCAGAGAGCACTGTAGAGCACTTGCAGGCTCCTCGTCAAGTATGAAGCTGGGTGTGGCCAAGATGCTGCAGCTGCGCCTAAGGTGCAGTTCATTTCCAAGCCTAGAGGGAATTTTCTCAGTATTTTGGGGTTCTGTATTAATGCCACGATGGCGAACAAATATACTAAATAATTCCACCTGGGCTTTTTTGTTTGGTTGGTTTTTTTGAGCCCCACCCAGTGATGCTCAGGGGTTATTCCTGGTGGGCCTCAGGGAACCAGCTGGGGTGCTGGGTTCAAACCCAGGTCAGTCGTGTGCAAGGCAAGTGCTGTACAGAGTACCTGCTGTTCTCTGGCCCCTGGTCTGTTGATTGAGATTTCTCCTATGCCCAGGCCTTGGCTGTCTGCATCAGCATATAGTCTGAGGCTGGTGAAAAGGTGTTTGCACACGCTGGTAAGGTAGAGTTTTGGGGTCCCTGGTACCATCTCTGCAAATCTCCTATGCAGTGCTGGTTGCATCTCTTCCTGGAGGGCTGCATTAGCCCTTTGGCTGGGACCATGGACTTTTCCTTTCTCCCTCCATCCCCAACAGTCTCGGCAGCACATGTTTGGAAACGTGTATTTTTTAGGTAGAGACATTTAGAATTAGTGGTATTCATGTTTTTTCAAAATAAGTGTTTCCTTGGGGCCGGAGCAATATACCGTGATAGCAGGTAGGGCATTTGCCCTGCACGCGGCTGACCCGGGTTCAATCCCCAGCATCCTAAATGATCCCCCGAGCACCATTAGGATTAATTCCTGAGCACAAAGCCAGGAGTAACCCCTGAGCATCTCTGGGTGTGACCAAAAAAGAAAAAAAAAGTATTTCATGAGCCCCTCTGCATACCAGCTTGGTGGCCTGATGGCTTCAGCAGCAAAACTGAGCTGTGTCTGTCAGGCAGAATGCCAGGTCCGGCATGGTTCTGTGGCATTGGCACACTCTTGGGCGCTGCAGGACTATCTAAGTCAGCTTTTCCACACTAGTTGGTTTTTGCAGAAATCCAGTTCCGTTATACTAAAGCAAATTGCCCTTGACTTACAGTGGCTCACCTGCAGATCAGCCCCAGGTCTGGGGGCTGGGGATGCTCTTCCCAGTGCGGGGGGGGGGGGGGTTCTGAGTGCTGCTTCCTACCTTTGCTTGTCTCTCTTCTCATGACTGGTTCTTGATCTCTCTCTCTTTTTTTTCCCGGCTTTGATTTGGGGGCCACACCTGGTGCTACTCAGGGCTTATTCCTGGCTCCACCCCTCGCTCATGCAGCAAAGATTCCGTCTTGACAATGTGTGAAAATCTTCCCGGAATTCCTCAGCCCTGACATGGCTCCCGGATGCTGGGCGTTCCCCTGGGTCTCATCTCTTTCCTGAACAGCCAATGTAGTCACTGGTTCTCGTCACAGAGGCCGCTGCAGGGGATGCTGCCTGCCCTGTAGGACACTGTTCCCTCTACTCCTGCAGTATGTCCCCACAGGGAACTGAATTGCGGGGCTCCATCTCCTCCTTGTTTTCTGGGTGTAGGAAGAATGGAGCCAGAAGGAACGGGTGAGCCTGGCCGTGGCCCAAGCCCTGGACGAGGTGCAGAAGCAGCGGGAAGAGCTCCAGCAGCAGGTGGGCCCACACAGGGCTCTGAGACCCTAGCGAGCACTGGAAGGGGGATAAAGCAGCCCCGACCCTCACAGTGCCGGATTCAGTGTGAGAGTCAGCGAGTCACAGTCACAGACCCTGGATCAGGGTCACAGTCAAATAACACGGGGGCTGCAGTTCTCAGAGCTGGACCAGTCCTGCCTTTGAGGACATGGTGTCAGGCCCAGACACTCCGGTGATGGGCTCTCGGCTTTGATCCATCTCACTGAGTCTGAACCTCAGACGGCCTCTCAACAGACCCTGGGTTCTGGGAGTGGGATGGTACTGCCTCAGATGCGCACCCTGTGGGGCACAGGCTATGGTGGGCAGGCTGACACCACACCCTGCCAAGGTGTGGTTTGGGGGGCTGTTCACAGGAACTACCAGGTGCCCACTGAGTGCTTGAGTTCACAGGGATTATGGGTCAGAGGAAAGGGCCAAGTCCTTGGGCAGAGAGCTACTGCTGCCAACTGCCTCTTGCTTTGGTCTCTCTTGCCAAGGTGGCTCACCTGACCACTGTCATCAGTGAGAAGGAGCAGAGTCTGTATGAGAAGACAGAAGCAGTGCTCCGGAAGGAGCAGGAGCTCCAGCAGCTGCAGCAAGGTGAGGGGCTGGTGCGGGGGGCGGGGGGGAGCGGTGCACATGCTGCCAAACAGCCCCCACAGCTCAAGCTCACATGCATGTCCCTCTTGGCCCAGGTCACGAAGCGGTCCTGCTGCAGATGCACCGGCTGCAGGGGGAACTGGAGGCCCTTCAGAGTTTGCGGGCAGAGGAGGTCCAGGATGACCTGCTGGGGCTGCAGGCTCAGGAGCAGGGGGTGGCACCTCAGGTACAGCCTTCAGGGACTCTGGAAGCACTGAGGGCAGGAAGGGGGTGCAGACGCCCAGTGAGGGGATCTCTAGCTCTGGGACGGGCCAATGCCCAGGGGCTTTTGCTTTCCTAAAAGTGGGGACACTCAATGGACTGGGTGGTCATGAGGCTCACAGAGCCCAGGAGCTGTGGCAGCACGTGTCACCAGTGCTGTTTCAGTGCCCATCTTGCCACCCCTCCCTGTAGGGTACCTCGGAGGCCCTGCAGGATCCAGTAGACCAGCTCCCATCAGCAGCAGAAATACCCAACGGTGAGCTGGGCATCACGGACCTCGGGCAGCTGCAGCAGGAGAAGCGGGACTTGGAGCAACAACTCCTGGAAAAAAACAAGGTGTGGCCTCCTTCCCTCCACTTTTCACTTTTCCCCGCCCACACCCTCTGTCTCTCCCTCACAGAGTAGCACCCTGACCCTACAGCAACCAGGGTTTTCCTGGGCTTCTGTACCTGCCTGTGTTGTGCTACTGCCGCACTCCTTGAGGGAACGCCAGGATGCCAGGTGCGGGGCCGGAGCCGCAGAGTTGTGCGTCTGGCTCCCTCCCCTGCTCTCTGCAGCCACCCCCAACATCCCCACCCCCCTTAGGCTCTGACAGAGGGCAGGGCAGTTGGCTGGCCCATGCAGGTGCTGCCCGAGGGCCTGGCTTCCACGTGGACTCTGCTCCGGATGCACAGAGCCTTGACTTAGCTCCTGGGTCTGGAACACTGCCGCCAGTGCTCTTCCCTGTGGCTCACACTTGGACATGACCGCACACAGACCGCTGCCTTGGCGTCAGTGTTTGAGCCCTGTGAAGGCTGCAGGCTGGAAAGCAACCCCAGGCCCCACGTTGTGTGTGTGTGTGTGTGTGTGTGTGTGTGTGTGTGTGTGTGTCTGTGTCTGTGTCTGTGTCATTGTGTGGTGTGTATGTGTATTTGTGTGTGCACACGTGCTCATGGGTACTTCAGCCATTTAAGGAGGGGAAGGGAAAGTATTCTCCCTTCCCTCGATTCCCTCCCTCCACATAATCTGACTGAAATAGAAACAATAGGCAGGAAAGTCCTACAGGAGAGCCTGCTGGCATCCAAGACTGCCCTCCTATCCCTGCACAGTCCCACTCTAAGTCTCCACCCTTGAACTCTGCACTTTCAGCTCTGCACCAGTGTCTAGAGGGCATCAGAAACTGCACCCATCCAGCTAGGTTCAGGCAGAACTCATCTCAGCATATTCCAGGCCGAGTTTGATCCTGTCACCACATGCCCTCACCACCTCTAGCACCAGAGGGTGTGGCCTCTATTAAAAAATCCAAGAGGGACTGGACTAACAGTGCAGACAGTGGGGCACTTGCTTTGCACGGGGCCAATCTGGATCCCCGGAACCACATGTGGTCCCCTGAGCCTGTAGGAGTGATGGCTGAGCACAGAGTCAAGAGTAAGCCCTGAGCACAGCTGGGTGTGGCCAAAAAACTAGAAAGAGAAGGGAGGGGAGAAGAAAGAGAGGAATAGAAGGAGGGAAAAGCAAAGAGGGGGGTGGTTTGGAGCATTAGTACAGCAGGGAGGGTGCTTGCTTCCCACGCAGCCAACCTGGGTTCAGTCCCCTGCGTTCTGTAAGATCAGGAGTGATTCCTGAGCACAGAGCCAGGAGTAAGCTTGACCCAAAAATAAGACAGAGAAGGTTGGGAGAGGGAGATAGAGAGAGAGACTGGTTGTGATCCCTAGCATTCCAAGGTCCCTCAAACAATGCTGGGAACCACCCCTGTACGCAGGACCAAAAGTAACTCCTAAGCACCACCAGGTGTGACCCAGAAACCAGACATCCCCAAGCCCCATGCCCTGGCTTGTCTCATCCGCTCTTGTCCCAGTGTCCTTGTCTGCTCCTCTGTTCCTCTCACAGCAATATCCTAGCACTCCGCATCCTGCAGTACCTGCTCTTCCCTGGAGCACTTCTTCTGGGGGGTTGTTGTTTGTTTGGCGCCACACCCAGCAGGGTTCAGGGCTTACTCCTGGCTCTGCACTCAAGGATCACTCCCGGAGGTGTTCAGGGGACGAAATGGGATGCCAGGAATCAAACCCAGCAAGGCCAGTCCCGTACCCCTACCTCATCCCTGGAGCACTCCTGGGGGCAGCTGGGGTCCTCATGGTTCTGGCTGGCTGTCACCTCAGCTGTGTCCCCACCACTGCTCTGGCTTGTCCTTCTCACTTGCCCAGGTCCTGCGCACCCACACACACATGTCTGCCCTCAGTGTGTTTCAGCACCCCACTCCTACCACTGGACTTTTGCACCTGAAGACCCCAGCTGAGGCCCTCCCCCCATCACCCTCACTTTCTTTAGTGTCATGTGACCAGTGAAGCCTCTTGTCAAGGCCTCTGATACTCTGTATGTGGGACACCACTTGCCCTCTGAGGCCAGTTATTTGTCTCCCTCTCTTCTCCAGCCCCTTGGGACAGGGATACTTGGCATAGTGAGGACTCAGTATGCTTTGTGGAGTTCATTAATGAGCCTAAAACCTAGAAAATCAAATGAGACAAGATAAAGTAGCAGATGTGCTTTCAGGGGGAGTGTACAGCCTCTGGACTTGAGGATACAAATCCAAACCATGTGGCCCTTGTTCAGCCCAGTACTTCTGGACTTCAGAGACCAGAAGTGCTTGAGGACTCGTTGAGCTGGGTTTAACCTCAGCGGCCAAGCAATAGTACAGTGGTTAGGGTGCTTGCCCTGCATGCAGCGGACCCATATTTCATTCCCAGCACCCCATATGATCCCCCAGCACCATCAGGTATGATTCCTGAGCATGGAGTGAGGAGTAAACCCTGAGAACCATCGGGTGTGGCCCAAAAGCTGAAAACAGAAGTGAACCTTCGCCACTCAGTAAGGCCTGGGGGAGCCCCTGAGTTTCTGTTGCTTTAGGGACTAGGGTTGAGAAATCCCTAATTTGAAAGAGATCCCTGCCCAAGACCCCAAGACCCATGCCACCCAAGGTCCAAGGCGCTAACTGAGCTTACTGCCAAGGGAATAGCTAGAGTCCATCATGGTGAGTCTTAGGGGCCGAATCTTCCTCCCCAGCTAGGACCAGCCAGAGTGGGCTGGCAGTGTAGACATGGTGGCGGGTGGGAGCTCCTCGATGGTAATCCCAGTGGGACAGGACACCCAGCACAAAGCTGAGCCTGGCCAGTGCAGGTCCCCATGCTCAGCTAGGTCCAGGGGTTTATGGGCAGGAAAGCAAGTAAGTGCCATCCATGTCGGGCCAGATTAGGGCAGCAGGCACAGGGTGACCTTGGGATGAAGCAGGTACCCTCACAGGTGTGTGTGGCGGGGGAACCATTTTGTCTCCCTTGCAACTTAAAGGTGGTTAAATGTGCCTTTAACAAATGGTCTTCTTTTCGGGGGGCGGGGGTTTTGTCTCAGACCATAAAGCAGATGCAACAGAGGATGCTGGAACTCCGAAAGACACTGCAGAAGGAGCTGGTGAGTGCCTCCGGGTCAGGTGAATGCAGGGTTCCCCGGTTGCAGATGACTTTGCAGAGTGAGCAAGCTCTAATGAAGAGGCCCCAACCTTGGGCCTGTGCTCTCTTGCCCCCGGCCTGTCCATTGTCCAAGGTTCAGGAAGGTGGCAGAGCTCTAGGCCACATGCTGGGGTACTAGCACCTCAGCATAGACTCGGGGAAGAGCCAAGATTTCCCGGTGTTGGTGCTTCCTATGGCAGGGGATTGAGGGAGTACGGGCCTGCCCATGTGGGAGGCAGCTGAGACTCTCATGGGACCCCTGACCTGCCTTGAAGCATTGATGCAGCTTCTTTATGTTGGTTTTTCAGAAAATTCGACCTGACAACGAGCTCTTTGAAGTCCGGGAGAAGCCCGGACCCGAGATGCCAAGCCTGGCTCCTGTCATGACCAATAATGCTGACCTGACTGACTCCCGGGAGATCAACTTCGAGTACCTGAAGCACGTGGTTTTAAAGTTCATGTCCTGTCGCGAATCTGAGGTAAGGCACTTAGGGGTTGTTGGGGGAACCTGGCTGGAGGAACTGAGCCTGTTGGACCTTCTCTCAAGTCTGTGTCTTCCACCCCCATGTTCTGACTTGACCTGAGCAAGCTCCCTTCTCTTGCTGGCCTCACTGATTGAGTGGTGGCAGTTGGTGGGGCCTTGGAGTGAGCTGGGGGGTGTGCCAGGGCCCAGGGCGCAGGGCCCAGTCACCAGCACTTGCGTCCTGCTCCTGCTGCTGGCCCAGCCAGAGGTGGTAAGGAATAAAAGACTGGTGGTCGCTGGAGGCCTCTGCAGGCCCCTCCTGCCTACACAGGGCCTTGCTCGAATCACAGGCGGACTCAGAGGCTGCCTCTGAGACTCTGCCCCAGGCCCACGGCAGCCTGACCTCTGTGTTGCAGGCATTCCAGCTTATAAAAGCCGTGTCGGTGTTGCTGAACTTTTCACAGGAGGAAGAGAGCATGCTCAAGGAGACCCTGGAGTATAAGGTAGGCCCTGCTGTGCTGGAGCACAGCGCCCACAGCGCTCCGGGAGCATGCCCTGTGCAGCTTTTGTCTCGCCACTGACCTGTGGCAGAATTGTCTGAGGGCTGCTCTGTGCCCAGGTCTGTACTGAACTGACCATGCTTTTCAGAGCACTTTTCACCAATCCCACTTGTCAGGAGCCTCAGCTTGACCAGGACTTTAAAAAAAAAAGTTTTTAAATATGAAATTATTCTGGGACCAGAGAGGTGATAGAGAGGTTAAGGTGCTTGCCTTGCACATAGTAGCCCTGGTTTGATTCCTCTTATCACAACATCAGGTCCCCTGAGCACTGCCAGGAGTAAGCCCTGAGCACAGCTGGGTGTGCTCAAGAAGCCAAGTAAAACATTCGATGACTAGGTATTATATGCTTTGCGTGTGTGAGGCCCTGGGTTCAGTCCCAGCACTGTGAAAAGTAAAAACAAAAGTACTCCGGAACTACTTGCATAACAAGAAAAACTTTAGTAAAATGGCCTCCAGTTCCACTTATTCCTGTCCACTGTTTTCTCTCCTGCTTCCCTTCCCAACTCTGCCTGCAGCCTGGCAGGTCCAGCCTTGGTGTCAGCTGCCCACTCATCTCCAGGAAGGCTGGCATTAGGGGACCCTTTATGCTATCTGCCCCTGACTCCCAATTTCCTCACTCAAGGTCTTTTCTCTTTCAAACCCAGATGTCATGGTTCGGGTCCAAGCCAGCTCCCAAGGGCAGCGTTCGGCCCTCCATCTCCAGCCCTCGGATCCCGTGGTCCTAGGGGAAGCAAGCCCAGGCAGGGGCTCCACGGACGGACACTTTTTCTGTGAAAAGAACACTGACACACTAGGCAGGGTGGGTTTTTAATCACTGTAACTGCAGTATTTTGTACAAGCGTCTAAACATTGTTTACAAGACTTGAGGCCCACTTCCCTGCAGGCTGGTAGAAACCTCAGGAGGTAGCGGATCCTGTGTCATTCTAATCACCCAGCGGGGTCCTGCCACACCGCCCATTTCCACTATGCTGTTAAGATGCCAGCGCTGGCTGGAGGGGGCCCTCGCACCCAAGCCTACTGACTTCTCATGTTGGCATTTAAAGCAGAAGCCATCAGCGGCTGTCAGGAGGCACAGCTGCCAGGTAGTGCGACGCTGGGCATGACACAACACAGCACAGCAGCCTTGGGAACCAAACCCAGCAGCCAGACCTGCTGCTGCCACAGAGAACCCGCTCAGCACAGGCAGTTTTTCTGATCCCCTACCAGGGAGCATGTTTGGCTTTCGATGAGGTAAAAGAGGCTTCTTAACCCTTCCTGTCAAGAAAATACTATTTCACCTTATCTCCCCAACCACCGAGAACCTTCAGTGTGTCTATGGTGAAGGTTCTCTGGGGCCAGTGTGGATTAACAAATATGCAACTCCGTGACAGAAGCCCATTTTATGGAAGGAAAGTAGCAGATGTGTAAAAATCGTAATAGTACCAAATACACTCAATTGCCTTTTCACTGAATGTACTTGTCTTGGATAGGTTGCTGGTAAACCATTTTAAACTATTTTTTATAGCTGAAGCTCTTCACTATTATAAACGTCTTCTGTATTATAAAACTAAATGGTGTTCTTAAAGGAAAATCAGAGCATCAAGAGGAAATGGAAATTATTTCTGAGATGGGAATGGCTGTGCCCCTTGTAATTTTGCTGAAACTCTGTGGGATTTCATTTGCTTTGCTCTTAATTCTGTGCTGTAACCCAGAGCAAATGCTAATCACACTCTCTGCTATTCAGGACAGACTACTGTTCTTCCCCGCAGCCTTGGCCACATTAGAGGCAGTCTCCCTTGATCTGGACCCCCCTGCCTCAGTACTTCAGATTACACTACATTTATATATGGCTGTAGAAAGTGGGATTATGGAGACATAATATGTATCCATTATTTTTAAGATAAAGGAACATGTTTGCCCTGGATAAGTCACAGTATCAAACCTAGAGAGAAACCATTTACTGGTTTATATTTGATACAATTTTCACGGTTAAGAAAAACTGAATTAGTAATTGGAACTAAATTTGTCAGTTTTCCCATGATATAAGTGACAATTCTCAATGTGCTTAGGGCTCAGATCTTTCTTTCAGTGACCTACCTCTTCCCGTGGTTCCTCCCTGCAGCATAGTCCAGGTTCAGAATACTAGTTTCCATTCCCATTTCCCTCATGGGGTCATGAACCAGGTGTTCTGTTCTGTTCTTTGGACAGAAAGGTGACTTTATTTATAAACTAGAACTTCCGCCTTCCAGGACAGACCCCCACGAGCTTCAGAATTCAGGAGCTGGCAGAGCCGCAGCAGCACAGCACAGCTGTGGGAGCGCCAGCCACCGCCTCTGGCTCCTCCAGCCACTGAGCTGGTTTCATACACTCCCACGTCCCTGGCAGTTCTCCGTGCTGTTTAGGGGCCCCCACTAAGATTGTACTTGCTTAGGAGCTGATTAGGCTTTCTTCCCGCATGGTGAAATTCCTTCAGCTTTAAGAGGAAGCGTGAAATAAATATACAAAGTGATTCAATGCACTTTTACTTGTACAAATTGTTCTGTGACAGTATATATAACTTGCCATGGCGTCAGACCTTGAACTCCCACCCTGTTGTACATAGCAATTGTACTATCTAAACCTGCTGTAGAAACTTCATTTGTGGTGCAATAACTTTTTGATTAAAGCTCTTCAATCCAGATGTAACTACAGTGGGTTTTACTTGATAGCTTGGTGTATATTTATTTCACATGTTAAATTTAGAATTGTCTTTTTGTTGGTTTTGGATCACATCAGCAGTGCTCCGACAACCATGCTGTGCCAGGGATTAAACCTGGACCTCCTGCATTTAAAGCAAGCACCCAGCCCATTGAGCTCTCTCCGGCCCATTACATATTTCATAACTAAAAGCTAACTTAAAGGATACGTCTTTCAGAAGGCATCACCCGATGGACTTGTCAAACTGCATGCAGCTCCATGTGCTGAAACAAGAAACTATGCTCTGCTTAGTATTGGTTCCGAGAATAAAACCTTGCGTTTTTATATGTATAAACCAATTGCTAGCAACAGATGGGCTTTTGGCCCTTTTGATAGTGTCAAGGGGCTCATTGGTTGTGGCATCTAAAGGTGCATATTTGGGTGATGCTGAGACTCAAACACGTGGGAGGGAGGCCCCATTAGCCTTGGGGGGTGGGGGAGGGGAGGGGCAAAGAGTGCAGCAGGTAAGGTGCTGGCCTTGCACACAGCCAACCCAGGTTTTATCCCTGGAACCATGTAAGGTCCCCTGACCACCACCAGGAATGATCCCTGAGCACAGCCAGGAGTAAGCCCTGAGCACTGCCGGGTGTGGCCCAAAACCAAAAATGAAAACTTGTCCACGTCTCAAGTAAGAGTGCCCACATCATTATACCCAGTGTCAGATGAGGAGCAGGCCAAGGTCTACTCCACTCCAAGTACAGTCACACAAACGGGAAAATTGGAAAAACGAAGTCAGTGTTTGGCACTTTAACTCCAAAATTCCACAGAATCAAAAGTGAAACGTTTCTCTGTAGCAACTGTTAACACTGCAACCCAGGCCTGAGCTCCTACTGGGGCAGGACAGTGTCACTGACATTAGCTTCTGGAGGTGGCTAAAGGGGGACGTGTCCACCCTCTCCCAACTTCCCACTGGCGTCGTCATCCCATTCACTGTCCACCTTATATACAGACATGACACGACATGATGCACACATGAACTAATAAGCCAAGAGCTTTATTGATGCAGCAGGCACTTTACAATGAACCCATGAGAGCCCGCCTACTCTGGGAGGCCAGGGCACTGTTAAAAAACCCTCAAGTTTCTCCACTCCCAAAAAGCAAGCTTCCCTTTCCCCACAGCCCTTGGCTTTGCGCCTGCCCTGCTCATCTCAGTCCCCTTTCAATAGGCAGTGCACGCAGGTGCCCTGACTGGTGCTGGCTGTCACTCCAGTAGAGTCACAATGTCAGTTTTGCAGGACTTGCGGACATAGGCATAGACTATCAGGTCCTGTAAAGGATTAGGAAACAGACGATTTCTCCCTCCACCTTGAAAATAAAATACACTTCAGATGCATGTCCTGAAACAGATCAGTTAGAAGTTCCTAGGAAGACGGTTGGTTGTCAGTTCCTTCTTCACCAGCCTGCGCATCCAAAATTCTCCAGGTAACATGAGTCTTTTTGTTGTTTAAACAGTCTTTCTCGCAGTAAGAACTCTTATAATGGATCCTAGTCCTCCTACTGCTAATGCCTGTGGGGCAGGAAAAGAAACAAATGAGACCTGGCCGGCTGGCCCGGGACATGTACTCGCTGACCAAGGTCCTGCCGTATCACAGGCCCCCTGAAAATGGGCCACCCAACACCACTTAGGAGACGGCCCTGTTCCAGGACAGTGTCCTGTCCAAGAGCCAGGGCTGTCAGAACCACTTATCACCAAGCACACAAAGGGCCCTAGTTTTTCCCTCCAAAAGACTCAGTTTCCAGCCTACAGGCCCTGGTCTATTAGATCTAACTTCTTAGGGTGCCTTTAAGGGGCCACTGGGCCTGGCTGCTGGCCCACCATGCAGAGGGCTTGCTTGCCTCTGTTCCCCGGAGCACTGCTGGAGTCCATGTTCTGAGTGGGCAGGCAGAGCACAAACCCACCAGTCAGACTAAGGCTGCCCAGTGGCTGTCCCCTCAGGCAACCAGGCCCTTCAAGTGCAGAAGCCTTTCCAAAAGGCCACTTAGTCTCCTTGAAGGCAGTGCCAGCTACAGGACACTGGCATACAGGCTGCAAGCTTGGCCTTACTTATGGGCCGATTGAGATAAAGAATGGACATGGCTTTTCCTGCTTCCAGTGAGTGGAGAGCCTTTTAAGTGACCTGTTTAAAGAGTTTAAAGAGTTCTGTCTCTGCCCCCTTGTATTGCTAAGACACCCATAACCAATTCAAAGTAGTGTGAAAAAGTAATAGCCTGTTGACCTACCTTACACACCACCGGCCCCATGTCCCCTCTAAAGTCTCCCAAGCCACCCACTGTTTCCTTCCAGGCGAGTCTGGCCTGTGGATTTGACCCCTAGGTTGGGCTGAGCCAGTGTGCAGTGGTTATGTCCACGTACCTTTTCGTGCCACTGGAGTAACACTGCACTGCTATTTTCTGTGGGCTTCTCAAACCCTTTATAAATGTACTTCATTAACAGGTCAATGCCATTTCTGTCCAGCGACTGCACAGCCTGCTCAATTTCACTGCTCTTAAAATTTGTAAGCACCTTCAGCACCACGCCCTGGGCTCGCTCCTACAGAGAAAAGAAAGCCGTCAGGCCAGGCACACCTGCACCCCTGGGGTGGGTACAAACACCACAGCAGTGAGGTGGAGGTCAAAGCCCCAAACCACGTGGTCCCCCAGCACTACCCCCTCTTCCCCCAAAGCACTGCAGGGATGACCTGCTCGTCCCCCGCACCCTGTAGTCCTCACAGCCCCACGTCCTCAGGCCCTAGCAATGAACCACCTGGTCTGGGTGACCCAGGCTGCCTGAAGCCCCTGAACACCTCAGGAACTTTGTCTCCCCAACACATCAAGCCAAAGGGTCAGAACACTGATCATTCGAGAACACTGTTCAATTTAAAAACCATTTTAATTAGAAAAATGGGTCAAAATTCTTACTGATTTAAAACTGAAAGTGTCCCTTATTACTCAAATTATTCTACAGTGAAAGATGTGGTTTACTGGGAAAGGGGAGAGGCAGCAATAGTTTTTTGGGGGGAAAGGTGGGGGTGACACCTGGTAGTGCACCAGGAACCTGCAGTGCAGTGAAGCCTGAGCCCCGGGTATGCAAAGCCTGCACTTGGCCCTTCGAGCCACCTTCCCAGTTCAGCAGCAGTTTCCGGATACTACCAGGCAGCCCCTATGTAAAGCACAACTGGGGGGGCTTTTTGATTTACAAAAAGAGATTGGAAGGTTGGAGTGAGTCTAGTCCAGCAGGTAGAGCACTTGCCTTGCATGCGGCCTACCCCAGTTTGATCTCCGACACATCTCATTCCCCAAAGCACCGCCAGGAGTGATCCCTGAGCAGCACCAAGAGCAGAGCCTGAGTACCCGGGTAGCACGACTCCCTCCCAACACCCTCCAAAAAAAAATCAAAACGAGGCTGGTTTGGGCTACAGCCTCCCTCTGTATTCACACCCAGAATGGGGTGGTGGTGGGGGGGGGGGAGTGCCTTCTTGTCCACATTTGGGGGCAGTCTGTGATTCCATCAAGAGATGTTAAAAAACAGAAACAAACTCCAGCTTCACAGAGACTCCTGCCCGGAAGCAGTTAAGTACAGCTGGACACATCTCTCCTCCCAGATTTTGAAGGATACAGTGGAAGTGCTGGGGGACCATGCAGTGCTGGGAATCAAACCCAGACCCCCACATGCAAAGCACATACTCGGCCCTCAGCAGACCTTGAGGGCAAATTATCTGGTAGCACTGATAATCCTTATGTAGAGCAAGTCTATTCAGTAGCCTAAGAAAGCAGAACCTCGGGAAGTCCCCCAAGGCCAGCTCATTTCTAGATCTGAGAATCAATCGCAGGCTTGGCAGACTTCTCACCCGGCGGCCTTGGGGAGGAGCAGTGGGTTCCTTAGGGAGCTTTTGCTATCAACACTGACAGCTTCAATGGCTGTGGCACTGCCCAGTGCCAATTCCCTTCCCTGGCAGCTAGTCACTGGTGGAGAGAAGCAGCAGCTGCGGTCCAGCGTCCCAGGGAGCTTGTGCTCAGTGAGGAGACAGACAGCCCGAGCCTGGCCCCAACACTGTCAGTGGTGGCCACAAGACCCCTTTACCTTCACAGCTTGATTCTTGGTGTTGATGGGAGAGTTCCGCAGAGCCGCGTGGAATGCCCGAAGCATGTCCCCTGTGCATCACCACCAGTTAAGGATGACTTGGCTCCAGTCTGCGCGTGCTCAGAAGCAGTCAGAACCTTGCCCACTTCCACCCACTGCCCACCAGCAGCTTCTAGGTGGGCAAGGCTGTTCAAATGGCAGCCTAGTGTTTTCCTGAGGTACAGAGAGGGGAGGGCACCTCTGCCAAGCTTGCAAGTTCATCTTCCTGTCACCCCTTCTTTCCCTGAAAGGCAAGAGCAAACCTACCACAGGCAGCTGGCAGCAGAACCAGACCAGCGCTGCCCACCACTGCCGGGCATCCCCTGCCCCACTGAGCCACCAGGTCAGGTGGTATCCTCGGCCTCTCCAGGGGACAAGGGCAAAGAGGCCGTCTAACTTGCCGCCCATGTTCTCTCAGTTCGACTGCTAAAGAAACAATGCTGTCAGGCAACAAATCCTACCCACGCCAGTGAGCCCCCCACTGCTTCCGGAGGGGGGGTTAGTCATCTAAAAGAACTCCCTGAGCTGATCCGAGCCCTCCTCCCTCTACACACATACCCTGGACTTTGCTGTCATTCTGACACCACATTCTAAATAGTTACAATCTGGGTTAGGTCCCCAAAGGTGACACCTATTTTAAACTGTTACATCATCTGACTTTCATTTCCCCATCTCAAACACTGGCTTCAGCCAAAAGGCTTCAAAAATAGAACAAGGAAGGGCTCCTGCCAATCAGGTGTCTCCTGTTCCCACAGCGGAGCCCACAGTACCAGCCCCGGCCCCACCTGCGCCATCAGAGAAGCAGCCCACACCCTCTAGCTTCGGCCTTGTCCCAGGCGGGCGTCAGCCACCAGCAATGTCTATCTCACAGCTCTGGATAATTTGATATCCCACAGCAAGCGGCAGAGCCCAAAGTGTCGAGGAAAAGGCTGGCACACTCTCCACTCAGGGCCAGCTTTCTGGACAGGAAGAGCGCCCAGTAACTAGTCTCTGGGCGCCAAGTCCCTGCTCAGAGCCATCTCCATCCTCCCAGACCTTCACGCGGGCATGCATTAGCAGGAAGGTTCCCCTACAGCACAGACGCTAACAGGGGGCCCCGCATCAGACAGTGTGGCAGGCTGGCTGCTGCGCCTTTCATAGGGCAGACCAACTGTGTAGCCAGCGACCCCCCAGCCTTGGGGCTCCCCCAGATCAGGGTTTTTTGGCCACAGCACTATGGACACTTCAGACCAGATGCTTTACGGACACAGCACTCCCGGCTTCTCCACGGAGTTCAGCAGCACCCAGAAGTTGACAATAAAACATCCAAACAATGGCAGATTTCCTCAGGGGAGGAGAGAATGCAAAAAGACCCCAAACCACTGCTCCTGGCTCCCACCAACCGCCTCAGTGAGGGCAGAGAACAAATACTTTGAACAGAGAAACGGCTCAGCCACCGAGCCACAAGTTTCCACATCTCATTTCTGCTACCTACTCTGGTGATGAGTTATTCTTTACAAAGCCAATGAAATGAGGGAACCAAAGATGCACTTGCTTTACAGTCAAGTGCATGACTTGTATGTATGAACCCCCGGATTCAACCCACAGGACTAAAAAGACTGAAAGACAACGAATCCGAGGCTGAGATGGGAATGACCTGCTCAAGGTTACTAAGCCAGGGCCTGAACCAAAGCCAACCTGGTGACAGTGGCGGGCAGGAGCCTTCCAGGGGACTGTCCGCAGATGCGGCTGCTTCCTCCACCAGAGAAGGGCCGAGGTTCAGAGGGTGTGAACTAGCGCTTTCTCTCCTTCACTGTGCCATTCCCTACCACCTGACTCATTTCACAGCACTGGGACAGGTCCCCTTTCCTGCCTCCAACCAACCAGCTGACAACCCCTTCTTCCCTCCACTCTGCCCCAGGACCCCGACAGGCCTGTTGGAGCCTAAGCTGGGGCAATAATCAAATCCAGGCGCTGCAATGGCGGGGAGTCACTGAACGCCCCGCTCTTCCCTCTGGGGCTCTCACCCGCTAACCTCCCTTTCCCCAATCCCAAGAGGTGCCTGGGCTCTCCATGACAACCAGTTTCTGGCACCTTCGAGGAGCAACCCCAGCAGCCCTGCGGGTAAGCCTAGTCTCAAGGAGCCTAGTAGGAAATGACCTTCACACCGCGCCTCCCCTGCCAAGTACCCAACCCAAAGGCCACAACCAGGTGGGCAGAACCCACCTTCCCCAAGGGGCCCAGAGTGGGGGACGCAGCCAGGAGGCAGACCCCAGTAGGCAACCCAAGTCTCACTCCCCACCCAAGGAGCAGCGCCCATGCCCCACCCAAGTCCGTCTCCTGACCCCAGGTGGGGTCCACCCAGAAGACGGCACCGGTCTCCTCCCGGGCGGGGCTGACTCAACCCCCAAAACCTGATTTATAGCCTGCCGGCGAGGGGGAGGGGCGCGCGCTTCCTGCCGCACCGTGTCGGTAGGGAAAACGCCTTCCTGTGAGGTCGGTTTCCTGTGCAAAGGCAACTGCAGAGGGCCCAGCAGGCTGTGACAGTCACCTCTATTTGTGACAGTCGCCTCTATTTTTAATCCTGCTTCTCGAAAGGCTGGTCTTCTGTGGCCACCCGCGCTGTCACCGGCGGCGGCCAGGCCCCACATGGCCCTTTCACGGGACGCTCTGCATTCCCTTAGCTCTAGGGGTTTGCCTGCACAAGAGTCTATGGGCGTGGGGGGGAGGGGGGGACAGCGGGAGGGGGGTCGCGAGAGCCAGACCCAACTTGTTGGACGCGCTCAAACCCGGCCAGGGAGGTGGATGGGGTGGGGGTGGGGTTCCCAGGAAGCCCGAGGCTGCAGGGTGACTAGGGGGTGACGGCGCTCGCCCCGGCAGGACCGTGCCCCGGAGCCGGCCCGGCCGCTGCATTACTCAGAGGCGGCTCGCCCCGGCCCCCGCCCCCGCCCCGGCCGAGCGAGCTCGGGGTGACCCCGTTTCCCCGCGGAGCGAAGCGGGGCGGCCCAGGGGCTCAGCCCGGGGGGGGGGGAGGTGGCGGGACGGCCGGGGACTGCCCTCGTGGGGGCCGGGGCCGCGGGAAGGGGTGCGGGGAGGCGGGCCACGGGCGGGAGGGGACAGCCCCCCGGGGCAGTGGCTCCGAGGGGCCGGGGTCGGGGGCCAGGGGTGCGAGCCGGCGAAGGCCGGGCCGCCGTGTCCGAGAAGGATATTGCCGCAGGAGCCCGTCCACCTCGCCGGGGTCCGGGCCTGGCTCCCCCGCCGCCGCCGCCGCCTCCTCCTGCTCGTCCACGAATTTATTCTCGTCGAACTCGTCGATGTCCACCCGACGGAAGCGCGAGGACAGCGTGTTCCGGGCCATGGCGGGGGCTCGGCGCCCGTCCGCCGCACCGCTCCGCTCCGCACCGGCTCGGGCTCCGGGGCGGGAAGCGGCCGCTGGGCGCCTCCTCCACCTCCTCCGCGCGCCGCCGCCGCCGCCGCCGCCGTCCGCCCACTTCCGGGCCGCGCCGGAACCGGAAGTGCGGGCGGCCGCGCGGGGCGGGAGGGGCGGCTCGGCGGGCGCCGGGACCCTGTCCGCGCGCGGCTGTCGGCCTGGCTGAGAGCGGACGAGCGTGGGGTTGAGGGGCGCCGGGGGACACGGAGCCCAGGGCAGGGAGAGGCCTGAGGGCGCGGGGGACGGGGACACCTGCTTGGGGGCGATACACGGCGACGCTCGGGGGCTGCTTCCGCCTCTGTGCTCTGTGCAGAGGTGAAACCCCTGCGTGCAAAGCAGCATCTCCCTGTTTGAAGACTGGAGAGTGTTTGTTGTTGTTTAGGGAGGCACACCCGGCGGTGCGCACCTTGGGAGGGTGCGCGGACCAAATGGGAGGCCGGGGACTGAACCCAGTGGGTCACCTGCAAGGCAAACGTCCTGCCCGTCCGACTGTCGCTCTGGCCCCCCAGACTGGGGAGTTTAAATGTGGGAAACGAGTGTGCCAAGGACTGAGAAGGTAGTGAATATCTGGACTCTAGGTGGCCTGGGGTGCAGTCCCTCTGGGGGGCAGGGGAGATGAGCCACTACCCCAACAGGAAGAACAAGGTCCTGCAGCTGAGAAGTCACACCCAGCTGAACTGGAGAGGCAGGTCCAGGCCGGATTCAGAACCCCCTGAGTCAGATGGGCAAAGATGGGGTGTAAGGGGGTAGGGCAGAGCCAAGGACTCGGGCTGGATTAGGTGTCTGGGCTGCTCTTGGAGGGGTTCTGTTAATGGGCTTTAGATGAAAATGGATCATTGCTTTCACACTGCCCCTTTTTAGGGGCAGGAGAGAGTACAGCTGGTAGGTCGCTAGCCTAGCTCATGGCCTCAATCCTGAGCACCGATATGGCTCCCAGGTTCCACCAGGAGTGATTCCTAAGCAGAGTCCACTTCCGGGCTGAGTACCGGAGGGTGTGGCAAAAAAAAAAAAAATAAAGGTACTCTTTAATAAATGCAAGTAAAGCCTAGGAAATGATGCAAAGGTTTGGACCGTGTATGGGTTTGATTACTTCCACTGCATGGTTATCATTACCCCCTCCACTAGATGTGGCCAAAACGCACAAAAATTTAAAAATACATTAATAAAGTTTCAGCTTTGCAACCATGCTCCCCCCGGAACCCAAAGACTTTGGTTTCCTGGAAGCTGCCTGGCGGAGAGCCTGGCAACCTACCGAGAGTATCCCGCCCGCAGCACGGGTAGAGCCTGGCAAGCTCCCAGTGGCGTTCTTGTTATGCCAAAACCAGTAACGACAACAGGTTTCATTCCCCTGACCCTGAAAGAGCCTCCAATCGTTGGGAAAAGACGAGTAAGAAGAGACTGCTAAAATCTCAGGGCTTGGAGGAATAGAGACGTTACTGGTGCCCGCTCGAATAATTCGGGATGACAGTGATACAGTGATGAATAAAGAATTTTTCATGAATGTGACAAGATTACTTACTCTACCTTGATCTTATATGTTAGAGATAGAGCACCCACAGATCCGAGAAACAGGCAAACCCATCTGCCTTGAAAGGCTACATACTTTGGAATGAATCTGTGACCCTGGCAGGTTGCAGATAATAAACAATTTAGGGTGGGGCGTGTTCTTTTTTTCTTATGTTTTATGGGACACACCCGGTTTGCTCCTAGCTCTGTGCTCAGGGTCACTCCTAGCAGTCTGAGGGGACCATATGCAGTGCCTAGGACCAAACCCAGATTAGCTAAATAAAAGGCAAATGCTTTACTCCTTTTCCCGTACTATCCAACCCCCCGAATATTTGTTTCTGTTTTGGGCTCATACTCAGTGTTGACTGTGATCAGGGCTTACTTCTGCTTTACACTTAGGAATAAGTTTTGACCATGGTTGGGGGACCACAAGTGCCAGTGCAAGGCAAGCACCCTTCCTGCTATATGTTTCTGGCCCCTGCTGTATGATCTTTTGTATTAACTTTAAATCAGCAATACTCACTTGACAAGTGAGGAAATGACCCTAGGTAAACTGGTAAAGGAAGTTGAGTCCTTGCTCATGAATGTGGATTACCATTCAGTGAGAGAGGCAGAGTTTAAAACTCCATATTCTGAGTGCTCAGGTAAGTGCCTGGGAGTGCCTTGAAATAGATGACAGAAGAGTCCCTGAGGATGTGCCACTGAACAAGGACCTGAAGTTTGTCTCACCAGCTCCATGAGGTTGGCAAACTGCACCTGGATTTCATGTTCTGTCTGGCATGGGAAATGATCCCTGCCACCTGATGTCTTGAGGAGCCTGGAACCAGGCAGGAGCAAGGAATTGCTTGTTTAGGGGACACACCTGGCAGTGCTTAGGGGTTACTCCTGGCTCTGCACTCAGGAATCACTCCTACTGGTCTCAGGGAACAATCTGGGATGCCAGAGATCAAACCCGGCTCAGCCGTGTACGAGACAAGCACCCTGCCTGCTATCTTTGGGCCCAGGAATTGCTTTTGACAGGAAAGGAGCAGTCCTAAATCTTACCCTGGTTTTCTACAGTTATCACCTTCACTCCCGTGAATTGCGGGAAGAGATGAATAAGCAAAACAAATTTATTTAGAAAATGAGAGATTTGTGCATGACAGAACAGAGGCTTCTCCAGAGCAGAAAGTGCACAATATGGATCTCAGGCAAGGTTGTGCAGACCGTTTCTCTAGAATGAGGAAATGGGGCCTAAGAAAGTTCACATCTCAGACAGATGAGGGCCAAAGAAGCTATAGACTAAGGCCCTCCCGTTGATCATCGATTTGCTCGAGCGGGCCCAGTAACGTCTCCATTGGAGACTTTGTTGTTACTGTGTCTGGCATATCCAATACTCTCGGTAGCTTGCCGGGCTCTCCGAGAGGGGCGGAGGAATCGAACTCGGGTCGGCCATGTTGGCTGCATGCAAGGCAAACGCCCTACCCACTGTGCTATATGAAAACAACTCAGGCAGAGACACAGGCAAATGTGTGCCTTTTCTGCTACCAATTTAGTTTATGTAGCTTCCCCAAACTCTCCCCTCCCCCACAGACCCTTGCTAGGGTGGTTGTCAAAGAGGAAAGCTTGGGACAGTTGATCTTTTTTTGTGATTATTTTTAGCATGGTCTTAGTTCCAGCAGTGGAGCCTCTCCTTCCAGGGGGTATCCAGCCATGCTCTGGGCCTGGAATTCTGCATCTCACCAGTTTTTCTGGGTCTCCTAAGACAGTTCCTGTGTCATAAAGGCCTTCATGCCTTTGGTTGCTTTAGGTTCAAGACCGTACTTTTATATATAATATATATATATATATATATACAGCCTACAACACTTTGTGTATGTAAATTTCCCATTTAATTCTCAGGCTCCCACTCCTGTTTCTTTTCCTGGGGGGCTGGGGGTAGGATTTTCCTCCTAGTGGTACTCAGGGGACCATGCAAGGTCAGGTATTAAAGGATCAAATCCACTCTAGTCCTTTTAGTTATGTTTCCGGCACCCAAAGTTGTTGTGGGGTTTTTTGGGGGGGGCTTGTTTTGGGGTCATACCTGGCAATACTTAGGGGCTAATTCCTGGTTCTTAGCTCAAAAATCACTCCTACCCGGAAATCATCAGGAGCTCCAGAGAGCGGACCTGGGCCACCTGGGTTCAAGTGCACTACTGGCTGTACAACCCTCCAACAACTCCCCCCCCCCATCCTTTCCCATGGGAAAGATGATGCTTTGAGCAATTACACATGCGGTCTTGAGTTAAGAGCTTTACATGATCTTCCAAAGCATTATCTTTGGAAGATATCTTCCAAAGCATTACATGATCTTCCAAAGCATTATCTTCCAAAACCATTGGGGCATTTATGAGGAAAACAGACTCCGAGTAGGATTTGCCAAGCTAGCACCAGGCAACGGAATAAGAATTTTAAATAAGAATTTTAAAGTCGGTGCTGCTCTTTCCACTCTGGAGAAACCTGCTATTCTCTGTCTTTCTATCTAGCTTGCGCTCTCTCTCTGTAAATTTCTTTCAATAAAAACTATTTTGTTTCACTAAAAAAAAAGTAAAAATACAGCCTGGCCCTGCATGCTCCACGCAGCCTCCAGCAGAACGTTTAAGAAGTCGGCTTCCACCTCTCCCCACCCTCCTTGAATTTTCCCCAAGGCAGGATCACAGATTATCTTGGAAAATCCTCCCCCTGCCCTCACCCCCACGCAACACTGCCGCCCCGAACCAGACCTGCCGCGTGTTAGTGAATGAATGAACGAATAACTGAGCGGACGTCTTCAGATCCTGCCCAGGCCTCTCGGTTACCCACTGGCGCTGCTCTAGGCGCCAGGCTCACCTAAGCGAGCAAGTGCAACTACCTGCAGAGAAGCCGCGAGAGGAAGGGGCGGGGCCTGGGCTATGGCAGAGGCGGGGCTATGCCAGGGGCGGGACTAGGAGGGCGGGACCGAGCGGGACGGACCCCGGAGCGCCTCGCGAGGAGAGGGCAGGTAGCGGGGGCGGAGCCAGAGCGCGATTCGTGGCGCCATTGGCTGTTGCCGCCATCACCCGGCAGTAATTGCCGAGGTCAACCCCACCCCCTTCCTCTTTCCCTCGGAGCAGGCCTCGGCGGCGGCGGCTTCATCAGACATGGTGAGGCCGGGAAATCGGGGGCCATCCGCCTTGCAGGGGGGTTCGAGGGCTGGGGTGGGAGGCGCGGGGTGAGGCCGGGGGTCCCCTTTGCCCACCGAGCCCGTGAGGACCCCTGCGGGATGGCCTGACGCCCGCATCCCTTGCAAGCACCCTCCGCCCCGAAGACCGTGGGCCGGTGAGCGCGCGGGCGCCGCCGGTGTATATAATGGGGTGGGCCTGGACGCGGGGCCGAGGGTCGCCGCCGCGACCCTGGCGAGCGGCTGACGGGAAAGCAGCCCGGGCCCTAGCCAGACCTTCTCTCGCGCGCAGGCCAAGATTAAGGCCCGGGACCTTCGTGGCAAGAAGAAGGAGGAGCTGCTCAAGCAGCTGGACGACCTGAAGGTGGAGCTGTCGCAGCTGCGCGTCGCCAAAGTGACGGGCGGCGCGGCGTCCAAGCTCTCCAAGATGTGAGTGACTCGGACCCGGGGCGCCCGTGGGTGCCCGCCGTGCGGGGTTCGGCGCACACCGGGCAGGACCGGGGGAAGCCTCGAGGGGGCGCCAGGCAAACGCTGCCGCGCGCTGCTTCTCTTCCTGGGGCGTGTTTTCTGTTCACGCGCCTCCAGCCCCCACGTGCTTTGCCCTGATTGCATTCTCGCGGGGGAAAAACTAGCCCCGGAGACCTTCAAAGGCCTCATCCAAGTGCTTGCCCAAAGCGACACCTTTTTTTTTAAATGCCCGAGAATAAATTACGGTTTGTGGGACAGACGGGAGATGGCAAAAGGGCTGGAGGGCCAGGTTTGGTTTGATTGCAGCCGCCAGAGCACTGAGCTTGGGAAAATAGCTGTGAACACTGTCCCCCCCCCCCCCCCAAAAAAAATACTGTGGAAGGTACGAGTTCCCTTCCTCCCACGTTCTCTTTAGTTTTGGGTCTTTTTGTTGTATTCTGCTGTGTGTGTTTGTGGTCCCCCGGGCTCAAACTCAGGGCTTCATATATACAAGGCAAGCCCCCTACCTGGCCCGGTATCCACGTTCAAAGGTGCCTCTCGGGATCTTTCCTGTTCCACAAAGTACCTTTCACTCATATTCAACAGTCACCTAACTTACCATGTTGGTAGAGAATTGGGTGATTTGGGGGGCGCTGGGGCAGGCTGCACGCCAAAGCCCCAAGACTACCTTTACCAGCCCCACAGTGAGGGAGGTCTTCATTCCCAATATGCCTCCTTTTCAACTTGGCACTTAGACCCAGCCTGCAGCTAGTGTCAGCCCTGTATTTCCTTATATCCTAGTGTCCTGTGGGGTAGGCTTGGCCTGGTCACCCCACCGGGTCCCGGGTCCATCATTCCCACCAGTCAGCTGATTCAGGCTGCCTTGGGGTGTTCCTCGTCTCTACACCTGGGGATCAGTCCTCCTTGCCTGTGTGTGTGTGTGTCTTACCCAGTTTGCCTGATACCTCTTGTTTTGTAGCCGAGTTGTCCGCAAATCCATCGCCCGAGTTCTCACCGTCATTAACCAGACTCAGAAAGAAAACCTCAGAAAATTCTACAAGGTAGGTCTCCAGTGAGGGTTTGGCCAGAGGGTACAGTGTTCAGCCTTTCTCTGGGCAGCAGGCAGCGCTTCACAGCTTGATGTGTGGGTCTGGATTTTCCCTCTTAGGTTTGGGCTGTGAGTGTTTTCTCGAGCTGCAGTAAGACATCAAAGAGGTGCGGTGCGGGTCTGACTGGACTCTGGGGTTTGATCCAGACTCCCAAGCTGAGGGCACTGAGGACTAAGGTTCGGCTCCTTAGCATGTTGCTGAGCTGAGGCCTTGGACTTACCAGCTAATTACTCATGACCACCTACAAGTGAACCACCATGTGTGTAGATTCCAAATTGGTGGGAGATGGTAGGTGTGACAGGACCAAATTGAGGGCTACTGGGGGGATTTTCTCAGGTGTCTAGTTCTGGCTAGGATTTTTTTGTGTTTTGGTCACCGCCAGTGATTCTCAGAGGTTACTCCTGGCTCTGCACTTGGGAAGTACTCCTTCTGGTCCTGGGTCACCATGTGGACTGCTGGAGATCAAACCCACATCTGCTTTGTGCAAGGCAAATGCCCTACCATCGCTCTGGCCCCTTCATCCTAGGATTTAAAGTCTCATTTCCAGTCTTTCTTTTTGGAAAAGAGTGCCCAGGGCTTGCACTCCTGGCTCTGCAATCAGGGATCACTCCTGGTGTTTTTTTTTTTTTTTTAAGTCTGTATATAAGTGGGAGGGAAGAGCTAAACAGGCTGGAGGGTGTGCCTTGCATGCAGGAGCCCTGGGTGTGGATCTCCCCCAAAAGTGTAGTTGGGGTTCGAGCACTAGCTTACACGCATAAGCACAAGAAGGCTTTCCTCTGTGTATAAGCAGATGTTTATATTCTTGACTTATTACTAGGAATAGGTTACATGACTAGGAGCTGGCTCATCTGAAGGCCCTGAGTCAGGGCAGGTGTTGAAAAGGAAGCTGTGGGTGGGCTGGCACACAGGTAGAAGCTGCTTTGGGCCTCTGCCTTTAGGCCTTTTAAGTTAGTGGATCAGATTCACACAGGTTTCCAGGATAATTTTTCCCCCTTTTTGAATTTTATTTTGGTTTGGGGGCCATATTTGGAGTGCTTGGGGGACCGGATGAGGTTCTGGGACCTCACTCCGAGTTGGCTGCATGCAAGGCAAGCACCGTACCTGCTGTGCTGTTGCTCTTTCCTCACCCCTTGTTTTTATCACTTATTTACTGGGGGACACACCTGCATGGGGTTACTCTCTGTAGCCTGTTCTGTGTCGGGAGGGATTGGCTTTGGCCATACTTTGGGGCACATGTGGTGCCCAAGATGGAACCAGAGTCAGTTGCAAGCAAGGCAAATGCTTACCCCAGTGCTGTCTGACGGTGGGATTTTTTTTTTTTTTTTGCTTTTTTGGGGTCACACCCGGAGATGCACAGGAGTTACTCCTGGTTCATGCACTCTCGGGGGACCATATGGGATGCTGGGAGTTGAGCCTAGGTCGGCTGTGTGCAAGGCAAACGCCCTACCCGCTGTGCTATTGCTCTAGCCCCGATAGGATAAATTTTTAAACTGGAGGGTTTTGGTTTTTTGGTTTGGTTTGGTCCTGGAAAATGGTTCCTTGTTATCCAGATTAGCACTTGAATGCCAGAAGGTTTTGCCATGCTAGAGTATCTGTCACAGTGCCTGGACTGACTGTGCTGGAAGAGTTCACCTCATCTGCTGGTGCTCCCAAGGCCTGGCAGCGTGAGGGGGGACAGTTGTGGCACCACTCTTAGAAGTGAGGTCTCAGCCATGGCCTCCCATGGCCTGGCCTGAGGCTTGTGGTGACAGGCTTTGTCCCATGCTGTAAAGAGCCCTGTATCCCTGGGCCGTAGTACAAGGCTAGGGGTACAGGTGGACAGGCCCTCCAGGCACAGGTGGACAGCAGCATCTGTGCTGCCAGCTTGTCCCCCGGGGGGGGACCTGCCTGCTTAGATATTTTTCTGCAATTCTCTGTTTCAGGCTAATTCTAGAAGCCTGGAGCTGATACTCCAGGCCTTGGTGTTTTCCGTTTGAAGTGTCCGTTTTGGCTTTCAGGGCTATTGACAGTCCGTAGGTGGGGCCTTCCTTATCCCCTTCCCTCTGCACCTGTGGCACTGGCATGACCACAGGTGCTGCCTTGGTCCACATCTGTTCATGCGAGAGGGCAGTGGATCAGGTGACCGCTCCGTGTCGGCGGGAGTCCAAGGCAAGAAACGGGGCTGCGCTGCACTCCCCCTTAAGTGAAACTATCGCCTTGGCCGCACCACTGTCCCTTCGAGCCCCTGACAATACCTTGGGACTGGTGGGCCCCCCACTACCTCCCCTGTAGCACATCTGTGTAAGCTGGGCCCGGTGACTAGTCAGCCGCGGGACTGGGAGTGGTCCTGGGGGCCAGGTTGGTGAAAAGTCCTCCGTGGGGAACCCACACGCATGGACAGGTCACTGCCCCCATCTTGAATTTAGGGAACTTGAACAAGGTGTCTGTAGATGGTCTCCTGCTTGGTGACTTAACAGTCCTCGCATATCTAGAGATCAAGTTCCCTCCCCCTGTCGCCCCACGCCTCCCTAGGGGTCTTCCCCTCAGCTACTGCAGATACCCCTAAACCCCATGCTCAGGTTCTCCTTTGTTCACCCAGGGCAAGAAGTACAAGCCCCTTGATTTGCGGCCCAAGAAGACTCGTGCCATGCGCCGCCGACTCAACAAGCATGAGGAGAGCCTGAAGACCAAGAAGCAGCAACGGAAGGAGCGGCTCTACCCGCTGCGGAAGTACGCAGTCAAGGCTTGAGCCGCAGTCACAATAAAGCACACTCACTGGCTTGGCAGGTGTTCGTCGGTGTTTGTGGGGGCAAGGGTGTTGCTGGTGGGGTTGGGGTGGCTTGGTTACAGGGGCCTCGGGCTCTCTCAGATGGTGACTTTGAGCCGGTGGCCTTGAACTGCCCCCTCGGCCTTCGCTCGCTCTGCCCCGGCACCTGATGTGAGTGGGTGGTGCAGTGGACGTGATGACTTGCCTGATCAGCCATCAACAGAGCCAGACACGAGGAGTTTCTTGTCTGGGGTGAAGGCAAAGGCGTGGGCCTCATCCAGTACTCCCTGCACAGAAGTGCGGCATCAGGTTCCAGGGCCTTGCATCCTGCCCAGAAGCCCTTCCTCCCCTGCCGCGGGAAGTGACCGGCAGCCTTACCTTCACTGTCTCAAGGCACATTCCTGTATTGCAGTCCCATACTTTGATCTGGAAGCAAATGAGCAGAAAAGCAGTGCAGTCCTGCCCACCTGCTGGGTCTGGCTCTCCACTTCTCATCAGGGGAGGCTGAGTGCAGTACGCTTTCCTTCGGGCCGTCCAGGTCATAAAAGACCTTAGGCTGTGCGCTAGGCCCCCTCCTCCCCTTCCAGTTTAGGAGGCTGCAGTAGCAGGTGTTTCTGGACAGGCTGTGGGCTCTGCGGGGAGTATTTGAGGGAAAGGATGGGCAGGAAAGTCCCACGGGGTGGGTTACCATGGGGGAGTAGTCAGCACTGGCCAGCTGCAGCCCGTCGGGAAAGAAAGCTATGCTCTTCACCCAGGATATGTGACCCTTGAGCTGAATAGGCGGGCTTGAGGTGAAAGTTTTCCAGATAGAGATGGTCTTATCCCAGGAACCGGAAGCCTGCGTGGCAGAGATCTCTTAGACCACGGGGTATGAGACTTGCACAGTCTTGGCCGCCCAGGGCAGTACCGCTCACCAGGAGGCCAGAGGAGGAGTAGCTCAGGCAGCTGATGTTGCCTTGGTGGCCCTCCAGCTCTTGAGCCATGACTGCTCTGCCTCGCAGGTCCCAGATGCAGATGGTGGAGTCCCAGGAGCCTGTGGCCTGTGGACAGCTGCCATGAGCCTGGGCTGGCCAGCCAGAGCCCCATGAACAGTCCCGGGAGAACAGGGAGGCTCACCAGGCAGTCAGAGCTGGGTGCGAAGTCACTGCTCTGGATAGAGTCTCTGTGCCCTGCCAAGTGTCGCAGGGCCTGGCCAGACTGAGGGAGAAAGCCCTGAGACTGGCCAGGCCCTGCATGGGGCCTACTGGGCAATAGGGTTCATGGGTGATGGCAGAGCTCTTGGCTGTCGGTGTGGGCATGAGCAAAAGGGGGAGCTCTGCCCCTCCACATACCTGTACCTCCCAAAGGATCACCCGCTTGTCCCAACCCCCTGATGCCAGCAGCTTGGAATCGGGGCTGAAGCTGACGGTCTCCACACTCCGCTGATGACCTGCAGACCGGGTGGGACAGGTACAGAGAACACAAGTCTCCAAGGAGCCAGGCCAGTGCTCAGCTCCGACACCCCAGCCCACTCACCATTTAGGACCTGCAGACACTTGGCCTCGGCTGTGTCCCACAGGCGAACAGTGCAATCACCAGAGGTGCTGGCAAAGAGGCGGCCATCCGGGGAGAAACGGCAGAACTTCACGGGGCCTGGAGCAGGGGCTGACACCAGTCAGGGAGCAAGGACAGCCCACAGCCCCGCTCACCCACCCTCACCTGGTCTGAAACTACCCCACTTGCCCATGTGGGGAAATAAACACCCTCATCTTGCAGGCACCTCAAACCCGACCTTAGGGTCCTAGCCAGCTGCTCCCTCCCTGGACATCACCCTTGATGATGTGCTTTCTTTTGTGTCTTAGTGAGACTTGCCTATGCTAGGTCCCCCTGACATCCTGTAGCATGGCAAACATGCCAGAGGAAATCGGGCTGTCAGAGACAGCAGGAAGGATTATGGGAAAGAGTTGAGTCCTGAGAGGTCTTGGGGTTGGTGTAATAGCCGATGAAAGAAGAGACTCGGCTTTCAGACCCCAGCTTGGCTGGCAGGTCCATGCGTAGGCCTGTTTCTGAGTACTGTGCATGTGGAGGCAGCAACCAGAAGCAGCCACTGCACTGGCCACGCTTGAGCTAGGAAGAAGCAAGGAAAGGCCTTCACAGGCTTAAAGCATCTCTGGGCTCCCTGGCCCTTGAGTTCCAGATTGACGGTCATTAGAATGGCATATTCGTGGTCCAAAGCCAGCCATCCAGGACAAAAAAGTTCCCTGGTAGGGGTGTGTCTGTTCCTGGGTTTGTCCCTAAGGAACTGGCCTCTGTCACGCATGATACCCGGCTTGGGGGATGAGGGGCGTTGCCAGTGTGGCGGCTCTGCAGGATGCCCAAGCCCGCTGACGCCCATCGCACCTGTGTGTCCGCCCAGCCTCCAGAGCAGCTTGCCGCTGTTGGTGGCCCAGCCGTACAGGCAGCCGTCCTCGGAGGCCGTGAGCAGCGTGTGGCCGTTGGGAGAGAAGGCCGAGCAGTTGACCTGGGAGGAGAGCAGAGCCCAGAAGAGCGCCCCCTCGCGTGGCCATTCCCTAAACCCGGGTGCCCCGAGCAGGAGCCGCGAGCCCCCGCTGGAAGCAGAGCTTAGAACCCGGAGCCCAGCGGACTGCAGCAGCTCCACCGCACAGTGGCGGAGCCCCAGCCTCACCTCCCCTTTGTGGCGGCTGAAGACTTTCACTCGCCCCACCGCCAGCCCCTTGCAGGCCCTGATGTTCATGGGCCTGCGTGCCCCGCGGACGCCCTCGGCCCCGGGAAGGGAAGTGTGTACCGCGGTCTCCATGGCAGCCGGGGCGGGGCGCGCTTGGCCACCAGGGGGCGCGCCGGGCCCGCGCGGGAAGCCTGCAAGGGTTGGGTTTGTCTGCAGTGGCCAGACACCACGCAAGGTACCTTCCACTCGGCAGGTCCCCCAAGAGCACCTAGAACCAAGACATCTCCCCCCCAGAGCGGCCAGGATGAGGTTTAAGAGGGCTGTCAAGGGGATGGAGCCATAGCACAGCGTGTAGGGCGTTTGCCTTGCACGCGGCGGACCTGGGTTCAATCCCCAGCATCCCATATGGCCACCCGAACACGGCCAGGAGTAATTCCTGAGTGCAGAGCCAGGAGCAATCTCTGAGCATCCCTGGGTGTGAACAGAGCATTAAAGGTGGGTCCCCTGGGCTGGAGGGACAGTACAGTAGATAGGGCACTTACCTTTGGCCAAGCCAGAGTCAATCCCTGGCTCCCGATAAAGTCCCCAGATCCCCACCAGGAGTGAGCCCGATCATAGCCAGTGTGGCAAAAAAAAAAAAGGGGGGGTCACTGAAACTTGAATGCCCTGGCGGCACTGTTGGATGGAGGCCACAGAAGGACCCTTGAGGCGCTGTCACGTTCTTGTCGGAGTCTGGGGAAGGCTCCCAGAACTGGGTGTGAGGCAGGGTTCAGTCCCCAGCTCCACACCACTGGGTGTGGCCCCCAAAGAACCATGCTAGAGAATTGAAGGTGAAATGGGAAGGAATCGGACTTGCTTTCGGTGTCCATTTTACAGAGGGAGTAACTCAGGCCCCAAGGGCGAAGGGCCCTTGCTTAAAGCCTTTCAGTCAGAAGAGCTGAGGTTTGAGCCAGAGAGATAGTACAGCTGGTAGGATGCTTGGCCTGAGTTTTTTCCTTGGCACCCCATACGGTCCCCAGGCGCCGCTAGGGGTGATCCCTGAGTACTACCGGGTCCTCAAAAGAAAAACAAAACTGCGACTCATCCCATATCTAATTGGGGCAAGTATTAGGACAGTTGACAAGTTCTAGGTGTCCCCTGGAATGACTCCTGGCACATCTGAGAAACTGAGGCGGGGGGGACAGGGACAGGTTTGTCCAGTTTCACCCAGCACCTGCAAGGCAGTCAGGACCAGAACAGCACCTCCTGCCTGTCCCCACCATCTCCCAAGGCTCCTCCTGGGGAGGGGCTGGGAGGAGGGGAACTGGGCTTTGGGAGCGTCCAGCTTGAGGGTTCCGAGCAGTGACTCACACCCTCCTCCAGCTCCTTGGCCAGAACTCCTCACGGGATCTGTGGGACTCAGCTCTATGTTGAGTCCCAGACAGTTGGACGGGCAAGGGGGTGACAATGGTGGTTTTGAAGAACCCCCCCAAACTCCCAGAGGGCCTCCTCAGGACCTCTGAGATGCTTTTCAGGCCACTCCCCCACCTTCAAGCCGTAGCTCCCCAGACCTTCGCCCCCCCTTCCTGTTCCACCCCAGCCAGTGCCTCCTCTGGGCATCATCCCAGTCTTCTGCGTGCTCCTGTGGCAAGAACACGTTGCCAAGACTGGGTCTCACAGCCCATCCACCCTTGTCTGTGAGGGTCTTGCTGGATTCACAGACTTTCTGCTCACTCCGGGGCTGGCAGGAAACCTCCAAGATTTTCAGGTCCCTCAGAGGTCGGGGCACTGTGTCCACCCCTTGCCTCCTCCTGCCCCAGCTGCCTGCTGCTTTGTCCTCTCTCCCTCCCCTGCCTGCACCTGCTGGGAGTTCTTATTCTGGGGGTTTCTCTGTCCACCCCCTCCCCACAGCCGTGCCACAGGTGCAGTTAGACTCGGCCTGGCCAACGACCAGCTTAATGGCCTGGGCGGGCCTCCTGACCCCTCAACCCGGGTTTCCTCTGGAAATCAGAGGGCACCCCAGTAGCTGCCTCAAGGGAAATGGGCCCGCCAAGGTTCCAGTAAATTCTCGGAGAAAGAGGGACCAGGACCTGTTTCCCAGGCTCAGCTTCTCCCCACGGAATGCGGGAGCCAGTTAGAACTGCGGGTTCTCAGGGCCTTGCCCACCCTTGGCTGTTTTTTCCTTCCTGCAGCCCGTTTCCAGGGGAGGCCTGGGTGGGGTCAGGGAAGAGGCTGTGCCCCTCCCCCCTGTCATGCCCACATGGTAGGCACCACGTCCCCGACCCTGCCCACCTCCCAGGCTTCCCGGTTGCCCGGGAAACTGCCCTGGCACACAGCCACTTGAGAGGGGAGAGGAAGGACTGGGGCGGTAGGACAGGATGCAGGTAAGTTTCAGTCCCCGGCATGGCTCATGATCTGGCAAGTGCCACCGGGGGTCGCTGCTGAGCACCACCAGGTGTGGCCAAATCCTCCTCCCCACAATAACGGGGCCTGTCTCCAGTTTTCCCAAAACTCAAACCCAGTCCCTCAGCCGCCTTCCCAGAGGGGTTGTGTTGACAACAGTCACATTATTCCGGTGACTCACTGGGTTTGCAGCAAGAGCGTTTTCCCATGGACCCCACCAACTCGCCCTTTCCTTGGGCCACCAGACAATGAGGGCTTCGGAAACGCAAACGCTCTCGCACCAGGCGGCTTAAAATGTCATCCGCTTGGATCCCACCCAGCTGTCTAATCTTGAAAGCATTGTGTGTCGGCATCTAGTCACAAAGCTCACAAAGCATGAATTCTACCATGGTGGCAGCTGCGAATTTCATGAGCAAGAGTATCTGTGTTCTTGATCCAAATCATGAGCACTGTGATCCACCAGCCAGGGGAAAGGGCTGAGTTCTGGGACCCAGCACAGAGACCCCCAGTGAATATCCCTGATAGACACCGCCTCCACTTGCCTCCTGGGGTCAGGGCAGGGTCCTGCTCCTCCAGAAGTAGCTGCAGGGAAGAGGGCAATGAGTGCCTACCTCCTGCCAACTCACCGAAGGGACCACCCATGTCACACTGGACCCAAGGCAGGATGACAGCAGTAGGACCAAGCCCTCATGCCTCACTTGTGTAAGCCATGGGTTCCATCCCCAGCACCACAGAATGAATGAATGAATGAGTGAATGGAACCCTACAAGAAAGTGCTGGAGGGTCTCAGATGGTCAAAACTGGCATCATTCCCCAGCCAGGGAAGACCAGGACTGCACACCCCACAGGAAACCTGGGTATCTCAGAACCCCTGGCACGCATTTGGTTGTCCTGTCCTGGTCACATGCTGGTTAGCTGGGCATATTTTTTTTGCAGGGTGGGGGCTGGATCACATCCAGCAATACTCAGGAGTTACTTCTGTCTCTGCACTCAGGAATTACTCCTGGCCTGGTGGTGCTTGGGAGACCAGATAGGACGCTGGGGATCAAACTCAGGCCGGCTGCGTGCAAGGCAAACACCTTTCCTGCTGTCCTATTACTCCAGCCCCAAGCCAGGCATCTTGTCTGTCACCCTGCATAATAGTGGGACTCCTACTGGCACCTCAGAACACCCTCTTGGTTAATGAACCCAGAACCTCCAAAACCAGTTGTGGCCATATAAGTTAAGGAGCCAGACCACAGTGTGGGAATTCTGCGAGGAAGAAGGTCCGACCCACTGCCTCTGGGGGACCCTGTAAATCCAGATGTTGTGGAAAGAGTTGCCATGGGCACAGCTGGTAGGCTCAGGCCTAAAGAACCATCTTTCCCAGACACTCCCAAGAAGCAGCTTCTACAGGACACAAACACAAAATGCGTCATTCATGGGTCACACTGCAGGCTGATGGGCATCAGAGTGACCTATAGTTCCCTTATGGGCTGCAACCCCAAGACACTCCATGTATCTGCAATGCAGGGTTCTGAGTAAGAGGTCAGCGATTCTTAAGCTTATTTGGGGGGCTTTGGGGCTACACCCAGTGATGCTCAGGAGCTACTCCAGGTTTGGGGCAGGGAGTGGGGAGGATGCCATTCCCAGTGGTACTCAAGAACCGTGTGGTGCTGGAGATTGAATCTCCCGCATGCAGAACCCCTGCACTCAGCCAGTTTGGCCATTTCTCCAGGGCCCGACCTCAGGCTGGGGAGATCAGGATAGGGGCACCCTGCCCCGCCCCAAAGAGCTTGCTGGGCTTTGATCTTCAATTCAGCTCTCACCTAAGGGTTTATTTCAACCCGCAACCCCTGCCACCAGGTGTGACCCTGGGGACATCGCCTGTGTGCAGTGTGTGCTTTCTCCTGCAGGCAGGCCCATGACACCCTCTCAGGCAGCTCTCCGAGGACGCCATGACTTGTGTCTCTCGGGATTACCACATGAATCTATACCTTACCAGTGTAGCCCATAAGGGAAACTCCCACGTCATCAGAAATGCCTGGATGGGGCACAGGCAAGGAAAGAGTGGGGAGCACCTGGCCCGAGCATCAATGCAGAGTAGCGGCCGCTTCTCTTGAGCGGGGCTTCTGCTTCCTCTCTCCCGGGTTCTGGCGCCTTGGCAGTTATTCATGGAGTCCGCTCCCTCTGACTCTCTTGGGGCACGATTTGCTTGATTCAGAAATTTGATCTGATGTATTTACCTTATTATTTTCTGAGTCATTTTCCCTCCCTTACACAGTTTTTCTGTTTGGGTAGTAAAGGGAGCCTACACCAGAAGGAACCCGAGCTGCTCAGGGACCAGCCCCCCTCCCCCCCAACCTCCCCCTCCTTGCCTATGTGACCCTTCTTCCCATCACTGGGACTCCTGCTCCTGTGTCCAGTGACTTTGGGAGAAAAGGGTTCTGGCCCTCACACCTGGGCAGGCAGATTGGGATGGCATGAGGGGCCAGGTGGGCAGCCCGGTGGGTCACCCACCCCCATCTCTTTCCCATCCATGCAGGGCAACCCACACACCAGCATCGCAGCTTTCAACCAGGGACCAAATTGAGATCCTGCTGGCTCTCCAAGCCATGCTCTCCCTGAACGTGTATCTCACTGACTCGTCTGTCTCCTTGCTCGCTTTTTTCCACTCCAGAGAAGCCTGTGTTCACTCCTGAATATGGCTTCCTCTTTCTCTCCCCTCGTGTCTTTCTCAGTAAGTTCCATTCAATAAACACTACCTTGCTTCACAGAGGAGAAGAGTGCTAGTGTAGCAAGGCGGGCATTGGCTTTGTACCCGGCATCCCATATGGTCCCCTGAGCACCACCAGTCATAATTCCTGAACACAGAGCCAGGAGGAACCCCTGAGCATCACCAGGAGTGGCCCTCCAAACAAACAAAAACACTTGGGGTGGTCTGCCTCTCAGCATTTCTTCGGGGCTATTACATTTCACATTTCTACCCATTTCTTCCCAGCACACAAACCAATGTTTTGGTTTTTTTCCCCCTTTTTGGTGTGTGGGAGGCACACCCAGCAGTGCTCATGGCTTACTCTTTCCTGGCTCTGCACTCAGGGATCACTCCTGGCAAGGCCTGAGGGACCATATGCAGTGCCAGGGATGGAATACGGATCAACTGTGTGCAAGGCAAACACCCTTCCTGCTGTGCTATCTCCAGCCCAAGGCCACATTATTTTATTGAAGAAATATTTTGCTGGGGGGCAAGTGGCCCCAAAACTGAAACAACATAGGGGATCAGAGAGATAATACAGTGGGTTGCCTTTTCTTGAAATAAGTTGCTGAGGACAGGAAGACTCTTCTGACCAACCAATATTCTGAAGAAAATGTTTTAAGGACCAGCGAGATAGTACAGGAGGGAAGGCACTTGCATTATATGAAGCCAATCTCCAGCACCACATATGGTCCTCTGAGTATTGTAAGAGTGACCTCTAGACAAAGAGGCAGGAGGGACCTGTGAGCATGGATGAGCATGACCCAACATATGACCCTCCTCTATCCCCCCCAAAAAAAAAGTTTTTCTTTTTTTTAAATTTTTTTTTTTTTTTTGCTTTTTGGGTCACACCCGACGATGCTCAGGGGTTACTCCTGGCTCATGCACTCAGGAATTGCTCCTGGCAGTGCTCGGGGGACCATATGGGATGCTGGGAATTGAACCTGTGTCAGCCATGTTGGCTGCATGCAAGGCAAACGCCCTACCCGCTGTGCTATCGCTCCAGCCCCATAAAAAGGTTTTCTATGTCAGCTTCTTCTTTTTTTTTCTTTTTGGGTCACACCCGGAATTGCACCTGGCAGTGCTGGGGTGGGATGCCAGGAATCCAACTGGGGTCTGCCGCATGCAAGGCAAATGCCCTACCCACTGTGCTATCGCTCCAGCCCTGTCAGGTCAGCTGCTTCTATCTACATAGGAGAAAGAGATAGGGTCAAACAGTGAGCACTTGCGTTGCATATGTGAAGCTTTGAGTTCCATTCCTGACATAAGAGCAGAGAGAGACAGAAGGAAGAAGAAGAGGAGGAGGAGGAAGAGGAGGAGGAGGAGGAGGAGGAGGAGGAGGAGGAGGAGGAGGAGGAGGAGGAGGAGGAGGAAATATGCCAGTTTAGTGGTTAGCACTTTCTGTTCCCAGCTGCAAGCGGGGGTGTGGTAGATCAAGGGACAGGGGAGAGAGAGAGCTGGACTCTCTCTACTGAGGTGCTGAATGACCTGCCCGCCTTCCTTTTCACAGATGGGAGGTCACCCCAGAGCTCAGGGTCTGCACCAGTGACCCAACACCTCTACCAAGGGGCTGCGTCCCCTCAGAGGATGGATGAAGGGCTGCATCATTGACATCATTGCCAACACTGGCTCCGTTGACACGCCTCATGTCAGGTATCCCTGTGGGGAGAAGCTTCACCTCCATTTCCCAGATGGGTAGACTGAGGCCTTTTTTTGCTCCACGCTGTCTTCAAGCTCAGGAGGAGACAGGGCTAGGCCTCAAGCCCCGGCTGGCTGAAGTGAGGCTCCTGGGAACTGTTTCAGCTCATTCCCAGGACTGGCTCTGGATACCCCCTTGATCTAGCAGGGAGAGACGCACGGTGAGTATTTGCTTGGCTAAAACAGGGGTGTGCTCAGAAGAACCTGCGGGACCTGTTTATGCAGATTCAATGAACTGGGAAGCTTTGGGGTCCTCTCCCAAGCCACCCAGATGAGCACCCTTCCCCTCTGGGTCCAGCCTCTGCAGCAGCACTCCACCCTGCCTGCCTTAGTAGTATCTATCAGCACCCCACTAGACCTGACTGGGTCCTGGGGCATATAGCTGGTCCAGTGTAGCACCTGGTGCCCTACCCGCTCCTCCTAGGGTTTGAGGGACATGCCGGACTCTGGGGAAAATGGCCCAGGAAGGCAGATTCCCTGGGCAGTGTGAGAGGCAGAATCCAGAGCTCCTGAGGTGACACGTGCCCGTTGCTCTGCCCAGCCCTCCTGTCCTCAGGCCCCTGTGCCCTGAGGGGCTGAGGGAGGGTCCCCGAGAGAGGGTCTGGCGTCAGGGCCGATGTTGCAAGGGGCAGAAGTGAAGCTGCAAAACCTGTCTCTGGAGCAGCCAGGAATGGTGCGTGGTGGGCGCTGGGCCCCCTACAGAAGGGGAGACCACCCTGCCAGGGAGAAGGCATCCCAGAGGACTCAGGCTTCCCCCAATGACTCTCATTTCCTAAAATGTCTGGACTGTGGCACCAGCAGTGAGAGCGCGAGCTGCGGGGTGCCGCGGTGAAGGGTGACAGGTACCATGCTGGGGATGGACGGCCCTAAGCCAGATGCTAGAGAGAAGGGCCCAGGGTACAGGGGGCTCTGGCCTCCCAGAATTTACCTCTTGGGCCTCACAGAACATACACAATAGGACTGGTGTGCACAGGGGGGACATTGCAGCTGGGAGCAGAGAATCAGGCAGGTGCCGAGGCTGAGTAGGACACGTGGGTGCCATGGGTGCGGCCCCTCAGAGCAGGACACGTGGGTGCAGCCCGCTCAGAGCAGGTGATGTGGGTGCAGCCCCCCAAAGCAGGTGACGCGAATGTGGCCCCTTCAAAGCATCGCCAAGCAGCTGCCCCTGTCTGACCTTGGGGAGCCACGGCCCGCTGGCCCCTCCGCCACCTGCCCTCCCAGCTGTCTCAGCCACCAACGCAATGCACCAGTGCAAGCCTGCCCGCGCCCACCCAGGCGGGAGCTGTGCAAGCAGGAAGTGGGAGCAACTGGCACGGGTGGGAGCCGCCTCCACTGCTGGAGGCCTGGGACTCCTGGCGGGGCCTTCCAGGGCCAGGGCTGGACTCGAGCTTTTGGTCAAGCTCGGTCGCTCAGGGCTTCCTGGGGCCCACTGCTCCCCTAATGGGACCGTATGCCACCTTGGCCTCTGCCTCTTTTCCAGGGAGAGGGGACTGAGGAGCTGAGGGGTGAGGCACACGGCTGAGGCAGACCCGGGAGGGGTAATGGGCAAACGGAACAGGCACGGGCTGGGAGGTGGTGCTCAGGGCCGGGCCGTCTGCCTGGGCACAGGGTCCTGGGCTCCTCCCCAGCCCCCCACGGTCCCTTGAGCACCTCCAGGTTGTGGGGGAAGGCCCAGACAAAACCCCAAAGCAGTCAGAACAGACGTACTCTGGGAGATAAAGGGGCCGGAGACAGCACAGTGGGCAGGGCACTGGCCCTGTACAGGTTTGTACCTAGCATCCCACATGATCTCCTGAGCCCTGCCAGGAGGAAGCCCTGAGCATCGCTAGGTGAGGCCCAACATAAGAAAATAATAATGACAATTAAAAAACAAACTAAAAACACCGACCAAGAGCAGTTCGGGAACACGGAGAAACACAAACCCCACAAACAGGTGAGGTTTCCGCACAGCTGGTCCCCCCAGGCCCTAAGTCGTTCTCTCAATTTTGACTTTTTCATCTGGATTTCGTCTTTGAAATGAACTTTCTAATTCCCAGAACTGGGAGATTTTCCCCGAGTTCCATCCAGGGCTTTCGGGTTCAGTTTGTAATCATTCTTGGTTCCTGTCCTTGCAGAGGCTGAGAATTCTTTAAGTGTGGGTCCCAAGATTCTAGAAGAGTCCATTAGATCAGGCTTAGTCCTGCTTCATCTGGATTCTTACGGGTGTTCTTCCCTACCCGTGCACAGATGGAGCAGGAAAGGCCGCTCTAATCTGTTGAGATTGCTCCGTTGCTCCCTCTTCCCTCTTGAATTCTGTTTTTTCCTTGTATTGTTCTGTATTTTGAAGTTCCTTTATTGAGCGCACATGATCACAGTATTATGAATTTTCCCGAGAAGCCAAATCTCTTGTCTTTATGAGACTTTGTCCTTACGCTAGTAATAATGTTGACCTTATTTTTGTCTGTTATTGACACAGCTCTGGGGGTTTCCTTTGGTTGATTATTTGCACGGTGTATCTTTTTCCCATCCTTTGATTTTAGGAGTATTTTTTCCTTTTTCCTTTTTTTTTTTTTTTTTGTCTTTTGGTTACACCCAACTGTGCTCAGAACTCACTCCTGGCTCTGTGGTATAGGGGCTCCTTCTGCAGTGCTTGAAGGACCAGTTGTGATGCCAGGGAATTGGACCAGGGCAAAGCTTGCTTCGGGAAAGGCAAGCTCGCTACCCACTGTACTATTTTTCCATCCCCCTGATGTCTTTATTTAAAAAAAAAATCTTTGTTTTGCTGGGAAATGAAGACAGTGGTGAGGGAAGGTGACAGCGGTGGTGAGATTGGTGTTGGGATATTGAATGCCTGTAATAAATCACCATGAACCCATCAAGTCTGCCGGAGGGGAAAGGGTGTTGCCCCATTCGCCCTCTCCTCTCTGGAAAGAAAGATGGCGGCCACATGGGAGCCTTGTGGACAGCAGGTATGAGCCGGGAGTGTGGGGGCGACTAAAACCTCATGGGAAGGGGGGCGTTTCGGTCCGCCCTTCACGCCCTACCGAGGCCACCGGTTGCCCCCCGCGAGCGGCTCTCCAGCACGGCCAGGACTCCAGAACACAGAAACCAATTTCTTAACTATCTGACTTTCAGTAGAAATACTTCCAGGGTCAATAGGTAAAAGAGCAGAAATCCAAAACCAACATTTAATTCTTGAACCCAGCCGTAGAAAGCAAATCACTTCACAATGCTTTTTCAGCATGTCTGATTTGGGGGGGGGGTAAACTCTAAATAATAGTGGTGAATCTTTTATTGAAACAATGAATCTAATCAAAGCAGATAGAGTGTTAACTAGAATTCATCTGCTTCACAGGGACGGGGAGGGGTGGGGGGTGGGGTTTTATTGGGGTTCTTCATGGTAAAAAATAAGTATTGGTAAAGGGAAATGTGTTTGATATTTGCATGACTGAGACATAAACCTGAAAGCTTTGTAACCTTTCCCACAGTGATTCAATAAATAAAAAAAAAAATAAAAAAAATAAAAAAAAAGTAAAAAAAAAAATAAATAAATAAATCACCATGAACAACTTTGTAAACCCTAGTATTTAAATAAAGTGGGGAAAGGAGGGAAGGTGGGAGGGAAAGAGAGACAGAGAGAGAAAGTGACTGCCATAGAGGCAGGCTGGGGGGAGGATGTAGGAGGGAAACTGGGGACACTGGTGGTGGGAAATGTACACTGGTGGAGGGACGGATGTTGGAACATTGTATGACTGAAACCACAAACAGCTTTGTAACTGTGTACCTCACAGTGATTCAATCAAAAAAATTAAGTGGGGCAAAAAAATCTTTGTTGTGCTTTTTCGATTTGGTTTGGGGGCCACACCCACCAATGCTCAGGGGATCACCGCTGGCAGGGTTTGGAGGAACTATGAAAACAGGTCAGCTTCCTGCCAGGTAAGTGCTTTGCTTGTTGTGCTAGGGCCCCTGATGTATTTTAAAATAAAATATAATCCATATCCCAGGAGTTCAGGGGATAGAGACAACCAGGGAATGGTTTTGTTTTTGTTTTTGTTTCTTCAAGAATGGAGTTATTGGGCTGGAGCGATAGCACAACAGGTAGGGTGTTTGCCTTGCACGCGGCTAACCCGGATTCAATTTCGAGCATCCCATATGGTCCCCCAAGCACCGCGAGGAGTAACTCCTGAGTGCAGAGCCAGGAATAACCCCTGTGCATTGCTGGGTGTGACCCAAAACGCAAAGAAAAAAAAAAAGAATGGAGTTATTTTTGTTTTGTTTTGTTTCCTCTTTTGAGAGGGAGGGCAGACTCAGATTTCTCAGGGTTTACTCCTCATGGACTAAGGGGAGAGACTGGACTGGGGCGGTGGTGATATAGGGTGGGGGGTATGGTATGGGGTGTCGAGGACCCCATATGCAAGGCAACCCTCTGTACTATCCACCGGCCACCCAGGGGATTTTAACCCAGGAACAGGTGGTGTCAGCAATAAAATCCAGGGTTCTAAATATTCTAGGTATTTTGCTCAATTCCTTCAACTGTATCCCTTTGGTGTCTATTTTAATTGGATTGTTTGGTTGTTCATTGATAATTTATCTAATTATTTACATATTTCCATTGCCCTCATTATGTCTTTTCTTTTGTATATGTCCCCCTCCTTTTCTTAGCTTACTCTGGTTGTCCGCGTTTTCCCTCTAGTGGGTTGGGAAATATGCAGTCCTTTTTTTTTCTTTTTTTCGCTTTTGGGTCACTCCTGGCGATGCACAGGGGTTACTCCTGGCTCTGCACTCAGGAGTTACTTCTGGCGGTGCTCAGGGGACCATATGAGATGCTGGGAATCGAACCCGGGTCGACCGCGTGCAAGGCAAACACCCTACCCGCTGTGCTATCTCTCCAGCCCCCCGAAATTTGCAGTCTTATTTTAGCGCATGATTTAACCTGTCCTCTGAATTGAGGAATACTGGAAGTCTGTTGACTGTATTGCTTTTCATCTGTTCTGCTGTCTGAGTGTGAGGATGAACCCAGCGCCTCAGACGTGCCAACATCTACGCAGGACCCATCAAAAAGAGAGGCGGGGTATGGGGGTAGGGGGGCAGGGGGTTCCGTGCTCTGTCCTGCTGCGTCCTTCTCAGCTGCAGCCCGCGAGGAACTGTCCCAGCTTCCTTCTGCAGGTGCCCTCCGTGCACGCGTCAGGGGCCGTGGATGCTGAGCAGCGCTGCTGTGGGACGTCAAACACGTGGGGTCACAGGGCGGAGCACAGGGGAGGAGGATGCCAAGAGGCACGTGCGCAAGGTCCGGAGGCACGTGAGCCTGGGGAGGTTCACGCAGGTGCAGAAGTTTAACGGCTCTGCCGAGCACAGCGTGCAGAGAGACTTGCGCGGTGGTGGCACGTGTGCGGTTCTGGAGGCACGTGTGCAGAGGACACATGTGTACGGACCCAGCAGTCAGCGTGCTGAGGCCGCAAGTGCTCTGGGTGTCAGAGGTAGGCGCCCTGATGTGGAGGTTTGTGTGCAGAGGTGGCACTGCCATGCGAGGGTGCCAGAGGCTCTCGTGTGCGTGTGTGTACATGTGTGTGTGCACGCTGAGTTGTGTGTGTGCACGCTGAGTTTTGTGTATGCATAGGAGACACATGCGCAGGGTGAGGCACGTGTGTGGAGGTCCGTGTGCAGAGGCCGCACATGTGCAGAAGCTGGAGGCTTGGGTGCAGAGGAGGTGCTTGTGAGCTGGAGCAGAGCACTTTGTGTGTGAGTCACAGAAGCGTCCTCCGCGCAGCACCTCAGAGAGGTAAGGAGACGCTGAGGTGTCCACAAGGAGCCCTGCCCTGCTCCACCACAGGCTCTGTGACTGCAGTGGCTCAGGGTGTCTCGGACCCCGGGTACCTAACCAGGACATGGCCTAGTGGCTTGCTGATGCCTCTCCCTGGCATAGTAACGGACCACGTTCTCTCATGAGCCTCACACAGGGCTTTTGGGTCATAAAACTGGTTGCTAGTGACCTGGGGTCACTCTTGATGGCCAGGGGCTGTGATGATTCCATGATTACATGATCCCATCTTTCCATTTCTCAGAGGAAAGACTGAGGCTGGCGTTGCACGGGGCACTGCCCCGCGTTACCTGGGCACCTCATGTCAGGCATCACTGTTCCAGCGCTGTGACCATCCCAGCCACCCTGGGGCATTAATTAGTCTTGGCTATCGTGTGTTAGGACCACACCTGGTGATGCTCAGGGATCACTCCTGGTGGGGCTTGCTGGACGGTAAGGAGTGCCAGAGATCAAACCTGGATTGAAACTCCATGCTGTTTGCACACAAGGCAGATGCCCTACCCACTGCACTATCTCTCCGGCCCCAGGCCTTAGCTCTCGGTGGGTGGTGAGGACAGCACAGAGGCCAGGAGTGGCTAGGCCACGCCACACAGAGTTCTAACCCGGATCTGGTTCCAGAGCTCCAGTGTGACTTCTCAGGGAGGTGGTGTTTGAACTCAGGACAGACCCGTCCCCTGGGAGGCGGCCTCAGGGCGTGGGATGGCTCCAGGACGGTCAGGCTGCAGTGCTCAGTGGCTCTGCGCCAAGGAAGTGGTTTGGCCCAGGCCCCTGGGCGGGTGGGGACTCCCCAGGGCCCGGGTTCCCCAGATGGCCCGGGAATTGGCACACATGTATATTCATTACTGTTTCCGGCCTGCAAGGCGTCCAAGTTCTTACACTTCAATATTTTTAGCAGATGAGACTTGCAACATCCTTTATAAAAATAATCAACAAGTTTCGTAAGCATGAAATGCAGAAACACATGTTCAGAGAATACCTCTCCGGGCAACCTCCACACTCCCCGGAACCTGCTGTCGAGTCCATGTGGACCACCCAAAGTCATTTTCTTGAGGTGAGAGGTAGGAGATGGGAGGCCTCCCAAACTCTAGCAGTGCTCAGGGCTCTGGGGCTGCTTCCTGGGATACTTTGACCTGGCCGGCTGGGTCACGCAGCTCTTGGGACCCATGGGCTACTCCCAGGGCTGCAGGGGGTGGGAGCTGCACAGTGCTGGGGGGTCCCACTTTGGCTCTTGGCATGGCTACTGACCCCCGAGCCACCCAAATCCGTTCCAAAGAAAACGTGGAGTGGAGTTCACAATGTGAGCACTGAAGAGCGTGGACACCAGGGGATATAGCCTCTGATGTAAAGCCCTTAAGATGAAACTGACTTTGCACTTTCATAGACCTACTTACTTTTTATTTATTTTTTGCCTTTTGGGTCACACCCAGAGATGCACAAGGGTTACTCCTGGCTCTGCACTCAGGGATTACTCCTCGAGGTGCTCAGAAGACCATATGGGATGCTGGGAATCGAACCCAGGTTGGCCCTGTGCAAGGCAAATGCCCTACCCACTGTGCTATCACTCCATTCCCAACCTTCTTACATTTTATTGTTTAAATATTCTCTAATGCTCTTCACTTTTTGTACATTTTTCATTTGCAGGTTTTGTCTATCTCATAGAAACTAAAATGTATTAGCATCGGGGGCCTAAATGATAGTATAGTGGGTAGGGCAGTTAGTTGCCTTGCACACAGACCACCTGTGTTTGATCCCCAGCATTTTATATGATCCCTAAAGCCCCACCAGGTGTGATCCCTGAGTGCAGAGCCAGGAGTAAGCCCTGAGCACCATCAGGCATGGCACCAAAACTAAAGAAGTAATAAAACAGGGGCCAGAGCAATAGTACAGCAGAGAGGGTATTTGCCTTGCACGCAGCCAACGTGCCAAGATCCGGATTGGATCACTGGCATCACTCCTGGAGGGCCCAGGGGACCACATGGGGTGCTGAGGATCAAACCCACATCGACGTTGTGCAAGGCAAGCACCCTCCCTACCCACTGTTCTATTGCTCTGGCTCCTAGCACAGAATTTTTTAAAAAGCTTTATTTATGATAGGTAAGAGATGATAATTACCATAATAAGATCCAAAATAAAATGTAATGCAATATGTTTCAAATGTCAGTTGGAAACTTCGTTATATAAATAAATGAGAATAGGTAGCATACTATATTACATTAAATGACTTATTTTCTGGGGCTAACATCATATAGCAATAAATCAACACAAGTTGAATTTTATTGATTTATTTTCTGATAATTCTATTTGACATTCCTGTAAGTTTTGTTGGAGCAAGCAATATGAAATAAATTTTTTATATGCCTGCCAAGGGGGAAAATTTGGGGCTTTGAGGGAACCCGGGAACATTGGTGGAGGGGGAGGGATGTTTGTGGTGGGGCTGGTGTTAGAACATTGTACATCTGAAATAACTCTATTATGAACAACTTTGTAAATCACAGTGTCTTAATAAAAATTCAAAGATTAAAAAGAGCATGGGTTCCAGGATCAGAGAAAAAACTCAATGGTCTGGCGCACTCTTTGCATGGTAGAGGCTAAGATCCAATCCTTAGTGCCACTTGGTACCCTGAGTGACCCCCACACACTAAATCTAGGTCACCCGAGCACTGTTGGGTATGGTCCCCCCAAAAGTGTGGGCATTGGGGGCAGGAGTTACAATGCAACAATTGAGTCAATAGCCTTGCACACAGCTGACTCAGGTTCGATATTCGTTATCCCATATAGTCCCCTGAGTACCACCAGGAGTAACCTGGATGCAGAGTTAGGAGTAAGCCCTGAGCATCACCAGGTGTGGCCCCAAACCAAAGAAGTGGACTCCACAGCACAGGAGCCTTGTGCCACCATCTCTGTGTCCAGGTAACGGCATGTCAGCTCTCAGAGCCGGGCAGGCGTGCAGTCCTGGCAGCGAGCACTTGTATATCCCCCGGAAGGAGACGCGGAGTTGCCCCAGCACAGCATGCCAAGAGCCGGGCCAGTGGTGAGGTGGCCAGCTGTTTCCTGGAGACCAGATTGTTTTCTGGAAGGATGGGCCTCCTGGTCGCACCTCCTTGACTTCCACTTCCTCGCTCTGGTCAACAGCTGCAGGGCCCCACCCAGGCTGCACTGGGCTGGGCTTGACAGCCGCTTGTCACCCACACATGGAGCTGGCACCCCCGGTCACCTGGTGGAGCCTCGCAAGGTCTGGGCTCCCCTGCCAAGAGGCGGAAGATGGCAGAGGCTGGAGGCTGGAGCTGGGGCTCAGCTTGATTGTTTCGGGCCACATCTGGCAGTGCTCAGGGCTTACTCCTGGCTCTGTGCTCGGGGAGCCCTCCTGACGTGCTTGGAAACCATATGGGGTACCGGGTCAGTAGCGGGCAAGGCAAGTGCCCTCCCCACTGTGCTCTGGCTCTGTCCCCGACCCCTGCAGGGGCCCGCTTACCCTGCACACGTCACACCAGCCGTTTCTGCCCAAACACAAGCTGAGTGTTTGGAGGCTGGGGATGTGGCCTGTGTGGTAGAACCCAAGCCCGGCATGCAGAGTCCTGAGTTCAATTTTCCTAGTACTACCTGGACCCGAGAGTCACCAAGTGTGACCCTAATTGGTGGCCTCTCCTTCTGCCTCTGTCTTGGTCAGAATCGGGGGGGCTGTCCCCTTGGTCCTCTTCCCACACCTTATCACCCCATCTTGCCTCTCCTCCCTGTAGTCGGCTCCCGCTGGTGTGTGCAGCCCACGGGTCTCGGCTTCAGCCGCAGCACTGCTCACCTCCTGCCTGTCAGGAAGCCCGAGGTTCACGCCAGGCTGGGGGCAGCCACCATCTGCCTGCTCCTCCTCCCCCCAGGGCCTTCCCAGGAGCTTGCCATCCTGATCTCTTTTTCCTGTTCGGTTTTGGGTCACACTCTCACTCAGGGGTTGCTTCTGACAGTGCTCAGGGGCCAGGGGTGCTGGGGATGAAACCTTCTGCCTGCAAAGCCACGCTCAGCCCTCGGTCTCGCTGTCTCTGACCTTCCTGACCTCTTCCTCAAGGGACACCAGCCACAGAACCAAGCAGTAACATCGGTTGCCTCTTTCATTGTTCTTTTTTTTTTCTTTTGGGGTCACACCTGGCGATGCTCAGGGATTACTCCTGGCTCTGCACTCAGGAATTACTCCTGGCGGTGCTCGGGGGACCGTATGGGGTGCTGGGAATCAAACCTGGATTGGTCTCGTGCAAGGCAAATGCCCTATCTGTTGTGCTATTGCTCCAGCCGCTCTTTCATTGTTCTTATTGACTTACTTGCTTCTGCAGCGTTGGGGTTGAACCTAGGGCCTCCCACAGGCCAGGAAAGTGCCCTGCTGCTGAGCCCCTCCCTGGCTCCTCAGTATCCTCCTTAGGGACCCTTCCACCCAAACAGCCCCATTCCAGGCTCTGGGGGTTAGACTCCAGCATCAGGGGGCTTTCAGTGGGGAGGGTACCAGGTATCCAACCCAGGTCTGTCCTGCGTCTCAAATTATGAATGTTAGGGGGACACAAGTTAGCCCCTCACATATTTTCTCCAGCCCTCCACCTTTTCTGGGCTCAGTACGACCTCTGGGCCAGTACAGCCTCACTATGGTGCTCAGTCCTCAGTGCTCACTTCTTCAACCCACACCCCCTCCCCTCCAATGCAGTCTTTCTGCTCCGGGCCTGAGCCTGTCATGTTGTTCTGTTAAAAACTGGCCCTGGGGCTGGAGCAATAGCACAGTGGGTAGGGTGTTTGCCTTGCACGCGGCCGACCCGGGTTCAATTCCCAGCATCCTGTGCACTGCCAGGGGTAATTCTTGTGCATTGCCGGGTGTGACCCAAAAAGCAAAAAAATAAAATAAAAAAATAAAAATAAAACCTGCCTCACCCAGTTTCTTTAGCTGTGGCTCTGCTTTGTGGCTCAAGATCTCCCTTCCCAAACCTGGAACCCCCCAGACCTTCCCTGGACTGGGGCTGGATGAAGATCTTTTGGTGGTTTATCTAGTTGATTCTCATCTATCCTGTGGCCCAGGCATCAGCTTCTCATTAGGAAAAATAAGGGGAGGAAGGCGTGGAGAGGCTGAGCTTGCTCAAGCCCATCCTGTGAAGAGACTGTAGGAGTCTGGCCCGGATTATGCTCTGAACCACTGCCTCATGACACTCTCCCAGCTCATCTCTGTCTCTTTCGTAGCTACTCCCTCTGCCTGGCATGCCTTTTCAGCTCTTCTCTGCCTGGCAAACTTCTGTGTACTCCTCAAAACCCATCTCAAATGTCCCTTCCTTTGGAGAATAGTCAGCCTCTACTCTTCACCATGCTCCGTGCCCGCCCCCCCCCCCCCGCCCTCATTAAAGCACCCATCATTGGGCTTCAGAGATAGGCCAGCAGGGACAGTGCTTCCCTCACACATGGCCAACCTGAGTTCAATCCTCGGTATCCCATATGGTCCCCTGAGCATCTTTAGATGTGATCCCTGAGCACAGAGCCAGGAGTAAGCCCTGAGCATTGCCAGATATGGCCCCATAAAACAAAATAATCTTCCCCATAATAGAGCACCTGTCATAGTTCAGAGAGATGGTTAGTGTGATGTCTGTCTTCCCGGGCCTCGGGAAGAACCAAGCCATCTCTCTTCCTCTCTCTGCAGAGGGACAGGTACCAGCAAAGAAAAGAATGAATGGGTGAGCGAAGTTCGACCACCCAGGAAGAGACTCAGGAAAATAAGAGGACTCTGTGTCACACTCCCAGCTGCCCACCGTGACTCCATCCATCCAGTCACCAGTCACACCCAGGAGATGAAGTTACTGCCCTGGGAATCGATTCCAACTTATAAGAGCTTCCATATCCATTAAGTGAAAAAATAAGACACAATCACTGGGGTCTTCTTTCTGTGCAAGTTTACCTTTCTTCTATTTCCTTTTCTCTCTCTTTCTGTTTTTGCGCCACACCTAGTGGTGCCTGGGCACGTTCCTGGCTCCTTGCTCAGGGATCACTCCCAATGGTGCCTGAGGACCCAAGCAAGTGCTGGGGTCAAATGCAGACCGCCTGCATGCAAAGCCTGTGCCCCAGCCCTTTGAGCCATTTCCCTGGTCCAAAGTTTACCTTTTTGCTTCATTTTTCATCCTGAGCCCAGCACAGCCTCTTGGATCTTTGCAGCAAACTCAGACAAGTGCAAAAAGGGAGGCGGAGATGGCTGGGAACTCAGGACGTGAGGTCAGGGAGAAAAAGGAAAACAGGGCAGGGAGGAACCACTGAGTACCCCAGGGGTCCCTTCCTTACCCCAGAGTCGAAAATGATGTTTTCCTTGTTTAAACACATAGCAGTCAAAGATTTTTTTTTTAAATGATCTGCTGCCTTGTAAGTGATGCTCATCACATCTCTGGAAACGGTTTCACCCGCCCAGTGAGACTCAGGAAATACGATGACCACACGGCCCTCGCCCAGCTGTGCTCACCCAGCCCTGTCTGCATCCTCATAGGAGCCTCACCCAGGAGATGAGTGTGCCGCGCAGTAGGGTTCTTTTTTGTTGATGTTTTGGGGGTGTGTCTGGTGATGCTCAGAGGCTCTGTTGGCTCTGTGTTCCAGGATAGCTCCTGAGAGTGCTCCTGGGATAGCTCCTTACAATGCTCCTGACAGTGCTCCAAGGGTAGCTCCCAACAGTGCTCCTGGGGTAGCTCCTGATAGTGCTCCCAGGATAGTGCCTGAGTGCTCCCAGGGTAGCTCCCAATAGTGCTCCTGGGATAGCTCCTGATAGTGCTCCCAGCATAGATTCTGATAGTGCTCTCAGGATAGCTCTCAATAGTGCTCCCAGGGTAGCTCTTGATAGTGCTCCTGGAACCATACAGCCCGAGGATTGAACCTCGACCTCTACATTCAAAGCTGCAGCCCGTTGAACTGTCTTTCCAGCCCGTAGACTACATATCTCACTTCCCAGGGAAAATTCTTGATTTCATTTTCCAGAACTGTCTCTCTTTTTTAAGGGGGTGTGGGGGTGGGAGTGGGCAGGAGACTGGGGCCATACCTGGCAGTGCTCAGGGGCTATTCCTGGCTCTGTGCTCAGGAGTGATGCTTGGTGGTGCTTGGGAAAGCTTATGTGTTGCTGAGGATTCGAACCGGGGTGGGCGGGCTGCGAGACAAGCGCTGTCAGCCCTATGCTATAGCTCCGGCCCCACACCT